>NC_090649.1:44173140-44785640 GCF_040937935.1 Hyperolius riggenbachi | reverse complement strand
CACTTCACAGGGGACCTTTGTGATTCCTTTACTGGAGTCTGTACTGCGGGATGAAGGTTACTTTAAGAAGCCAGAGGAGTTCTACCCCCAACACTTCCTGGACTCAAATGGATGTTTCTTCAAAAATGAGGCATTTATGCCGTTTTCTGCAGGTATCTGTGGCCGGGCCGGGCCGAGGCATAGGCTGGAGAGGCTCCAGCCTCAGGGCGCAGTGTAGGAGGGGGCGCACAATTCATTAAGCTGTCATTCCTAATTGTGTATGAAGCAGAAAGAAATAAGAAAAGGGGATACATAGCAGTGACTGCAAGCCAGATAACTAGATATTAAGGTGTTGGGTAGGTTGTGGGCCCTGTGGCCCTCTTAGTCTAATAGCAATCAGTGTGTGACGGCTGGGGTGGCAGGGATGGAGAGGCGCACTTTGGTGTATCAGCCTTGGGTGCTGGAGGACCTTGTCCCGCCTCTGATCTGTGATTATACTCAAATACATGTCACACGTAGAGGAGATGGATAGAATAGAACATGAATGATAGCAAGATGTAGTCAGTCAAGTTTCTTTCACAGAGTTCCCCGCCTCTGTCAGCTGCTCCCCTTCACCAGCCAGGTGCTTGTTTGTGCTCAGTAGTTATAAGTATAATCTGCTTATTATATGACTATGCAGGGATGGATTTACCCATAAGCACTCTAGGCAAGTGCCTGCTTGCCCCTCTTCTCATTGCTTCTCCACTCGCGCTCTGCAGAGGGAGAGAGGGGGGAGCAGAGGGAGAAATAAAGCCTACTATGACACCTATAGCTGGCTAAACTATACTGTGGCACATATAGCTGGCTAAAATATACTGTCTGTGGCATCTTTAGCTGGCTAACAAATACTGGGCACTTATGCCTGGCTTAGGCTACCTATACTGGGGCAACTATACCTGGCTAACCTATACCATGGCACCTATGGCTGGCTCCTTATACTTGTGGCACCTGTAGCTGGCTAACGTACACTGGGGCACCTATAGCTGGCTAACGTATAATGAGGCACCTATGCCTGGCTTAGGCTACCTACACTAGAGGCAACTATACCTGGCTAACCTATACCATGGCACCTATGGGTGGCTACCTATACTGGGACACCTATAGCTGGCTAACCTATACTGGAACACCTATAGCTGGGTAATCTATACTGGGGCACCTCATAGCTCCCAACTGTCCCTTTTTCGGAGGGACAGTCCCTTTTTGGGAGCCCTGTCCCTCTGTCCCTCTTTCACCCTCATTTGTCCCTCTTTCAGGACTTTGTCCCCCTTTCTATGTAAATATATATATTTTTATACTAAAAATGTGTTTGATTGACTCTAAACTTTATTCCCAAACTTTAAATTGATATATTACAAATTTTTAAATGTTACTATGAAGGAAAATGAACCAGGATAATAAGAACCAGTGTGGTTTGAATTATAAAACAACATATGTTTCTTATGAAATATTTATGGTATGTGTGACTAGGGGCTTGGTGGGGGCGTGGTCAGGGGTGTGGCAGGGGCATGGCTTAAGTGTCCCTTTTTCTCATCTCAAAAAGTTGGGAGGTATAGCTGGCTACCTATACCGGGGCACCTATAGCTGGCACGGGGGAGGGAGGGAAGCACATCTGAATGTCTATGGGGATAAGGGGTGTTGCCTGTGTTAAGGGGCGGTTTTAGGGTGCCAAAACCTATGCCCCTATCGGCTCCTGATCTGTAAATCCGGCCCTGCTCATGGTCGCTTCGTTCCAGCACTCCCCCATTAAAATCTCCCACTGCGGTTGGTTACGGAAGTCTTTGGGATCCCAAGTGCTTCTAAAGACTTCTGAAGCCTCCTGCAGCAACAGAGAGCAGTCTGCAACCCATCAGTTTGAAGACTAAGACTACTAACAGGGGAGCCAGCGCTGGTACACACGGACCGTAGGAGGAACGGGAAGGCTCTATAGGACCCACAGCCTCCCCCCTCCTTAGGCAAGTACTGTATCTGTTGTCTTTTTTTTTTTTTTTTGGTTTGTTTGTTTTTTTGTTTTTTTTTTAGCTTCAGATTTGCTTTAAAACTGAAAATATATTACACTAGATCATGCCATATGTGATTAATTATAAGGTTAAAATCCCCAAACATAGTTGTTATACCAGGCATACCGGGAGGAGGTCCTTTTTATTAGAGGACCACTATGGCGAGAATCATAACATTTAAAATAAATGTAAACACATAAAAATAAGGAAGTACGGTACATTTGTTCCCGATTAAAATGAGGCATAAATTACTTTTCTCCCATGTTGCTGTCGCTTACAGTAAGTAGTAGAAATCTGACAGAACCGACAGGTTTTGGGCTAGTCCATCTCTTGATGAGGGATTCTCAGCATGGCCTTTACTGTTTATAAAGACACTCTCTGAAAAGGATTTATATAAAGATGCTGGCCAGCCTCCCTGCTTGCTACACACTTTTTTTGTCAGTTGGACAGAGCAACTGCCATTCACTAAGTGCATTTGAAAATGAAAAAGAAAAATCCTGAGAATCCCCCATGAGAAGATGACCTAGTCCAAAACCTGTCGGTTCTGTCACATTTCTATTACCTACTGTAAATGACAGCAACATAGGAGAAAAGTTATTTATGGCTCATGTTACTCTGTAAGAAACATACTTCTTATTTTTATGTGTTCACATGTATTTAAAATGTTACGATTTTCGCGGTAGTGGTCCTTTAAGGCTAATGTTCCTCTCCAAGAAAAGGGTACAAATGTTGTAAAGGTAAACACATGCTCAAACCAATTCTGAAAGAAAACTATGCTGAATAATTAACCTATGTCTTTCAGGCAAGAGAAGTTGCGCCGGGGAGAACTTGGCCAAGATGGAGCTGTTCCTCTTCTTTACAACACTGCTGCAAAACTTCACCTTCCAGGCCCCTCCCGGGGCAGAACTTGACCTCACCCCTGCCCCTGGACTCGCAACTCCCCCAATGCCTTATTACATGTGTGCTGTGACTCGCAGATGAATATGATACCTAATGCTTTCAGAGTAGGGATGACCCTGCTAAGGAGAACTCATGGAGAAGCATGTGATCAGTTTGATCAGCTGATAGATTTGTAAGGTCCTGATTTGCTGTGATGACTTCCTGGTTTAACACATGATCAGAACCTTACAAATCGATCAGCTGTTCAAACTGATGACATGCTTCTCCATGAGTTCTCCTAAGCAGGCCATCCCTAATCCAGAGATGAAACTGAGAGTAACGGGAAGACATGGCAGAAAAGTGACCCATCCTGGTCTCCAGGAAAACATTCCATTTTCCTTTAGATATCAGGGAAATCTGATTAGGCAGTGCTAGGTTCACCAAATATACCGGACTTTGTTCAGGGCAATTTTTAGGTTAATTATCTCTCAGGGTGAGTTTGTAAATATTCTGTCCTCTATTAACTTGGGCACACTGCTGTGATATGGTAGCCAGAGGAGCCCCGCCCTCAGTATTAGGGCCGGTTCACACAGACGCTCAGTGAGCATTTACCACCAGTGTCCGGGACTCGTCGTTACAAGCTCCCATTCAAGTGAATGGGAGCATTTGTATCGAGTGGCGTGTATCGTTTATTTGCATGAACGCAGCGTTCCAATCCCGATGTTCCCAATCGTTCCAGGCAACCCTGGATGCCGAATGTAGCGTTGATCACTGCCTTTGTGTCCCCCTACGGGGATGAAAAATGATGGGAAGCTGATGGAAGCCCGTGCAAGCCCCCGAACGAGGTGCCGGCAAAAGGGACGCCGCTGGAAGCTGGACAAAAGCCCGTGTGAACCGGCACTTAGGCTGCCCCCCGTATAGGTAGCCAGAGGTACACTTTAGAAGTTAATAGCCAGAGAGGCGCGCAGTATTAGGTAGCCATATGACCATCTGAATAGGTAGCCAGAGGTGCGTACATACAAAAAAAGGCACCTGAAAATTTGGGCACCCAGTAATGCTGACCGCAAAATATTGGTATTTAATACCGATATTTTACTATGGCTAAACTTAACCCTACTCCCTCGCAGAACCCCCCCCCCACCCGACGGCTAAACCCCCCCCCCCCCCCCACACACACACACACACACACTACCTGCCTAATGCCTAAACCTAAACTCCCCCGCACACACTACCTCCCTCGGGTACCACCGAAGGCGCCGGTAGAAATATCACCATTTGGGTGCCGCTGTGCCAATACATATATAGGGTACTGTACACTCAAATTTCCACTGTGGCAGCCTAATACCAAAAAAAAAAAAGAGTACATTGGCGCCTATTGTGGCGCCCAATTACTCCACTTGCTGCATGCGCCAAAATGTATTGTTCCGGCCAGGGTTTCCCCCCAGTATTAAGTAGCCCTCAGGATAGGAAGCTAGAGATAGTCCCTAGTATAGACAGCAAGCAGGGCCAGCGCTACCATAGAGGCAAAGGGAGCATTTACCCCGAGGCCCCTACCTCTGCTAAGACCCCCGCAGCGCCGACTCTGCTCCATTCTGCCTGCTCCCCCCACTCCCCAGGCCCTGCAGCTGTAATGGCAGTCATAATTAACTATAAGTATCGGCAGGTGCGCGAGACACACTGTCCCCTCTCACTCTATGACCCGACGTGTGTTTACAAATGACGCGCCGGGTCATAGAGTGGGAGGGAGACAGCGTGTCTCAGAGTACACGCATTGCCCATCCGCTCACCAGCCGGGACTAATAGGTATTTATGGCTGCTTGCAGGGCCCCGGGGAGCAGAGGGGTAATAGCGCGGGGGGGGGGAGGAAGCTTTGCACTGGGGGGCCACAATGCTATAGTTTGCCCCAGGGCCACAGGGCCCCTTAAACCGGCCCTGGCAGCAAGAAGAAGCCCCCAGCAGTTGGTAGCCAGAGAGACCTCTAGTATTTGTTAGCCAGATGTGACCCCAAATATAGGCAGCCAGAGAGAGTCCCCCAGTGCATGCATATTCATACATTGCCCAGACAGTTGGGCGCAGGTGAGCCGCATGACGGCTCACCCTGCTGCTGCTGAAATTCCAAGCAGTGTTGAAAAGTTTTCCCCTTCCAAGTAGTAGCAATTTGGAGGGACATAAATCATGGTCCAGCTATTGCCAGCAACCAAATGACACATGCTCAGGCTGGGGAGCTTTAGCTTTACAGATATGGTGGTGCCCAACACAGGCGCTATGCGATAGCCAACGAGCACCAGAGTAAATCGCTTCAACCCTCAGTATAGGTAGCCAAAGAGGGTGTCCCCAGTACAGGTAACCGGAAAAAGGCCCCCAAGTATAGGTAACCGGAAAAAGGCCCCGCAGTACAGGTAGCCAGAGACGGCATATCCTGTGAAGATAGCCAGAGAGCCCCCCCCCCCCAGTACATGTAGACAGAGAGGGCCCCTGCAGTATAGATGGGCAGAGAGGGAGCTCCCACCACCCGCATCCAGAGTGTGCAGCAGAGGGATGAGGTAACTCCCCTCTCCAGGATAGAGTGAAGACTCGCAACTCGTATCTTTATCTTTCAAGGTGTTCAGTCTCTATGGTGTCTGTCACATGTCGAATGATGAAGCTGGCACCATGGAGACTGAATGCTTAGGTGTATGAAGGCTCAGGGCCCTTTTCCACTAGCGGCGATTGCAATGCTGAATCGCAAAAACGCTAGTGATTTTTAAATCGCCACGGTTTGCATTTTAACATGGGAATCGCGGTAGGTAATTTCCACTACCGCGATTCCTTTTTAATCAAACGCAATCGCGCGGTGCGGAGCGTTCTTTGACGCGATTTTGCTATGCAGTGCATTGCATAGCACAATCGTGAACGCAATCGCCGGGAAGTTTCCTGCACTTTGCTATTCAGCAATCGCTAAAGTTTAGCACGAACGCTAGCGATTGCTAGTGGAAAAGGGCCCTCACTGACACACCAACCCCCCAGTGTAGCCATGTAGCCCACCCCCAATCATTGCTGTTTTTCCTTGCCTTGTCCCCTCCTGTTGCCCTCATTTTTGTAATTGCCCATTTACCCTTCTTAATACAACACTTAAATTGCCAGTTGCAATATTACATTTTGAAATAAAGAGATTTTTTTCCTGATTTGTGTCCCTTTTTTCTCGATGCTCTATCAATAACAAAACACTTTAAAGGGGACCTGAACTCAGAACTTCCTCTCTGCTCTAAAAGATAAGCAACAGCATAATAACTTTTCTTTGCTACAGCTGGTACAAATCCTGCAATGAATCACAGTGTATCTACTGCCTGCTTTCATGGGAGCAGACATATTGTTAACATCCTGTGTTTTCAAATTAGCTGTTCAGCCGAGGCAGCCAGCTGACACAGCTGAGAGATCAAATGACCCTTGTAATTAGTCACAGAGGAGGGGGGGATTAGACAGGCTAAACTCTCTAAATACATACAGAGAGCTTTTTTCTATGTTTTCCTTCTGTCCTGTGCAAGAGTTCAGGTCCACTTTAAAGGGAAGGTTCAGGGAGTCTCAAAAAAAAAAAATCAATTTCCGCTTACCTGTTGCTTCCTCCAGCCCGTGGCAGGCAGGAGGTGCCCTCGCTGCCGCTCCAAAGGCTCCTGGTGGTCTCCGGTGGCTGACCCGACCTGGCTAGGCCGGCTGCAAGGTCGGGCTTCTACTGCGCTCCAATCTGCGTGTCACTGGTGCGCGCTGACGTCATCGGACGTCTTCCGGGCTGTACGGCGCAGGCTCACCAGAGACCACTGGGAGCCTGCGCAGCGGCGCCGAGGGCATGTCCTGCCTGCCACGGGCTGGAGGAAGCCCCAGGTAAGTGGACTTGGATTTTTATTTTTTTGGGAGACTCCCTGAACCTTCCCTTTAATGCTAAGGATAGGGAAGTAGATGCCAATAAGATGAATAATGGGTTATTTCATATAATTCAAGAAATACAGGTGGCCATAGCTCCAGCGTGAACAGGGTAATGCCTGTCCTGATAGCCTGGCAAGGCCTTTCCTATATATAACATGAACAGCCAGGCTACCCCTGCAACAAAATGAGCTGTTCCATCCATTTGTGGTGAGTGATAATGGTTTTCCAGCTCTCGTTAGGTTCAAGTTTTTGACAGACGTAGATTAGTGACAGCATCGTCACAATACAATTTTTTTACCTGCATTGTATTAATTTTCAGTTGTTAGGTGCTGAAAAATTATTTTTGTAGTAAACTTAGACCTCTTTCCCACCAAGACGTTGCATTTTAGGGGACGTTATAGGTCGCATAACGTGCCCCTAACGCAGCGCATGGTGGTGTTGGAGCAGGCCGCTACCTAGAGCTGCATTAAGCAGCTCTTGGTGCGCCTGTTTTGTCCTATGCGCCGGCGGAGACCACGTGAGCAGAACACTCCGCATCACGTGGTCCCGCTAGAGTTGGGCGAACAGTTCGGCTGTGTTAGCCGAACTGCAGCCGAACTGTTTGGCTGCCCAACCTGTCATTTTGATGTGGCTCTTACTACTTCCGGGTCGCAATGACCCGGAGTAGTACGTCTGCGCTGGCCCGGCAGAGCGCGTCCTAGATCGCGCTCCCGTTGCCGGGCACTCTCTGCGCATGTGTGTGACATCACTCATGACGTCACACACATGCGCAGAGAGTGCCCGGCAACGGGAGCGCGATCTAGGACGCGCTCCGCCGGGCCAGCGCAGACGTACTACTCCGGGTCATTGCGACCCGGAAGTAGTAAGAGCCACATCAAAATGACAGGTTGGGCAGCCAAACAGTTCGGCTGCAGTTCGGCTAACACAGCCGAACTGTTCGCCCAACTCTAGGTCCCGCCAGTCAATAAGCGGCCGCTCCAGGAAATAAACACTGCAGTGCAGTGAATATTAAATAGCCATGTGGCTGGCCGCATTAGCAGACTCTCCCCGTCTCCTCTCCACCCCCAAAAATAAAAAAAAACACATCACTGAGCATGTGCAAACAGCCTAACACAGCTAAAGCTGCTTAGAATGCACAGCATGCTGCATTTTATGGGAACGTGTAGCGTTACCCTGTAACACAACGTGGGCACTGTGAAAAGCCTATTCATTTTACATTGCTGTGAGTTAGGCTGCGTTACAGGCTGCACTAACATGTGCCTGTAACGTCTTACTGTGAAAGCAGCCTTAATGTCCAGGTCCCAAACAAGTGCCACCATAAGTATATAAGTGTAACACTGGGCATGGTAAACCCAGCTATAATAGAACTTCGGTTATAGTGAACCTGTTTTTGGCCCTTGCGGTACTCTGTATCCAGCTATAGGGGAAAGTGTAAAGCAACAGTCAGAGACCCATGAGCCATAATCGGTGGTCGGGCTGGCAGCCACTTATCACCTGCTCATTATCTGCACCCACCTCTGGGCACATGTAGATGACCGCAAGCACTGGCTGATGCATGGACTAAAGACCACAAACTGCATCAGCTGGCCAGTCCTATGTTCATAGCTCACAACTGTCCCTCTTTTGGAGCAACAGTCGGTCTTTGGGAGTCCTCTACCTCTTTCTTCATTATTTGTCCCTCTTTCAGGACTTTGTCCCTCTTTCTATGTAAATAGATGTATTTCTTTACTGAAAAATGTGTTTGCTTGACTCTAAACTTTATTCTCATCATTTAAATTGATATATTTCTTACTTTCAATTGTTAATATGAAAGAAAATGAACCAGGATAGAAAGCACCAGTGTGGTTTGAATTATAAAACATCATAATTTCCTTAAGAAATCTTTATAGTGTGCATGATTAGAGATGTGCCAGGGGTGTGGTTAGATGTGTGCCAGGGGTGTGGCTTAAGTGTCCCTCTTTCTGATCTCAAAAAGTTGGGATGTATGTATGTTTCCTGTGTAAGCTTCTGCCTGATTACTGAGGGAATTGCCTATCACCTGTGACTTGCTTGTGCATGTTTGTTATGTATGTACAGTATTTGCTTGTGCATGGCTGCAATGCTACAGTATCATCCAGGACAAAGGAGCACACTATCAGTACCTGCATTAGCTGGTGAGTCCTATGCTTCCTGTGCAAGCTATGGCATGATTATTGCATACACATCTCTTTATATTGAGTACTTTACATGTTTATGGAGCTTAGACACTTGACAAAAAAAGACTCCCAATTATTGACTGAATTAAGAAACACTAGTATAGTGTACTTTATGTGCTTGATTATCACATTTTCTGATATAGTAAACTAATGATATAGTAAATTTTCTAGCCAGGTCAATTTGAGATTACTATAAAGGGATTCTACTGTAATTAAAGTGGTCTGAAACTCAGCATTTCCTCTTGGTTCTAAAAGATTATTTACAGCATAAAATCTACTACCACCAAACAAAATTGCAGCAGAACAGCATTCAAACAGTTAAAGGGAAACTTAAGCCTGAGGGGAAAACCAGTTTTACCCTACCGGCCCGCTGCAGTCGGCCTGCACCCATGCCGGTATTAAATGAGTCTCAGGTAACCCACTGCAGCTTAGCACGCTACTGCACCAGCGCGGCCCTGGCCACGCTCATAATGGATAGCTCTCCTGTGTCCAGGAGCATCCTGTGCAGATGCAGTAGAGATTTACTTGTACTGCCCCTGCGCAGGATGCTCCTGGCCAAGGGAGCGTGATCGATGACGTGGTGCGGGGCCAGGGTCACGAAGGCGCAGTAGCCAGCTAAAAAAGCCAGTCGCTGATAATGAAACTAAGCTGCGGTGGGGGACCTGAGGCTCGCTTATTACTGGAGTGGGCGCAGGTTGACTGCAGGGGGCCAGTAGAAGCCCCCGGTAAGTAAAACAGTTTTTCCCCTCAGGCTTAAAGGACCTCTGTCACAAAAATCTTAACACTTAAAATATATGTAAACATATATAATTAAGAAGTATGTTTCTTCCAGAGTAAAATGAACCATAAATCACTTTTCTCCTATGTTGCTGTCGCTTACAGTAGGTAGTAGAAATCTGACAGAACCGACAGGTTTTGGACTAGCCCATCTCCTCATGGGGGGTCACAGGGATTTCTTTATTTTTAAAATGCACTTAGTGAATGGCAGTTGCTCCGTCCAACTGCTAAAAAAGTGTACAGTGAGCAGGGAGGCTGGTCAGCATCTTTGTATAAATCATTTTCAGCGAGTGTCTTTATAAAGAATAAAGGCCATGCTGAGAATCCCCTATGTAGAGATGGACTAGCCCAAAACCTGTCAGTAATGTCAGATTTCTACTACTCACTGTAAATGCCAGCAACATAGGAGAGAAGTAATTTATGGCTCATTTTACTCTGGAAGAAACATACTTCTTATTTGTATGTGTTTTCAATTTTAAGATTTTCACGACAGTTCCTCTTTAAGTTTCCCTTTAAAGAGGAGCTCCAGTGAAAATAATGTAATAAAAAAAAGTGCTTCATTTTTACAATAATTATGTATAAATGATTTAGTCAGTGTTTGCTCATTGTAAAATCTTTCCTCTCCCAGATTTACATTCTGACATTTATCACATGGTGACATTTTTACTGTGGGCAGGTTATGTAAGCTGCTCCTAGCTGTTTTGGCTGTTACAGACAGCTGTAAACAGCCATTTCCTGTCTGTGAACATTGTTACATTGTGGCAGTTTGCCCAGAGTACCACGGTACCAGAGCCTCTTGTAGGAGGGGTTTCATCACAAAATCAGTCATACAGCGCCCCCTGATGGTCTGTTTGTGAAATGCAATAGATTTGTCATGTAAAAGGGGGTATCAGCTACTGATTGGGATAAAGTTCAATTCTTGGTCGGAGTTTCTCTTTAAACGCTGCACTTTGTTCTTCAGTGTAAAGCTCTTTATGCCTGGTATAAACCATACAATTTTGTGTTAGATAGATGGTTCGATAGATAATTTCCATCATGCCCGATATTATTTTCGATCATTTTTCTGGTCGATTTCTCATACAAGTAAATGGAAATTGATAAGAAAAAATAAGAGAATCAAGTGGGAAATCGAGCGGGAAATACAATTCGAAAATCGATTGAACGGAAAATCGACAAAAAAATGCATCGTGTGAACCTAGCATAAAGGTTCTGGCTGCATCTGAAGTGATAACATTAACTTTTGTTTACATTTCTTTGTTTGTTACAATTAGTATACCGCCAGCAGCCAGCTGAAATTGAACTGCACACATTGTAGAACCAGAGAGAGCAAACAAGTGATCAATGGATACATTATAATATATAAATATAGCAGCTATGCAATTAAATGCAATGGCAGCTTTCAGAGCTGATGTAACGATTGTGGAATTATCTCCGTGGTCAGCGCACAAGATGTGCGCTGACACTGCGGAAGTCCTCCACAAGCGTATTAAACGACAGAACCCAGCTTTGGTGCAATGCACCTGTAGAGAGAAAGTGAGCACAGAGACAGAATGTATGTGTGTCCACTAGTGTTGGGCGAACAGTGTTCGCCACTGTTCGGGTTCTGCAGAACATCACCCTGTTCGGGTGATGTTCGAGTTCGGCCGAACACCTGACGGTGCTCGGCCAAACCGTTCGGCCACATGGCCGAACTAAGAGCGCATGGCCGAACGTTCCCCGAACGTTCGGCTAGCGCTGTGATTGGCCGAACGGGTCACGTGGTTCGGACCCGAACGCGCTCTGATTGGCCGAACTGTCACGTGGTTCGGGTAAATAAATACCCGAACCACGTCATATCTCCGCCATTTGTCTGTGGGTTTAGCTTTGGGTAGGCAGGCAGGGTAGTTCGCGCTCCAGCCACACTAGCCAGGGTCCCCCCAGTCATTGTGTCGCTGCTGGGAATAGTAGTACACCGCTCGCTCAGCCACACTATATAGCATTTTGTTTACTGCCACTCTGTGTACCTCGCTCAGCCACACTATATAGCATTCTGTTTACTGCCACTCTGTGTCTGCTGGGAATAGTAGTACACCGCTCGCTCAGCCACACTATAAAGCATTCTGTTTACTGCCACTCTGTGTACCTCGCTCAGCCACACTATATAGCATTCTGTTTACTGCCACTCTGTGTCTGCTGGGAATAGTAGTACACCGCTCGCTCAGCCACACTATATAGCATTGTGTTTACTGCCACTCTGTGTACCTCGCTCAGCCACACTATATAGCATTCTGTTTACTGCCACTCTGTGTCTGCTGGGAATAGTAGTACACCGCTCGCTCAGCCACACTATATAGCATTGTGTTTACTGCCACTCTGTGTACCTCGCTCAGCCACACTATATAGCATTGTGTTTACTGCCACTCTGTGTCTGCTGGGAATAGTAGTACACCGCTCGCTCAGCCACACTATATAGCATTCTGTTTACTGCCACTCTGTGTCTGCTGGGAATAGTAGTACACCGCTCGCTCAGCCACACTATATAGCATTGTGTTTACTGCCACTCTGTGTACCTTGCTCAGCCACACTATATAGCATTGTGTTTACTGCCACTCTGTGTCTGCTGGGAACAGTAGAACACCACTCGCTCAGCCACACTATATAGCATTGTGTTTACTGCCACTCTGTGTACACCGCTCACCCAGCACACTATATAGCATTGTGTTTACTGCCACTCTGTGTCTGCTGGGAACAGTAGTACACCGCTCGCTCAGCCACACTATATAGCATTGTGTTTACTGCCACTCTGTGTACACCGCTCACCCAGCACACTATATAGCATTGTGTTTACTGCCACTCTGTGTACACCGCTCACCCAGCACACTATATAGCATTGTGTTTACTGCCACTCTGTGTCTGCTGGGAACAGTAGTACACTGCCGCTCACTCAGTCACCCCATTACTATATAGCATTGCTGGGATCTGTAGTACTCTGCTCACCCACCCATACCATTGTACTGCCAGTCACTGTGTATATTGCTGGGATCTGTAGTACTTCACTCACCGTCAACCACTATATAGCATTGCGTACTCTGCCAGTCAGTGTGTATATTGCTGGGATCAGTAATACTCCACTCAACGTCAACCACTATATGAGCTCACCATGAGTTCCTCAGAGACCGCCGCTGTGAGCAGCACTCCCAACAACAGCAACAGCCAACGCCCCACGCAAGCTATAACATCCACCCCAGCAGCCAGTGGTCAGCAGCAGCCCTCCCCGGAGGAGAACGTTGTGTCCATCGATCCGGCGCCAGAGCGATTATTGAGGGCTGCCATTGAGGAGATGATGGGGCCTGATGTGGAGGAGGAGGTCGGGCTCAGGCCAGCATCCCAAGTTAATGTTGAGGACGATGAGGGGTCTGTGTCTGGGGATGTTAGGGTGGCAGAGGTGGTGGGTGGGTCAGACTCAGGAGAAGAGTTGTATGATGAGGATGATGATCGGGACCATCTGTATGTGCCTCAGAGTCCAACCCCGGAAAACATGTTGTATCGTGTGTTTAGGTACTAAAATCTGCGTTCCCACTTCCCAGTACTGCCCGGGTCCACGGATCCATATAATTTTTTGGGCAGCACTATCAAACTGTGGTACTATGAGTGAGTTGCCATGGTCCTTCTGTGCTGTCACACTCACCATCTGTCTGCAGATGGATTGTTCAACACAGCTACGCCATCTGACATGTAGTCCTTGACCATCTTCTCCAGGCGATTGGTGTTGGAGGACGTGGAACTGCCCGATTGCTGTTCTGTGGGCTGCTGCATGGGTGTCAGAAAATGTTCCCACTCCAAGGACACTGCCAATACCATTCCCTTTTGGGCACTAGCAGCAGCTTGTGTTCTTTGCTGCCCTCCTGGTCCTCCTGGGTTTGCTGAAGTCAGTCTGTCGGCGTACAACTGGCTAGAGAAGGAGGAGGATGTCAATCTCCTCTCTAAAGTCTACATTCTCAAGGGCCTGCTGGAATTGTTCCATTTTTGACCTGTCTGACACTTTCTTCAATCAGTTTTTTAACATTGTGTTTGTATAAACTGGGTATAAACCCAGTAATTGGTGTTGTCCAGAATAATGAATAATAATGAATAGTGAATAATGCGCGGGCCGCGTTCAATGCAGTCTAGCATGAATTGAGCCATGTGTGCCAGAGAATCCTGCCAGACTCCTCTGTCTTCATGTTCTTGTGAGCGTTGTGATTGTTGTGATGCACCATATTCGTCACCAGCATCACTTTCTTCCTCTTCTGCTGTCCATTCCCGCTAAATTGTGGAAGTCCAACGTTCACCGCTCTGTCCCTCGGCAGTGGGGGCATCCAATTCCTGCTCCAATTCCAGCTGTTCCTCGTCCTGTTCTTTGTCATAGCTGGGACCAGCGTTTCCTGAGGCAGGTGGCCTGATGTTGGTATCATCACGCTGATCGTTTTCATCTTCAGATTCCCCCACTTGCATCATGCCAGCGGTTTCCATCTTCAACATTGATTTCTTCAGTAAACACAGCAGTGGTATTGTAATGCTGACTGTAGAGTTGTCACTGCTCAGTCACAAGCAACGTGGATTGCTCAAAAGTTTGGAGGACTTGGCAGAGATCCAACATGGTGGCCCAATCAGATCCACAGAAGCTTGGTAGCTAGCTGCTGGAATGCGCCTCGGCACTGCGCAAAAGCATGCTAGCATGTGCAGCGTAGAATTCCAGCGCGTAGGAAGGGACATCACCCAGCGAGCGATGGTGCGCTAGATTGAAGCACTCCTGCATCTCTTGGTGAGTCCTTCAGAAGCGGTACTGGACTTTAAAAAATGTTTGGTTTTTTTTCCTTCAACAGAAGATCTGCCACGTTGGAGTGAGGAGGACGCCGACGACCCCGACACCAAGCTGAACCCCGGCAAACTCCAAGCAGAGGATCTTCAGGAACCCTCAAGGCTTTGAGCAAGCTGAGGAGGATCAGCAGTCCCGACGAGACCTCTCCTCATATGTGACTGTGTGCAGTGGAGTAGAGCTCCCCAGAACAACCTCTTAGACATGGTCAAATTCGGCTTCGGGAGATATCCGGATTTTTGCTATCCGGATATCTCCCAGTAATGCTGGGCGGGGGGGTCAAGCTTACCTCTCTGACGTCTTCTTCGGTCGTCCCTCGGCGCCTCCCACGATGCGCTCCATGCGCGTCACGTGATTACAAACACTTCCTCCTTCAACCCGGAAGGAGGAAGTGTTTGTAATCAGGTGACCGCCGCTTGGAGCGCATCGTGGGAGGCGCCGAGGGACGACCGAAGAAGACGTCAGAGAGGTAAGC
Source organism: Hyperolius riggenbachi (assembly GCF_040937935.1). Lineage (NCBI taxonomy): Eukaryota > Metazoa > Chordata > Amphibia > Anura > Hyperoliidae > Hyperolius > Hyperolius riggenbachi. The sequence goes on along the minus strand of NC_090649.1, from coordinate 44,770,562 downwards.
TTGACCCCCCCCGCCCAGCCCGCACAGCATTACTGGGAGATATCCGGATAGCAAAAATCCGGATATCTCCCGAAGCCGAATTTGAGCATCCCTGCAACCTCTCACTTGTGACTTTGTCACTGGTCACTTTGTCACTTTGTCATTTTGTCACTCTGTCACTTGTCACTTTGTCACTTGTCACTTGTCACTTTGTCATTTTATCACTTTGTCATTTTGTCACTTTGTCAGTCACTTTGTCACTTTGTCACTTTGTCACTGGTCACTTTGTCACTTTTCACTTTGTCACTTGGTCACTTGGTCACTTGGTCACTTGTCCAGATGATCTCGGTACACCTCCTGCGATTCAAATTCCTGCACACATTGCTCTGGGATTTAGGTGTGATGAATGATGCATCTAACTGGCCACCGGAGGCAATTAAGGCCTTCAAAACATTGAAAGCAGCTTTCTGTTCCGCCCCCATTTTGCGTTATGTTGAGTTGTTGACGTCATGTTCATCCTCGGCTTCGCCTTGCATTTCAGTGCGAGGTGCATTTTCCACAGAAAAAGGTTGTGAATCCGGGCACAACATTTGTGGCTGTTCCATTGACCTTTCACAGGTAGAAGATTGTGGGGGTGGGAATAGCTCCTCCGAATAGCCCATTGTGTCCTGAAAACTACTCATTGCATTGCTTTGCGCACGCATTTTTTTTGTCCTCATGCAAGGCCTGAGTTTTTGCGCCTGAAAGCGTGGCCTTCTCCTCCTGTGCCTCCTCCTGTTCCATCACGTCTGCTGCTGCTGGGTTAGCGTTGCCGCCCGGTCCCTGTTTATTGAACCTCTTATCTTTATTACATTTATGACTGCATGGCGGTACAAAGCATGCTATCCGCACGCTTCTTGTCCTCATGCAAGGCCTGGGTTGTTGTGTTTCAAAGCGTGGCCTTCTCCTAATGCGCCTCCTCCTGTTCCATCACGTGTGCTGCTGCTGCTGCTGGGTTAGCGTTGCCGGTCCCTGTTTATGGAACCTCTCATCTTTATTACATTTATGACTGCATGGCGTTACAAAGCATGCTATCCGCACGCTTCTTGTCCTCATGCAAGGCCTGGGTTGTTGTGTCTCAAAGCGTGGCCTTCTCCTCCTGCGCCTCCTCCTGTTCCATCACGTGTGCTGCTGCTGCTGCTGGGTTAGCGTTGCCGGTCCCTGTTTATGGAACCTCTCATCTTTATTACATTTATGACTACATGGCGGTAAAAAGCATGCTATCCGCACGCTTCTTGTCCTCATGCAAGGCCTGGGTTGTTGTGTCTCAAAAAGCGTGGCCTTCTCCTCCTGCGCCTCCTCCTGTTCCATCACGTGTGCTGCTGCTGGTGCTGGGTTAACGTTACCGGTCCCTGTTTATGGAACCTCTCATCTTTATTACATTTATGACTGCATGGCGGTAAAAAGCATGCTATCCGCACGCTTCTTGTCCTCATGCAAGGCCTGGGTTGTTGTGTCTCAAAAAGCGTGGCCTTCTCCTCCTGCGCCTCCTCCTCCTGTTCCATCACGTGTGCTGCTGCTGGTGCTGGGTTAGCGTTACCGGTCCCTTTTCCTGGAACCTTTTCTCTGTATTACATTTATGACTGCATGGCGACAAAAAGCATGTTACCTCTGCAAAGAAACATGACATTTTCCACATTTAAAAGACAGTTTTTCCTTTGAAAATTTACAATCAATTTTCTCAAAAACTATAAGCTCTTTTTCAAATATTTTTTTTCCTCTTGTACCCACTCCCAAGGTGCACATACCCTGCAAATTTGGGGTATGTAGCATGTAAGGAAGCTTTACAAAGCACGAAAGTTCGGGTCCCCATTGACTTCCATTATGTTCGGAGTTCGGCGCGAACACCCGAACATCGCGGCGATGTTCGGCGAACGTTCGCGAACCCGAACATCTAGGTGTTCGCCCAACACTAGTGTCCACCAATCCAGTCGTCACCCGGCGACGGTGAACATACAACAGTGGAAACCAAGTGGGAACGCAATCGCAAGAGTGGCGATTGCCAATAGTGACACAAGACCGAGTAAGACAGAGCACAAGTGTAGCAAGAAAGACACAGCAAATAACAATAATCAGAACGCCAAGGAAAATAACAAACGCACTCGCTAAGCGCGGTCGCCGCGCGAAAAGCGCAACAGCGACAAAGCACGCTAATGTGTTTATAGCATGTAAGGGGGCTTTGCTATTAACCGCTAAAGTCGGCGGGGTTTGGCGGGATATAATCACCAATGCTTTTTCAGTGGAAACTTTAAATTCAATTTTCTCAAAAACTATAAGGTCTTTTCAGGGCAGTTTCTAGGCTAAAATGCACCCAGGGCGAGAGTGTAAAAATTGCCCCCCCCCCCGCCATGGAGCCAGGTATAGGTGTCCACAGTATAGGTTAGCTAGGTCTAGTTGCACTCAGTATAGGTAGCAAGCTATAGGTGTCCACAGTATAGGTAGCCAGGCATAGGTGCTCCAGTATAGGTAGTGGGCTATAGGTACCCCCAGTATAGGTAGCCAGGCATAGGTGCCCAAGTATAATTGCCCCCAGTATAGGTTAGCCAGGTAGGTGCCTCCAGTACAGGTAGCCAGTATAGTTTCCCCCATTATAGGTTAGATAGGCAGTTGCCCCTGGTATAGGTTAGGTAGGTAGGTGCCCCAGTACAGGTTACCTAGGTGGGTGCCTCTAATATACGTAGCCAGAATAGTTGCCCCCAGCATAGGTTAGATAGGTAGGTGCCCCCAGTATAGGTTAGTTAGGTAGGTACCTCCAATATAGGTAGCCAGTATAGTTGCCACCAGTATAGGCTAGTAAGGTAGGCACCCCCAGTATAGGTTAGCTAGGTAGGTGCCAGCAGTATAGGTTAGCTAGGTAGGTGCCCGCAGTATAGGTTAGATAGGTAGCTTTCCCCAGTATACATTAGATAGGTAGGTTCCTCCAGTATGGGTTGGACAGGTAGGTTCCCCTAGTATACGTTAGATAGGTAGGTTCCCCCTAGTATAGGTAGGTGCCCCCAGTGTATAGTTTAGATAGGTAGCTTCCCCCAGTATAGGTTAGGTAGGTAGGTTCCCCAGTATAGGTTATATAGGTAGTTTCCCCCAGTATAGGTTAGGTAGGTAGCTGCCCCCCTCATAATGGAGGGGGGATCCACAGTCGCGGGGAGGGCAGCCCAACCTCTCCCTCCCTTCCTCTCCCCAGGCCACCCTCCGTGCTCTCCCCTCCAGACTGCAGAGTAATTAGCGCAGGAAAGCGCTGTGCACAATTACTCACCTCCCAGGTTCCAATCGCCGCTGGTCTTCTCCTCTCTGCATAGACGGTGATACACATGCTGCTTCCTGTTTAGCGTGTGTATCAGCGTCTATGCAGAGAGTAGAAGACCAGCGGCGAGTGAGCGGCGATTGGAACCTGGGAGGTGAGTAATTGTGTACATCGCTTTCCTGCGCTAATTACTCTGCAGTCCGAGGGGGGAGCACGGAGGGTGGCCAGAGGAGAGGGAGGGAGGGAGAGGTCGGGCTGCTTTCCCCACGGCTGCGGCTCCCCCCTCCACTACAGCGCCCCCTCCCTCTGTACTCAGGGCTGCCGCATGGCTGCACAGCCCCTAGAAACGGGCCTGGGTCTTTTTGAAAAATCTTTTATTTTTAAGTTGTATCCACTGATCACCTTTATAATCCATGCAATTTTGGTGATTGTAACATGTATGGGAGCTTTGCTATTGACATTAAAGGTAAATCTGGATCACAAACCGTGATCACAGATTTTACAGGCAATCACGGATAAAATCCGAGTGGGATTCGTCAGTCAGTTTCAAATCCGAATCACAATCACGGTTTATCCGGATTTTGGGACTGCCGTCGCCAGATTTTTTTGAATCCGTGATCGGGATTATCCAAGCAACACTGAGATTCCCCCTTTAATACAGGCTTAGCAAGTGTGCATTGAAAAAATGAAGGCTGAACAAAGAACTAGGGCTTTAAATGATTTGATTGGTATTTGGAAGCCATTGTGCAACTTAAATAGAACCTTTTTGGCTCCGGGCAATAAAGTTCACCAGGATAATTGAGTAACTTTGGATTAGGAGGGAGGGAGGAGCTGTTGTTTCAGCATTCATGTACATTTATAAGCTAGTTCATTGTGAATGCTGGGGAGCAGGAGAGAGAGTAGGAAGCTTGCCTAGAACCAGAGGGGAAAGAAAAGGTAAGTCTGTAAAATACTGAGAATGCTTCCAATTTTTTTCCTCCATGCCCTGTACTTTGTTCTCAAATAGAGTCAATTATAGTGTGACTGTTGGATAACTTTGTGAGTTTACCAGGAAAGCTGAATTTGTGTGATGTTGTTGGTTTCACAAACATCCAGTCCCATCCAAATATATATATACGAGTGAGGTTCTCTTTACTGTTCTTCAGTACACTTCTTTGTTTGTAAATACATTTTAAACAGGGCCGGCGCTACCATATAACTCCTTTTTTTAACTCCTTTTTTTTATGTAGCACTTTTCTCCTGTCAGACTCAAAGCACTTGTGAGGCAGCCACTAGAGCGCACTCAGCAGTAGAGTTGGGCCGAACGGTTCGCCTGCGAACGGTTCCATGCGAACTTCCGTGGTTCGCGTTCGCGTCCCGCAGGCGAACCTTTGCGGAAGTTCGGTTCGCCCTATAATGCACCATGGAGGGTCAACTTTGACCCTCTACATCACAGTCAGCAGGCACAGTGTAGCCAATTAGGCTACACTAGCCCCTGGAGCCACTCCCCCCTACTAAAAGGCAGGCAGCGGCGACCATTACGGTCACTCGTGTGCCTGCATTAGTGAGAGTAGGGCGAGCTGCTGCACACTCTCTCTCATAGGGAAAGATTAGTTAGGCTTAGCTTGTTCCTGGCTGCATACCTGTTCTGTGAACCCACCACTGCATACCTGTACTGTGAACCCACCACTGCATACCTGTTCAGTGAACCCACCACTGCATACCTGTTCAGTGAACCCACCACTGCATACCTGTTCAGTGAACCCACCACTGCATACCTGTTCAGTGAACCCGCCACTGCATACCTGTTCAGTGAACCCGCCACTGCATACCTGTTCTGTGAACCCGCCACTGCATACCTGTTCTGTGAACCCACCACTGCATACCTGTTCTGTGAACCCACCACTGCATACCTGTTCTGTGAACCCACCACTGCATACCTGTTCTGTGAACCCACCACTGCATACCTGTTCAGTGAACCCACCACTGCATACCTGTTCAGTGAACCCACCACTGCATACCTGTACTGTGAATCCACCACTGCATACCTGTACTGTGAACCCACCACTGCATACCTGTTCAGTGAACCCACCACTGCATACCTGTTCAGTGAACCCACCACTGCATACCTGTTCAGTGAACCCACCACTGCATGTGAACCCGCCACTGCATACCTGTTCTGTGAACCCACCACTGCATACTTGTACTGTGAACCCACCACTGCATACCTGTACTGTGAACCCACCACTACATACCTGTTCAGTGAACCCACCACTGCATACCTGTTCTGTGAACCCACCACTGCATACCTGTTCTGTGAACCCACCACTGCATACCTGTACTGTGAACCCACCACTGCATACCTGTTCTGTGAACCCACCACTGCATACCTGTACTGTGAACCCACCACTGCATACCTGTTCAGTGAACCTGCCACTGTATACCTGTTCTGTTCAGTGAACCCGCCACTGCATACCTGTTCTGTTCAGTGAACCCGCCACTGTATACCTGTTCTGTTCAGTGAACCCGCCACTGCATACCTGTTCTGTTCAGTGAACCCGCCACTGCATACCTGTTCTGTTCAGTGAACCCGCCACTGCATACCTGTTCTGTTCAGTGAACCCGCCACTGCATACCTGTTCTGTTCAGTGAACCCGCCACTGCATACCTGTTCTGTTCAGTGAACCCGCCACTGCATACCTGTTCTGTTCAGTGAACCCGCCACTGCATACCTGTTCTGTTCAGTGAACCCGCCACTGTATACCTGTTCTGTTCAGTGAACCCGCCACTGCATACCTGTTCTGTTCAGTGAACAGTTTGGTGTGTCAGTGTGAAGCAGTACCTTAATTACACTACCTGATTGATGTATACACATGCAAGATGTTTTAAAGCACTTTAGGCCTATCATTTAGCATTCAATATGATTTCTGCCCTTAAAACGCTGCTTTGCGTCAAATCCAGATTTTTCCCGGGGACTTTTGGCGTGTATCCCACTCCGCCATGCCCCCCTCCAGGTGTTAGACCCCTTGAAACATCTTTTCCATCACTTTTGTGGCCAGCATAAATTTTTTTTATTCAAAGTTTGCATCCCTATTGAAGTCTATTGCGGTTCGCGAACTTTAACGCAAACCGAACCTTCCGCGGAAGTTCGCGAACCCGGTTCGCGAACCTAAAATCGGAGGTTCGGCCCAACTCTACTCAGCAGCCAGTAGCAGTGTTAGGGAGTCTTGCCCAAAGAACTCCTTACTGAATATGTGCTGGCTTACTGAGTGGAAGAGCCAAGATTTGAATCCAGGTCTCCTATGTCAGAGGCAGAGCCCTTAACCATTACACTATCCAGCCACATAGGCAAGGGGGGCAATTGCCACAGGGCCTCAGAGCTCCAGAGCCTGTAGGTGACTCTCAATGTGGCCCCACCCCTCCAGGCCCGCTGTAGTGGCAGATTGAAACTGGGGTGACACCACTGGATGCTAACCTAAAGCTTACTTGTGTCTTACAACACATTGGTTTAAAGCTCAGGCAGGGGAGGACTGGGACCTTTTGGCCTGGGGGGAAAACACAAATTAGAGGCCCATTTTTACAGCAGCCCCGGCCCAAATGATATCACACACATGCCCCATGTGCTATATTCCAGTAGTGGGAGAGAGGTGAGAATAGCCTGATATGGATCAGAGAGCGTATCTGTATTGCAGCCAAATCACACAGAGGCTACTTGCCTATAATATCAATCCTGTCCCTGCCAATCTCTCACACAAGTCCTGAAAGCAGCCTCTTTGGAGTCTAGGGGCTGTCTTCCAGCAGACGTCCTGGAATCTAGGGACTGTCTGCCAGCAGCCCTTCTGGAGTCTAGGGACTGTTTTCAAGCAGGCCTTCTGGAGTCTAGGGATTGTTGAATACTTTTCAACCTATACAATACCTTATGTAACTGTGCACATGCAGTCATTTTAACAATGGTGAGAAACCAGACAGATTTGTTCCCACAGACCCTGCAGGCAAGCCTCTGCTCTGTATCATGCTACGTATATTTAACATCTTGCCCACCCTCTAATTGCTCTGTAATTGGGCATTGATTTGCCTCAGCCAGCCTAGTGGTTCACATTGCCTTAAACAAAAACATCAATGCACCAGGCCATGCACCAGCCCTAAATCATTAAATAAGAGGCAGCCTGGGGGGAAATCTCCCCCCTTCCCCCCCTGGCCAGTCCTCCCCTGAGCTCAGGTGTCGAACTCCAGGCCTGGAGGGCCAGTTCCATACCAGTGTTTAGGATGGACTGAGAAAGAGAGGAATGTGTTCTACCTGATGGACCACACCTTCCCTGATTCAGACCCATCAATTAATTTGAGCTGTGTCAAAAATGTGTGAGGACCTCGGCCCTCGAAGGACCGGTTTGACATACCTGGTTTAAAGGGACACTGAGTTGAACTTACCCGGGGCTTCTAATGGTCCCCCGCAGACATCCTGTGCCCGCGCAGCCACTCACCGATGCTCCGGCCCCACCTCCGGTTCACTTCTGGAATTTCAGACTTTAAAGTCTGAAAAACACTGCGCCTGTGTTGCCGTGTCCTCGATCCCGCTGATGACACCAGGAGCATACTGCGCAGGCCCAGTATGGTCTGTGTCTGCGCAGTATGCTCCTGGTGACATCAGCGGGATTGAGAACATGGCAACACAGGCGCAGTGGTTTTTAGACTTTAAAGTCTGAAATTCCAGAAGTGAACGCGGGGGCGGGGCCAGAGCATCAGTGAGCGGCTGAGTGGGCACAGGATGTCTGCGGGGGACCGTTAGAAGCCCCGGGTAAGTTCAACTCATTTTCCCCCGACCCCCCTACAGTATCCCTTTAAGACTTTACCAAATCCAATACTCCAATATGGGGAAGCTTCTCTGTTTGCTGTTTTTTGTTTTGTTTTGTTTTTTAAGTGTGGAGTCACAGTTCACTCATCTCTTTAACTACAAGAGAGGCCCAGGAGTAGTCTTAGCTACCGTAATATCTATGTTACAGCAGGGCCCTTATTACGCTTTCTCTTACAGGGCTATGGAAACCGTTTTGCCCATGCGAGAAAGCGAGGTGCAAAAATGAAATCATGCCTAGCAGAGGATGGTTTCAATCCATCAACCTCTGGGTTATGGGCCCAGCACACTTCCACTGGGCCACTCTGCTTACGTTTGTATACAATCTTCAAGATTAAGAAGGGTACAACATTAGTTGAAATAGTTACACTACAATCTATGTTACAGCAAGGCCCTAATGACACTTTCTCTTAAGGGGCTATGACCGCTGATTGACCTATGTGGTAAAGCAAGGTGTAAAAAATAAAGTACACCTAGCAGAGGATGGTTTTGATCCATCAATCTCTGGGTTACGGGCCCAACTCACTTCTGCTGCACCACTCTGCAGTCTGCTTACATTTGTATACAATCTTCAAGTTTAAAGGGAAGGTTCAGTGAGTGGGGAAAAAAAAACATAAAAATCCATATCCACTTATCTGGGGCTTCCTCCAGCCCGTGGCTCTATATGACCACAGAGGGATTCCTCCTTTCCGTAGGTAAGTATCTTTTTTTTCTACTTTTTTTTTCTACTTCAGAATTGTTTTTAATCTTGGTTGGCAAGTCGCCCACCACCAGTCACTCCTCGCCACAGCACTGATCATCACCACACCGCCTCCAACACTGCTGGAAACTGCTGCACCAACCTCCAATGGGCAGAAGAAAGCTTACGTTTCTTGCTAGAGAATCCCATTCGTACATTGATTCTCAATGGATTCCCATTGGTTAGATCAGAGGAGTGGACCAATCAGGAGCCTTGGTGGCAGATTTAAAGATGTTTTATACCAGGGCTCTGTATACTCTTCTATTGCAGCTACACAAGGAACCCTAGGATAAACATCTTTGTAGTTGTTACTGGGGCTTTCCTGTTGGTCTATACACTGACCAATGAGATATCTTAGCAGGGAGAAATCTCATTGGTCTTCCACTCACCCCACCCACCAGAAGCAGTTGCCTAGGGCCTGGAGAGAGTCTAGGGGCCTAGTGGATGCAAGCTCCCACCAAATCATATTAAAAAAAATGTTGATCAGCGATAAGCAAAAACTGCTATCTTGCCTAAGGCCCCATTTATCTGGCCACAGTTGCTTTAAGTTTGTTTTAAATAAGTAATTGTATTGTGTTTCAGTCGTTCTCTACTGGTTGCTTTGCAAAAAAAATTACTGCCATATCCTATTTCTTGAATAGAAAGGATTAAGAATATCCTCAAATGGAGATTTAGGGGCTTTAAAATGAGTGAAATCTGAGCAAACTCAGAATACTAGGCAAACTGGTATTTGAATGAGCTGCAGTGCTGATATGCTAACAATTATTTTCCTGAACTAGAAAACAGCATGCTATGTGCAAAAGTCCATTTATCTCAGTAATTCAACTTAAAAGGTGAAACTAATATATAAAAATGGACTCATCACATGTAAAGCGAGGTATTTCGAGCCTTTATTTGTTATCATTTGGATGGTTATGGCTCACAGCTTATGAGAACCCCAAAATCTCAGCCCATTAGAATATTGTGAAAAGTTTCAATATTCTAGGCTCAACGTATCAAACTTTGTGACGTAGCGGACATGCTCAGAGCTCTCCTGGCCGCAGGCACGTGATGAAGGACTCGTGTCCGCCTACCACCCCCTCCTGACCAGGAAGTACGTTTGAGGGGTCGGTATACAGTAACGGAGGTGACGAAGCAGAATGAGGGGAGTGGTGAGCATGAGGAGAGCCGACTACACATGTCTGCTCCACGCGTTTTTTAAATTTAGATGTGCGCTAAGGTATCTTTTAAAAGGTGAAAGTAATATATGAAACTGGAACCCTTTGCAGGGATTTTGGATGAATTAGATGATTAGAGTCTGACACCTGGGGCTCGAGTCACTAAAACGTGCTAACACTTAGCACGACAGTGATAAGCCACTTTGCATGTGATATCATGTGCTAAGTATCATTATCATGTGCTCAGTATCATTATCACGTGCTAAGTATCATTATCACGTGAAGTCACTGCAGATCACGCCAACGGAATGTAGATCATGGATTATTACTGTATACAGTACGTAAAGCGTCGTGCGTTAAACTTTGCGTGCGCCGTATTACATTAACTCACATGTTAACCTCCTGAGCGTTACGCCGCTCAGGACGTTTTGTTACTTTTTGCCCGATTTTTAAATAAATGTGCTAAATGGCTATAAACCCTCTAGCTAGCACTAGGCTAGCTAGAAGAAGTCTCCGGCACCCTCCGATCCCCGCCGCTCCCCCGTTTATACATTACCCAGCCTGGATCCAGCAATCGGCGCAGCCTCTCCGGACAGCTCCGGTCTTTACTATGGGGAGGATCGCGTATGACGTCATGCGCAAACCCGATCCTCCCCATAGAGAGACCGGAGCTGCGCCGGGAGGCTGCGCGATGGCTGGATCCAGGGGGGCGGTAACGTATAAACCGGGGATCCAGGGGTGCCGGATACTTTGACTAGCTAGCTGATTGCTAGCTAGAGGGTTTACAGCCATTTGGCACATTTATTTATTTGTGGGGGACTCCTGGGGCCACAGAGCGGTATGCCTGACACAGTGCCGGGCATACCGCTAAGGAGGTTAATGTAAGCACCATTGCTGATTCATTACCAAACTCTATCTTCTGATCGTGCAAATCGCCTTCATTTTCAATGGCAAAGTTTAACACGTGTCGCTTTATGTACTGTATACAGTAATAATTCATGATCTACATTCCGTTCGTGTGTTCTGCAGTGACTTCACATGATAATGATACTTAGCACGTGATAATGATACTTAGCATGTGCAAATCCTTTACACGTGATAACTGAGTTATCAGGCTTTAGTGAATCAAGCCCCTTGAGCCTAGAATATTGAACATTCTCACAATAGTCTAATGGTCTGAGATATTGATTTTGGGGTTCTCATAAGCTGTAACCCATAATCATCAAATAAAGGCTTGAAATACCTTGCTTTGCATTTAATGAGTCAATCTTATATATTAGTTTCACCTTTTAAGTTAAATGACTGAAATAAATAGACTTTTGTGCGATATTGACATGTTTTTAATAATATATATATATATATATATATATATATTAGCCACCAGGCCGTTACATAAACAGGAACCAAGCACCCGTAAACCCCACGTGCGGCCGCAGGCCTGCGCCATCAGACGTGAACTGCACTCGCTCACCCACAGCCGAAACCTCTGGCAAAAAATAAAATGATTGAACCACTCTACGACCGCCTAACACTGATTGGCGGCTGCGGAGTGGCTCCCCCAGCACCGCCTAACGCAGAAAGGTGTCAAGTCCTGGGGGAGGAGATTAGCAGGGATCGCACGCACTGATGCGCTCGCATCCCCGCTTGAGTGACAGAGCTGAGCTCCGTTAACAGTCTTCTAGGGGGGACCGTCGCTGGCAGACTGTATACAAAACAAACCGCTGTTTCTTTACTTTGTACAGCACTGCGACCTACTGCAGCACTGTACTGGGGACGACCCTGTCACTTGTCTGTCCCCTGGAGCTCTGATGCCTATGAGAGAGGATTGCCGTGATTGGCTCTCGGGGGGAGGGAAATTAAATAAAAAATAGTCAAATTTATTTTTAAAAAAAGTAAATTAAGTAAAAAAAAAAAAAAAAGCCTGCAGCAGCAATCAGAGCCCACCTAACTGAAAGCATTGTTGGGCTCAAGAAAAGGAGGAAACATTCATTTGCGTGCTGAGTTGTGGGGCCCTGCAGCGAGCTGTTAAAGCTGCAGGGCACTGAATTGTAATAAATAGGGGGGTGTAAGCCTGTGGTCCTTAAGGCTTCTTGCACACCAAGACGTTGCATTAGGTGGCACGTTAAGGTCGCATAACGTGCACCTAACACAACGTATGGTGCTGCAAGAGCCGACGGTAGAGTGAGCCGCGTTAGGCGGCTCGAGTCCTATAATGTCTCCCAGAGTGGCGCTGATTGGCCAGCGGGACCACGTGATGCGGAGCGAGACACTCCGCATCACGTGGTCCCGCCGGCCAATCAGCGCCCGCCAGTGCAGTGAATATTAAGTAGCCATGTGCGCGGCTACTGTAGCTGGCTCTCCCTGCCTCCTCTCGGCCCCCCACTGCGCATGTGCAAACAGTCTAACGCGGCTATAGCCGCTCCAACGCCGTAGCATGCTGCACTTTGCACAGAACGTGCAGCGTTACATGTAACGCAACGTGGGCTGTGTTAACAGCCCACTTGTGTTACATTGCTGTGCGTTGGGGGAGCGTTACAGGCGCACTAACGTGCGCCTGTAACGTCTTGGTGTGTAAGCAGCCTAAATGATTAATATTGTGTCTCTGGTCTTATGTTACACTCAAATTTAGGCCCCGTCACAGGTGTGCATGAAAAAGAGGAGCAAGGAAATGGGCTGCCAGATTTCGGCATATAGAAAATTGAATTTAACGATGAATATAACAATATTCTACTTTTTTAAATTGGTAAATAATTACAATACTAAAAAAAATGGTAAATAATACTGATATTTCCCAGAACGTCATTGGACAGCACCCCTGGATGAGACTTGTCTCCCTCCCAATCGTGGACAGGAACTGCAAAAGAAAGATTTGCATAACAAATAGGCAGCCATATATAAGCTACTAGCTTACCCTCAGTACTTCAGTTCAGTTTCCTGTCCCGGACGGAATGCAGAGGAGAGGTCTCCAGAGTGCTATCCTTGACAGGTGTTCAGGGGCAACGTCTTTTCAGGGCTCCAGTTAGGCTGATTCAGGTGACAGTGGGAGCCCTGCAGCGTGGAGGAGGCTTCTCCGTACAAGGCAGCGGAGATATAGCGCAGGCGCGCTTGGGAGACAAGGTACTTCCGGGTCTACCCGGAAGTCGTCACGCGCAGCGTCCAGTGTGACTCAGATCAGGCGGCAGGCGGCCGCGGCGGTCATTGCGGATCAGCATCAGCTGATCCGCTAAGGTAACGGTTTACATGCGGCAGGTGCCTCAGAAGGGGGATAATTATGCTAATAAGCTTAAGCAATTAAGCGGCAGGTGCCGCGACTGGCTAACCTTTGAAAGGCTTATGCAAATGAGAAACATGCTAATGAACTGAGTATTCAGGTGGCTGTTTGCATTTCTTTGTATCATGTGATGATTATTTAAATCTGTTTCCTGACTCACTCTGGTTGTCTAAAGTGAGCATGGAGGACGCTACTGGGTCAGCTCCTGCGCAGTCTGCCAGGCCAGCCCAAGATACCTCTCTGGCAAGTACTTATGTACAAATTATACAGTGTGTATATATGTGTATTTTAATATATACTAGAGAGGGTACTAATGGTTGGCTTGTTATTGTGTTTTTTAGCCAGAAAAACATGAAAAGCCTGGAAAACAGGACAAATCTGACAAATCTTCCACACAGTCTAGTGGATCTAGTAAATCTGTGAAGAAATGTGCCATTTGCTCCTCTCGCTTGTCATCCTCTACCTCAAAAAAGCTGTGCCAGGATTGTACAAACAAACTGGTTAAGGATGAATCACCAGTAATCTTTAAGGATCTGATGGGATGGATGCGGTCAGAAATGTCTTCAGCCATCAAGGAAATTAAAGATTCTGCCATTTCTTCTCAGACTGTAGCTCCCAGTCCTGTTGAAATGCCTGGTCCTAGCAATGAGGTTCCTGTTAACCTTAATGTCAGTGGTTTATCTCCAATTCCTTTATCTCGTGCTCCTGTACAGGCTAGGAGAAGCAGAGATAGTGAGGTAGAAGGTTCTCAATTTTCTGAGGGAGAAATTTCTGCATTAGATGAAATATCCGAGGGGGAGGAGATGGATAAGACTGAAAAACCACAAAAGTTTGTTTTTTCTACAGAATTAATGAAGGATCTTTTGACATCCATGCATGAAACAATGGGTATTAAATCAGAGCGAAAACCCTTGTCACCCCTTGACCAAATGTATGAGGGTTTGGCGGACCCCCAATCCAGGTTCATCCCGGTCCATTCTACTCTTAAAACTTTGATCAAGAAAGAGTGGCAAAATCCTGAGAAAAGGGCCTTTTGGCCAAAATCTTTATCTAAGCGTTATCCTTTTTCTCCTGATGACCAGGCTTATTGGGGCCCTCCGCCAAAACTAGATCCGTCCTTTTCCAGGGTTTCAAGAAAATCAGACCTTATGTTTGAGGATTTCGGAAACCTTAAAGACCCAATAGACAAGAAAATGGATAATGTTTTGCGTAGGGCTTGGGAGTCTGCTTCATTAACTTTTAAGCCGGCAGTAGCATCGACAGCAGTGAGTCGATCTCTGAAGACTTGGTTGGCAGAATTACAGTAAAAATAGCAAATGGGGTGTCTAGGGAAGAAATCCTTAATGACTTTCCTAAAATCACTAATGCCTCAGATTTTATGGTTGATGCAGCAGACGATTCGGTTAAATTAACAGCCCGTACCACCGCACTAGTGAACTCAGCTAGAAGGGGAGTATGGGTTAAGACATGGAATGGGGATAACTCATCCAGATCTAAGCTTTGTGGTATCCCCTGTGAAGGAGATCTTCTGTTTGGGTCTAAGCTGGACGATACACTAGATCGTACAGCAGATAATAAGAAAAATTTCCCAAGGAAACGCCCCTTTCAGAATAAACGGCCATTTCGGGCCCCCGCTAAAAATGAAACGGATAGTAAATCCTCCAGGGGTAGAAGATGGGCTCCTTACAGGCAACAAGGACCCCGCAATACCGCTACTAATATTAAAAAGACAAACAAACAATGACGCCATCATTCCGGTGGGGGGGAGAATCACCAACTTTTACGAAATATGGCAACAACTATTCACCAATCAATGGTTACTAAACATAATATTAGAGGGTTACAGAATAGAGTTCGAACATCTCCCCCCTCAAAACTTTGTCTTAACACCCTGTCCAAAAAACCCAGCCTTATTAGTAGCCCTCCAGTCAGAAGTAAAGTCTCTTCTTCAGAAAGGAGTAATTCGACAGGTTCCAGCATGTCAAAGAGAACAGGGATTCTACTCCCCAATCTTTCTGGTAAAAAAGCCTCAAGGAGCCTATCGATTGATTCTAAACCTAAAGAAATTGAATCTGAAAATCAAATACAGGAAATTCAGGATGGACAATATTCGATCTGTAGTTCATCTTTTACAGAAGGACGATTTTTTGGCATCCCTAGACCTGAAGGATGCGTATCTACATCTACCAATCCATTTATCCTGCCAACAATACCTGAGGTTTGCCGTGTGGATGGAAGGAGAGGTAAGACATTTTCAATTTAATGCCTTGCCTTTCGGACTATCGTCTGCCCCATGGCTATTTACTAAGGTTATGTCTGAAGTATTAGCTCTTCTCAGGTTAAGACACGTTAATATTGTCGGTTACCTTGATGATTTTTTATTATGGGGTTCTTCTGAAAAATCCGTTAATGATCAGCTTTTTATAACTCTGGGCGTCCTCCAGGAGTTAGGTTGGTTAATTAATTGGGAAAAGTCTGCTCTGATTCCTTCCCAGTGTCTAGAATTTTTGGGTTTCAATATTTCTACCAGAGAAGAGAAACTGTTGTTACCTGATAGGAAGATCATTTCTATTTTTAATAGTATTTTCTCATTTCAGAGATTAAGAAGCATATCGCTAAGAAAAGCCATGGCTCTTCTAGGACTTCTAACCTCTGCCTTTCCGGCGATCCAGTGGGGACAGTTCCATGCGAGATTTCTACAAATATGGATTTTGAAATCTTGGAACAGGTCTCTGGTGACTCTAGACAAGAAGATCATCATTCCACAAAGTGTAAAGACTTCCCTTATCTGGTGGCAACGTCTGGATCATCTATCTCCAGGTCATCTGTGGAATTATCCACAACAGAATACAATCACAACCGATGCCAGTTTGTGGGGTTGGGGAGCCCACTTCAATTCTCTGCCGGCTCAAGGATCATGGAATATGACAATAAGGTCACAGTCATCGAACAACAGGGAGTTGCAAGCAGTATGGCAAGCCTTACTACATTTCGGCCCCCTAATAGAGAATTCTCATGTCAGAATAAGAACAGACAACAGGAGCGTTGTAGCTTTCCTGAACAGGCAGGGGGGCACGAGGAGTCAACCCTTATGGGAAAAGACGGCAAAGATCCTATTCTGGTCGGAGAGAAATCTTTTATCGTTAACTGCGATACATTTAAAGGGAACCTCAAACCACTTGGCGGACTACCTCAGCAGGAGGAAATTAGACTCGAACGAGTGGTCACTAGATCTGGAAGTTTTTCAGCAGGTGACGTTACAATGGGGTTGCCCAGAAGTAGACCTGTTTGCAAGGAGAGCGAATGCGAAATGTCAGCAATTTTGTGCCCTGTTTCCAGAGGACCTACCTTGGAAAGTAGACGCCTTCTCGATCAATTGGGGAGAGTTACTGATGTATGCATTTCCTCCAATTCCATTGCTACCACAAGTAATAAAAAAGATTATTCAGGACAAGGCTCGAGTAATCCTGATAGCTCCACTATGGCCAAAAAGACCATGGTTCACGTCACTAAGAACACTAGCGGTTACAGATCCGATAGTCTTTCCTCCCATACCTCACTTGCTGTCCCAGGGTCCAGTGTGGCATCCGAGTTTAAACAGCCTTCACCTTTCAGCCTGGAAGCTGAATGGGGCATCCTGAAGTCCAAGGGCTTTTCAGACGAACTATCAGAAACTTTGATACAGAGTAGGAAGAAGGTGACTCGAGTAATATACCAAAAGGCCTGGAGAGTGTATAACGAATGGTGCTCGGAAAGATCTTGTGACAATACATCACTTAAATCCGTATTAGAATTTCTTCAGTGTGGATACAAGAAGGGGCTTAGTATAAGCACTCTGAAGGTACAGGTATCTGCTCTAAGCGTATTTCTAGAAAGACGGCTGGCAGAAGAAAATCTAATTTTAAGATTCTTCCAAGCTTTAAAGAGACTGAAACCAGCAATCAGGTCCAGAATACCCTCATGGGATTTAAATACTGTCTTACAGGGGTTATGTGAAGCCCCTTTTGAACCATTATCACAAATTTCGGATAAATTTCTTACTCTAAAAACCATTTTCCTGCTAGCCATTACTTCAGCTAGAAGAATAGGTGAATTGCAGGCATTGTCTATTAAAGAGCCCTACTGCATCATTTCTGAAGATAGAATTACGTTACGCACGGATGCAGCGTTTCTACCAAAGGTTGTTTCCTCATTTCACAGGAATCAAGAAATCTTCCTTCCTTCCTTTTGTGAGAATCCTAACAATGACAAGGAAAAGAGACTTCATTGCCTGGATGTAAGGAGATGTCTTATACAATATATGGAGAGAACAGGTCCATGGAGAAAAACTGACGCAATGTTCGTTCTATTTGCTGGGAAACAAAGAGGCAACAAGGCGTCCAAAACGACTCTAGCACGATGGATCAGACAGGCTATTACATTGGCATATCAAGCTCAAGGGAAGCAGTTAGGGTCTTCAATTAGAGCTCATTCTACAAGAGGAATATCGACTTCCTGGGCAGAGAGGTCAGGGGCATCAATAGAACAGATATGCAGAGCTGCTACCTGGTCAAGTCACAATACCTTTGTGAGGCATTATCGCCTAAACATCTCAGCCGCAGCAGATTTGTCTTTTGGAAGAAAAGTACTGCAGGCAGTGGTCCCGCCCTAGATCTCATATCTGGTACATCGTCTCATCCAGGGGTGCTGTCCAATGACGTTCTGGGAAAGACAACTTTACTTACGGTAACGTCTTTTCCAGTAGTCAGAAGGACAGCACCCCTGCAACCCGCCCTATTTTTGGGTGGAATAATAATTATGTAAGTAGGCATTTATACCGGTCCGTGTCATCTTTTGTATTAACTGAAGTACTGAGGGTAAGCTAGTAGCTTATATATGGCTGCCTATTTGTTATGCAAATCTTTCTTTTGCAGTTCCTGTCCACGATTGGGAGGGAGACAAGTCTCATCCAGGGGTGCTGTCCTTCTGACTACTGGAAAAGACGTTACCGTAAGTAAAGTTGTCTTTTATTACTATTAAACCTAACCCTAATTTCACACAGAACCCTTCCTCTGCTTATGTCTAACCTTAACCACCCCCTTGCTGATGCCTAACCCTGAGTCCTCCCCATGCCTAACCACAGGGCCAGATTTACCAAAAGGCACTGTAGGCATGTGCCTACAGGTGCCTGATGATGGAAAGATTGCTCACTCCCCTCCTAAGTGCCTCTCTGCCTCCTTCCCAAGGCAGAGTCCTGATGAGAGTGTAAATGAGGGGTTGCTCACTCAGCTCTCTGCATTCCACTGACAAGATCTCCCTTCAGTCAATGGCACCTGAGGTTCCTCTACCTACCTGATACTGGGGCACCTCTAGCTACCTAATACTGAGGGTACTTCCGACTGCCTAAAATAAGGGGCACTTGTAAATACCTATGACAGGCAAGTGAAGTAAGGGAGAGGTGACAGCTGGGACAGCCAGCACACTTGCGCACTTGCGGTGAAGTGCGGTCGGGGTTTGTAGGATCATGGAGGGAGAAGTCTATGGTGCCAGGAGAACATCTGTGCCTATAGGCTCCTGTGACATAAATCCAGCCCTGCCTAACCATACCCCCCCTCCCCCATTGCCTAACCATAAAACTCTCCCCATGTAAATCTAACCTTAACCACCTCCTGCCGCAATTCAGCCGCACATAAGCAAAAATATTGGGCGCACCATAGGCGCCCATAGAAAGTATCGGTGAGAGTGTGAAATTTGTGGGCCCTCAATGGCCAATAAGTAGCGCCCAAATTACTGCCACTAATGGGTGCCCTATTTTTCTGCCTCCCTGTCACAGTGATGAGTTGATATGTGATGTAATAACGCTCTTTAACTCTGAACATCGCACTGCAATGTGTAACCTATGCAGCATTCACCGGGCATCTGCTGCCATTCACTGCAAACTGTGCTGTGAGAACAAAATCCCAGAACTTCTGTTAGGAATTCTGTACTGTTGTCATTTCCTGCCTGCTGGTTTTAGTATTGAGTTGGACTGACCTGGACTTCCACTATCCACCAGCAGGTGGCTGTATCCTGATTTTGGCAACCCTGGATTTCCACCTTCCTCCAGCAGGTGGTATTTCATTGATTGTAAGCCGCAGTTCCTGTTCTGGCCTGCGGGTAGTTCAGGACCACTTTCTGCAGAAGCACACCACCAGCTGCTTCCTGATGCTGATTACATGGAATATTTAAGGACGGCCTCTTTCTCCTGCTAGTTGCCAGAACGTTGTTGCTCATAGGCCAGAATATTCTTGACATTCCTGTTACCTGTTCCCTGATTCTGATCATGTACCTGTACCCTTACTTGTTGCCGAACCTGTTATCTTTCCTTGACTCTGCTTTGTGCTTGCTCCCTTGCTCTGTACCTGCATCTGATAAACCTGTTGCCGAACATCTTAGCTTGTCTTGACTCTGCTACTGCCAGACTCTTTGACTCTAAGCATGACTGTATATATCTTTATGTTGTATTTGTTTGTATGTATACCTCTTGTATATTGTCTTGTAAATAGTTAGATAGTTAGTCAGGGTATTGGTTGTAAGTGTGTTCACTGCATGTCCTGGTTTGTTGGTGGTTCTCTGTATATAGTGTGCTGTACATATGGTTGCATTTAATTTGCATGCATTGTTATTTGTGGCAAATTGGCCAATTTGGTTTGCAATCAGGGCCGGCCCGCTCATGAGGCGGGGTGAAACATTTGCCTCAGGCGGCAGATCTGGGGGGATGGCACCCGCCTGTCCATATACGCTGGGGGCCGCCCGCCGAGCTGGAGGGGTAGCGGTCAGAAAGGGGGTATTGGGCCTAGCGGCGGGGAAGGTGGGTCGGACCCCCCCCTCCCTCGCCTGGGTCCCCCGATCTGCGCTCCTCCTCCAGCATTAACCACTTCACAACTGAGGGGTTTTACCCCCTGACCACCAGAGCAATTTTCACCTTTTAGCGCTCCTTCCATTCATTCGTCTATAATTTTATCTTTACTTATCGCAATTAAATGAACTATATCTTGTTTTTTTCGCCACCAATTAGGCTTTCTTTAGGTGGGACATTATGCCAAGAATAATTTTATTCTAAATGTGTTTTAATGGGAAAATAGGAAAAAATGTGGGAAAAACATCCCCCCCCCCCCCCATGGCTGGGGCGGCGATTTTTTTCTAATTTTGTCTCAGGCGGCAAAAAGTCTAGGGCTGGCCCTGTTTGCAATAAACACTTAATTTTACCTTTTATTTCTAGTCTCTGTATCAGTAGTCCTGCAAACTGTGGTCAACCCCATGTTCCTCTGTTCAGTTTTATAACAACTTCTTATGATTTACTAAACGCCAAGAATAACTCGAGCCTTCTTCTTCCCTTTGCAGGAATCCTGCAGTCATGTTACCAGGTCCAGCTGACCCCGTGTCCATTATTCTCTTGGTTCTGCTTTGCCTGTTTCTAGTGAAAATGTATTTTTATGGCTCAAAGCAGAAGCTTCACCATCAAGATTTTCCTCCAGGACCAAAACCTTTACCCATCATCGGAAACATCCATATGCTTGATCTGAAGATGCCCTACAAGACCTTCTTTGAGGTACAATCAGGCACTAATCCCCCTAACCAATTCTCACTCATTCAGGTCATGAGTTCCTTGACTGCTGAGGGTCAATACTCCCATGGTCCCCTGCTTCACATTTTATATTTCGTACCGTATGTCAATATTTAACCACATCCCTGGACAGAAACCATAACAAACCCATGGGGAAAAAAGGTGATACTTTCTCAATTCCTAAATCCACCCCAACATTCAATCCAGGTATTTGGCCAATGCGTCCTACCTAACACGCTACATCCGTTTCTTCCTTTGTTTATATCCTGTGTGCTGTGGGCTTGTTTCTTTCTCACTAAGGCCTCTTTTCAATGGACTGTTGAACTGTGTGCTCTGCAAGCAGTTACCAGGCAGCAGTGAGCAGTTACCAGGCAGCAGTGAGCAGTTATCAGGCAGCAGTGAGCAGTTACCAGGCAACAGCAGGCGGTTGTGAAAGTTTGAGAGGCATTTCACTGCTTGTCAACAGTCCGCGGAAAAGAGGCCTAACTGTCTGTCTTTTCCTAATATTTGGAGTTTAAGTAAGGTAATGAAGTCCCAGACTTTCCAGCATTCATAGCTGTTGCATCAGTCCACTTTGGTCCTTGTACTGTCACCAGTTCACTGGAATCCTTGTGTCTGGAAATCCTAGTCTGTACTGCTACCAGTTCCCTGGGCATACAATCAAAAATGGCTCTAGGGTGACGCTGAAAAACACCTCACCCTACGCCTGCAAGAGCCCCGGAAGCGTTAATTACTATTCCCCCTCCAGGCCACCATGAACTCACGGGGAAAGATGTATAGCCAGCAAGGTCCAACCACCCGTGACAGATACACACCTCCATGAAGTCTCCCTCTAGTCCTTAGTGATCTATTTCTTATTTTCCAAAATCCCTGTCGCATAGTTCAGTAATGAGGTCTGTGATGTGGGCCTCCATTCAAAAAGGTTTATATGTATTTGTCTCATCTGCAGCTTGCTAAGCAGTATGGGCCAGTGTACAGCATTCACATTGGGACACAGAGGATGGTTATGCTGTGTGGCTATGACACTGTGAAGGATGCTCTTGTCAACCATGCTGAGATCTTTTCTGAGAGACCTTCCATCCCCATCTTCCAGGATATCACCAAAGGCTATGGTAAGGTTTCCTTGCATTTCATAATCTAATATGTTACACTGATACGAAATGGCTGCTGTAGAAATAACATAATTACATGATAATAAATTTGAGCTGAAATGTTACGCTTATTTTATACGTTTACAAAACAAGCTAGATATGACAGTGCAGTTTCTAGGGGGGAAAAAAAGAGTAAATTACATCAGGATTGGCTTCAGTCAGAGGCAGTAAAGATGGAAAATGCCTGGAACAGTTTTCTCTTTATTTACTATATATAATTCACTGAAATCAAAACGGGAACAGTACAATACGTGTGTGTGTTTTTTCTGGGATAGTATGACTGTCCCTGCTGGACAAATTACATAATTTGTGTAAAGCCCCGTCAAAACTACATTTATTGCTTGTACACCTAAAGTTGCATATTTTTCAACAAGGCGTCCACTAATTTGAGAATCGTCAATAGCAGCAGATAAACATTGTTACAGACATGACAAATTGTTAATAGTTCATCATTAGCAGTGTGTGCAGAGCTACAAACGATTGTTAACTGCTTGGCAGCTGCGTCACGCCTATGGGCGTGGCCGCCGTGGCAGCCCCAGGACTGCCGATCGGCGTAAAGTCCTGGGGCTTCGTTTTGCAGGAGATTTACCGCAGACTGCGCGCGCGTCTCCTGCTTGGTAGGTGGAGTGGAGCCACTCAGAGACTGTTAGCCATCTAATTAGCATGTGCAGCGCTGCGATCTACATCAGCGCTGTACTGGGAACATCCGTGTGACACGGCTGTCCCCTCCAGAGGCACAGGGGTGATCGGCTGTCATAGGCTGAAGCAGGGATTGGCTGGCGGGCTGGTGAGGAAAAAAATGACACAATTATTTAAAAAATAAACACATAAATATATATTTAAAAAAAATAAACACTGGTGGAGCAATCAGACCCCACCACCCCACCAGCAGAAAGCTCTGTTGG
The DNA here is from genome assembly GCF_040937935.1 of Hyperolius riggenbachi. Classification (NCBI taxonomy): domain Eukaryota; kingdom Metazoa; phylum Chordata; class Amphibia; order Anura; family Hyperoliidae; genus Hyperolius; species Hyperolius riggenbachi. Next base: position 44,747,667 of record NC_090649.1, on the reverse strand, counting down.
TGAAGAAAAAAAAGGGAGCAGGGGAGGGGGGGGGGGGGGGGGGGGTTGGGGGGCGATATCACTTGTGTGCCGTGTTGTGCGGACCTGCAGCTTGGCCTTATAGCTGCAGTGGCCTATTTTACAAAAAATGGCCTGGTCTTTTGGGGAGGGGGGTAAAGCCTTTGGTCCTGAAGTGGTAAAAGGGGGTTCTTTAACTTTCTTTTTAAAGTTTCACTCATCTGGGGCTTCTACCGCCCCCCTGCAGACATCCTGTGCTGCTCCAGCCCTCAAGGATCCCCGTGCCACCACTCGCTTATCGTTTTTTTGAATGCCACTGCGCCTGCGCGTCTGTGGCCACGCACATCCTCGCTCCCATCGCCAGTACAAGAAAACTTCCTATTGCGTCTGTGCAGGACACTCCCGGCAACAAGAGCAGGAGCAAGGACGTGCACGGACGCGCAGGCGCTGTGGTGTTTGTCTCATTAGATGAAAAACGATAAGTGTGCCACGGCAGAGGGACCGGAGCAACCTTGAGGGCAGCATGTCTGCAGTGGGCCAGTAGAAGCCCCAGGTAAGTAAAACTTAAAAAAAAATAATTAAAAAACCCATTCAAACGTTGTATCCAGGAAGTCTATGGCGCTTCCCCTAGATCCCACATTGTTTAACGTTCCTATTGGTTAACAATCATTTGGAATTTCATGTGCAGTCTTTTGCTGTCGTTCGCATCACATCGCTTAAAATCCTCTGTGCTTGATCATGGAGCGGTCGTCCATCTGTCAATTCACACGATTGTGTCTGGCGGTGTGTGTTATGTTTCCTGCAGCCAATGCAGCATTCACTGTTTTAGGCCTTAGTCAGACGTATTGGAGCTTGCATGGGCTGTGTGGAATTGCGATTTCACGTTTGTTGCATTTCTAATGTATTTCAACGTTTGTTGTTTGTTGCATTTCTAATGTATTTCAATGACATTGCATACAACTTGTGTTTTGCTTATTGTTTTGTGCATTTTATGTTTCGTTTTTGTTTTTGCTTTCTTTTTTTGTTTTCTTTTTTTTTTTTTGTTTTTAAAGAGAGTCTGAAGCGACTAAAAATTGTTATTTTTACCTCGTAGTTCGCTTCAGTAGTATTAGTTGAGGTAAACCGCCACATCCCCACGGCAAAACGAGGGCTTTAGACCCCCCAAATCCCTGGGGGAAAATCCGGGGAGCACTTCCTGAAAGAGGCGGAGCTTGCTGCTGTAGCTCTGCTTCTACCGAAGTCAATCACCACTGATCTCCGCCTCTCCCCGCCGCTCTCAGCCTTCCTTCACAGAGAGGGGCGGGGAGAGGCGGAGATACACGCGCAGATTGACTTCAGTAGAGGCAGAGCTACAGCACTAAGCTCTGCCTCCCCGGGCAGCAAAATCCACGACCAAGAAAGTCGCGGATGTTTGCCCCGGGGATTTGGGGGGTATAAACCCTTCATTTTGCCGCAGGGATGCAGCGGTCTACATCTACTGAGACTCCTGAAGTGAAGTACCAGGTAAAAATAGCAATTTTTAATCACTTCAGAGTCTCTTTAAATCAGATTAAAAAAATATGCTCAAAAGTCCACAGCCAAATACCAAAAAATGGCAAAAACAAAGAATGAACCGTGAAAATATGCAGAAAACCGCATGTGTAATTTGAACAAAAGCTTATGCAAAAATAAACTAGAGTGCTAAACCTCAGTGTTTTCTGTCTTCTTTTTTACTATGTCTGCTTTATCTGGCTACCTGAGGACTTGCAGAAGAATTGCCTGCATCCTCTACATCACGTAAATGAGGTATTTAACTTTTTTATTTATCATAAACCTTTTTTGTGTCATGTCAATGTAAAACGATATAAAAATCTTCCATAAAGTACCCGTAATGATGAGTAACCTCACAGCACTACTCAAAACACCACAGCAATGAGTCCCAAAGTAATACATTGTTTAAATAAGGTACAAATAGGACCTCATAGGCAGGGCCGGTTCAAGTGGCACAGGGGGTCGGGGGGAAAGGTAACCTGGGGGCCCCCTACACTCAGACCAGGATAATTTACCAAGCAACCTTGGCAGGTGCTTGGGGCCTAGTGGGTGTCAAGGGGCCCTCCTGTCTCCTTCTTTAAACTACACTTAAGCTTACTAAAAGAACCACAAGTGGGCCACAAATCTACTACCTTGCCTAGGGCCCATTGACATCTTAATCCATCCCTGCCTACAACCCACCCCTCCAGTAAAGTCAGCTGACCACCCACTCCCCCCTTCCTTCCCTTGGTCTCTCCCCCCCCCCCGACTGCTCCCTGGGGCCCCTGACTGCATTGTTATAGCTGACCTGCATGCTGCTACATCCATGCTCTGTGTTCAGCCCCACTGCCTGCCTCTTCTCCCTGCAGTGCATGGTATCAGTAAATAACCTGCGCCGGGTCACGGAGGAGAGGCAGACAGCGGGGAGGAAGAAGGTGCACGGATGCTGCTGCGCACCGGGACAGGTGAGTTATTATAATGCAGCCACACATTGTGCAGGAGCTCCCCCGGGGACTCGGAGCAGTTGGGAGAGACCACCTAGGGGTTCGGCAGGGTGAGGGGCATGGCAGCAGTCAAGGGCACTGGGGCAATTGCCCCCTTTGTCTTAATGGCAGCACAAACTCTTCTCTTAGGCCAAATATAATACAACTCCCTAAGCAGGATAGCTATTTAACCTCTTGAAGACAACAGGTTTATACCCCCCTAGTGACCAAGCAATTTTTTTACAATTCAGCACTTCGCCACTTTAACGATTTATTGCATGACCATACAACTTTTACTGAATTTTACCTCCTTTTCTTGCCACTAATAGAACATTTTGGTGGTCTCTGATTGCTGCTGCAATTTTATTATTAATAATTAAAAAAAAATTTCTTTAATAAAATATCCTATTTTTAAACACCTTTCCCTCCCTCCCCCCTAAATTGGCCCTGACTGTGATCCATACACTACAGTACCCTCTCATAGGCATCAACCAATGAGAGGGATTAGATTGTGAGCCACTCCAGGGGACAGTTAAGTGACAAGGGAATCCCCTGTACAGCGCTGCGTTACATTGCAGCGCTGTACAAATGTAAATAGCCTGCCGGCTGCGATGGCAGATAACGCACATGCGCAGAGAGTGCCCGGCAACGGGAGCGCGATCCAGGACGCGCTCCGCCAGGTAGCGCAGGCGTACTACTCCGGGTCATTGCGACCCGGAAGTAGTAAGAGGCTCATGAATTTAGAGATGTTCGCCGGCGAACGGTTCGGGAACCGTTCGCCACATCTCTACTGTACATACCCATGTCTATCATGGCTCATCATGTCACATGTCACTTTGGGTATCCTTTAAGGCTAGGCTCACAGTGAGTGTTATGTTCCCTGTAAAAGTAGGAATGCAGGGCATCGGAACAGTAAAGTCATGGCACCAATTATTGGTGCAGTGCGTGGCATACAGTCAAGCATACAGTCAATGAAAAGTATGCTTCACTGTCACTATAAAACGTGAGCATTTTGTGCTAATGCACTGCAAGCTGTGTGCAGGGATGACATTAACCACTTCAGCCAACAGGGTTGTTCATTTTTTGCATCTGAGCAACTTTCATCTCCCATTCATTTGCCAAAAACTTTATCACTACTCATCACAATGAATTGATCTATATCTTGTTTTTTCTGCCACCAATTAGGCTTTCTTTGGGTGATACATTTTGTTAAAAATGATTATATTCTAAATCCATTTTCACGGGAATATTAAGAAAGAAATGGAAAAAAAAATCATTATTTCTCAGTTTTTGGCCATTATAGTTTGAAATACATGCTACCGTAATTAAAACTCATGTTTTAATACATGCTACCGTAATTAAAACCCATGTATTTTATTAGATATCAATTTTTAGGATGGGAATAAAGTTTAGAGTCAATCAAACACATTTTTCAGTAGATAAATATATATATATTCACATAGAACGAGGAACAAAGTCCTGGAAGAGGGACAAATGAGGAGGAAAGAGGGACAGAGGGACGAGGCTCCCAAAGACGGACTGTCTTAGCCTAGCCCTGCACTGTCCGGTGATAAATGCTATCTGGAAGTTATAAACAGGTACAAAAACATGTAATTTCTATTGATCATATGGAACTCTGACATACTTGTTGAATACACACTAATCTTTGGTCGAAATGACCATTTTGGACCTGCTCACTGGAAAATCTAGTGTACAGTACAGCTGACCTACGACCCCACAACAGATAACTATACATCAATCGACGAATGAGTACATTGTGTCCCTTTCTACTCCCCCCCCCCCCCCCCGCCCCGTGCTGCCAGACTCTGCTTGCTGGTTAACCCCTCTCCTTCCCTCTCTGCAAAACTCCGGACATCATATTACTGCACTTTAACCAAATCCAAGTTACTCATCAAGCCTTCGTCGTCTCGTCTGGTCGTTTATTAACATCACAGTTGTTGGAGGAAAATCTACTCTTGCCCAAGACAGAAGGTAAACAAAGAGAAATGCACCCTGTATGTATTTACAGAGTTTAGCCTAATTCCCCCTCATCTGACTGTGACTAACCATAAGTGTAATGTGATCTCTCAGCTGTGCCAGCTGGTTGCCTCAGCAGAGCAGCTAATTTGTAAACACAGGATGTCAACCCTATGTCTGCTTCCATGAAAGCAGGAAGTAGACACACTGCAGATTTATTTTAGGATTTGTATCAGATGTAACAAATGTTTTTCTTTAAAGGTTATTATGATGTTGCTTATCTTATAGAGCAGAGAGGAAGTTATGGGTTCAGGTCCGCTTTAATTATTTGGTTTTAGTTTCTTTTCAGGTATTCTCTTTTCTAATGGAGAAATCTGGAAAACGATGAGGCGCTTCACTATCTCCACCCTGAGGGATTATGGGATGGGGAAGAAAATCATTGAAAACAAGATCATTGAAGAGTGTGAATATTTGGTGAAAAAGATGAAATCCTTCGGAGGTCAGTCCTTTCCTAATTCACCATGTAAGATACATTACTGTGCCGTGAACGTCTGTGGGTGTCGGTTTCTGAGTTTCGACATCCGTATTTCAGTACAAGATTACCTCTGCCGCATATGTCGTAAAAAGGCGCCTGGAAATTTGGGAGCCCAGAAAAGCTGATAGTAGAATATCAGGGGTCGCAAAATATCAGTATTAACCAGTTCACCCCCAAGGGTTTTTACTCTAACGGACCAGAGCAATTTTCACTTGTCAGTGCTCCTCCCTTTTATTCCCTAATACCTTTATTACTACTTATCACAAGAAAATGATCTATACCTCGTTTTTTTCACCACCAATTAGGCTTTCTGTGGGTAGTACATTTTGCTAAGAATTTTTTTATTCTAAATGCATTTTAATGAGAAAAAAACAAAAAAATAGAAAAAAAATCATTATTTCTCAGTTTTCAGCCATTATAGTTTTAAAATTAAACATTCTCCTGTGGATAAAACAAACACATTGTATTTGCCCAGTTGTTCCGATTATTAAACCATTTAAATTATGTCCCTATCACAATGTATGGCGACAGTATATTATTTTGAAATATAGGTGTTATTTTTCTGTTCTGTTTTTTTTTTCGTTCTGGCCATAATTACAAGCCCCTATGTAATAAATTAAAATTAATTTTCCCCCATAAAATATAGATTAAAAAAAGCTGAGTCCCTAAGGCAAGTATTTATTTATTTATTTTAAGCTGATTTTTTTTTTACAAGTGTTTTCTTTTAGAGGGGGAGTGTTGGAAGTGTAATTTTATTAATGTTTTTACTCATGTGTATGTACTTGTAAATGTATGTATTTTGTACGTGTCATATACTTTTTGGCCACAAGATGGCGCTAGTGAACACTCGTTATAGTAAGTGTTCACTTTTTTTTTTTTTTTTACACTTTATTTAATTGTTACATTTCCTGTTTTTGTGAATGGACGTAGCCGCTGTTCGCGGTCACGTCCATTCACTCCAGGCACTGCGATTGGGTAGAGGACCGTTTGGTCCTCTTCACCAATCCCTCAGCACGGGATCCCGATAGAAACGGCGGCCGTAGCGGCGCGCACACGGCGGTAGCAGCGGCGGGAACGCGCGACTTATTAATACGTCATGTTGCCGTTAATAGGGTAAAGCATGACGTTTTAATACGTTAGGATGCCACTAAATGGTTAAATATCGATATTCTACTATAGCTAAACCTGAACCTGCTTCCACACAGAAACCTCCAATGCCTAACTCTAACACCCCCACACACAGACACCATTCCTGATGCCTTACCCCTAAACGCACCTCCCGCCCACACACACACACACACAAAAACCCTACCTGATGCTTAAACCTCCCCCCCCCCCCCCGTGCCTAACCTTAAAGAGGAACTGTCGCGAAAAACGTAAAATTTAAAACACATACAGATAAGAAGTACATTTCTTCCAGAGTAAAATGAGCCATAAATTACTTTTCTCCTATGTTCCTGTCACTTACAATAAGAAGTAGAAATCTGTCATTACCAACAGATTTTGGACTAGCCCATCTTCTCATAGGGGGGTTCTCAGGGTTTTCTTTATTTTTAAAAGCATTTAGAGAATGGCAGTTCTTCCGTCCAACTGCCAAAATAGTGTGCAGCGAGCAGGGAGACTGGCCGGCATCTTTGTATAAATCATTTTCAGGGAATGTCTTTATAAAGGATAAAGGCCATGCTGAGAATCCCCTATGGAGAGATGGACTTACCCAAAACCTGTTGGTAATGTCATATTTGTACTATCTACTGTGAGTGACAGCAACATAGGAGAGAAGTAATTTATGGCTCATTTTACTCTGGGAGAAATGTACTTCGTATTTGTATGTGTTTAAAACTTTGAGATTTTCGCGACAGTTCTTCTTTAACCACTTGGGGGCCATAGTCTTACACCCCCCTAGTGGCCAGGATATATTTTACAATTCAGGACACTGCAGCTTTAAGGCCTCGCTGCAGGGCCATACAACTCAACATTTTTCTGTTTGTTTATTTTGTTTAAAATAAAATTTCCATTTACTTATTTTATTTCCGCCTCACCCTCCCTCCCCCCGCCAGCCTATGACAGCAGCCAATCGCTCCTGTGCCTCCCCAGGGGACAGACGAGTGACACTGTACAGTGTAAATAGCTGGCGTCTAACAGTCTCCTAGTGGAGATCGCTGCGGAGTCCTGAGCTCAAGCAGAGATGCACACGCATCGGCACGCACGGCCTCCTGCAAAACCCCGCCCCAGGACTTCAGGCCAATTGGCGTTGAGCGGTCCTGGGGCTGCCGTCACATTCGCGCCAATTGGCGTGGAGCAGTCAGCAAGGGGTTAAGCACCTCGCCATCACCACCAATCGCTGCCCCGCTACGTAATGTTTCAGGTGCTGCCATAGACGCCCATTGAAATAGCACCATTGTGGGCTAATTAGGGCCCCCAATAAAAATTGGGCACTATCTATGGGTGTTTTTTGTTTCCCTGTATTTCTGTGTCATAGACGTCTATACAGTAGGTTTTTTAAATAATCATCAATAATAATGGCATCCTGTGGGGAGAATAATGCTCTGTCAGCGATCGGCCGAATCAATCAGCCAGGCTGATGATTTTGGTGGGCGGCATTAGGGGCCGCTGTACTTGCGTTATATCCTCAGTAGAGTCGGTCCTCATTGCCCACCATGGCTAAGTTTATTCTAGCATGTGTACAAGGCTTCAGACTCCATGCCCTGGCTGGGCCTACGCCTGCCACTAGTGAAATAGTCAACATAGCCTGGTTTCCACCATCGTCACATCCTACAGGGGACAGGGTGAGATACGCCCCACATAGGTTCTAGGGGGGGAGGTGTAACATGGATACTGCATAATGATAGAGGACATGCTGTGACATGTGTACAGTAATTCTTATTATACTTTATTTTCAGGAAAACCCTTTGAAAGCAAGATCCCGGTGAATTCTGCTGTGGCTAATATCATTGTCACCATCATACTCGGCCATCGCTGTGATTACGAAGATCCAATGTTCCTGAAATTATTGCACTTAATAAATGAAAACATAACACTATCCAGCTCTCCAATGGTCATGGTAGGTTTATTGCAAATCCTGATATTTAATCATATAACAATATGCTGCTAATGGTGGCCATACATGGCACAATAAAAACGTTCGATTATCCCGTTTTTTTGAGAAAAATCAGATCGGACATGCTGGAAAAATCTTTATATTCGATCTAACAGAAAAGTCAAACTAAATTATCTAATCGAAAAAAAATGAAAAATTGTACCATGTATGGCCACCTTTAGTGCTACTTTTAAGTACACAGAAAATGTAAAGTGTAATTTTAAACCCCCCTTTCCCCCTTCCCCATCCTGCCCCACTGGCCCCCACTTTTTTGATTATTGCAGCCCAGTGCTGGTCGTAATGGAAAAATCTACGCTTACGGATCATTACGCATAATTTTACGCTATTATGCATTACGCAATTACGGTTACGGCGTAGGAAATTATCTATGGTTCATCACTGTAATTACGCGTTAACTTACGCAGTTACGCGTAAGGATACTGTAATGTAGGCGCTTGCGCTACGATGTTACGCGTAGTGCCGTAAAACCCATCAATGCGTACTTTTTGACGCATACGGACGATGTGTACGCAATAGCCGTCAATGTGACAGTTATTGCGTACACATCCTTCGTATGCGTCAAAACGTACGCTTATATACTGAAGGGCGGGAGAAGATGCTATTGGTTGCTTAGGATGTTGACTGATTGGCTACTCTTAGAAAAGGGGAGTTTTTACGTTAGTAATTACGCGTAAGTCTTCGTAAAATTACGCATACCTAGCAATTACGGTAGACAACGTAATTACAATACCACTTTACTGCTAACGCGTAAATAATTATGCGTAAGACCGTAAGTTACGCGTATCGCTTACGCGTAAATTTGCATTGAATTACGATGCGTAATTACGCTCATGCGTAATTTCGGCCCAGCACTGTTGCAGCCCCATTTAGCTAACAATGTATGATTTATCCACGAGGCAGCGCTCACAGTATTAGCACAACCTTTAAAAACCTGTTCGCCTCCTCTTATAACCAGAATTGTTTGAATCCAAGAGGTGGCGCTCACGGTATATACATTCAAAGTTACAGATCAGGTTAAGATTCAACATATATGTGCCAACATGATATTTATATCCTATAATGTCCCTTAAAATGTCCACAAAAAGCTTCCGGGCTACTTCAAAATCCTTATTAAGGGCTTCAGCAGATGCAATGCTTCATAACACAGGATAACCACCAGCAGCACCCTTTGTGTGCCACTCACCGCATCCACTGACCACATAGGCCAGTATAAGCCTTGGGACAGTTCCCGGGTCGTCCCCTACCTCTTAGATCAAATCAGCAGTAAACCTCCTCCCAAGGAGAATTCTTCAATATTATGCCACCTCAAAGAAAACTCCACATAGTGTAATACCGTTTAAAACCATTTATTAAAACATCCATTGCACTCACATGTTCCAGCAGATTAAGATAGCTCAGAGTTTTTGAAACGGGCTCTCCCCCATATAGGTGGCCAAGGCTGGCAGGCTTCAGTCCCGTCAGGCTCACTCCCACCACCGCCGCGCGCTCGGTGTGCTGAGGATTCCCTTCCGAGGTCCGCCTCGCCGCCTCCACGCCACTCCGTATTGCACTAATCCCGCTTCCGCATCAGGCTCCGCCCTATCGATTTCGTCACTCAGTGACTCATCAGGGGCATTTAAAAACTCTTAATCTGCTGGAACATGTAAATGCAATGGATGTTTTAATAAATGGTTTTAAACGGTATTACACTATGGCTATCATTCATAAAGCATTCCCGCATGCGGAAATGCTAAAAACAGCCGACTTTACCGAACCCTGAGCAAAATGTGTATTCATAAAGGCTGTTTCCGCATGCGAAGCTGACTTTTCCGAGCAGAGCGATAAATCACCGCATTCTGCGGTGATTCTATGCGGAAATGTAACAAAATGTCAATTCATAAAAACTTACGCAGGCGGTATGCGGACGGGGATTACCGCTCCCCTGGATGTAGCGATAGGCATGCGGAGTACATGTAAGTGAATGGGACAGACCTCCCAAGCAGCAGCAGAGAGAACACCGCATGGAGGGACTCGGCCAGCTTCTTCTGTTTCCGCATGCCTACCGACAGCCTACAGCGGGATATCTCCGCACTCCTACCGCAACAGGCAACATTTTTATGAATGACCACCCAGAAGGCTGAAATACCGATGGCAGTATTTTCCTGCACGGATTTTAGTTACCGACAACAGTTTTATGAATGATAGCCTATGTGGAGTTTTCTTTGAGGTGGCCTAATATTGAAGAATTCTCCTTGGGAGGAGGTTTACTGCTGATTTGATCTGAGAGGTGAGGGACGACCCGGGAACTGTCCCAAGGGTTATACTGGCCTATGTGGACAGTGGATGCGGTGAGTGGCACACAAAGGGTGCTGGTGGTGGTTATCCTGTGTTATCAGGGCCGGATTTAGGAACAGGCATCCAAGGCCTGGGACTAGGGCGACAGAATCTGCCACATTCCAAAGGGCGGGTGACAGGTTAACTGCACCTGTCACCTGCCATAAGAGCCGCTCGCCCACTCTGCAAGTCCGCAGCCGCCCCGCTCTGTCTGCCCGAGCCTGTGTGAACAGAGCAGCTGGCAGGGGCGGTCACCAGCTACGAGCAGCGCACTGTGAGACAACGAGCCTGAAGCTTCCTGCATACAGACTCTCTCCCAATCCTCGCTCTGAGCAGCCAGTGTCAGGGGCGACTTCCTATACAGCAGGTAACTGCAGCATCGCTGTTTACAAGCAGTCAATCAAGCATGCTACAAGTGACGTTAGCCAGCCCTGAGCAGTGAGCCCAGCCAAGAGTGTGGAGTAGATTGTGAGGGTCTGAGGTCTCGCGTGCTGCTGGGGTTGATTTATGCATGAGAATCCCAGTGTGCAGAGACCGCGCAGCTTGAGAACTCCTTCCCCCTCCCTGAAAAAGTTTCTCTGCTGTGCACACACAGCGATCGCCTCACTTTCAGCGTGTGTGATGGATGCCAGAGGGTCTGACAGCAAGGGAGATAAAGGCGGCAGGCTGTAAGTGTACACCACTGAAATTACTGTACTGTCTGACTGATGTTCAATGTGTGTCCCCTCCCCCCTTTAGATAACTATACTAGGGGGCTTCTTACCAGTCCCCATCCTCTGTTGTGATCCCTTCTGTTGTCACGCTGTGACCAATGCTGGCTACACACGTTGTGATGTCCCGCTCGATCCGTGGGATCAATAGATTATTTCCGCCATGTTCGATCGGGTTTCGATCGATACAGCCGTCGATTTACTCATGTTAAGTATGGAAAATCGACAGCTGTAATGATCGAAACCCGATCGAACATGGCGGAAATAATCGAATCGATCCCGCCGGAAATCAAAACGTGTGTACCCAGCATAATGCTCTTGCTCTGCGTCTGTCTACTCTGTGCCCTGTGAGCTCCTATTCAGATGTGTACAGCAGCAACGGCCTATGAGCTTTCTCCAGCCCCCTTTAATCCATCTGCTTCATAGCTGTATTTTCGCAGTTTGACACTATAAATTCCCCAAGCGGCCCTGTCGTGATTCACTGCGGCCAATCGCACTCCATAAGTGGGAGTGTTCTGTACAAGCGCAATTCTCTAAGACTGCAACATTACTTGCACAGTAGGCTGTAGGGCGATTGGAAGGTGTACACGGCCAGCCTGGGACCACACATGTGCTGTGGCACAAGACTGGGCTGGATCACGGACTCCACTGCGGAGAATGGAGGGGAACAGGAGGACGGTGATTAAGCAGATGGATTCAAGGTGGCTGGAGGAAGCCTCAGGTAAGTATAAAACCTTATACTTTATTTCAGGTTTCCTTTAAAGTGTACCTGAGACGGGAGAGAAGTTCTACTTTACTTACCTGGGGCTTCTTCCATCCCCTCGTAGCCTTACAGGTCCCTTGGTTTCCTACTTATCTGTTAAGAAGTTGTGCCGCTGTCCCCATCCAAAAGCTTAGCCCACTAGACCAGTTCTGCGCTACTACATATGTGTGGCCCTGGCCAGGCTCGTACTGAGCCGCCGAAGCACCGATTGTCCCATCGTTGGGCCCCGGCCAGCCCGCCTCCTGGGGGCCCCAGAGCTGAGGAGGGGGGCACAGCGCAGGAAGGGGGGAAATTGTGCACAGAGCAGCGGGGGGGGGGGGGGGGGAGAAGCCTCCCCTCCCTCACCTAGGGGCCCCCCCTTCCGCGCTCCCCTACCCTCCAAAATTGCAGCCAGCCAGTCCGCGGCAGTAGCAGGGAATAGCTTAGCGGCACCAGAGCGATAGTGCTGCTGGGCTGGGCTGGTCTCCGCCTCCTGCACTGACCAATCACGCTCTCTCAGGAAGTACTGCGAGAGTGTTATTGGTCAGTGCAGGAGACGAAGACCAGCCCAGCTGAGCGGCACGCAGTGCTATCGCTCTGATGCCGCTAAGCTATTCCCTGCTACTGCCGCTGACTGCATGGCTGCAATTTTGGAGTATGAGGCAGCGCGGAAGGGGGGGGGGGCCCTAGGTGAGGGAGGCGGGGAGGCTTACCCCCCCCCCCCCCGCTGTTGTGTGCACAATTTCCCCCCTTCATGCGCTGTGCCCCCCGCCTTCTCAGCTCTGGGGCCCCCACTAACTGGGGACCTGCCTTTGTGGGGAAATCTGCTGCCAATCTAATTGCATTTTCTGGGGATATCTGCCGCCAATCTAATTGCAGTTTGTAGGGAAATCTGCCGCCAAACTAATTGCATTTTCTGGGGATATCTGCCGCCAAACTAATTGCATTTTGTGGGGATATCTGCCGCCAATCTGATTGTATTTTGATGTGAAATCTGCTGCCAATCTAATTGCATTTTGCGGGGATATCTGCTGCCAATCTGGTTGCATTTTGTGAGGGTATCTGCTGCCAATCTGATTGCATTTAGTGGGAATATCTGCCGCCAATCTGATTGCATTTAGTGTGGATATCTGCCGCCAATCTGATTGCATTTTGTGGGGGTATCTGCCGCCAATCTGATTGCATTTTGTGGGGATATCTGCCACCAAATTGATTGCATTTTGTCGGGAAATCTGCTGCCATTTGACTACTTGATGAATTAGCATGAGGCATGTAACTACTTGATTATTTTATCTAAAATGTTTCTGGTCAGACCTAATCTCTGTAAATAACACCGCTTCTTACTTTGTGTTTTTTTATTTTTTATTTAAAGTCTGCCCACGACTCATGACCACGCCCATGTTCCAGTGCGTGGTGACACTCAACTACTCTTGCTGCGGCGCGCTGCGCGCGCCGCATGTGGACTTATCCCTATTGGAGACTGTCCTCAGAAGTGCTTACAATCTATTCCCTACCATAAAATCATGCAAAATTTCTAGAGTACATGTGTATGTGAGCCCAAAATGGGGGGGGGAAGGGGTGAAGGAGGAGAGGGGATCGGGGGGGGGGGGGAGGAGGAGAGGGTGGCGGGCCCCAGGCTGAAACTTCCTTGGTGGCCCTTAGTGTCCTAGTCCGTAGTGACCCTGGCCCTGCACCTCCTCAGTTGTGCTCCCGTGAACGGGAGCATTCTGCGCATGAGTAGAATGCTGCCAGCTATGGGAGCATGATCAAGGAGGTGTGCAGCCGTGTATGTGCAGTACCCGGCGACTGGCGATCTTTCAGAGGAAGATAACGATAATCTTGGGGGGGGGGGGGGGGCGGTTGGTCACCGTGGGCCTTGGGTGGAAAAAAGTACAAATCCGGCCCTGTGTGTTATGAAGCATTGCATCTGCTGAAGCCCTTAAGGATTTTGAAGTAGCCGGGAAGCTTTTTGTGGACATTTTAAGGGACATTATAGGATATAAATATCATGTTGGCACATATATGTTGAATCTTAAAGAGACTCTGTAACAAAATGTTGAGCCTTATTTTTCCTATCCTATAAGTTCCTATTACTGTTCTAATGTGGCCTGTCTTACTGCAGCCTTTCCTACTTGCACTGTCTCTGTAATAAATCTTATCTCCTTTCCTCTGTCGTGTCTGTCGGGCTGAGGCTGGAATGTGTGGAATGTGCAGGGCTGCTTGTGATTGGCAGAAGCTTTATACACCACCTCCAAGCTCTGCATGAGTCACACCAGATAGCTAGTTCTCAGCCTATCATACTCTGGTTAGAAGCCAGTCTTTTGTTTGTAAACACTGCCTAAAACTGTTAAAGCGGAATATAACCCTGCATTTCAACTTTGCTCTAAAACATTATTTACAGCATATTGTATGCAAAAAGCATTTTTTTTTTACTAGACCAGCATTGGAAGGGTTAAACAGAGGTTTTAAGTTCCGTGCAGACGTTCAGATAGTTACATTCTATTTAGTTATATGTATATATTTAGAAATGTTACACACTCTTTGGCTGCCCTCCAACTCCTTCTCAGTGAGAGAGATGAGTCACAATAAACACTTAGATACATTTGTGTAAACAAAAAGTATCTAACTCAGCTTCGGATGCGTCTGCAGAAATCTCCAGGGACTTTAAAGCCCTGTGTAACCCTTTCAATGCTGGTCTAGTAAAAAAAAAAAAAAATGCTGGTTGCATATAATATACTGTAAATAATGTTTTAGAGCAAAGTTGAAATGCAGGGTTATATTCCGCTTTAATTACAAGCCAGGATCGCAGCAGGGAGTGGCAGGAACAGCACAGCGGGGCACAAGAGAACATAAGGAATAGAATGGTATGCTTTTTATTGTAAGAATTTTAGAGTACAGATTCTCTTTAACCTGATCTGTAACTTTGAATGTATATATCGTCAGCGCCACCTCTTAGATTCTAACAATGTATGATGCTTATTTGCAGCCTCTGTTTTCAAGTCCGGCCCCCAGGTGAGCAGCAGCCTTCCTAGGCCCGGGCCTTTGTGGCCTCTCTAAAAATTCAATTCTGTTCAGCGCCTGCTAGTGCTGCAAGGGACAGAGGAAGAAGGCGTGTGTGTACCAGTATGTGTGTGTGTCAGTATGTATGTGTGTGTGTGTGTGCGTGTGTGTGTGCGCGCGCCAGTGTGTGTGTGTGTGCGCCAGTATGTGTGTGTGTGTGTGTGTGTGTGTGTGTGTGTGTGTGTGTGTGTGTGTGTGTGTGTGTGTGTGTGTGTGTACCAGTATGTGTGTGTGTGTACCAGTGTGTACACTGTGTGTGTGTGTGTCTGTGTGTGTGTCTGTGTGTGTGTCTGTGTGTGTGTGTGTGTTAGGTGCAGTAAGAGGGTACATAGCACACATATAACAAAGGGCGCCAGGGAAATTTGGGCACCCAGAAAACCTGATAGTAGAATCTATGTAAATTTAGTGAGAATTATGATGTTAAAATATCGGTAATAAATAGCAATATTTTACTACAGCTAAACATAACCCTATTCTCACACTGAACCCTCCCACTACCAATGCCTAACCTTAACCTTTAACCCTCCAAAGGCTAACCTAAACCCCACCCCCATGCCTAACTGTGATGTACCTGGGATGATGGATACCGATGGGGACAGGGATCTCCAGTGAACAAGGGGAAGGAGTGCTCACAGAACCAATGGCATGACCACAGATGGCGTGACCAAATAGGTACCGGAGAGCTCCCACAGGACGGGTCTGGTACTGCAATTACCTGACAACCAGGCAGTTCTATGAACAGGCCAAGAGTGAACGATGGAGCTGATCTTTGTACAAGCAAGGGGTCGGCAACAGAGCAGGTTCTCGGACAGGCAGAGGTCAGCAACAGAGCAGGTTCTCAGACAAGCATGGGTCAGCAACAGAGTGGGTAGTCATACGAAGCAAGGGTCAAAAGTAGAGCAGGTAGTCAGACGGGCCAGAGTCTGCATCAGAAGCAGGAACAGGAACAGGCACACAAGCATCAAGTCACAGGAGATCCGTCCGGGATCTAGCTGCAATACTACAGCACTGGAGCCATGTACTCAGCAGGCTTATATAGGCCGTTTGGCTCGAGATTGGCTTCATGCGTCATGACGTAGGCTTCATGTGTCATGACTGAAGGACTGATGACATGCCCTAGGACGCCCGTTTGTGTCAGCCTAGGTAACTGTCCGTGACCCTAAACCTACCAATCCCCCGTGCCTAACCTTAGCCACCAACCCCTTACACCTAACCTTAGCCACCCTCCTCCTACGCCTAACCTTAACCACCCTCCCATGGCTAACCTTAACCACCCCATGGCTAACCTTAACCACACATCCCCCATGCCTAACCTTGACCCCCCCACGCCTAACCTTAACCACACCTACCCCCCAGCCCACCCTCCCCCCCCCCCCCCCCCCCCCACATGGCTAATCTTAAAGCGGATCCGAGATGAAAAACTAACTATAACAAGTAACTTGTCTATATATCTTCTCTAAAGTTTAGTTAGTTTACACAGCTGCAAACAGCTTTAATATAAAATTATTATTTCTTCCTGTGGTACAATGACAGCAGCCATGTTGTTTGTAAACATTACACAGAGGCAAGCTTTTCTGTATCTTGATCTCTACGCCTGTGAAAAAAACCTAATCCTCCCTCCTCCCCTCTGCCTCTGAAATCTCTGGCTAGTAACACCTCCTCCTCCACCTGCCCAGACTGAGCGCCCATGAGCTCTTGCTACTGCCAAGGCTCTCTGAAAACTGGTGGGCGTGGTTTATTTAGTTTATAGGGAATTAGAGTATTAAAACAAAAACAAAAAAGTATTTGGCTTGAGGAATGCCCTATAAACAATAGGAAAGGAACACAATTATGCAATGTGTAAAAGTTTACCTCGGATCCACTTTAACCAACCCCTCATGGCTAACCCTAATCACTCACCCCATAAAATGTAACCACCCACACCCTGTCGCTACAATCGCTGCACACCACATCCACCGCAATAGATGCCCATTGAAATACCACCATTAAGAGGGCGGCTGGCCCCAGTGCCCAATATATTTTCCCCTCAATGCCGGTATTTTAATGGCCTTCTTTGGTGGTGTCAAAAACTTTTACATTTAGCATGAGCATACCATTATTTCCCTTGTATTTCTTTGTCTCCTGCAGCTGTACAACACCTACCACTCTGTGGTGCGCTGGCTGCCGGGAGCTCATAACACCATGAAGAAAAACTCTGCAGAGATGAGGAAGTTTGTTGTGGAGACTTTTATGAAGCACAAGGACCAGCTGGACAAAAATGACCAGAGGAATCTCATTGACACCTTCCTGGTCAAGCAAGAAGAGGTAACCTTTCCGTCTGTTCATTCAATATTGGAATACTCCTGCTTGTATCTAAACCAACAACCCTCTTCAGCACTCAAACAGTTCCATGCACAGACGTCTTACAGGGAAGAAAATAGATAATTTGCATATTCAGTAGTGGTGCATTGTGGGTAATCACGAATGTTCACTTATAGCTGAATTATTGCAAATTTTCCTTCAGTTTTAAGAAGGCAAATCACTCCAAGCATTGCTTTTTTTAGTAGGTGGGCTTTTCGGTCTTTTTTATCTCCCTATACTTAGGGGTTTGGGTCACCCTGAGCTGCTTGGTTACTCTGATGCACAGAGGGAGATACTGCTTTACTGGCAGTTGGAAATCGTCATTATTTCCCACAATGCAACAGGGTTCACAGACAGCAAACTGTCCGTACCATGATAATGACTTCACACTGTGGGAGGGGTTTCTCCACAATATCAGCCATACAGAGCCCCCTGATGATCTATTTGAGAAAAGGAAAATATTTCTCAAGGGAAAGGGGGTATCAGCTACAGATTGGGATGACATTCAATCCTGGGTTATAATTCCTCTTTACCTCTTTCAGGCAGAAGAGGGGGGGGGGGGGGGGAGAGGAACACAGCCTAGTTATATGTATGGTTGATACTGTACTTACATATGTCTTTCTCATCATGACGCATGTCACCTCAGTTACACATTGAAGCTTTGTTTCCGACGTGACATATTTTGTGCATTTTCACATAGTGCATGTTAATAAAAGACTATAGGCGCTTTCTATGTGATTTCTTGTTTGCGTTGCTTTTTTATGCATGCCCCACGTGTATGTGTCCAAATTGTACATAATGATTCTTGATAAAATGCGAAATGCAAAAAAATTCACGTATGTTTTACAAACAAAGCAGGAGGAAGTTCAAATGCAAATTTTCGCATGCAAGGGGCAGGGAGAAATTGTATTACTTGCGAAAATTTGCCTGCACACGTAAAAAACAAGCCTATAGTGGAAATGGGGCCTAAGAGGATAGCGTAATGGTTAAGGGCTGTGCCTTTGACACAGGTTCAAACCTTGGCTTTTCCTGTTCTGTAAGCCAGCACCTTTTCAGTAAGGAGACCTTGTGCAAGACTCCATAACAGAGATGCTCAAATCCGGTCCGGGAGACATCCGGATACTTGCTATCCGGATATCTCCCAGGAAAGCTGTGCGGGGTCAATCTTACCTGTATGACGTCTTCTTCGGTCCGTCCCTGGCGCCTCCCACGATGCGCTCCAAGCGCCGCATGCGCCGGCCTCGTGACTACAAACACTTCCTCCGTCCGGGTTAAAGGACAGAGTGTTTGTAGTCACGAGGCCGGCGCATGCGGCGCTTGGAGCGCATCGTGGGAGGCGCCAGGGACGGACTGAAGAAGACGTCATACAGGTAAGATTGACACACTTCCCCCCCACCTCCCCACCCCTCTCCCCGCACACAGCTTTACTGGGAGATATCCGGATAGTACCCATCCGGATGTCTCCTGGATTGGATTTGAGCATCTCTGCTCCCGAACCCTGCAACTGCCTATAGAGCGTGCCCTAGTGGCTGCAGCTCTGGCGCTTTGAGTCCGCCAGGAGAAAAGCGTGATATAAATGATATTTATCTTATCTTGTCTTTCTTGTCAAGCAGTTTTTGGCATGCTTGCACTTTCAGCTGACACCCTTGATGAAGTGGTGTTCTGTACAAGCAGATAGGCACACAGTATAACAAGTAGAACTCTACTGAAGAAAAACATGCAGAAATAAATCATACACCACCATCAGGAAATGCAGCTTACTTAGAACAGTAGTGTTGTCCGGATCATGAACGATTCGGATCTTTGATCCAAATCTATTTTGTGAGTCGAATCATCCGAATCATCAAAATGAGTGATTCGGATCGCAAAAGGGGCGGGGCCAGGAGCGACACGCCCCCTCTCAGCGGCCAGCGGGGTCCTGGAAGCAGAGCAGAGATGGATCGCTCTGTTGGAGGGGACTCAGGGGAGGCAGCCTTGCACAGGGACAGGTAGATGAGAGAGGGGACATGGGTGCCACTGCCAGATATGTGTAGAGCACACATACTGGCTATAACGTGCTTCTCATTACAGGCTGGCTGTTCCGTAGTTGTGCACAGTGAACACATTGGAAACTTTTGGCTCAGCTCAGCACAGCTCAGTAACTTTGCAGGCACTGTGATTGCAGCGTAATATGATCCTCCTGCACTCGGCACTAAACAGCTGCACTTATCTTTGGGGAATGCTTTCTTTCACTGTGCGACGTTTCCATTCAAGGTATACAGATGAACATGTAGGTGAAATATATGTAAAGCATAATGATTGCAGCATGTGGGTATTGTGTGCAAACAAACATTTCTGCTCTCTGCTCGTCCCTCCTCCCTTCTCTGTCCACTCCCTGCCCTCTGTCCATCTTCTCCCCTTCTCTGTGTGTCCACCCCCCCTCCCCTTCTCCTGTCCTGCTAGTCATTTCAACCCCTGAATGCTTCGGTAGTAAAATGATCCGAGATTCGGATCAAAGATCCGGATCTTTTCAATCATCCGGATCATTGAAAAGATCCTAACTTCCCATCTCTATAGAACAGAGAGGAACACTGAGTGATGCCAATACCATAGAGATCATTGCCTCACTTTACAGACTGTGAGACAGTGACATCTTGTGGTTGCTTTACTATACTGCAGTTTAACTAATAATGTTACTATGAACAGCTCTGAATGCTTTATCACCTTTGCTAATCTTTGGAGGCAAGAAAAAACATCACCTTTACATGTATGTATTCATTAAATTTTTCAGGAGAAACCTGAATCTGCTGCATATTTCCATAATGAGAATTTGACAGTGCTGATCACCAACCTGTTCACTGCTGGGATGGAGACAACCTCAACTACACTGAGATGGGGACTGATGCTGATGGCCAAATATCCAGAGATCCAAAGTAAGAGGGCTGATGATGGCAGCACACATGCCATGGTTATTAGTAAGTCCAGATAAAGCAGACCTGAACTCAGAACTTCTTATCTGCTGTAAAAGATAAGCAACTGCATAATAACCTTTAAATAAAAACATTTATTTGTTACAGCTGATACAAATCTTGCAATAAATCTGCAGTTATGCAGGAGAACAGAGGCGCCAAAAGGGTAAAAGGAAGCTAAATTAGCTTAAAAAACCAAATTCTTGGTAAATAGAGGAGGTAGTGGTGGACTTACCTCTTCCAAGTAGACACACAATGACTGTAGTAAAGACAGTCAATATATTTTATTTATGAACGCCAAATATGCAACGCGTTTCGCAGGTTTGATCCCGCTTCATCAGGCAATAACAACGGAGCAATAGCATATGTGGTGTTGTTATTGCCTGATGAAGCGGGATCAAACCTGTGAAACGCGTTGCATATTTGGCGTTCATAAATAAAATATATTGACTGTCTTTACTACAGTCGTTGTGTGTCTACTTGGAGGAGGTAAGTCCACCACTACCTCCTCTATTTACCAAGAATTTGGTTTTTTAAGCTAATTTAGCTTCCTTTTATCCTTGTGGCGCCTTTGTTCTCATGCATAATATTGAGTCCACCCTGGGTGGAGGGTTGAACCCCTTTTTTTCTCATCTACAGAGAGCGACTTCTTATTCCTGAGTGGGGTCAGGAAAATCTCCCCACCTGTCTTTACAGTGGTTGCCTAATGGTAACCCTGGTTTGTGAGTATTTACTCTATCTAGTAACCATTTACCAGTACATACTACACTACTGGGGCTCTTGGCGTTCCTTGTTTTTAATACATCTGCAGTGTGTCAGGATTGGCAGATGTCAACTGGAGATATTTGTTCATCTATGGTCATCGATGCCCAACAATGCTAGAAGCTGCTTAATCTGTAACCTGTTGTGTGCGGATACTTCTGCAGCTCATAAAATAGAGGAAATGCTCATAATCTGACTTTATGTATGTAACCAACATAATCAACCGGAATGCCGCTATCCTTTATTGCCCATTTATATTTCATTTGCAGAGAATGTCCAGAATGAGATAGAGAAGGTGATTGGATCTGCGGTTCCCCAGACTGAACACCGGAGAGACATGCCCTATACCGAGGCCGTCATTCACGAGATTCAGAGGTTCTCTAACATCATTCCAACCAACGTTCCACACGCAACCTCACAGGATGTCGTCTTCAAGGGTTATTTCATACCAAAAGTAAGAAGAGTGGTTCCGTTTTCCTTCCTCCTCAGATCTAGGACTTACAAAGACACCAGTTCACCTTCTGATAACAGCCCACCTTTAAAGTGAACCTGAAGTGACTTTTTGAATAAAATTTAGATACTTTAGAAGAAAGAAAAGAAGCTTCTTAATAGTCTTGAGGTTTCCCCAATTGTACTCAATCCCACTGCTTTAGCATGCATGGGCATCTGCAGAAAATTTTCCGGGGGGGGGGGGGGGGGGAGACCAAAAAGGTGGGGGGAGTCCAGGGACCCCCATGTTTAGTGACAGGTACCCCCCAGTTTTAGCTAGTGATCCCCACTCACCGTAATGAAAATCAGCGCTGTCCGTCCATCCCCGCTACCTATCATGTAATAGGCAGAGTGCCAGAAGCCAGTGTCAGACCTCCGATCAGCCGGCGACCAGTGAGAAGTGGGTGCATGGTACCCCCGTGACCACATGCTGCATATGCGGAAGTGATGTCACCTCCGCATATCAGTGCAGTGTCCGCGAGGTCCTATCCCCCGCTCCTCACTGGTCACCGGCTGATCGTAGGTCTGACACTGGCTCCTGGCACTCTGCCTATTACATGATAGGTAGCGGGGATAGCCACGGCGGGCGGCAGCTGCCCCATTTTGCCCCTATGTGCGGACGCTCATGCTAGCGTGGGACTTTCAAAGCAAATTGACAAGGGTTTGCTGGATTTGCTGTCTTGGCCACACTCTGCACCGTCTGCACTGGTCCTGCACAATAGCACTAGAGCTGCTTATATACAAAGGTGCTAGGGGAGTAACAATAGACCCTGCAAGGGATGCAGCTGCAGGGGGACCAGAAGCCACAGGGGGCTTGTCCTGAGAGACTGACAACTAAGGACAATGAGAGAAAAAAACTTTCTGCTCTCTGCACAATTCTACACTGTTCTAACGACTGCATCGGCTCAGTGACTGATAAGGAATCATACAATGTTTGCAGACAAAGATTTGTAGACAGTCCCTATTCAGTGTTCAGCAGGGTCTTGTGTACAACACTGTTCTACCACCAGCCTTTATACCCCTCCTCAAGTGCTGTGTCCTGTAGTGATTCTTGAGGAATCTGGGCACGGAGAGAAAAATCTTTCTATTCTCTGCACAATTGTTCTAACGACTGCATCTGCTCAGTCACTGGTAGTGAATCATACATAGTTTTGTAACCAGAGATTTGTAGACCATCCCTATTCAGTGTGCAGCAGGCTCTTGTGCACAGCGGCCAGCCCCCAACCTCTCCACCCCTCCCCAAGTGCTGTGTACTGTAGTGATGCTGGAGAAGGGTACAGAGCTAGTTCTGCTCCATCAGAGATGGACAGAGTGAGTGTAATAAGCTGAGCTTAGGAGCAGTTTGGCGGGAGTGGGCCCCATCCAGTGGTTTCTAGTTACACCCCTGAAAGGTGCTCTACCCTTGTGCAGCCGCAAAGAACAAGAGGGTCCCAGTGAGCAGCGGTGAGGTCAAGTAGGACACAGGAAGCCTCCGGATTATCCAGAGGGTTCCCTCTACCTTGGTAAGTATCATTTTTTTTTTTTTTTTTTTTTTTGCACAGGTTTGCCTTAAAGGACAAATGTACCAATAAGATAAATGTCCCCAATCACTCCCTTAGCTATAATGAATTTATAATTGAAGAAAAGCAAGAAAAATGTGTTTATTAGGAAGCCATCACAAGTACCCCTGAGATTCCCGGCTGGGCTTTTTTACATTTAGTCATAGTTGTGATTTTTTATTTGTTCTATATAATTATAAATACAGCACAGTTCCTGTTATCTGGAACTCCGGTAACTAACCGGGATGCTTGATGAGATAACGGGGACAGTGCTTTGGGGGGTTTGCAGGGCTTAAAATACTTTCCGAGCCTCCAGCGCCATCTTCTGTACCTCCTCGTGGCTTTTTGGCGTCATTGCACAGCTCCCGGCGTGTACACAGAGGAAGCCGGAAGGCCTTTAGGAGCTACAAAAAGGGAAGAAGATGCTGTCCAAAGGCTCGGTAAGTATTTTATGCTGCACAGGGTGGGGGGGGGGGGGAGTTCATGCTTTTTCAGCTGGTTGCTCAAGTAACAGGCAAGCACATGTATCCGGTATCAGGCGATCCCCCTAGTGCTGGATACCAGGGACTTTGCTAATAATACCAGTAATATTATTTATTATTACTTATGTATTTTATGAAGGGACTGTGTTGGGTATTCTATCTGCTTGGAATTCACTTGGCTTTCTCACACAGGGGACCTACGTGATGCCTCTACTGACATCTGTACTGCGAGATAAGGGTTACTTTGAAAAGCCAGATGAGTTTCATCCAAAACATTTTCTTGATTCCAAAGGGCGTTTCTGGAAAAATGAAGCATTTTTACCATTTTCAGCAGGTATTTGGCTGTATTTTCTGTCTTATTTAGTGACAGCATATTCCACAAAGTTAAAAGACTATATACTTATCTAAATGCGGGTTGGACAGGCTCTAGAGGTTCTAGTGGCCTTGCTATGGGGACAGATTATGGACCTCTGAAAGAAATTTGTGCAGCACAGTTATAAATATACAGATACTGAATCCTCAAGAGACCTAAACTCATATGTAGGCTTTTTGTCTCAGAACTCAATCCCTGAGGTGACAGCTCAGGGTCAAATTCTCTAAGACACATCACTAGCCTACAGGCTAGCAAAGTGTTGTGGTGTTTTGGGGGGAGGTGGGCTGACAGCACGGCACATGGTGTAGCAGCAAGGAGTGGGCGGGGAGAGTAGTAGAAGCTATGGTGTAACAAACGTACCTGGTGTGGTCTCTGCAGGCTGCTCTGATAGTTTGGAGCAGCTGGAGGCAGCTTCCTCTTCCTCTTTGCCAAACACTAGAAGATAGGGCAACAATAAATAAATCATTGTCATGGAAATAATTCCTACTCAATTCCACAAAAAAAGATAACCATGACTATAAACAACACTGTACACCAATGATCCAGTAAAAAAATCAGAATTTATTAAGGACGTATCCAATAATTAAAAACAATCCACTCTGCCAGTAACGTCTGATGAATAAAGTGCAAAATGACAAAATATGGAGTAATTACAGAGGACAGTGGTAAAGCATAATCATATATCATGTAGCAGCCGCTTGTACTGACAAGAGACCAATCTCCACACAATAAAATAGTCTACGGTCAATTGAAAAATCTATTACCACAAACGGCATGCGAATCAATGAGCTGAGCTGCAGGAGCGCTGCTTACCACTGTTTACCGCTGTCACTATTCAGCCCGTCTGGCAGGGGGTCGACTCACATGTATCGCACCTCCACGGTGCTTCTTCGGAGATAGAAAATGATAAAACAATGAACGCCTTAAGTAGTTCCGGGGGACGCCGTGAGCGCGAGGATGGGAGGCGTGGCCACACCTCCTTCCGCATCACCTAGTCATGCGTACGTGATGACGCATGTCTAGAGCGGCGGTGTCCGATCGCCTGGTAAACAGTGTAAGGCAGCGGCTCCAGTATAAGAAATAAGGGCACATAATTGGTGCACAAAATATAAATAGTAATACACTAAAGTTATAAATTAAATAATTGAAGCCAGTAAGGCCATATAATCTCTGCAATTGACCATAGACTTCAAGTCTGACGGAGTGTCGCCATCTCCTGGCGGGAGTCTGTAAACAAACCTAGAAGCCAACCATCTACACTCTGTTACAATAGTAATACCATCTAGTGGTGGTAAAATGCAAATACAACCTGAAAATACGATTTCCAAAAATCATAAAGTACTCTAAATGAATAAATACAATCTGTGAGTAATAAAGTGCTAGTGAATAAATATGCAGAATTTAAAAGCCAATTATTGGCTCTGAGTACAAAAAAAGCTCTTTATATATATATATATATATATATACATAAGGTATCAGATACATATTGGTGAAAATAGTAATAAAAATCCTTGTCCAATAGAGAATGTATAATGAATATATATGTGCAAAGGTGCTTGAATTCCCAAGTGGGGCTGATTGTAGATCCAATCATATAGTCGAAAAGTGACGAAGTGCTAATAAGGTGCTTCAAGCGAGACAAATACTGCAAGTGAAAAAGATGACAACCAAAAAAATTGTTTATTATTCACGAATATAACGATGGATACCAATATCCTTATTTAACCATATTAAACCAGTGCATAATCAACACGCCAAGCCAGTACTTACCCACTGGCGTGAACAAATGAGTGCATATAGTGTAAAATCAGTGTCCAAACGATATCAAACACCTATGATCACCAGTACTTACTGCTGGCAAAACCCATGCTCAGAAGTGTAAGCCACCTCTATATGTGACATCACCATGTATATGAAGATTTTTATCACCTATGTGCCATAAAACACAGGCAGTGAACCAAGTGCTCAAAAACTATTAGTGAATATCACACCTCATAGAAAATGACCGTACTCACCCACGGTCATGATAAAAGAAACCAACGCCCACATATCAAGAATCCGCTGAAGTGTTTTGCACAAGGTACTACGTAATAATCTCGTCATACTTACTCTGGAATAAGTATAAATAACCCATCCTGGTCCATAAGTATATCATTGACTGTTAACACATGACCTGTACTCAAAAAGACAAAAAATGAATAAAGAGAATTAAATATCAGAACAGGAGGAAGTATGAACTTGATATGTACAATTAACAACACACATCATTTATCAGCACACCCCTCATCTAATTCATCGATTAAAATAATACCTATTGGGGCAAAAAACAGCCAAAACTTGCATCTTCATTAAGTCCCATAGGACTCCGAGTCTGTAACCTGTAAATCCATCTCAATTCTGCTCTTAGTAATTTGTTAGTAACATCTCCACCTCTATTGTTCATCTTAATCACTTCCAAACCACAAAATAACCAGTCCTTCAAGGAGCCTCTATGTGTATTAAGGGCATGTGTCGCTAATATAGTCAAAGTCTTTCCCACCTCCTTATCTCTTCCAGCAAGTTTGACCACTGATTTATGCTTCTGCAGACGCGTTTTAAAGGGAACCAGAGACGAAGCACCCTTGTGTATTTTACCATGTATATCAGTAAGAACATTAGAGAAAACACTTACCATGCTGTCTGTTTCAGCCTCACTGCTAAAAGTGTCTGTTATCAGCAGTCACAAGAATCCCAGACTGAGCAATTAAATCTGGCTTTGCTGGGAATGATTATTGCTGAGTCATTATAGCATAGCCACAAGGGGGCAGGCTTGGGCTTGAAATAACACCACAGAAGACAGACTTAGCTATAATCTTTCTGTAGCAAAGCTAGACGGAGCAGCCTGACTTCTCAGTCGGGGATTCTTATCAGAGGTGATAACAGTCAGATTACACAGAGAACAATGAAACAAAGGGCAGATTAGGTGTTTACTGTCATGTTCCCACTGATTTATAAGGTAAAATACAAGAGGGTGCTTCATCTCTGGTTCTCTTTAAGGGCATTCCTTGTTTGCCCAACATACTGCCATCCACAGGGGCACTGCAGCATGTAGACCACTGCAGTGCTTTTACAGTTGATGTAATCATTAATAAAAAACTGTTTCCCTGTATGCTTATTTTGGACAGTTCTAGTATGTCTCATATTCGGGCAAATATTGCAAGTGCCACACGCAACACTACCCTTTGTCGTAGATCCTCCTGTAGCTCTCTGAAAATGACTATGACACAAAATATTTTTCAGAGTAGGTGCTCGCTTAGCTGTCATGCTCGGTCGTTCTGTAAGAAAGGGTCTGATATCGGGATCTAGTCTTAAGATTCCCCAATGCTTCTGAATTACATTATATACTTCTTGCCACTGGGTATTGAAAGGCGTAGTGATCCTAAGTTTGTTGTCCATGATCTTTTTGCGAGGTCGTAGGAGATCTGTCCGTGGAGTGGCTCTTGCCCTTCTCACTGCCTTTTCAATATATTTTCTTGGGTACCCCCTATCACGAAATCGATCTTTCAGATTGTCCACTTCTTGTTCAAAATCATTCACCTCAGAACAGTTCCTGCGTAAACGCACAAACTGTCCGATTGGAATATTCCGCTTAACACAATTCATGTGGTGAGATTGATATTGTAAAACACTGTTAACCGCAGTATCCTTCCTATAAATAGTAGTGGACAATTCACCAATAGCGTTCTTCCTAATCTTAAGATCTAAGAATTCGACTTCATGACTGCTGATGTTGTATGTGAGAAATATATTCAGTCTATTTTGGTTGAGAATACCAAGAAACTCGACACATAAATCTCTGGGTCCTTGCCAAATCATGAACAAGTCATTGATGAATCTAAACCATCCCAGGATATGGGGATGAAAATTGCGCATCGTGTCTGCCCAAACAACCTCACGTTCCCACCATCCAAGGAACAGGTTGGCGACAGATGGGGCACACTTGGCGCCCATTGCCACCCCCCTGACCTGGAGGTAGAAACGTGAGTCAAAGATGAATACATTATGCCTCAATACAAAATCGAGCAATTCCAAGATGAACAATTTACGAGCACCGGGGAGATTTCCCATACTCAAAAAGTAGTCAACAGCCCGGTGTCCCTCAGTATGTCCTATATTAGAGTAAAGAGACTCAATGTCACATGTTACCAATAATGCATCATTATTATTATTATTATTATTTATTAGATTTATATAGCGCCAACATATTACGCAGCGCTGTACAATAAATAGGCTTACAGACAATGATAACAGGGTTGACAGAACAATACAGGTAACAGACCATAGATACAACAATACAGGTAATAGCAATAAGATACACAACACAATGCAGATAATAGTACAATGCCAGATCATAAACTGGAATGGTAGTGGTAAAAAATTACCAGTTCCAAATTCTGGGTAAAGTGCACACAGTCAAGTATGATACACAAGGGAAGAGGGCCCTGCCAAAGGCTTACAATCTAGAGGGAAGGGCTGGTGACACAAAAGGAGGGGGTGCATCAAGAAGTTATTGGCAGAAAGGATTAGGGCAGTGTTGAGTTGATGTAGGCCTCCTTGAAGAAGTGAGTTTTGAGTGCTTTTTTGAAGGTGTTGAAGGTGGGAGCGAGCCTGATGGGCAGCGGGAGAGAGTTCCACAGGATAGGGGCAGCTCTAGTGAAGTCATCAGGTAGGCTTAAACATTCAATATGATTCAATAGATCACCTGTGTCACGTATATAGGATTCCAGTGTGACTACGAATGGTTGCAAATAGTAGTCAATAAATTGACATGCACGTTCTGTCATGCTGCCCATCCCTGAAATTATGGGTCTGCCAGGTGGTCGTTGTGGATCTTTATGGATTTTGGGCAGCATGTAGAACGTTGCCATCACTGGTTTTTCCTTCCAAAGGAATTTAAATTCCTTGTCTGTGATAACTCCGTTCTGTTTGGCAGTGTCCAAAATATGGCTGAACTTCTTCTGAAAGTTCTCTGTGGGATTATTCCATAGCCTTTGATAGAACAACTGATTACCTAATTGTTTTTGAGTCTCCTCCAAGTAGAGCTCAAGAGGCCAAACCACAACATTGCCCCCCTTATCCGCCTCTCTGATAATAACATCCTCTTCCTCTTTGATCAAAGACATCCCCGGCTTCCCTGTAGACATATGTTAGAATGATGGCATCCCCGGCTCCCCTACAGATGTGGGTCGGCGTGTTGTTTCTGGCAGAACGCGTGCAGCTCAGAGCTGTCTTTATAGGCTGAGGAGGTGTGTCTGATGGGGTGTCAGCAGTGATGTCATCAGCTGACACCTTTTTGCAGAAGGGATATTTAAGGTCAGAGTTTTCACTTACTCGCTGGCCTTAATACTAATCAGTTCGCTGGTTCTTGGCCTAGCTAGTGATCCTTTGAGCTACATTAATATATTATGAAGACGCACAATATATATGTACTCTAGTTAGTCAGTTTTGTTATTTTGTAGTTTTATCTGTAATATATTCGTAATATTACCATATTGTAATATTATATTGTAGTAACATCTTATTGTATATTTATCTGTGTACCGTCTTCCTGTCTGTCTCTTAACCTCGCTCTTGTCTAGTCCTACTGTACCACTGCCATCTGATACATTTTTTTGACTCGGCCTGTCCCTGACTTCTCTATGGCTTGATCCTTCCAATACGACTGACATCTGACTTATGTGTATAACCCTGCCTGTTTATTGAGTACAATATTGCCTAGCTACTCTGTACTTCGATACCTCTGACTCCGTGTATGACTGCGGCCTGATCCTGACTACGCTTGCTCACTAGCATTGTATTGTGTTATCACTACGTTAGCGCCTCTCACGCACCAGCGTGATACTTGGCTTACCTTCAGCCGAGATGATCCATCAGACTGAATGTTTGTTGACACATTGAGGGGGACCAAGGGTTGCTGTTCACACGCAAAACTCTGACTGCCTCTGCCGAAAACCAACTAGCTGTTATGTTCAGTTGTCACTGATGCAGAATAAACTGGAACTAGGTCTATTTACAAATTGCGGCAGTTCTGTAAAACATCAAGCCATGCTTTGCATCTCCAGCACACACAGACAGGCAGGAACAGGAATGAACTAGTCTAGAACAGCAAAGATAGATCCCATGCAATCATGCAGTGTAACACAGTATATCACAGTGCCATCTACAGGCCGGAAGTATGAACACCACACTAGCGAGTGTAACAGGTTTTATAGAAAATTTAAACCTGCTAAAGCTTTGACTGCATTTTTTTCCATGGATTCTTGGCCCTAAATCATGGATACTATCTTGGTTAAAGACTGAAGAGCTTAGTCATGAATATTAAACAAGAAAGTGCCAAAGCTGGTCTACTGCTTAACATCAAAAAAACTAAAGTCATGTCATCTGCTCCAATAAACCATAGATGGAGAAAAAGTAGACGTTGTAACAGATTTTTTCCCACTAAAGCCACATCCCCTGACAGACTGTAGGTTAGGGGTAGGTTTCAGCAGGATTAAAGGGTATCTCTACCTCAAATGATATTATACTTCTTAGTGCGGGTAATACATTTCCTGGAATCTTTTGATCAAATACTTCTATAAAGATGTTTTTTTTTTCCTTGTAGGCAAGAGAAGTTGTGCCGGGGAGAATTTGGCTAAAATGGAGCTTTTCCTCTTCTTAACAACACTGCTGCAGAACTTCACCTTCCAGGCCCCTCCCGGGACAGAACTTCACCTCACCCCCGGCATTGGATTCACCACTCCTCCGATACATCATGAGATTTGTGCCGTGCCTCGTACCTGAGTTGGAAAACACTAAGGGCCTGTTTCCACTATGCAGAAAAACTGACTCCAATGAATGCCTATGGGCCTGTTTCCACTAAACGCGATTCTTCTGATGCAGATTTCCCATAGGCATTCATTGCAGTCAGTTTTTCTGCATCCAATCTGCATGTAGTGTAGTGGAAATAGGCACTACATATACAATACACAGAGATCTGCAGGTGCCCATTAACCATACAATCTTATGAAAAATCAACTGTACCATCAATTCAGATCGGATTGGGTGCCATTAATGGTTCCGATCAACGATGAATGAACATTCTATCACAATAGTCGGATTGGACACTCGATCGATCCAGAGATTAAATCATTGATGGGCACCTTAAAGGACCACTGTCGCAAAAATGTTAAATACTTTGTAAACAAATAAGGCCCCGTTCACATTGCACGCGTTCCCATCCGCGTTTCGGGAACGCGTGCAGGAGGCCGACACGCACGACATCAGACAGTGCATAGAGTGCACTGTCTGATGTTCACACTGCATGTGTTCCAGACCTGTGCGGTCCGGGAACGCATGCTGCACGCGTTTCTTAGCAAAACGCGCGGCTGTCCCATTCACTTTCAGTGAATGGGATCAGCCACGCAACGCACAGAGACGCACATGACGTGCGTTCCTGTGCGTTGTGTTATGAACGGAACGCGCCTGCGTTCCGTGATATGAACGGGGCCTACATTTTTCTTCCAGAGTAAAATGAGCTATAAATTACTTTTCTGCTATGTTGCTGTCACTTTCAGTAGATAACAGAAATAGAACGGACAGGTTTTTGTCTTGTCCATTTCTTCATGGGCGATTCTCAGTATTTCATTTATTCTTCACAAGAGCACTCCCTGGAAAGGATCTATATAAAGATGCAGCCACGCCCCCCCCCTACCTGTGTGCACACTATTCTGGCAGTTGGACAGAGAGACTGCCGTTTGCTAAGTGCTTTTCAAAATAAAGAAAGCCCTGGCAATGCCTCATGAGGAGATGGGCTAGTCCAAAACCTGTCGGCTCTGTCAGATTTCTACTACCTATTGTAAGTGACAGCATCGTAGGAGAAAAGTAATTTATGGCTCATTTTACTCAGGAAGAAATATACTTCTTATTTATGTGTTTTTTCATGAATTTAAATTTTAACATTTTTTCCGATAATGGTCCTTTTTAAATAAAAGCCAAAGGAGGTGTCAACAAACCCAGTAAGGGCATCCCTTGTAGAGTTTATTTTTAAAGTAAACCAGAGACGAAGCACCCTCATGTATTTTACCATATATATCAGTGGGAACATTAGAGAAAACACCTACCCTGCTCTCTGTTTCATTCTTCACTGCTCAGCCTGCTTGTTATCAGCCCTGATAAAATCCCTGACTGAGCATTAAGTCTGGCTTTACTCAGTAATATTTATAGCTCAGTCTGTGTTCGCTGGTGTCTTTTCAAGTCCAAGCTTGCCCCCTGCTGGCTCTACTCAGGAATCATTATAGCTGAGTCTGTGTTTTCTCATGTCTTTTTAAGTCCAAGCTTGCCCCCTGCTGGCTCTGCTCAGGAATCATTATAGCTGAGTCATTATAGCAAAGCCAGACTGAATGCTCAGTCGGGGATTTTATCAGGTCTGATAAGAAACAAGCTGTGCAGTGCAGAATGAAACAGAGAGCAGGGTAGGGGTTTTCTCTAATGTTCCCACTGATATATATGGTAAAATACATGAGGGTGCTTCGTCTCTGGTTCACTTTAAGCATAAATGCTTCGAGATATATTTTTATAGTATTCAGTGCATATGCATAAAAGACAATCCAGATAAAGATTAAAGTACACTATTAAAATGGATGTGTAATTTACCACTTATATTACTTTGCTAATCATTGTTTACTGCAAGCTCATAGTGATAACTAATTGCAATTAAGCTTTCATTAGAAACTTAAAGTGGACATGAACTCTTGCATAGGACTGAAGAAATACATAGAGGAATGCACCCTGTATGTATTTAGAGAGTGTAACCTGTTTAATTCCCCCTCATTTGTGTCTAATCACAAGTTGTAATTTGATCTCTCCCCTGTGTCACATGACTGCCTATGGCAGAGATGGCAGATAAGCCCATTTGAAAGCACGGGATGTTAACAATAAGTCTGCTTTTATGAATCAGGAAGTAGAAACTGTGCAGATTTATTTTAGCATTTGTATCAGCTGGAACAAAGAAATGTTTTATGTTTTAGGCCTCTTCCACACTGCAACGTTAAAGTCACACGTTAAATCAACATTTAACACAGAATAACAAATAATGCAATGAAGAATCAATGTCCTATTCACATTGCACACGTTGCATTGGTGACTAACGCTGCACGCTAAAGGGGCACTATGGCAAAAAAAATGTAAAATTTAAAATATGTGCAAACATAGACAAATAAGAAGTACGTTTTTTCCAGAGTAAAATGAGCCATAAATTACTTTTCTCCTATATTGCTGTCACTTACAGTAGGTAGTAGAAATCTGACAGAAGTGACAGGTTTTGGACTAGTCCATCTCTTCATAGGGGATACTCAGGGATTTATTTATTTTCAAAAGCACTTAGTGAATGGCAGTTGCTCCGTCTAACTGTCAAAACACCGTGTAGCGAGCAGGGAAGCTGGCCAGCATCATTTTTAAGGGAATATCTTTATAAAGAATAAAAGCTTTGCTGAGAATCCCCTATGAAAAGATGGAGTAGTCCAAAACCTGTCACTCCTGTCAGAATTCTACTATCTACTGTAAGTCACAGCAACATAGGAGATAAATAGTTCATGGCTCATTTTACTCTGGAAAAAACATACTTCTTATTTGTTTATGTTTGCACATATTTAATTTTTTTTTTACCATAGTGCCCCTTTAAGTGAAA
This sequence comes from Hyperolius riggenbachi, assembly GCF_040937935.1. Taxonomy (NCBI): domain Eukaryota; kingdom Metazoa; phylum Chordata; class Amphibia; order Anura; family Hyperoliidae; genus Hyperolius; species Hyperolius riggenbachi. Next base: position 44,714,088 of record NC_090649.1, on the reverse strand, counting down.
GTGCTGCATGCAGTGCATTATACACGTTATTAGCTGCGTTGGACTTTTTGCACATGCTCAGTAATGACTTTTCATTGCCTGTATTCTCTACTGTATGCGATGATTATGGGGCATTAAGCTGCGTTGCGACTTTTTGGGGGTGTAGCGTTGTAATTTGCGTTGCGACTTTAACACCGCATCAAAACGCAATGTCCTACTGTGAAAGAGGCCTAAAGGTTATCATGTTGTTGGCTGTTGTATATGTTTTAGAGCAGAGAGGACATTCTGCGTTCAGGTCCACTTTAAAGGACCACTATCATAAAAATCTGTAATGTTTAAAACACATACATATAAAATGTACATTTATCCCAGAGTAAAATGCACTATTAATCAGATAATTGTGCTCCCCCACCCTTTCATGTGCAGCAACCATTGAATGGGCAGCCCCCTCTTTCATGCGTAACATACATGCACAGTAGCCCCTTTCTTTCGTGTACAGCTCCCTTCTTCCACACTACTCCCCATTTGCTACCCATCTTTATATATATCCGCAGCCCCCCCTTCCATATGAAGCAGCCCCTCTTCAATGTCCAGCCACTCCCGGGGACAGAAGCCGCCCAGGGCCCGGCCCTTTGTGATCTGCAGAGTAGAAGAGAAGCTCTTCAGCAAAAATAAACCTATTTAGTAGGAAAAAGTGTGAGATGCTGATAATATTTTTAGAAAAGCAACATGGCAATAACTACTCATCATGGAGGCCCCCAGAAAGACTTTGAAAGGGCCCCCCAACATTCACACCTCTTTCTTTGCCTACCCCTATTAACCCTCACAGCCTTGAGGCCCATTTTCAAGGTTCCTGAAACAAATGTGGCTATCATAATGTTCATAACCATAACAAGTGTAGCCCCAAAACCCCTGATGTGAAGAATGGACACCTTTATCAGAGGGAGCGGAGTAGTAGTTGGGGCCCCCTTACAGCTCTGGGTCCCTCTGCAGTCACAGGGGCTGCTCCCTTGTAGTAATGCCTCTGATGGCAGTGTTTAAGGTTGGATGACACTGTGCACTAGTGACACAATGTGCCTATCATTCATAAAGCATTTCCGCATGCAGAAATGCTGAAAACAACTGAATTTACAGAGCACTTAGCAAAGTGCCCATTCATAAAAGCTGTTTCCGCATGAAAAGCTGACATTCCTGAGCAGAGCGATAAATTACCGTCTTCTGCGGTGATTATGTTAATAAATGTCACCATAAATCAATTCATAAAGATTTGAGCAAGCGGTGTCAGCACGGAGATTACCGCTCCCTTTGAAGTATCGATAACCATGCGGAGAACAGCTAAGCTAATGAGACAGACCTCCCAAGCAGCAGCTGCAGCAAGAGCAGAGCAAAAAAAGGCATTCCGGAATACCAAGGCTGTGTTTTTTAACCCCTTCAGTACCTGTTTTCAGATATATTTCACATCAGAAAGTCTGCATGTGTAACATTTTTTTGAAGTTCCTCTAAGTTGGGGCAATTAAATAGATTGTTTAGAAAGACTAATAGACAGATTCAGCACAGATTCAGGGCAAGGAGAGAAAGTTTTTAAAAAATGCACATGTAAACGGATGCTGGGGCTGCCTCTTCTATAGTAACGCTGTCTCTGGAGGAGAAAATGTATCAACTCGGCAGCTTCTGATGTTACACAAACATACCGCTAGCCCACCGCCTGCCTAGTTCGGGAAAACACCAAACTTGTATCACAACTGTAAACATTTTTATGAATGACACAGACACAGACACAGAAGTCTAAACTACCAAATGCGGTATTTTCCCGCACAGATTTTTTTTTTACGAATGATAGCCAATGTATATAGGCATGGCAGAGTTAGGCCCAGTGCACACCGAGCGGTTTTTGGAGTGATCCGCTGGCCGCATCCGCCTGGAAAAATGCTTGGCTAATGTATTGCAATGGGATGGTGCACACCGGCGGTTTGAGGTTTTTGCCAAGCCGCAAACGCGCCTCCTGCTGCGCGTTTGCGGTTTGCTAAAAAACCTCAAACCGCCGGTGTGCACCACACATTGAAATACAATAGCCAAGCGTTTTCACTGGCTGATGCGGCTGGTGGATCGCATACAAAATCCGCTTGGTGTGCACCCGGCCAAATATCTGCTCTCTGCTCCCAAAACCGCTAGCGTTTTGACGATCTGCTAGCGGTTTTGGTGTGCACTGGGCCAAAGTGTGAAAGCACAATTATCACCAAGGCCGGATTTCTGGAAAGGCCACCAAGGCCTGGGACTTGGGGGGGGGGGGGGGGTATACAGCACAAGGGGGCACTTGAACAAGAAAGAAAGGGTATACAGTACAGGGATGGTATGTATGGATGTGGGGGCGGCACAAAGAATGAAAGTGGGGCCCCAATATACTTGGCCTAGTGGCAAAAAAAATCCGGCCTTGATTATCACAAACATACCTTGCCATTGTTTTGGGACTGTGGTTTGGATACATATAAAATCGGCGTTGGGAGACTTGAGTGCAGGATACAGCCGGTAAGGCGGCGTTAAATACTATTCCCCCTCCAGGTCCACTTAGATAATTAGGGATGGTCATAGTCAGGCAACTTCGCTACGCTGGAACTACGTGAAGTTTTACACAATTACGCTTCGCCAAACTACAGCTTTGAAATCAAATATTCGCTTTGCATGCATTTCGTAGAATACGCTTTAAAATACGCAATTACACATAGTGCGAAGCGTATTGTATGCAAATGCTTATGGCCACATGCAGAAAATTATACGCATTAATTCCTCTTAAATGCTTGTATCGTGAACTCTTCTATGCCTACATTCCCCTTTCCAATGCGTAAATTTGTAAGCATACAATCGCACACGGAAAATTAGACGCGAGTAACGCATTCGTAGTTGACTACGCAATACACATGTTAACTACGCGTAGTGGGCGTAAGCTACGCATAGTGGTATTTCGCTACGCAAAAATTCGTAAGCATAGTTTTGAAACTGCACCTACAAACTACGATGCGTAGATGCGAACTACGATGCATAAATTTGCACTGGCGTAGTTTCTGCTCATCCCTGTAGATAATGCGGAATTATGTAATTTGGCTTCCAGCTATTGCTGGAGGCCGATAAATGTAACTTCAGCTCCATCTTCTGACGGCACCGAAGTTACTCCCTGTGCGCTGCTATAGCCGTAATTCCTATTACGGCCTATGGTGGCGCCGGCTGCGCCCAAATCTCCTGCGCTGTAATTACAGCACTCCTGTGGTTTACCCTTCGGAAGCTTTTACCAATTAACAGTTCACTAATATTATAAGTGTGAAAGTTTGGATGTTTGGATGTTTGTTACTCGATCACGCAAAAATGGCTGCACGGATTTGAATGAAATTTGGCACACACCTAGTACATTACCTGGAATAAAGTATAGGATACTTTTTATCCCCTTAACCAAAAAGGGGGCGGAGACAAATACAAATTTCACTGGAAAATGTAAACAGCAGCCATTCTTACACTGTTAATGGCGGGGGGCCCAGTGGTATAAGGAGTCCTTAACTACTACCCTCCCCTCTTTCCAGTACAATTTTTGTGGCTACATGGATATGGATATGTAGGTCATGGTGGCCACTATTGTTTTATTACCCTACCAAGATGGGGACCCCAGGCTGTGAGGGCACTACAGGGACTCAAGGGAAGAGGTCTGATTATTGTTGGGTACCAACAAAGTTTTTTCTGGGGGTCTCATGATTTACAGTTATGCCTCTGCAAATGCACCTAAATTGTTCCCAAATATATATGTATATGGAGGCTGCCATACGTATTTCCTTTTAAGCAATACCAGTTGCCTGGCTATCCCTCTTATCCTCTGCTTTTAATACTTTTAGCCTTAGACCCTGAACAAGCATGCAACAGATCAGGTGTGTCTGATATATTGTCAGATCTGACAAGATTAGCTGCATGCAGGGCTGCCAGGCAACTGGTATTGTTTAAAAAGGAAATACATTTGGCAGCCTCCATATTCTTCTCACTACAGTCCTTAAAAAAAAAAAAAAAAAAAAAAAAGAGTACGTTTTTGGCTAAAAAGTCTTCTTCAGACTCTAATGCTGTAGGCTCTACTGCTACTCTATTATCTTAGATTGCACATAAATAAATATGTACAGACTAGTTTAAAGAGGTTCCGAGATACACTTTTACTCATTGCATAATTGTGCTCCTTTCCTATTGTTTATAGGGCATTCCTCAAGCCAAATACTTTTTTTGTTTTGTTTTAATACTCTAATTCCCTATAAACTAAACAAGCCTCACCCACAACTTCTCCAGTGCCTTGGCACTCTCAGCTCCATGTAGCAAGGGCTTATGGGAGCTCAGTCTGGGCAAGACGAGGAGGAGGAGGAGGAGGAGGAGGTTACTACCCAGAGATTTCAGAGGCAGGGGGGAGGAAGGGAGGAGAGTAAAGTTTTAACAGGCTGAGGGCTGGAGATGCTATCAGCTTGCCTGTGTGTAATAATGACAAACAGAACATGGCTGCCCTCATTGTATCACAGGCATAAATAATCATAAAATGTTGAAGTTGTTTGCGGCCAGATTTGCTGTGTAAACTATCTAAACTTTAGATAAGATATATAGACAAGTTACTTATTATAGTTAGTTTTTCATCTCGGATCCGCTTTAATAATGCAAGCTTTGTATCTTACCACCTCTATGTAATATGAGGGACTTCCTAAAGTATACCCACTCAGTTTACCCTTCTACTACATGGGTTTTGTAAACTTGTACAATCTAGATTGTGTCATTAGTGGGCACCTTTAGGGTTGTTTGCATATTATTTGTCATGTTTTTATCTCAAAATTTAAGCCTAGCACACACATCCAGTTTTGATTGGCCAATTTTACCACCTCTATGTAGAGGGGCCCATACACCTAACGATTTTCCCATGAAGTCTCCACAGTGATCGAATCGGCTGTGAAATCGCCGCGCACACCACTCACAGAACGATCGATTTCCATCCGAAACCGATCATTCCCGTCGATTCCCGTCGATCCGTCCGTGCGGAAGATTTTTCTCGATCGTCGGGGATCGGGAGTGCATCGATAGCTGCGTTTAAATGCCCGACGCAATACAGCGGGTATACATTACCTGTTCCGACCGGCGTGAGTCCCCTGGTCCCCGCTGTCTACTTTCCGCGCTGGGTTCCGGACCGGCTGCAGCTACACAGAACTTCCTGTCCCGACATGAAGTTTAAACAGTAGAGTGCCCTCCACTGTTTAAGCTTCCCCTGGACAGGAAGTTCAGTAGCTGCAGGAACGGTCTGGAGCCCGGAGCAGAGAAGAAGACAGCTGGGACCATTGGACTTGTGCCGGCCGAACAGGGTCGCAAGAAGCGTGTGGAAAAACCAAGGCGCAAAATAACTGCCCATGAACTGAGAAAAGTCAAGCGTGCAGCTGCCAAGATGCCACTTGCAACACACACAAGCAATAGAACACAGCAGTACATGCATCCAGCTACATTTAAGTGGTCAGCAGGTGCTCGTCAGCCAAACAGGATGCCACTTGCCACCAGTTTGGCCATATTTCAGAGCTGCAACATCACTGGAGTGCCCAAAAGCACAAGGTGTGTAATACTCAGAGACATGGCCAAGGTAAGAAAGGCTGAAAGACGACCACCACTGAACAAGACACACAAGCTGAAACGTCAAGACTGGGCCAAGAAATATCTCAAGACTGATATTTCTAAGGTTTTATGGACTGATGAAATGAGAGTGGGTCTTGATGGGCCAGATGGATGGGCCCGTGGCTGGATTGGTAAAGGGCAGAGAGCTCCAGTCCGACTCAGACACCAGCAAGGTGGAGGTGGAGTACTGGTTTGGGCTGGTATCATCAAAGATGAGCTTGTGGGGCCTTTTCGGGCTGAGGATGGAGTCAAGCTCAACTTCCAGTCCTACTGCCAGTTTCTGGAAGACACCTTCTTCAAGCAGTGGTACAGGAAGAAGTCTGCATCCTTCAAGAAAAACATGATTTTCATGCAGGACAATGCTCCATCACACGCGTCCAAGTACTCCACAGCGTGGCTGGCAAGAAAGGGTATAGAAGAAGAAAAACTAATGACATGGCCTCCTTGTTCACCTGATCTGAACCCCATTGAGAACCTGTGGTCCATCATAAAATGTGAGATTTACAAGGAGGGAAAACAGTACACCTCTCTGAACAGTGTCTGGGAGGCTGTGGCTGCTGCTGCACGCAATGCTGATGGTGAACAGATCAAAACACTGACAGAATCCATGGATGGCAGGCTTTTGAGTGTCCTTGCAAAGAAAGGTGGCAATATTGGTCACTGATTTGCTTTTGTTTTGTTTTTGAATGTCAGAAATGTATATTTGTGAATGTTGAGATGTTATATTGGTTTCACTGGTAAAAATAAATAATTGAAATGGGTATATACTTGTTTTTTCTTAAGTTGCCTAATAATTATGCACAGTAAGGGCTGGAACCCACAAGAGCGTTTTTTTGAGCATTTTGGCAGCGCTGCGATACGCTAGCGTTTTGCCAAAACGCTCAGCTGATGTTGATGGATGGGGCAACTTCCTCAGGAGCGTTTGCGTTTCCCAGAAACGCAAACGCAGGACCTGCAGCATTTTGGGAGCGTTAGCGCTTCAATGTAAAGTATTGAAACGCTAGCAGAAACGCTCAGCAAAACCTAAACTGAGCAGTTTTGCTAGCGTTTTGCGGTTCAGCACACTGTAACAAAATTAAAAATAATTCACAGGACCAATCAGGATAAAAACGCGAAACGCAAAACGCTACACAACCAATGAGCAAAAAAATACACTGTTGCAAAACGCGACCGAAAACGCGCATGAATCCGCTTGCAAACCGCTCAGACAAAACGCTAGCGGTTGCGTTTTGCGTTTGCGGATTTCAGTGGGTTTCAGGCCTAATAGTCACATGCACACACAGATATCCCCCTAAAATAGCTAAAACTAAAAACAAACTAAAAACTACTTTCAAAAATATTCAGCTTTGATATTAATGAGTTTTTGGGGTTCATTGAGAACATGGTTGTTGTTCAATAATAAAATTATTCCTCAAAAATACAACTTGCCTAATAATTCTGTACTCTCTGCATTGTCAGATCTGACAAGATTAGCTGCATGCTTGTTTCTGGTGTTATTCAGACACTACTGCAGCCAAATAGACCAGAAGGACTGCCATGCAACTGGTATTGTTTAAAAGCAAATAGATATAGCATCCCTCTCACTCCAGTTGTCCTAATAAAATCTATTAAAAATCAATTCCTATTGCTTCCCCAGGTGCACCCCCCTGCCTCCTCTTCCTGCTAATGCTGCTCTCCCCAGGGCTGCATGCAGAGCATTAAGTTGTTTTGCGAAGCAATTGTATTGCAAAATAAAAGGTACACTTAAAATATTGGAAACCATGCAGGGATGTTTTCATTATTGTCCATTAGTGGTGGCATAGTGGATAGCACTCTTGCTGGGTCCCCGGTTTAAATCTCAGCCAGAGCACTATTTGCATGATGTTTGTATGTTCTCCCCATGTCTCTATGGGTTTCCTCCCACATACCAAAAACATGCTGGTGATACGTTAATTGGCTTCCACCCTTAATTGGCCCCAGACTATGATACATACATAGACATAGGACTATGGGAGGGATTCGATTGTGAGCCCCTCTGAGGGACAGTTACTTACAAGACAATATACTCTGTACAGTGCTGTGGAAGATTTTAGCGCTATATACATACTAAGGCCTAGTGCACACCGAACAGTTTTTGGAGCGATCCGCCGGCCGCATCCGCCTGTAAAAACGCTTGGCTAATGTATTGCAATGGGATGGTGCACACCGGCGGTTTGAGGTTTTTGCCAAGCCGCAAACGCGCCTCCAGCTGCGCGTTTGCGGTTTTCGGAAGCGTTTCGTCCTCAATGTAAAGTATAGGAAAAACGCAAACCGCTCTGAAAAACGCTAGTTCAGAGCGGTTTGCCAGGCATTTTTGTTACAGTAGCTGTTCAGTAACAGCTTTTACTGTAACAATATGTGTAATCTGCTACACAAAAACGCACCCGAAACCACTAGGCATGTTTAGAAAACCTCTCTAAACATACCTAGAATCGCTCTGAAATCAGCTCCCAAAACCGCTAGCGCATTGTGGTACTGCTAGCGGTTTTGGTGTGCACTGGGCCTAAGTAATAATTGGTGTGCTGCAGGTGTGATGCAATTTTTCCCCATCACAATCGTCATGCCTGAAGGACTTTTTGTGTGATTGCCTCTTATAGAAGCTTTTGAAAATCATATAGCAAATATGGGATTTTTCGTTGATTCAAAATATTTTCCTGGCCTTATTTTCTTCTTCTGTTGGAAATTCCAAATGCAGCGCAATTGCTATGTACACCAGGATTGCAATTGTGTTTCCTACTCTAAAAAGCAGCTCCAAACAAATTCAAACTTTATGAATGAAATTACAATTTTATTGGTACATATTCTCAGGGGTTACCAAAACGTTGTGTTGTTTGTTTGCTATATAGCTGCTTTTTCGAGATTGGATGTGTGTGGGGGTGAGACAAGCCCTTTTTTCCGACCTGTGAACTCCCTGCTGAAACAAACATATTCCCAGAGGCCACTGAACCGCTTTGCTACTCTTAGGGCTGGTTCACATGGGGCGATTGCGAGGCTCGTCGGTTAAGCTCTGCCCATACAAGTGAATGGCAGTGCTTGTTCTGTACTTTTACCTTCGTTTGCGCGAATGCTGTATTCCGACTTAAGATTTTTCCCGTCGTTTCAGCTGACCCTGGACCAATATGAAGCTTCCAGGGTTGCTTACCGCCACATCTCCGTGTCCCCTATGGGGGTGACAAATGCAGATTGTCGCAGAAAGCCATTGAAATCCGCCGAATGCTTTTCTGTGCAGAAAAAAACAAACGCGCACTGGCAGAAAAGCATTTGTCCGAGACACTGCGGGATGCCCAACAGTCGCCTGCATGAACCATTCCCTAATGGAAAAAAAGCCCTTTGAGCTGACACGCACCTCTCCATCAGGCACACTTCTTCCTCTGTCCTGCCGTCATCTCAAGGTGCATGTAGTGACCCGGAAGCATGTACGCACTTATGTAAAGTGCTAGTTCATGGGGTCATTACAGCCAGCAGGAAATGACTGCAGCACAGAGGAAGGAAAGCACCGGCTGGAGAGGTGAGTGGTAATGGACAAGTGAAGTGAGAGGGAAGTGAAACTGCCGTTCAGAAAGATGGCGCCTTAATTGGCAGCCATGGCCACAGGATTCTGGCTTTTTCTTGTTTTGCTTCCCTTCTCCCTACCAATTCACCTTGTTTTCCCCCTGAAGGTGTGCAATGTGGTCCGGTGTAGCCTGAGACGCTGGTGCGGGTCGTGGGGAGTCCGGGATCTGGAGTTTTTCCACCTTGCTGCTGCCTGGGTCCACTGTCTGTACAGGGATAGGCCGAGTGGAGTCCACCGCTGCTACCCAGGAGGTCGGGGCTCCACTGTGGTAGGAAGACACCATGCTGATCGGGAAAACTTGTCGCCGGATGCTTCTGTGACAGCCAGATTATCTTGACCAGCCCTGCTGAATGCTGTCCAGGAGTCGGGACCCGCCACAGAAAAGAACAGTACTGCACCTCCTGAACTGGAACACCTCGGCCAGCACCGCCAGATGCCAAATGTCAGCAATCAATATCCTTAGCAGTGTCAGCCACGAAGAACTGTCTCATCACTGCTGAACCTTCGCCTCCCTCTGCCCCCCCCCCCATGTCTCCTTAGGCTGCTTTCACAGTGAGACGTTACAGGCGCACGTTAGTGCAGCCTGTAACGCAGCCCACCGCACAGTAATGAAAAATCAATGGGCTGTTCACAGTGCCCACGTTGCGTTACAGTGTAACGCAGGACGTCAGTTGAATGTGCTGCATGCTACGGCGTTATGCGCGGCTAAGCCGAGTTAGACTGTGCGCACATGCTCAGTAGTGTTGGAGGAGGAGGTCTTCCCTCCTCCTCCTCAGCCAGCCACATGGCTAATTAATATTCACTGCACGGTGTGACGTGCAGTGTTTACTTCCTGGAGCGCCGCTCTGTGCGGCGATTGGCTGGCAGGACCACGTGATGGCGCATGCGTCCAAGAGTACACATCACGGCATCACAGACGCCAGAGTGAGCTGCACAACGCGGCTCACTCTGACGTCCACATCTAAGAGCACCAGACGTTGCGTTAGGGGCACGTTATGCGACCATAACTTCCCCTAAAACGCAACGTCTTGGTGTGTAAGTAGCCTTAGGGATGACAGATGACTGCCAAGTGCAACTGGTGGCGCCGTAGTATGGCAGCCTCGGCTCTTGGCTTTCGGGCATTATTACCCCCCCCCCCCCCCCCCCCCCATCCTTTAAGAACCTGCATGAGCCCAAACCAATTCCGGGTACAACCTCCTGTTTGTACTTGGCACAATAAAGGATTCTGATTCTGATATGCAGGCTGCCATATTTATTTCCTTTCAAACAACACCAGTTTCCTGGCTATCCTGCTGATCCTCTGCCTCTAAAGGTGCGTACACACATGCGACTATAGTCGTTTGTAACGATCGTTCCCCGATCTTTACCAACGACGATCGTTACAAAAAACGAACCAACGACTATTAAGGCAAACGACGAACGAGGCAAATCGCTACAAAACAAAGTTCTGTCTTGGCGGATTTTTACCACCGACGATCGTTAGCAAAAGTGGTACATCGTTGGAAACGATCGTTCGTACCAGGCTGGACATGCGTATTTCACTTTTTCTCCAAGGAACTTTACAATTTTATGCGCAGGCGCATTAAGTGCTTTTACGTGGTGTAACGTTCGTTCTAACGATGTGATCGTTACACACTTTTTACAACTAACTTTACTTCGGTCGTTCTTTCGTCAATTAAAAGTTCGTTCGTCGTCCTCAACGAACGATCGTTGTCGCATGTGTGTACGTAGCATTATACTATTAGCTATAGCCCCTGAACAAGCATGCAGCAGATCAGGTGTTTCTGGCATTATTGTCAGATCTGACAAGATTAGCTGCATGCTTGTTTCTGGTGTTATTCAGACACTACTGCAGCCAAATAGACCAGCAGAGCTGCCATGCAACTGGTATTGTTTAGGAAATAAATATGACAATCTCCATATCACTCTCACTTCAGTTGTCCTTTAGGCCCCTTTTGCACTAAAGGCTCATACACAAATCAGACCATAGTCTTTGGAAAATGAAAGATCACAGACCAATTGTCCCCCTTCCATGTAGTATTAGAGCCATACCTACACAGTCTATTCTATTGAGCTGAACTCCCCATCAGACAGAAATCTTTGCAAGATGCTGCACACAAAGATGCTGTACACATGCAACAGATCAGTATCTGCAAAAGATCCGTTCCTGCAAAATGCATTCATAGTCTATGATATCTGCAGATCTCATACACACCTTGTTTAACAGACATTCATCTGCAGATCACATCCACCAGGATGGATTTTCAGATCTGCAGATGATTGTCTGATCTGCAGATGAATGTCAGTTAAACAAGGTGTGTATGATGATCTGCAGATCTCATAGGCTATGAATGCATTTTGCAGGAACGGATCTTTGGCAGGAACAGATCTTTTGCAGATACTGATCTTTTGTGTCTGTACAGCATCTGTGTGTGCAGCATCTTGCAAAGATTTCTGTCTGATGGGGAGTTCAGCTCCATAGAAAAGACTGTGTAGGTATGGCTCTCATACTACATGGAAGGGGGTAAAATTGGTCTGTGATCTTTCATTTTCAAAAGACTATGGTCTGATGTGTGTATGTGGCCTTACAGTGGGTGGCAACGAGAACATGTGCAGGAGCAAGTGCAGGAGCAAGCAGTAGGGTACACCAGCGGTAGATGAATATCTATACCCCTGGGACTTCAGATGAAGTCCTGCAGGATGTAGATTAATTGCACTTGGTGCAGTAACTTGTTAAACGTTGCAATAACCAGGACAAATTGCCAAATCAAATGTGTGGCTTTTATCCACATTAGAACGTTTTATTTTAAAACTATAATGGCCAAAAACTGAGAAATAATGGATTATTTGTTTCTTATTATTCCCGTTAAAATGCATTTAGAATGAAATGATTCTTAGCAAAATGTACCACCCAAAGAAAGCTTAATTTATAGAATATTTATTATCATGTATCATTTTAATTTATTAGAACAGCCCTGCGTAACATGTTGGCGTTTTACAAATACAATAAATAAATATCAGATAAGTTATAGATCATTTTGTTATGATAAGTGGTAAATAAGTTATTGGCGAATGAATGGGAGGAGCACTGAAAGGTGAAAATTGCTCTGGTCCATAAGGGGAGAACCCCCTCAGTAGTGAACTGGTTAAGTAACAAACCTGCATGCAGAGTTTACATATTACAGAGCTGGAAGACTACATGCAGTAAAATGTCCTAGTGTCAAATAACAAAACACAACACAGCATATTACAGGAAGCAGAAGGATCTACACTAAGCAGAAGGCTATCGCTTCGGTATTTGCTCTTCGGACTAAACTCGTCTATCACAGTGACCGATTTCCGGGCAAGCACATAGATTCCTCCAGCAGCGTAACACAATAATAATCAGTACATATAAGGCGAGGCTCATATCCCAGCAGCAGCAGCAGACGACTTCAGGGAGATGCAGGAAGTGGCAGCGGAAACACACACAAGGGAGGCTCAGATCAGCTTGCAGCACTCTCTCTGCCCTGCAGAACTGTAAGTAGACTGAGGGGCCTCCCTAAGGGATGGTTAGATTAGCTCTATACACATGAAGGTGATTTATCTAGGTCCGGGTGCAGGGAAGTTGAAGCTGTGTTCACTTTGTTCGACCCATACTTTAGAAGAAGAATACACAGTAGAATATCATTACAGTAAACTCTGACATAGTGAGCCTCTGGCTGTTGTAAACACAGTCCCCAGGTCCCGCCCCGGCCATGCGCCTGCATGAACTTACAATGTATGACTAATTCTGATGTAGTGATCTTCTGATATAGTAAGTAAACTACAGCTACTTGGGATTGGCGTAACCAAGCAGCTTGCAGGGCCAGTTCTAGACGCTTTGCTGCCTAAATTAATTGAGAATGATCGCACAGCATCCCACAATTTACTCTTCTTCATTTAATGTTCTCACATGACATGCTGCAGCTCAACACAATAACACACTGGCTGGCTGTAAGTCTGTGACTAACACTCTGCTCACCCTCAGCCACTCCATTCCTCCTCACTCATGACCAGGGCCGGGCCGAGGCATAGGCTGGAGAGGCTCCAGCCTCAGGGCGCAGTGTAGGAGGGGGCGCAGAATTCATTCAGCTGTCATTCCTAATTGTGTTTGAAGCAGAAAGAAATAAGAAAAGGGGATACATGGCAGTGACTGCAAGCCATATAACTAGATATTAAGGTGTTGGGGAGGTAGTGGGCCCTGTGGCGCCTCTTAGTCTAATAGCAATCAGTGTGTGACGGCTGGGGTGGGAGGGATGGAGGGGCGCACTTTGGTGTCTCAGCCTTGGGTGCTGGAGGACCTTGTCCCGGCTCTGCTCAGGACAGTAGTGCCACCAGGGGTGTTTCTAGCCACTTTGTCACTCCAGGCAAGAAAACCTGTGGCGCCCCCCCCCCCCCTCCACACTCAAATCTCAGGGCCAGCCAGGGGAGAGTGGGGCATATAATATCAAGAGGGGGCACGCCACTCACTATGAGGCAGTGGCATACCTAGGGTATTTGGCACCCGGTGCTGATTATCCACAGTCACCCCCCCCCCAATAATTGGGGCTTCGTTGCGCGAAAAATGTGTGTGGTCATAGACCAAAATGTGGGTGTGGTCACGGGTGGAGACAAGTTTACATGAACTTAGCAATGGTGGGACATTAGATTAGGACAGTGGTGGCGAAAAGTCACTTATCAATCGCAAAGTGCCAACAGCAATTTAAACTAAATACAAACATTTTAACTCATACATGAACATTATGGAAAATCCAAGTTGAAAATAAACTGTGAAGATAAACAATTTCATCCATCCTACTCCTGAAAAATGTATTTTTTTTAGAACCCCCCAGTTTTATTTTCTGTTTTAAAAAGCTAAAAAAAAGTAGGTTTAATGCTATTGTCTCATATGATGATGATTCTGCTTTTCCCATAGTCTCGCAGTTAGCAATCATGAGGCCCCCAACAAGACAAATTCAGCAATCTTGAGGCCCTCAACAAATCATGAGGCCCCCAACAAGACAAATTCAGCAATCATGAGGCCACCAACAAGACAAATTCAGCAATCTTGAGGCCCCCAATAAATCATGAGTCCCCCAACAAGACAAATTCAGCAATCATGAGGCCCCGAGCAAGACAAATTCAGCAATCTTAAGGCCCCCAACAAATCATGAGGCCCCCAACAAGACAAATTCAGCAATCATGAGGCCACCAACAAGACAAATCCAGTAACCATGAGGCCCCCAACAAGACAAATTCAGCAGTCATGAGGCACATAAATAGACAGCATTTCACATAAATGGGCAGAATGCCCCCTTAATATGGTAGACACCTCTCACCTGGCTTCTGAATTCTCCTCTACTGGCTGCTGTGCCTGGCTGGCAATACTATTTTTGTCTGGATTGGGGATGATGTGTGGGCTGGAAGGCCTGCTGTGGCCTGACTGGCGGTGATGCTGTGGCTGGGCTGGCTGGCGGCGAAGCTGTGGCTGGGCTGGCTGGTTGAATTAAATGCTGGCCTGACTGGTGGTGATGCTGTGGCCTTTTTGCCAGTGATTCTGGGCTGGTTGGCCTAGATAGTTTAGGTAGTGAGAGGTGCCCCCTAGTTTAGGTAGTGCCAGGAGCCCCCCAGTTTAGGTAGTGACAGGTACCCACCAGTTTAAGTAGTGACAGGAGCCCCCAGTGTATGTAGTGACAGGTGCCCCCCAGTTTAGGTAGTGACAGGAGCCCCCAGTTTAGGTAGTGACAGGTGCCCCCCAGTTCAGGTAGTGACAGGAGCTCCCAGTTCAGTTAGTGACTGGCGACCCCCAGTGTGTGTAGTGACATGAACCCCCAGTTTAGATAGTGACAGGGACCCCCAGTTTAGATAGTGACAGGGACCCCCCGGTTAGATAGTGACAGCGACCGCCTGGTTAGATAGTGACAGCGACCCCCCGGTTAGATAGTGACAGCGACCCCCAGGTTAGATAGTGACAGCGACCCCCCCAGGTTAGATAGTGACAGCAACCCCCCAGGTTAGATAGTGACAGGGACCCCCAGGTTAGATAGAGACAGCGACCCCCAGGTTAGATAGTGACAGCGACCCCCAGGTTAGATAGTGACAGCGACCCCCAGGTTAGAGACAGCGACCCCCAGGTTAGATAGTGACAGCGACCCCCAGGTTAGATAGTGACAGTGACCCCCAGGTTAGAGACAGCAACCCCCAGGTTAGATAGTGACAGGGACCCCCCAGGTTAGATAGTGACAGGGACCCCCAGGTTAGATAGAGACAGCGACCCCCAGGTTAGATAGTGACAGGGACCCCCCCAGGTTAGATAGTGACAGGGACCCCCCCAGGTTAGATAGTGACAGGGACCCCCCCCAGGTTAGATAGTGACAGGGACCCCCAGGTTAGATAGAGACAGCGACCCCCAGGTTAGATAGTGACAGCGACCCCCAGGTTAGATAGTGACAGCGACCCCCAGGTTAGAGACAGCGACCCCCAGGTTAGATAGTGACAGCGACCCCCAGGTTAGATAGTGACAGCGACCCCCAGGTTAGAGACAGCGACCCCCAGGTTAGATAGTGACAGCGACCCCCAGGTTAGATAGTGACAGCGACCCCCAGGTTAGATAGTGACAGCGACCCCCAGGTTAGAGACAGCAACCCCCAGGTTAGATAGAGACAGCGACCCCCAGGTTAGATAGTGACAGGGACCCCCCCAGGTTAGATAGTGACAGGGACCCCCCCCAGGTTAGATAGTGACAGGGACCCCCAGGTTAGATAGAGACAGCGACCCCCAGGTTAGATAGTGACAGCGACCCCCAGGTTAGATAGTGACAGCGACCCCCAGGTTAGAGACAGCGACCCCCAGGTTAGATAGTGACAGCGACCCCCAGGTTAGATAGTGACAGCGACCCCCAAGTTAGAGACAGCAACCCCCAGGTTAGATAGTGACAGCGACCCCCCAGGTTAGATAGTGACAGGGACCCCCAGGTTAGATAGAGACAGCGACCCCCAGGTTAGATAGTGACAGGGACCCCCCCAGGTTAGATAGTGACAGGGACCCCCCCAGGTTAGATAGTGACAGGGACCCCCAGGTTAGATAGAGACAGCGACCCCCAGGTTAGATAGTGACAGCGACCCCCAGGTTAGATAGTGACAGCGACCCCCAGGTTAGAGACAGCGACCCCCAGGTTAGATAGTGACAGCGACCCCCAGGTTAGAGACAGCAACCCCCAGGTTAGATAGTGACAGGGACCCCCCAGGTTAGATAGTGACAGGGACCCCCAGGTTAGATAGAGACAGTGACCCCCCAGGTTAGAGACAGCGACCCCCAGGTTAGATAGTGACAGGGACCCCCCCAGGTTAGATAGTGACAGGGACCCCCCCAGGTTAGATAGTGACAGGGACCCCCCCAGGTTAGATAGCGACAGGTGCCCCTCGGAATCAGGGCTAGCCAGGAATCCGGATGCATATAAAAAAATCATCATGAGCAGCAGATCTGCAGATCTTCGCACTCACTGTGAGGTGTGTTGCCTCTGATAGTTTGTGCGCACACTGCGCAGTCAGGTGTAGCCAGCGGCCAGCCGGCGGTAGCACTGGTGACTGGTCCCTGCGTCACAACACGTGTGACAGGCGGGGGGCGGAGTTAGGGGCGGCGCCGACGTGTAAACGAACTAGCGTGCGGAGGCCGCACGCTAGTCTGCACAGAGAGGGAGAGGGGGCGGGGAGAGGGGGCGGACCAGTAGGCGGCGGCACCGCACATATGAACTAATGTGCGTGCTGCTTGCTCAGAGACTCAGGAGAGGAAGGGGGCGGACCAGTAGGCGGCGCCGGGCACAGGCTGAGCTGCCTGTCACAGCCGGCGCCGACCTGGCTGGCTGAAAGAAGAAAAAAAAAATTAAACAAACGGACAGAGCGGCGACTTGGCGAGAAGGCGCCCACTTAGACCCACGGCGCCATAGGCAAAAATTTATAGCTGCCTAGTGACTCAGACGCCCCTGAGTGCCACCTCCTCTCTTCTGCTGTGCAAGTCACATGAAACACTGCTGCTCTCCTGCCTCCCCCTCCTCACTCACTGTCAGACTCCTCACACAGCACAACAAGCTGCTTTTCCCCAATGATGACCTCTTCACCTCGCTCTCCTCTCACTTCTCCTGCTACTCTGCTGCTGATAGTGTAAACACAGTACAAACATGCTGCCCCTGTAATCTCTGCACCTGATGCAGGTGTTTCACCTTGGCTCATGAGAGCTTGGGGACCCTGTGCAAATTTTACATGGGGCCCCAAGCACTCTATTGATATGGAGCCCCAAAATCTACCAGAGAGGAGGAAGGAAACAGTTAGTTAAAGGATACCAGAACTGAAATGTGACATAATGAGATAGACATGTGTATGTACAGTGCCTAGCACACAGATAACTATGCTGTGTTCCTTTTTTTCTTTCTCTGCCTGAAAGAGTTAAATATCAGGTATGTAAGTGGCTGACTCAGACAGGAAGTGACTACAGTGTGACACTGTGACTACTGTGTACACTGATGAGAAATTCCAACTATAAAACACTTTCCTAGCAGAAAATGGCTTCTGAGAGCAAGAAAGAGGTAAAAAAGGGGAATTTCTTATCAGTGAGGGTCACACTGTAGTCACTTCCTGTCTGAGTCAGGACTGAGTCAGCCACTTACATACCTGATATTTAACTCTTTCAGGCAGAGAAAGAAAAAAAGGAACACAGCATAGTTATCTGTGTGCTAAGCACTGTACATACACATGTCTATCTCATTATGTCACATTTCAGTTGGGGTATCCTTTAAGGAGTATTACAGTGCAATGCACAAATAGAGGTGTTCATTCCCAGCATAGCACCACTGAAAGCTAATGAGATAGATGAAGGTGGGCCCCTCTGCTCCAGGGGCCCCGATGCAGTCGCAACCTCTGCATCCCGTATTGCTACACCACTGCTACTTTACAAGGCTCCTTGAAGCAAACTCACTGTATGCGTAAAAGGTGCAGTAATCACATCCGCTCACTTTTTTTTTTTTTTTTTTTTTTTTTTTTTAATGAGTTTCATCTCTTCAAAACTGATTCAATGAAATCTTGATTTGTTTTAAATTAATTTATAAAAATTACATTTTATACTCATTTCAGTCTTTTGCATGCTTTGCTGCTGATAGCTAGACTTAATGGACGCTGAAACTGAAAGGGATGTGGAGGGTGCCATATTTATTTCCTTTTAAACGATACCAGTTGCCTGGCATCCCACTGATCTATTTGGCTGCAGTAGTGTCTGAATCACACACCTGAAACATGCATGCAGGTAATTCAGTTACATTTCAGACAGAGCACTTGATCTGCATGCTTGTTCATGGTCTACGGCTAAACGTATTAGACGCTGAGAATCTGCAGGACAGCCAGGCATTATGCATTGTTTAAAAGGAAACAAATATGGCAGCCTCCATATCCCTCTCAGTTCACTTCTGCTTTAAAGTGAACCTTAGGTGGGAGTGGTATGGAGGCTGCCATATGTATTACATTTTAAGCAATATCAGTTGCCTGGCAGCCCTGCTGACTCTCTGCCTCTAATGCTTTTATCTATAGACCCTGGTCAAGTGCTTCTGGCAATATTGTCAGAACTTACAAGATTAGCTGCATGCTTGTTTGTGGTGTAATTCAGACACTTCTGCAGCCAAATAGACCAGCAGGGCTGCCTGGCAACCTGTATTGCTTAAAGAGAATCTGAAGCGAGTATAAAACTCGCTTCTTCTCTTATATTCAAGACAAGACAAATAACATTTATATCGCGCTTTTCTCCTGGCGGACTCAAAGGGCATATGTGCCCCTGCTAAACCGCCGCTAGCGCGCCGCACAACGGGGGTCCCTTACCCCCCAAATCCCCTCCGTCCTCGCCGGGGATCTCTTCCACATTGAGGCAGGGCTAACGGCTATAGCCCTGCCCCACGCGCGTCTGTCAGCGTGTATCTCCGCCTCTCCCCCGCCCCTCTCAGTCTTCCTTCACTGAGAGGGGCGGGGGAGAGGCGGTGATGCGCCGCTGATATAGACGCGCTGTGAGGCAGGGCTGCAGCCGTTAGCCCTGCCTCTAGGAGCAGCAAAATCTACGACCAATTTGGTCGTTGATTTTCCAGGGGGGGAATTGGGGGGGTAAGGGACCCCCGTTGTGCGGCGCGATAGCGGCGGTTTAGCAGGGGCACACATGCCCCTGCTGAATATAAGAGACGAAGCGAGTTTTTACTCGCTTCAGTGTCTCTTTAAAAGTCAATAAATATGGCTAGAGATGAGCGTAATGACGTAATTACGATTTTGCGAAATTTCGCGTAATTAGTGTAATTACGATTATGGCCGTAAGTACATAATCGTAATGAAGAAGGATTTCGCGAAATTTCGCGTAAGCGTAATTTTTCGCGTAATTTTCGCATTACTGTGGGTATTACGAAATTAATGCGTATGGCCATGCTCCCAAGCGGAAAAGTTGACGCATGGATCAATGTTAGGTAGCCGCCGACTTTACGGGTTAATAGCAAAGCCCCCTTAAATGCTAAGAGCCTCAAATTTGGAGAATATATTAAGGAGATCAGAAGGAATAAGAGGAAAAAATTTTTTTGCAAAAAGACCTTATAGTTTTTGAGAAAATCGATGTTAAAGTTTCAAAGGAAAAATGTATACATTTAAAAACCCGCCGACTTTAACGGTTAATAGCAAAGCCTGCTTAAAGTTTAGGAACACCAAATTCCCAGGGTATATTAAGGGGATCAGTGGGAATAAGAGGAAACAATTTTTTTTTCAAAAAGACCTTATAGTTTTTGAGAAAATCGATTTTTAACCAGTTCACCCCCAAGGGTTTTTATCCTAACGGACCAGAGCAATTTTCAGTTGTCAGCGCTCCTCCCTTTTATTCCCTAATAACTTTATTACTACTTATCACAAGAAAATGATCTATACCTCGTTTTTTTCGCCACCAATTAGGCTTTCTGTGGATAGTACATTTTGCTAAGAATTTTTTTATTCTAAATGCATTTTAATGAGAAAAACAGAAAAAAAAAGAAAAAAAATCATTATTTCTCAGTGTTCAGCCTTTATAGTTTTAAAATTAAACATTCTCCTGTGGATAAAACAAACACGTTTTATTTGCCCAGTGGTCCCGATAATTAAACCGTTTAGATTATGTCCCTACCACAATGTATGGCGACAGTATATTATTTTGAAATATAAGTGGTTATTTTTCTGTTTGTTCTGGCCATAATTACAAGCCCCTATGTAATAAATTAAAATTAATTTTCCCCCATAAAATATAGAATAAAAAAAGCTGAGTCCCTAAGGTAACTATTTATTTATTTTTTTTAAGCTGATTTTTTTTTTTTACAAGTGTTTTTTTTGGGGGGGAGGGTTGGAAGTGTAATTTTATTAGTGATGTGTATATACTTGAAAATGTATGTATTTTGTAAGTGTAATATACTTTTTGGCCACAAGATGGCGCTGGTGAACACTCATAGGACGTGTTCACTTTTTTTTTTTTTTTTTTTACACACTTTATTAAACTGTTACATTTCCTGTTTATGTGAATGGACGTAGCCGCTGTTCGCGGTCACGTCCATTCACTCCAGGCACTGCGATTGGGTAGAGGACTGTTCAGTCCTCTTCCCCAATCGCCCAGCACGGGATCCCGACGGTAATGGCGGCGGTAGCGGCGGACACACGGCGGTAGCAGCGGCGGGAATGCGCGACGTATTAAAACGTCATGTTGCTGTTAATAGCGGTAAGCATGACGTTTTAATACGTTAGGATGGCGGTAAATGGTTAAGTTTCAAGGGCAAAAATGTCTTTTAAATGCGGAAAATGTCAGGTTTTTTTGCACAGGTAACAATAGTGTATTATTTTCATAGATTCCCCCAAGTGGGAAGAGTTTTACTTACTTCGTTCTGAGTGTGGGAAATAAAAAAAAAAAAACGACGTGGGGTCCCCCCTCCCAGACCTCTTTAACCCCTTGTCCCCCATGCAGGCTGGGATAGCCAGAATGCGGAGCACCGGCCGCATGGGGCTCCGCACCCTGACTATACCAGCCCGCATGGTCCATGGATTGGGGGGTCTCGGAAGGGGAGGGGCAGCCAAGCTTTCCCCTCCCCCTCCGAGCCCTTGTCCAATCCAAGGACAAGGGGCTCTTCTCCACCTCCGATGGGCGGTGGAGGTGGAGGCTGCGATTTTCTGGGGGGAGGGTTCATGGTGGAATCTGGGAGTCCCCTTTAAAAAGGGGTCCCCCAGATGCCCACCCCCCCTCCCAGGAGAAATGAGTATAGAGGTACTTGTACCCCTTACCCATTTCCTTTAAGAGTTAAAAGTAAATAAACACACAAACACATAGAAAAAGTATTTTAATTGAACAAAAAACATAACCACGAAAAAAGTCCTTTAATATTCTTAATTAACCATTAATACTTACCTGTCCCTTTAAATAAATGATCCCTCGCAATATCATCGGAAATGTTCTATCAGTTACAATGTAACAAAGTTATTTACAATGTAACAACTTTGTTACATTGTAACTACGCCGCACCCGACGTCACTCGCCGCTCAGCCGCCGCATACACTTACGCGTCCGTGCAGGACGCTAAGTCCCCGCCGGCTCCCGCCGTCCACCCCGCCCACATCTGTCACCCACATGTCACCCACATGTGGGTGACATGTGGGAGAGGCGGGGAGGGAAGCGGGAGCCGGCGGGGACTTAGCGTCCTGCACGGACCCGACAGAGCTCTGAGCTATATAGCTCAGAGCTCTCCTAAGCATCTTTGAATTTGGGCTCCGAGGAGCCCCATTGGTCCTTAGCAGACCAATGGGGTTCCTTCAAATCAGAAGGAACCCCATTGGTCTGCTAAGGATCAATGGGGCTCCTTGGAGCCCAAATACAAAGATGCTTAGAGAGCTCTGAGCTATATAGCTCAGAGCTCTGTCGGGTCCGTGCAAGACGCGTATGCGGCGGCTGAGCGTCGAGTGACGTCGGGTGCGGCGTAGTTACAATGTAACAAAGTTGTTACATTGTAAATAACTTTGTTACATTGTAACTGATAGAACATTTCCGAGGATATTGCGAGGGATCATTTATTTAAAGGGACAGGTAAGTATTAATGGTTAATTAAGAATATTAAAGGACTTTTTTCGTGGTTATGTTTTTTGTTCAATTAAAATACTTTTTCTAAGTGTTTGTGTGTTTATTTACTTTTAACTCTTAAAGGAAATGGGTAAGGGGTACAAGTACCTCTATACTCATTTCTCCTGGGAGGGGGGGTGGGCATCTGGGGGACCCCTTTTTAAAGGGGACTCCCAGATTCCACCATGAACCCCCCCCCACAGGAAATCGCGGCCTCCACCTCCACCGCCCATCGGAGGTGGAGAAGAGCCCCTTTTCCTTGGGTTGGACAAGGGCTCGGAGGGGGAGGGGAAAGCTTGGCTGCCCCTCCCCTTCCGAGACCCCCCAATCCATGGACCATGCGGGCTGGTATCGTCAGGGTGCGGAGCCCCACGCGGCCGGTGCTCCGCATTCTGGCTATCCCAGCCTGCATGGGGGACAAGGGGTTAAAGAGGTCTGGGAGGGGGGACCCCACGTCTTTTTTTTTTTTTTATATTTCCCACACTCAGAACGAAGTAAGTAAAACTCTTCCCACTTGGGGGAATCTATGAAAATAATACACTATTGTTACCTGTGCAAAAAAACCTGACATTTTACGCATTTAAAAGACATTTTTGCCCTTGAAACTTAAAAATCGATTTTCTCAAAAACTATAAGGTCTTTTTGAAAAAAAATTTGTTCCTCTTATTCCCACTGATCCCCTTAATATACCCTGGGAATTTGGTGTTCCTAAACTTTAAGCAGGCTTTGCTATTAACCGTTAAAGTCGGCGGGTTTTTAAATGTATACATTTTTCCTTTGAAACTTTAACATCGATTTTCTCAAAAACTATAAGGTCTTTTTGCAAAAAATTTTTTTCCTCTTATTCCTTCTGATCTCCTTAATATATTCTCCAAATTTGAGGCTCTTAGCATTTAAGGGGGCTTTGCTATTAACCCTTAAAGTCGGCGGCTTTTTAATATTATACGGAGCGTTACGGTTTAACGCGAAATTACGGTATGTTTTAATGCGAAATTACGGCATGAACGTAACGCGAAATTACGCTTACGGTATTTTCAATTACGATTTTAATGGCAATTACGCTACCGTAATTTCGCATCGTAATCGCAAATTTCGCATGCGTAATTATGGTAATGCGAAATTACGAAAATTTCAGCTCAACTCTAAATATGGCAGCCTCCATATCACTCTCACCTCGGGTTCACTTTAAGACTGTTTACTTAGTGTAAACAGCAAAAACAGTTCGCTGGTCACAATGATATGTCACACAGATACAATCAGTATTCATGCTCAAGAGCTGCAAACTTTAAAAAAAGGGTTTATTATATACATATATTTTTTATATTAGGTTTTCTTGGCATCATGATTACCATTGACCCTGTGACGAGTCTCTTGTCCATTGCGATCATCCTCTTTATGGCGATATTGTACAGCAAGCAGAAGACAGAAAAGCACAAGAACTTCCCTCCTGGTCCCAGACCCCTCCCCCTCATTGGAAATTTGCATTTGTTGTTCAGAAAAGATCCTAGGAAGACAGTTATAGAGGTAACAATGCTGTGCTGCAAAAACAGAAGACAAAAAACTCAAAGCTGGTGTGTTGCCTAGTGCAATGTGGCTAGGTTTTTTTGTTTTTGTTTATTGTGAAAAGACCCATGTATGTTATAATTATTATTGATTTATAAAACCCCAACATATTCTGTGGCGCTGTACAAAGTAAGAAATAAACTTGGAGTACATAATAAAACAGACAATAGTACACACCAATATACAAAATACAGAATCGATGCAAAATACAGAATTGGTAATGACAGTGACAAAAGTGATTACAGTGACAAAAGCTGTCTGGGTGTCACCCTGGACTCCCCACTCTCCTTCACTCCCCACATCCAAAACCTCACAAAGTCCTGCAACTTCCACCTTCGTAACATCTGTAAGATTCACCCTTTCCTGACCTCTGCCACCACCAAACTCCTCATCCATGCCCTCATCATTTCCCGCCTTGACTATTGCAATGCCCTGCTGTCTGGTCTCCCTATGACCCGAACAGCCCCACTGCAGTCCATCATGAATGCGGCAGCCAGAATTATCCACTGCTCCCATCGCTCCACCACGGCAGATCCCCTCCTTGAATCCCTCCCCTGGCTTCCTATCCAGTCCAGAATCAGATTCAAGATACTGTGTCTGACCTACAAATCTGTCCACAAAACCTCCAACCTACATTTCCGATCTTACTCAGAGGTAGTGTTGGGCGAACATCTAGATGTTCGGGTTCGGGCCGAACAGGCCGAACATGGCCGCGATGTTCGGGTGTTCGACCCGAACTCCGAACATAATGGAAGTCAATGGGGACCCGAACTTTTGTGCTTTGTAAAGCCTCCTTACATGCTACATACCCCAAATTTACAGGGTATGTGCACCTTGGGAGTGGGTACAAGAGGAAAAAAAAATTTAGCAAAAAGAGGTTATAGTTTTTGAGAAAATCGATTTTAAAGTTTCAAAGGGAAAACTGTCTTTTAAATGCGGGAAATGTCTGTTTTCTTTGCACAGGTAACATGCTTTTTGTCGGCAAGCAGTCATAAATGTAATACATATAAGAGGTTCCAGGAAAAGGGACCGGTAACGCTAACCCAGCAGCAGCACACGTGATGGAACAGGAGGAGGGTGGCGCAGGAGGAGAAGGCCACGCTTTGTGAGACACAACAACCCAGGCCTTGCATGAGGACAAGAAGCGTGCAGATAGCATGCTTTGTACCGCCATGCAGTCATAAATGTAATAAAGATAAGAGGTTCCATAAACAGGGACCGGCAACGCTAACCCAGCAGCAGCAGCACACATGATGGAACAGGAGCAGGCGCAGGAGGAGAAGGCCACGCTTTGTGAGACACAACAACCCAGGCCTTGCATGAGGTACCGCCATGCAGTCATAAATGTAATAAAGATAAGTGGTTCAATAAACAGGGACCACGCGGCAACGCTAACCCAGCAGCAGCAGACGTGATGGAACAGGAGGAGGCGCAGGAGGAGAAGGCCACGCTTTGTGAGACACAACAACCCAGGCCTTGCATGAGGTACCGCCATGCAGTCATAAATGTAATAAAGATAAGTGGTTCAATAAACAGGGACCACGCGGCAACGCTAACCCAGCAGCAGCAGACGTGATGGAACAGGAGGAGGCGCAGGAGGAGAAGGCCACGCTTTGTGAGACACAACAACCCAGGCCTTGCATGAGGACAAGAAGCGTGCGGATAGCATGCTTTGTACCGCCATGCAGTCATAAATGTAATAAAGATAAGTGGTTCAATAAACAGGGACCGGCAACGCTAACCCAGCAGCAGCAGCAGCACACGTGATGGAACAGGAGCAGGCGCAGGAGGAGAAGGCTATGCTTTTTGAGACACAACAACCCAGGCCTTGCATGAGGACAAAAAGCGTGCGGATATAGCAGCAATGCTTTTTGCCGCCATGCAGTCATAAATGTAATACAGATGAGAGGTTCAATAAACAGGGACCGGAAACGCTACACCATCCCAGATGTTCATTGGTCATGTTACTTGGTTGGGGTCCTGGAGTGTTGCGTAGTCGTTTCCAATCCAGGATTGATTCATTTTAATTTGAGTCAGACGGTCTGCATTTTCTGTGGAGAGGCGGATACGCCGATCTGTGACGATGCCTCCGGCAGCACTGAAACAGCGTTCCGACATAACGCTGGCTGCCGGGCAAGCCAGCACCTCTATTGCGTACATTGCCAGTTCGTGCCAGGTGTCTAGCTTCGATACCCAATAGTTGAAGGGTGCAGATGGATTGTTCGACACAGCTACGTCATCTGACATGTAGTCCTTGACCATCTTCTCCAGGCGATCGGTGTTGGAGGTGGATCTGCACGCTTGCTGTTCAGTGGGCTGCTGCTGCATGGGTGTCATAAAATGTTCCCACTCCAAGGACACTGCCGATACCATTCCCTTTTGGGCACTAGCTGCGGCTTGCGTTGTTTGCTGCCCTCCTGGTCGTCCTGGGTTTGCGGAAGTCAGTCTGTCTGCGTACAACTGGCTAGAGGAGGGGGAGGATGTCAATCTCCTCTCTAAAGTCTCCACAAGGGCCTGCTGGTATTCTTCCATTTTGACCTGTCTGACTCTTTCTTCAAGCAGTTTTGGAACATTGTGTTTGTACCGTGGATCCAGAAGGGTATAAACCCAGTAATTGGTGTTGTCCAGAATGCGCACAATGCGTGGGTCGCGTTCAATGCAGTCTAGCATGAATTGAGCCATGTGTGCCAGAGTCCTACCAGAATCCTCATCATCCTCTTGTGAGCGTTGTGATAGTTGTTGTGATGCATCATAGTCGTCACCTTCCTCCTGGTCTGCTTCTGCTGACCATTCGCGTTGAATTGTGGAAGTCCAACGTGCACCGCTCTGGCCCTCGTCAGTGGTGGCATGAAATTCCTGCTCCAACTCCAGCTGTTCCTCCTCCTCTTCTTCGTCATAGCTGCTGGGGCCAGCGTTCCCTGAGGCGGATGGCCTGATGTTGGTACCATCACGCTGATCGTTTTCTCCTTCAGATTCCCCCAGTTGCATCATGACAGCTGTTTCCTTGATTTTCAACATTGACCTCTTCAGTAAACACAGCAGTGGTATGGTAATGCTGACTGAAGAGTTGTCACTGCTCACAAGCAACGTGGATTGCTCAAAATTTTGGAGGACTTGGCAGAGGTCCAACATGTTGGCCCAATCGGATCCACAGAAGCTTGGCAGCTGGCCGGATGCGCCTCGGTACTGCGCCGTCATGTACTGGACCACTGCACTCTTCTGCTCACAAAAGCGTGCTAGCATGTGCAGCGTAGAATTCCAGCGCGTAGGGACATCACACAGCAAGCGATGGTGGGGGAGATTGAAGCGCTCCTGCATCTTGGCGAGTGCCCCCGAAGCAGTACTGGAATTTCTACAATGTTTGGCCACTCGACGCACCTTCAACAGAAGATCGGCCACGCCTGGGTATGTCCTCAGGAACCGCTGAACTACTAGGTTCATCACGTGCGCCAGGCAAGGGATGTGTGTCAGCTTAGCCAACCTTAAAGCGCGAATGAGATTACTCCCATTATCACACACAACCATGCCCGGTTTCAAGTCCAGCGGTGCCAGCCACAAATCCGTCTGTTCCTTTATTCCCTTCCAAATTTCCTCCCCTGTGTGCTGCTTATCCCCAAGGCAGATCAGCTTCAGCAACGCTTACTGACGCATGCCAACAGCTGTGCTGCACTGCTTCCACGATCCTACTGCTGCTGGGTTAGCGTTTCCGGATGAGGTACAGCTTTGAGATGCGTTGGAGGAGAAGGAGTCAGAGAGGTAGGTGCTGCTGTTGTTATCCAGTGGGAGGGACGGCGGTGCAGCTGTTTGCGGCGTGGGCAACACCCGCGCCGTAGCAGGTGAGGAATCGCTGCCAGGCTCCACAAGGTTCACCCAGTGCGCGGTAAGGGAGATGTATCGACCCTGGCCGAACGCACTCGTCCAAGTGTCAGTGGTGAGGTGAACCTTGCAGGCAACGGCATTCTTCAAGCTTCGGGTTATTTTGCTGACCACGTGCTCATGCAACTCAGGCACTGCAGAGCGCGCAAAGTAGTAGCGGCTGGGAACCACGTAACGTGGGATGGCCACTGACATCATGCCCTTGAAGCTGTTTGTCTCCACCACTCGATATGGCAGCATTTCGCAGGCCAGAAGCTTGGCTATGCTGGCTGTTACTGCCACGGCCCGGGGGTCATTTGCTGGCAATTTCCTCTTGCGCTCAAACATCTCCGACACAGACAACTGAACCGTAGCGCTGCACACGGAAGGGCTGTTGGTTGTTGTGTTTGATGAACACTGGGAGACCTCAAGAGCACTACTCCGGAAAGTGACAGTGTCAGCGTCGTCTGATGTTTGTGAATGTTGTGAACCACGCAATGGCTGGGCTACTGCTGCTGCTGAGGCGGGTCTGGTGGTGAGTCTGGTGAACCCAAGGGAGGCAGTGTTGCTGGTACCCTGTCCTGCCGCGTTTGCCCACAGAGTGGGATGTTTGGATAGCATGTGGCGGCTCATGCTGGTGGTGGAGAGGTTGTTAATACTTTTCCCCCTGCTCAGGCGAGTCTTGCACACCTTGCAAATCGCCATGGTAACATCCTCAGTGCAGTCTTCAAAGAAAGCCCAGACTTTGGAGCACCTGCCTCCTTGCTGGCGATTTCTGTTTCCTCCTCTTTTGCCTCTCACTCTAACTTCCACGCTTGTGGTGCCTGAAATTGCGCGCCGCCTACCTTGTGGCACAAGGCGAACTCGTGCAGCAGTGGGTTCTTCAACAGACTCATCTGTGCTGCTGCTACGACGGCGATGTTCTCGTTCACAAATAAAATCTGGGTCTCTGTCCACATTGTCCATACCCTCCTCTTCCATCTCCTCAAACTCGTCATATGTCATTGTGGGGGGCCGCCGCCGTGGAGTAGAGCTCCCCAGAACAACCTCTGCGCAGCTCACTCCAACGTCGTCTTCCAGATCTTGTCGGCCGACCTCCTGCAATTGCAACCCCTCCTGCCCAACTTGCTCTGGGATTTGGGTTGCAAAGTCCTCCTCGGACTCGCCTTGTATTTCAGTGCGCGGTGCATTTCCCACAGTTAATGGTTGTGAATCCGGGCACAACATTTCTGGCTGTTCCTCCATTGACCTTTCATAGGTGGAAGTTTGTTGGGCTGGGAATAGCTCCTGCGAATACCCCATTGTGTCCTGAGGTAATTCATAGGACTGGTTATCTGGCAGTTGTGTGCGTGGTGTCGCTGCCGGTTGTGTCAGCTTTGTGCCCACTGGCTCCTTGTAACTGGCTGAGGACTCGGACCTCGTGCGTGATGTGCTGGTGCTGCTTAACCCACTGCTGGACGCTTGAGAGGTCATCCAAGTAATTATCTGGTCCTGTTCTTTTGGATTTGTGAGGGTTGTTGTCCTGGACAACATGGGCGGTATTGAGTGGGTTTTCTTGGGTGCTCCCCTGTGGCCTGTACCTTGCCCCTTCCTCTTTTACCGGATTTCTTCCTCATTTCACTTATCCTTACAGTACACGCTGACTGGCAGCAGTACAGTGGCAGTACAGAAATGCTATACAGTACCACTATTCCCAGCAGCGACACAGAGCACAATGCTATACAGTGGCGGGTGAGCGGTGTACTACTGTTCCCAGGCCCAGCAGACACAGAGTGGAAGTAAACACAATGCTATATAGTCTGGCTGAGCGGTGTACACAGAGTGGCAGTACACACAATGCTATATAGTCTGGCTAAGCCGTGTACACAGAGTGTCAGAAAACACAATGCTATATATAGCGTGGCTGAGCGAGGTGCACAGTGGCAGTACACACAATGCTATATTAGTCAGGCTAAGCCGTGTACACAGAGTGTCAGAAAGCACAATGCTATATATAGCGTGGCTGAGCGAGGTGCACAGTGGCAGT
Source organism: Hyperolius riggenbachi (assembly GCF_040937935.1). NCBI lineage: Eukaryota > Metazoa > Chordata > Amphibia > Anura > Hyperoliidae > Hyperolius > Hyperolius riggenbachi. Next base: position 44,684,299 of record NC_090649.1, on the reverse strand, counting down.
ACACACAATGCTATATATAGCGTGGCTGAGCGAGGTGCACAGTGGCAGTACACACAATGCTATATATAGCATGGCTGAGCGAGGTGCACAGTGGCAGTACACACAATGCTATATTAGTCAGGCTAAGCCGTGTACACAGAGTGTCAGAAAACACAATGCTATATATATAGCGTGGCTGAGCGAGGTGCACAGTGGCAGTACACACAATGCTATATATAGCGTGGCTGAGCGAGGTGCACAGTGGCAGTACACACAATGCTATATATAGCGTGGCTGAGCGAGGTGCACAGTGGCAGTACACACAATGCTATATATAGCGTGGCTGAGCGAGGTGCACAGTGGCAGTACACACAATGCTATATATAGCGTGGCTGAGCGAGGTGCACAGTGGCAGTACACACAATGCTATATATAGCGTGGCTGAGCGAGGTGCACAGTGGCAGTACACACAATGCTATATTAGTCAGGCTAAGCCGTGTACACAGAGTGTCAGAAAACACAATGCTATATATATAGCGTGGCTGAGCGAGGTACACAGTGGCAGTAAACAATGCTATATATAGTGTGGCTGAGCGAGCGGTGTACTACTGTTCCCAGCAGCGACACACAATGACTGGGGGGGACCCTGGCTAGCGTGGCTGGAGAGCGAACTACCCTGCCTGCCTACCCAAAGCTAAACCCACAGACAAATGGCGGAGATATGACGTGGTTCGGGTATTTATTTACCCGAACCACGTGACCGTTCGGCCAATCAGAGCGCGTTCGGGCCCGAACCACGTGACCCGTTCGGCCAATCACAGCGCTAGCCGAACGTTCGGGGAACGTTCGGCCATGCGCTCTTAGTTCGGCCATGTGGCCGAACGGTTTGGCCGAGCACCGTCAGGTGTTCGGCCGAACTCGAACATCACCCGAACAGGGTGATGTTCTGCAGAACCCGAACAGTGGCGAACACTGTTCGCCCAACACTACTCAGAGGTACACACCGAGCCGCTCACTCCGCTCTTCCAATGAACTTCGCCTAACCGCCCCCCGCATTACCCAGTCCCATGCACGCCTCCAGGACTTCTCAAGAGCTACTCCAACACTATGGCGCTCCCTACCTCCACCCATTAGGGCAGCCCCCTCCTTCAACATCTTCAAGAAAGCCCTCAAAACTTACATTTTCACTCTGGCCTACTACCACTCACAAGTGCTCTAAACCCACAGCTGGTCCCCTACCTTTCGTATCCCTACCTCTCCCTCTAGATTGTAAGCCTTTGGGCAGGGCCCTCCTCCTTTTGTGTCCTACCTGATCATGCACCTTCATTGCTGTACACCTATCCTACAGATCTGAGTGAACCTAACTTGCCTAATCTTTATGCTCCCATCCAGTGACTGACTAAGCTTTACCTTGTACTCATACTGTGCTGTGTGATCTAGTCTTTCTTGTATTCCTGTATTGTCATTTTGCTGTATGTCACCCCTAAATATTGTCTGTAACCTAAACTAATGTCCAGAGCTGCGTAATATGTTGGCGCTTTATAAATACAATAAATAAATAAATAAATAAATATAAGTAACACGATGAATAAAATGTATAAATGACTTCCAAGACACAAAAGGGGGAGAGAGCCCTGCCCTTCAGAGCTTACACTCACAAGGAATCAGGAGGAACAAGAGGTGGGGTAGTATATGCAATAAACATACCTAGAGGCAGTGTGTTTTAGGATATCTAGTAGGAATGCAACTTGACCTTAGGAGAAGGACAAAGGGGGAATAGTCTAAGGTAGATTGTATGCTTGTCAGAAAAAGTGAGTTTTGAGAGAGTGTTAGAGAACATTTCAAGGAAAGAAAGATTGGAGAGTGACAGATGTGTTGTGGAAGGGCATTCCAGAGGAAGGGTGAGGCATGTGAGAAATCTTGTATGCGTGAATGCGAGGAGGTAATTCTAGAGGAGGACAAAAGCAGCTCATGTGCAGATCTGAGATTGCAGTTGGGTTTGTATCTGGAAATTAGTGAGGAGATGTACCGGGGAGAGAGATTGTGGAGAGCTTTGTAGGTTAGAGTTTGAACTGGATCCTCTGCTTAATTGGCAGCCAGTGAAGAGCTTGACAGAGAGGAGCCGCAGAGGAAGAGCGAGAAGAAAGATGAATGAGACGAGCAGCGGAGTTCAGTACAGATTGTATGTTTTCTAAAAATCAGTGGGCTTTACTGAGGTGGGACAACAACACTAGTGAACATATGAGCGTTGATCCACACCTTAAATTAGGTCTGAGAATATTTAGTGTTGGTGACCCTTTGTCGAGAGATTTTGCCCAGCTTGACAACTTGGTACCTATTTGTGAAGAAGTCTGTGGAGGTTGGGGTGGGCATTGAGTTCATGCGATTCTCATGTAGTATGCTTGGACATTTTTGTTAAATTTTGATCCATATTCCCCTCACTTCAGATTGTATAGCACATTCAGCAGGGGTTGCCTACCGTGTGGACATTAGTACAGGGTTTTTATAGAAACAATGGAGACGTTAATTTGAGCTAGGTGAGGTTAATTTGAGCTATGTGAGGTAAAGGTAAATATTTCTTGTGGGTAAAGGGGGGTATCAGCTACTGATTGAGAAGTTCTTGGTTGCAGTTCTTCTTCAGTAAACTATTATCCTCAACTTAATTCAAAGCTGCTGATAACAAAAGAGGGATGGGGAACTAGAAGAAGAACTCCAAAAACAGCACTTTAAATATGCCATTTTGCCATCCACATGAAAGAGGTTTCATGTGGATGGCAAAATGGCATATTTAAAGTGCTGTTTTTGGAGTTCTTCTTCTAGTTCCCCATCCCTATTTTGTTATCAGCAGCTTTGAATTAAGTTGAGGATAATAGTTTACTGAAGAAGAACTGCAACCAAGAACTTCTCAATCAGTAGCTGATACCCCCTTTACCCACAAGAAATATTTACCTTTTCTCAATAAGATCATCAGAAGGGTCTGTATGGCGGATATTGTGGTGAAACCCCTCCCACAGTGTGATGTCATGACCATGGTTCTGACAGTTTGCTGTCTGTGAACCTCATTACATTGTGGGAAATAATGGCTTTTTCCAACTGCCAAGAAAGCAGCATCTCCCTCTGTGCATAGAACTCTCAGTAATGAACATTCCATACAGATCACCTGGCAGGCCTAAAGATATCACCACCAATGATACATTTCAGAATGTAAATCAGGGAGAGGAAAGAATTTACAATGGGCAAACGCTGACTACATAATCTATACATTTATATTGTAAAAAATAAGCAATTTTATTGATTGTTATTCTCTCTACAGTTCCTCTTTAACATTGTTTTGCCTACCAAGTGCTTAAAGAGAACCCAAGGTGTGTTTTAAGAATGTGATCTGGATACAGAGGCTGGGTCTGCCTATACAGCCCAGCCTCTGTTGCTATCCCAATCCCCCCTAAGGTCCCCCTGCACTCTGCAATCAGACATAAATCACAGCCGTGCTGTGAGGCTGTGTTTACATCTGTAGTGTCAGTCTCGGCTGCTCCCCCGCCTCCTGCAGAGCTCCAGTCCCTGCCCCCCTCCCATCCCTCTAATCAGCGGGGAGGGAAGGGAGGCAGGCGGGGACCGGAGTTCTGCAAGGGGCGGGGAGAGCAGCAGACTGACACTTTAGAGAAAAACACAGCCCTCTGCTACACGCGATTTATGAGGGATTGCAGAGTGCAGGGGGACCTTAGGGGGGTTTGGGATACCAACAGAGGCTGGGCTGTATAGGCAGATCCAGCCTCTGTATGCAGATCACATTCTTCAAACACACCTCGGGTTCTCTTTAATAAAAAGTAAAAAATAAAAATAAAACAATCAAATGGATATTTCTTAAAGTGTATTGGAGGCGACTGACCCTTTTCTAACTCTGGGACACTTATTAAATTGTAAATGTTCAAATATAAAATAAAATCATGGTATCGCCTAAAAAAGTAATTCTATAGGAGTAGGGGCATAAAAACATTTGTGTATCTCATTAGTTTATTTTTTACCTCAGATTTACTTAAAAGAGGAACTTTAACCCAGTTTTCAAAATTCATTTTCGATCGATAGCTGATACCTCCGTTCCCACAGGAAGTCTTTATTTTTTCTTGAATAGATCATCGGGGAGGGTGGGGTCTGTATTGCTGATAATGTAGTGAAACCTCTCCAATGGTGTGATGTCATGACCATGGTCCCGACAGCTTCTAGTCCATGAACCTTCTTGCATTGTGGGAATTGGAAATAATGTCTGTGCATAGAACTCCTCAGTCATGAACATTCCATACAGGTCAATGGCAGAACCAAAGATGTCACTACCAGTGTGTAAATCAGGGAGAGGAAAGATTTTACAATGTGCAAACACTGATGAAATAATCTATACATTAATATTGTAAAAAAATAAGCAATTTTATTAATTATGTTATTTTCACTACAGTTCCTCTTTAATTGTTTTGCCTACCAAGTATTGAGTAAAATGTAAAAAAATAAATAAAAATAAAGTAAAATAAAATAGATATTGCTTAGGAAAGCTGTAAGAGACTGGAGTTTCTCTTTAAAGTCAATGGGAATTGTGTTAAAAAAAAAAGCCAGATACTTATCCAAGGAGAGGGAAGGCTCTGGGTCCTATAGAACCTTCCCTCTCCTCTCCCGGTCCCCGTTTCAGTGCTGGCTCCCCCAGAAGCAGTATTCAATCAATTTGGTCAGATACTGCTGTTTCCGCCGCCGAAGGGAGGCTTCAGAAGTCTTCAGGAGTCTTCAGGAGCTTGAGTGCTCCCGAAGACAGGCCAATCCATACTGCGTACGTGCGAGCGCCCTCTCTCACATACTAGCATGTGCGCAGTGTAGAGCCATCTGTCTTCGGGAGGACTCAGCTCCCAAAGACCTCCGATATCCCTCCCAACGGGAGATTCAAACGGTGGATCCTGAGCTGCACCGAAGGAGAGGAGAGGGATGGCTCTATAGGACCCAGAGCCTTAGGTTCTCTCCTTAGGTTACCTGTTCATGTTGAATTGTTCATGTTGTGTTTTCTGTGTGTCTGATTCACAGCTGTCTAAGAAGTATGGCTCGGTGATGACTTTCCACTTTGGGACCTGGAAGGTTGTCTTCCTGTGTGGATATGACACCATCAAAGAGGCGTTTGTCAACCATGGGGATGAATTTGCTAACAGACCAAAGCTGCCAATATTTGCTAAAACAACCAAGGAAAATGGTAACCATATTCAATGCAAAGTCGTAAACAAAATCAGGTTATATACCGTAATTGTATTATTAGGTTTAAAGTGGACCCAAATTAAAAATACAAGATTTCAGAAATAAAATCTATTTTCTAAATTATAATAATAAATAGCAGCCTTTTTTTAGCTGCATGATGACAAATATAAAACATTTTACATTTATTGGAGGAACCTCTCCCTTCCTTTCATATTGCCGGGACAGAATCCGGCAAACTACTGGAGTAGGTGGTGTCCAGCAATGGAGGAACTGCTAATGGCTGCCCCCTGTATAACTCTAGTCATGAACAGAGAAGGGTGAAAAGCATGCACTGAAATGCTCATAGGCTTGAAGGAGTGTTTATTTATCTTTGTATGTGTCGGGGTGGTGCAACTAAATATTTTGAATTTAAAAAATTGTTTGGTTTGGGTCCGCTTTAAGTTGAACTACATTTTTAGATTACTCAGAATATGGCTACCTTGTAGATAAATGCCAAATAGTGGCAAGGGGTTAAAGTGGAGACGGGTTCAGCCATCAAGTAGCTGAACCCCTGATATCAGAGGAGGGAGTCAGAAAGTGGTGCCTGGAGTTTGACGATTATGTAGCAGAACCCCTTAATTGGCTGTTAGTGTTAGGCTGGATTCCCAATGGTCCGTTGCATAGTGCACACGTTATGAGAGTGAACTGCAATGGAGAATGGCCATAGACTTTAATACAAAGCCTGCATGCAGCAATACTTTACAACACAGTGCTGTGAACAGCCCCATAGAACTGTATGGGCAGTAAGTTGATATGCAGAATTATTTTGCAGTGCAACTGAGCACTGTGGACTAGTCCTTTGGAATTAGTGGTAGGTGTCAGAGATAGGCAAGGTCAGGGAAGAGTAGAATATTGGTAACATTACCAACATTCTGCTGTTGGTATAATCCAGTGCCCAAAATTTGTAGGCCCGTTTTTTAGATGTAGGTAGTTGGTATATTTTACCTACTCTCCTCTTCCACTGTATTAAATATTTGACTTCTTACCAGTTGACCCCTTGTATTTTGTAGCTGCTCATAGATAGCTTTGTTTGTTAAATGCCTTAGCATAGGGTTACTAGTGGCTCTACTAATCATATTTTTGCTCACAACCCGACGCTCAAAGATCTTCCAGACCCAAGCAGGAAGTTGCTCAAATTCCTATGAACCTTCTGTGTGGTTACTTGGTCACCATGTCACAAATCTTTCTTAGGTGTCTCTAGATTAAGGATGCCTAACTCCACTCCTCAAGAGCCGAGGCCCTCACACATTTTTGGTACAGTATAAATTAATTGATGGGACTGAATCAGGAAAAGTGTGGTTCATCATGTAGAACACATTTCTCCATTTCTCCCTGAATCCTAAACATTGGCATGGATATGGCCCTTGAGGACTGAAGTTGGACACTTGTGCTCTAGATTATAAACTAGATTGGCTCTTGCCTGTTTCTGATGTTTCATTAGCCGTTCCCATTCATCAGCAATCTGTCTGCTTGAAGAAATCCCCAACATAAGACTGGCCACATGGACATTATATCAAGCTAAGCACCGGTATAGAATTGCAGATAAAATATCCTGGGATCGCATCCTCCTGGATGCCAGAAAATCAATTTTTACTAGATTGATCTATTCCACTCACCCCTCCATATCAGACTTGCATGATGAGATATCATATTTGATGAAACTGGATAGATTGGATGCCACCCTACAAGTTGAAAAAGGAACTAAACATTTCTTTAAAGAGGAGCTGTTATGTATAAGGTCTCAGAGAAAATAAACACATATATCAGTAGCTAAATATAGGCTGTACTTACATTACATATGCATGTCACTGTCCACGTTTGGATTTCACAGAATTTTTATATAGTATATGCAGAGAATGATGCTCCTGACAGCTCATGGCAGGTTCCATGTTTGTCTGTCTCCTATGAAGCCAAATGTGTCGTCATGTCCTCCCTGCTTCCTGATCACAGAAAAGCTCATACAGAATAACACAGTGTGCAGTGAATATTAATGAGCCATGTGGCTAGGAACAATAGCGGACTCCTGCAGTGTACTCTGCCAGGAGTTTTATCAGTGCTGTGCGCTGGACTGAGTTACATGCTATTGTTACTTGACCCTGTAACTTCTCATTAGCAGCTGAGGGGAGAGCCCCAGAATGCTTTGCAGTATGGTATGCGGCTTGCGTCTTCTTAAGAGCTTGGGAATAACAGCTTTGCTGATAACCACACATCAAATGTAAGAGAGATTTTTTATCTTCAGTGATGCCTTTTTGGCTTCCTTCTAAACTGTTTAACACAGGAGAATAGAGGTTTAAATTAGCTTTTGTAGCCTGACAGTTACTCTTTAAGAAATAGAAACCCTACATTCTCTTGATGATCCCACCAGGGGAGATGAACTCTTTCATGGAACTTTTTAAATACTCGGAGTGATACGCCTACCACAAACTACTAGGTACTTTGGGACCATTGAAAATTGTATGATCAAAGGATCCTTCTACAGCCTACACAATATTCTTTTGTTTTGACCATTACTGTTTTCTGGACAGACTGGATCACTTCTGTTGGATTCAAGTATTAGTAGGTTTGAGAGAGAGCAATTAAACTGGGGAGAGTGAGGGATAATGGGGAAAGGGTGGGAGGTATTTTCCATTTGACAATACGTGGTCACAGGTCATTGTGACGAGACATTGTGCAATTTGAGTTATGAATAATTTTTCATCTGTTTCAGTTCTATTGTCATGTAACCAGTTAGAGAATATGAAGGTGTTGTTCTTTATATGAACAACAACAACAACAACCACAACAAATAACATTTGTAAAGCGCTTTTCTCCCATGGGACTCAAAGCGCATAAAAACATTTTGAAAATATATATATATATCTCTGGATGGGTAAACAATTACTAGACTTGGGATATGCAATAGCATCACCTCGATTCATCCCTGTGCAGCCCATCTCCTTCTATTCTAATGGTACCCATACACGTTACAATTAAAATGTTAAATGTTCCTGTTTATTTGACCAAAACTATCAAATCGAATGATAGTTTAAAATCTTTTTTTCAATCAAAAACAAAGAACATCCGATCAGACATGTTGGAAAAATCTTCATTTTCGATCTCATGGAATAATCAAACAAAACGATCTAATCGAAAAAAAAAAATAATAATAATAATCCGAACATTTGTATAGCGCTTTTCTCCTGTCGGACTCAAAGCGCTCAAGAGCTGCAGTCACTGGGACGCGCTCAGGAGGCCACCCTGCAGTGTTAGGGAGTCTTGCCTTGAACTCCTTACTGAATAGGTACTTGACCTAGCCAGGATTTGAACCCTGGTCTCCCATGTCAAAGGCAGAGCCCTTAACCAAGGTGAAAAATTGTACCATCTATGGGCACCATAAGAGAGATTGTGCCTGATCCAATTTACTTTTTGTAGTAAGTTTTCTCCTAGGTGATATTTTAACACCTTGTCTATAAAATGCCCTTGAAATTAGTGCTGCTCGGATACTTCTTTTCAAAATCCGAATTGAATTCGGATCTGGATACCCAGATATCCGGATCCAAATCGAATATCCAAATCCAAACTTTTGGGTATCTGAGTAGAATCAGATATCCGAACCCAATATTGGGGATATCCGGTCGGATTCAGATATCCGAATAGAAAAAAGGAAGTGGCCTTTAAAATGCTTCCAAAACGTTTTGGACTCTCTGGGACTGAATGCCTCGAAAAGGGATTTTAGCCATTGAAGGCCTCAGCTCGGATATCCTAAATAACTATCCGTCCGGATTTTGGATTTTCACATACAAATCCGAGTTTGCTCGGATAGTGCTATTCCAATTTACAAAGATATCCAGAATCCAATCCAAAGTTCGGATAGTGGAAAAAGTTCGGATTATCTGAGTAGTTTGGATACCCGAATATTGGATGAGCACCACTGCTTGAAATCACTGGCAGAAAATACTCTTTAACCTCCTTAGCGGTAACCTCGTGTGTGACACGGGGTAAGCCGCCGGAGGGTGCCACTCAGGCCCTGCTGGGCCGATTGACATAATATTTTTTTTCAAACACGCAGCTAGCACTTTGCTAGCTGCGTGTTTGGTCTGATCACCGCCGCCCGCCGCCGATGCGCCGCTACCCGCCATGGATACAGGGCCCCCCCGCATACCCCTTGCGCAGCCTGGCCAATTGCCGCCAGGCTGCGCTATGGGGTGGATCGCAACTCCCAGTGACGTCATGACGTCGGTGACGTCATGACGTTCGTCGCCATGGCGACGGGGGAAGCCCTCGAGGAAATCCCGTTCAGAACGGGATTTCCTTATGGGCAAGCGGCGCCGGCGGCGATCGGAATATACGGGGGGTATGCCGCAGGGAGGGGGGAAACATGTAGCTAACGCCTGGATATATGTATGTTTATTCTTATCATTGACCCCTGTGGCTAGGGTCCAATTCGGTGCACTCCCCCCTTCCCCTGTATGTTTGTCAGCATGCAGACAGCTTATGCTGGTGTATGCGCATGGTGCACATGGACACATAACATTAGCTCCCTTGTGCGATTGGTAAGATGCACTGTCTTTCCCAGGAGAGGAAGTTAGGATGTGTGCTCCTAATCCATTGATAGGTTTGATGCAATGAATGTGTTTACATGTCTGCACTATGCATGTTACAGGGCCAGAGTTAGGACACCTATGTTTACCTGGGTACTTCTGCGCAGTATAGGTGATTAAGCATAAGAATGGGGGCGTGACCGGAAGTCCATGCGGTGAAGACGTGTCCCAGAGAGGCTCCGTGCTTCAACCGGCTATACACATCCTAAATACAGCCCTGGCGTCGCAAAAAGACCCGCAAATGCCCGCAGGAGAAGCCTGCACCACTCCAGTATTCTCCCCCATCATGACAAGGCGAGCCTCCGAAGCTGCAGCTAAGCTGCGCCGCTTCCAGCACGAATCCCAAGATGGCGCCGGTCCCTCACTCGGACAAGAATCTCCGCTTGAAGAAGGTTCCGAGCAACCAGACGCATCTCCCGACCCTCTAGCACAACTCCTCGAGGGCATGGTGGCATGTCAGACTAGCCTGGCTGCCATCACAACCAAACTTGATGAGGTCCAGTCAGATGTCTCCCTGGTAAGACAGGACATGCAGTCGCTGCGCACACGTGTCACTGAAGCGGAGGATCGCATAAGCGCGCTAGAGGACTCTACTAAACCTTTGCAGCCAGCGATGAAAGAAACACAAAAGTCACTTACTACGCTTCACAACAGACAAGATGACCTGGAGAACAGAAACAGGCGCTCAAACATCAGAATAGTGGGGCTCCCAGAGAAAGTGGAAGGTTCAGACCCTGAGGGCTTCACAGAATCACTCCTCATCGATCTATTCGGCAGAAGCACTTTCTCCTCCGTGTTTATTATTGAAAGAGCGCATCGTATCGCCCCGCGAACACCACCCCCGGGTGCACCACCACGCACATTCATCTTTAAAGTCTTAAACTTCCGGGACAGAGATGCCATTCTCAGAGCAGCCAGGAAAAAGGAAGAAATCAGATATGAGAATGCTCGGATCTCCTTTTATCCGGATTTCTCCATCGAGATACAAAAGCAGCGCTCTCAATTTATTGCGGCCAAGAAGCGTCTCCGAGAACTTAATATGCCATACGCAATGCTTTTTCCTGCGAAGCTGCGGGTCACAGCAGACGACGCTACTCATTTTTTCACTGATCCACAGGAGGTATTCCGATGGCTGGAAACAAATCGCCGCAAATCAGCTTCAAGATCTCCAGAAAAACGTGACTGATCAAGCGCTGACTATAGGCTCCGATCAGGTAATGACTTCTCTTCTGCACTATACTATAATCCCCTGAGCGTGGTTACGACCTCTCTCCTCACTCCACCATTTTAATTTTCCTCCCCAATGGCACTCTCAATTTAACGGTCAGTGTCTGTAATTGGACTCATTGGCTGCAACACGGCATGCTTCTGTAAGGAACTACCTCCGGCACCTACTTTTTCTCCTATTGGATATGGGAAAAGCTGGACACTTTCTACAAGCTCTAGCGTGCCTTTTCACTTAAATATAAATACTGGACACTCAATGCTACAGGCGCTCCTTTACTGCCACACTTCTATATTTCCCTAACTGCGTGCTCTTAAAGAGAAACTCCAACCAAGAATTGAACTTTTTCCCAATCAGTAGCTGATACCCCATTTTACATGAGAAAGACAATGATTTTCACAAACAGACCATCAGGGGGCGCTGTGTGACTGATTTTGTGCTGAAATCCCTCCCACAAGAACCTCTGAAGACTGCGGTACTCCTGGCAAACAGCCACAATGTAACAATGTTCAGAGACAGGAAACAGCTGTTATTAGCTGTCTAACAGCCAGAGCAGCTAGAAACAGCTAAATAACCTGCCCACAGTAACAATGTCTCCATGTAATAAATGTCAGAATGTGAATCTGGGAGAGGAAAGATTTTACAATGAGCAAACACTGACTAAATCATTTATACATAATTATGGTAAAAAATGAAGCACTTTTTTTACTACATTATTTTCACTGGAGTTCCTCTTTAAGGATATGTTTAGATTCTATGCCTTCATTGCTGACAGAGGTTCTCCTTAAAAATCTAATGTTCATTTGACATTACAACCAACTGTTAAATGTTGTAAAATGACACTTTAATGACTGTGAATCCACAGGACCCCCTTCCTCCTCATCTTTCCCATCCAAATCCCCCCCTCCCCCCCTTCTCCTCTCCCTACATTCCCCTGGGTATTCACAGATATGCTGTTATTGTTTACTATGGTTTATATATAAGTTTATAGCTCTCTGCCTCTGTAAAACAGCTTCCTGACTAATTATAGGGGATAAAGAAATATCTCCTTTGGGTATTATTTTCTCCCTGCGACTCCAGGGATACACTATCCAATGTGTAGCACGGTGCTCGATCTGATAGATGGTTTCCACCCGTCATCAAATACGCGCACTTCTTCTCTGTATGCTTCTGTTGAGTTGTTTCCTCAATCTCTCCATCGGGTGCGCTACATTAGCGCTCTCCGGTGGGTTTCAAATTAATGGTTATGGGTACAAGGCCCTCCTAGTTAGACAGGTAGGGCAGGGTGGGTTTGGGTTTAATGCGTTACTATTACGCAACGTCGGTGTGCAAGACTCCCACTACTATGTACTTCAGTGTACTTTCACATCTTTATATGGTACTATATGGCTAATACAAGGTAAATCTAACTACAATGTCTTCTAAAGTATCATTGATCACCTGGAATGTCCGGGGTATGAACGAAAAAATTAAAAGGCAGACAATACTAACGTATTTGAATAAACAAAAACCTGACATAATTGCATTGCAGGAAACTCACATAATAGGCAGTAAAGTTCTAAGTCTACGTAGAGGGTGGGTAGGGTGGGCATACCACTCAACCTTTTCACAAGCATCCCGTGGTGTTTCGATACTGGTCAACAGACAATTACAGTTTCAACTAGTATCGCTTAAACTAGACGACCTGGGAAGATATGTTTTTATTAATTGCACTATAGCAGATCACCCTCTTTTAATACTTGCCTACTACATCCCTCCCCCATACTCAGTTACCTTGTTAAAACTGGGCCTTCAATTTATGATGTCTTCCCCGGGTATACAGGCAGTTTGGATGGGTGATTTCAACTCAGTTAGAAACCCATTCTATGACAAACTCCCACCCCAGACTGATAAGGAAACATCATTCTCCTTGTTTTTGGAGGAAATAGGTATGCTAGATACCTGGAGATACCTGCACCCAAATACACCAGGATACACCTGCTCCTCCGCCTCCTATAGGACTCTGTCTCGTATAGACTATGTTCTTACTACACCTGCTTTGCTACCAAGGGTCTCCCAGACTAGGATTCTCCCCCGCTTGGTCTCTGATCACGCACCTCTTCAAGTAGACCTTGAATGGGGAAGCCCCCCCCCTCCTAAAGTATGGAAATTTAATCCCTTCTGGCTAGAACTAATAAACGCTGACTCGGTGATCAGTAGGGACCTGGCAGAATTTCTATATATACACAGAGATGAGACGGACAGGGTCCTGGTCTGGGATACCCTCAAAGCGTTTCTTAGGGGAACTTTAATCAGAGTAGTTGCCTCACATAAAAAATCTACCCAGCAACAAGAACAAGATCTACACTCTCAAGCAACAGATCTAGAGCAGAGGTATTTGCAGGACCCAGCGCCGGATAAATATAGCCAATGGCAAAAATCCCTCCGAAATTTAACTAATCTTATTGAGGAAAAAGCAAAATCTTCAATTTTCTTCCAGAAACAAACCTACTACGAACAGGGAGAACGTACTGGCACCCTCCTGGCCAAGATTTCTAAAACCCACTCAACCCCTCCAGTTATCTCATCGATCCTAAATAATCAGGGAACCGAGGTGAGAGGGCCCAAAGAGGTCAATAACATCTTTAGAGAATTCTACGAGAACCTCTACAAATCCAAATCCCTAGCTACCCAGGCAGATTCTGAGATTTACCTCTCTGAACTATCCCTTCCCAGACTAACCCCAGAGCAGCGTGACCAACTAGATGAACCATTCTCAGTAGCTGAAATCGAAATGTCTATAGCCAGCTTCCCTAATAAAAAGGCCCCAGGCCTAGATGGCTTGCCTGTTGAAGTGTATAAAAGATTTTCTGAAGAGCTTGCTCCTGTACTTCTAGAAACGTATGACGCTGCCTTCGAAAAAGGTGAATTACCACCATCCATGCGCAATGCATTAATTGTAGTAATCCCAAAGCCAGGCAAGGACCCGCTGCTATGTGAGTCTTATAGGCCCATTTCCCTTCTTCCTGTCGACATCAAAATTCTTGCCAAAGCCTTGGCCATTAGGCTGAACAATGTAATACTGGACCTAATACACCCAGACCAGACTGGTTTTATGCCAGGGAAAAATACAGCTATAAACATCCGTAGATTGATGGCCAATCTCCAATGCTCTCATCTGAATCAAGGCTCTAGGGCAGTGGCCTCCCTTGACATGGCCAAAGCCTTCGATACTGTTGAGTGGCCTTACCTGCAGGCAGTATTAGCCAGATTTGGATTTGGCGATAAATTTGTGAGATGGGTTCAGCTTCTATACACTGCCCCATCAGCATGTGTGTGTACAAACTCCTGGATATCTGAACAGTTTAAATTAGAAAGAGGCACCCGCCAGGGTTGCCCCCTATCTCCCCTCTTATACGCTCTAGCGGCAGAGCCCCTCGCCTCTCGCATTAGAATGCATCCAGACATTGTGGGACTTAAAACCGAGCACACCCATGAAAAATTATCTATGTATGCGGACGATACGATCCTCTACTTAGCTGACACAAATACTTCCCTTCCCTTGGCCTTAGAAATAATCCAAGAATCTGGGTATTACTCTGGCCTACAACTTAACAAAGACAAATCCGTAGTCCTTTTGATAGACGAACCCACAACCCCCCTAAATAACTCCTCCCCCTTAAAAATAGTTTCTTCGTTCAGATATCTCGGAGTTACTGTACAACTTGACCCCAAGGCATATATACAAAATGAGGTGTATCCGCTTCTTCAGCTGGTGCAAAACAAAAGTAGAGTCTGGACCAAGCTGCCCCTATCAGTTGCTGGGAGAGCTAACTTGGTAAAGATGATCCTCTTACCCAAAATCCTATATATTGTCCATCATTCCCCAATATACATTACCCAGCATTTCTTTAAAAAACTCCGTTCGTTAATACTCAGCCTAGTCTGGGCCAATGGTCGAGCAAAACTTAGATATACTCTTCTGCAAAACTCCAATGGGGAAGGTGGGATAGCACTCCCTTCTTTTGAGAAGTATTATGTAGCTGCGCAGCTCCATCAGCTGGCGATCTGGTTTACCTCTGATACAACATATAATCCTGAACTGTATGGGTACAGTATAGATCCTCGGGGAACTTCGCTTGCTCTTGACCTCCTAAGAGGTACACTCACACATGGTAAACAACCTAATACATTGCTCGATCAGGCAACTAAAGTATGGCGCTGGGTCCTCAAGTACTTCTCATACTCCAAGCTGGAATTTCACACCCCAATCTGGAATAACCCTAACCTTTCCCAATTTACCACCATTCCTGACACTCACCTGTGGATCTCAAAAGGTATTGTTTTTCTGGGCCAACTACACGAAAACGGGCAATTTGCTTCCTTCCCTCAATTAGCCAGCAAATTCTCCCTGCCTCCCACATACCTTTTTAGATATCTCCAGCTTTTACATGCCTACAAAACACAGTTCCGGTCATCTCCACCTCAGCTACACACCTCGGATATCCTCAATGCTATTCAAAATGGCCAATCAAAGCACATGATAGGCAACTTATATTCAATTATACTACAATATAAAACAGATGTATATAACACTCCCTCTAGGGAAAAATGGATTGAATGTGGCCTTACGATAGAGGAAGATGACTGGGATGACATACTCCATGCAGTTAGGTTGGTTTCCCCCTCAATTAGAGAAAGACTAACCCAGCTATATATCCTACACCAGGCATACCTTACTCCGGCCAGAATTCTCAAATTTAACTATGCAACATCACTCGACTGTCCCAAATGCTCCTCTCCCTCTCCTACATTCTACCATTTAATATGGGAATGTCCCCCCATAAACGCTTTCTGGAAGCAGATTGTCCAATTCCTGCATGATAAGATGGGATGCCCGGTAATATTAGATCCGGCAATGTGCCTGCTCGGCCTCATAACTGACGAGGAACTTGACAAAAATACCAAGCTCTTTGTTATACAAACCCTCTTTCAAGCTCGTCAAGAAATTGCACTTAAATGGCTCTCCTCTGAAACCCCTACCCAACAAAGCTGGATCTCAAGGGTGAATCGTGCACTTCCGTATAAGAAACTTGTATATCTCCATAGGAAAGTACCCTCTAAGTTTAACCTGATTTGGGATCGCTGGATAGAGAAATAAATACTATCCCTTCCCTACCCCCTCTAATATATACAAGTATTACTGCCTATGCAATACATGCAGTCAGTTCTGTCTATTTCCCTTGGTCTGTGAATGTCTCCATACCTCCACACCTATGTCTCTACTACCTTGGAAAATTTCATACCAATGTTTCTATGCAAAACTGTTAAGTATGTTAATATTCTGTACACTGTGCCTTTCTTTTCTGCCTCCACCGGCAATGCTGTATATATATCCGATTTTTCAATAAACTTGTTCTTGGGTTAAAAAAAAAAGCATAAGAATGCATTCTTCTGTGAACTAAAACCCTGGCTTTTAATTTAGCTGTAGGGATAACAGTTGTGCCTGGATGAGTGAATCTGTGAATGCAAATGTTTGAACATTTGCATGTGAGTGTGCGAAGGGTTAATAGATTTTTGCGGAATATACGGGGGGGGGGGGACGCCGCAGGGAGGGGGGAAACATGTAGCTAACGCTAGGCTAGCTACATGCTAAAAAAAAAAAAAAAAAGGTGAAAAAAACCCTCCCGCGGCTACGCAGCCGCGGGAATTAAACCGCCAGGAGGGTTAAAAGAAAAAATAATAATAATAATTTTGCCAGTACTTTTTCACGTATTTATTTTGGTACTTTTTTAATTCCAATAAGCTCAAAAGTTATTTTAAACAATGTACAGGATTGGGCCTATTGCCCATTTGTGGTAAAGGCAAATGCTTAATTGCACATTAACCAGGATGACAATGATTAATAATGAGAATTTGCAGAGCTGTAGTGTTGCAGCGCTGCCTACAAAGAGTTAATCTTTCCCAGCAGAGAGTAGGTGGGTGTGGTCATCTGTGTGTTTACCCTGTATACATCTCTACCCTACTGAACAGGAAAATACATTTTGTGTTTAGGTGTTTTCTTCTCCAATGGCGAGAGCTGGAAGGCCATGAGAAGATTCACTATTTCCACATTGCGAGATTACGGGATGGGGAGAAAAGCCATAGAAGTCAAGATCAATGAGGAAGCTGAGATTCTGGTAAAAGCAATGAAGTCCTATGAAGGTGAGAGTACATGTTTTGCAAACAGTACGGTATGTATCTTAGGATTGGTTCACATGGACACCTGGACGTCGTTAAATGACGTCCGCGGTGCTTGTCTTTTAAGCACTGTCCATTCAAGTGAATGGAGTGCCGCCGACACAATTGTTTTCTGTTGTCCATGCAAATTGCGGCACTTCCGTGTCCCTATGGAGGTCTAAACGTGATGCTTTTGGTGACGGTTTTCAAAAGCTTTTCTGCTCACTAGCAGAAAGCCATTTGACCAAGACACTGGGTGGCTGGTTTAGACGCCCATTTGAACCAGCCCTTAGAGGGCTTTAGGCTCAGTTTGTACACGTTGAAATCTGTGTAACCAGTATATCTGTGACATAACTCATGCTTTCCCTTTGCATTAGAAAATTTAAAGTAAACCTGAAGCATTTTTAAAATAAATAAAACTGATACCTAAAGACGGATAAGGCTCTGGGTCCTATAGAGCCTTCCTGTTTCTCTCCTCGTCCCCTCATTCCAGCGCTTTCACCCACGTTAGCAGTCTACGACTGATGGGTTGGAGACTGCTCTCTCCCTCCCACCCAGGGAGCCTTCGGAAGTCTTCAAGAGCTAAAGTGCTCCCGAAGACGAGTGGCTGCTTAGTGCACCTATGCAAGTGCACTCTCTCGCACTTGCGCAGTACGGAGCCACCCATCTTCAGGAGCACTCGGGCTCCCAAAGGCTTCTGAAGCCTCCCGCGGCAGGATATGTGAATGGGGGTGATGGCGCTGGGACGAGGAGACCAGGAGAGGAATGGAAAGGCTGTATAGGACCTAGAGCCTTCCCTCTCATTAGGTAATTATCTGTAGCTAGGACATTTTTGGAGCCCTTCTCCAAAAATGTCTTGGCTAAGGTCCATTAAAAATGTAATGTAAATAGTGTTAAGACAGCTATGCTATACATGTAAAATAGTAAGCTCAGTTGGCAATATGGTAGAATGCAGCAGGATGTATGGACCCTTCATCAAGGAAAGCAGCTAAATGAGCTTTTCATTTTATTTTGACTTGACTTTCTAGCAGACAAAGAGAAGTCTCAAGCTGAAGAACAGTTATTGGGGGCTGTGGGTACAGACAGGGCTGTGGAGTCGGTCCAAAAATCCACCGACTCCGACTCCTCAGTTTAGGATTCCACCGACTCCGACTCCTCGACTCCGACTCCTCTAATTTGCATATTACAATTTTGTTGATTAAAAGTATGTAACGTGAAATTCGTCTCTTAACTGCCAACGCTTAGGAATTTTACAAGACAACTGAAGTGAGAAGGATATGTAGACTACTATATTTATTCCCTTTAGACTAAAACTAGTCTTTGGTAAGAGTACTTGTGAAAGGTACAAACCGGAACAAAGAACATCTATCAGGCCCTAGGCAATGTAAGTGTGGGTACATGTAAGAATGATGTGCAGGTACTCTGCAGGGGAATGAGGAGATTCTTCCTCTATTACACATTCTTCATGCACAATCTGAACAAGGTTTATGGGTGACAGACAACACCTCTCTGTTCAATGTGCACAGCATTCTCAGTGGATTTCCTGCAGCTCTGTGGGGAGTGCATATGTAGAGTATAGTACTACTGTGTAACAAAGTAAACCCGAGACAGATGAAATTAAAGTTTTATACATACCTGGGGCTTCCTCCAGCCCCCTTCAGGCTAATCAGTCCCTCGCTGTCCTCCTTCGCCACCTGGATCTTCTGCTATGAGTCCAGGTACTTGAGCCAGTCGGGCGTAGTGCGCATGCACACACTCCGCCGCCAGGAGCATACTACGCCTGTGCAGCACTATTGCGCAGGTGCAGAATGTTCCTGGCTGTGGGAGCAGCATGCGGCTGGACAGCGCTGACTGGCTGAATTACCAGGACTCATAGCAGAAGATCCAGGTGGTGGAGGAGGACAGCAAGGGACTGATTGGCCTGAAGGGGGCTGGAGGAAGCCCCAGGTATGTATAAAACTTTACTTTTCATCCGTCTCAGGTACCCTTTAATTTGTAGTCACCAAACCAAATTTTAACAACATATCAAATTATTTGATTTCATCAGCAAAGGGAGTGCATACATTTGCATAAATCAGCATCAGTGCAGAATTATTTCCATCTCATTGACCATCTCTATTAGTGACACAGCTACACATCAGGCTTTATACTTACAGCATAGATGTTATTTAGTATATATAAGAGATTCCTGTGTACACATCATATATACAGTCACAATCAGATATGTATATCTGACCTTAAAAATACGGGGACTGCTTTATTGAAGCAGCACAAGTAACTAATTTTGATTGGTTTATTTCATTTTTGTGGACTAAGCACAGCTATTACTGTATATATACCGCATATATACATTATTTTTAATGACTATTATCTGAGAAATAGAACATTTTATCATATTTTCTATTTTAATTACAGTTACAAATTCATTAGGAGTCGGAGTCGGTGCATTTTTTCCCGACTCCGACTCCAGGCACCCAAAATTGCCCCGACTCCACGACTCCGACTCCACGACTCCGACTCCACAGCCCTGGGTATAGAAACGTTTCCCAAAAAGTTTCTAGAATGAGTTTTACATTTTTTAGATTGACCTTAAGAGAGTGCTGTGCTTCTATTTACATTATGAAATTAATATACAGTTTACATTAAAAAATAATGGTGCCTCCACAAACATTGTATTGCCCACTGATAAGCTGACCCACATTTTAGCCCACAATTTGTTATAAGAGCTTATCCACAGTGATAATTCCAAGTTGAAGCAAACTCTGTGTACATTTATGCAGATTGAAAAAGGATGAATAGAATGAAGCTGCAGCAGGATTTGATTGGTCCATTTTCAAGTTGTGTAAATTGGCATAGAAATTTGCACGAACCCTGAATTGTATGTATCTCATTGTCCATCGTTAGTAGCTGTATGTAGAACAGAGGCAGGGTCTCTGAGCAGTGAGGGTGCTTGGAGTGCCCTGTTGACCCCCTTTTCTTGGGATCCTGAGGGGCCCCCACGTGGCGATCCTGGATAAGTGCTAAATGCTGCGCAAACTAATCCCCCGCAGGGCAAAAATTTTGCGGTGAACTAGTTGGCAAAACCCTGCAAATCCTGGCATGTGAAAGTGAATGCAGATTTGCTGGAGCTATGCCTCATTTAATAAGTGTAACGATCGGTGTAACACAGAGAGGGTCTGATTACCGGTGATCTGCAGTATCACCGAGAATACAGATATATACCGATTATTGATGATCTGCAGTATCACCGATAATCAGATATATCTCTAACCTCTGGACACCTGGGTAATAAGAGTGTTTGGTGTAACAGAAATACTTTGAGGACTGCACCTGAGGAGCAGGTGCACAGCAGTAAGGAGTACTGCACAATAACACGTTCCTTCCGCAAGCCTGAGACTCTCCCGAGGGAGGGGTCTGGCTAGGAGTAGGAGGGACAGAGTGTGAGTGACACCAAGGAAGGATGTCACCCACAGGTCTGTGAGCTATCTCTTGACTGAGGAGATATCTCTCGAGGTCGGGCAAGCCGGGTCGGCAACAGACAGACAGATCAGAGACAGGAGACAGATGCGGAATCCTAAGACAAGCAGAGTTTGGCAACAGAGTATCAGATATAGCGAAGCCATACTGCTAGTGGTAGGCCTATGCTTGCAAACCGCCGCGTCGGACGCGGAATCCGCCGCTTTGTTCACTGGGCATGCGGCGGTTTTCTCCGCGCTCCGTCAGGCTAGTGGATGCAGGCCCATGCGCGCAAGCTGCCATGTTGAACGCGGAATCAGCCGCCTTACTCTGAGTACCCGCGGCAGCTTTTCCGCGTTTTCTCACAGTACCCCCCCCCCCCTGAGGAGTGGACTCCGAACAGCTCCTACCCGGTTTCTCAGGATATAAAGCGTGGAACTCCCTCCTTAATTTATCCGCATGCATGCGACACTCAGGTACCCATGTTCTCTCCTCAATGCCATACCCTTTCCAGTGAACTAGATACTGCACTGAGTTCCGTACAACACGTGAGTCTAAAATCTTTTCTACTTCGTACTCAGCTTGGTCATCTACCATCACAGGAGGAGGAGGAGTGGAACCTACATGAACTGCTGGCTTAAGCAGGGACACATGAAAGGATCTTACACCACGCATGCTGGCAGGGAGATCAATGGCATAAGTAACATTGTTGTTCTTCCTGGTTACTGGAAAAGGGCCCACAAATCTGGGTCCTAACTTGGGCGAGGGCTGTTTCAGGGTCAAATGACGCGTGGACACCCAGACCAAGTCTCCTGGCCGGAACTTCCACTCTAAGGAGCGTTTCTTGTCAGCTTGACCTTTCTGACTTTGAAAAGCCTTCTCCAAATTATTTTTCACTATCCCCCAAATGTTCTTAAATGACTTTTGCCAAGCCTCCAAAGCTGGAAACGGAGTGTAAGCTACTGGCAGTGGGGAGAACTTAGGCAACTTTCCAGTTACCACCTGAACTGAAACGGAGAAAATACAGAGGAAAAGCTTTTCAAATTATTGTGCGCAAATTCTGCAAATGGCAAGAACTTGACCCAATCATGTTGCGCATCCGCAACATAACACCTTAGAAACTGTTCCAATGACTGATTAATTCTCTCAGTCTGACCATTGGTCTGTGGGTGGTAGCCCGACGAAAATGACAGTTCCATGCCCATTTGATGACAAAATGCCCTCCAAAATTTAGAAACAAATTGGACTCCCCGATCTGACACAGTGTTTTCCGGAATACCATGTAGCCGGAAAATGTGGATGATGAAAAGGTCGGCCAACTCCTGGGCCGAGGGGAGTCCTTTCAGGGGCACAAAATGGGACATTTTACTAAAACGGTCGACTACCACCCAAATGACTGACATGCCCTCAGACCTCGGAAGCTCACCCACAAAATCCATGGACAAATGGGTCCATGGTTCACTCGGGGTGGGCAAAGGCTGCAACGTTCCCACAGGTGCCAGACGGGAGGGTTTGCTTTTTGCACATACTGCACACTCTCTAACATACTCCTTGCAGTCAGTTGCCAATGAAGGCCACCAAGCACACCTAGCAACAAGGTCCTGTGTTCTGGCGGCCCCAGGATGTCCAGCATTTTTGTGTGAGTGGAACATCTGCAATATCTGGAGACGAAATGGCAGTGGTACAAACATCACCCCTTCAGGCTTTCCTTCAGGGACATCCTGCTGGAAGGGACTTAAAGTCTCCATCCAGTCTTTCCAGGTCTCTGTGGCTGCCAACACTACTCTCTGTGGGATAATAGTCTCTGGGTCTGAGGGCTGTGCTGTCTCTGGCTCAAAGCATCTGGACAAAGCATCCGCTTTAATGTTTTTACTACCCAGAGTGTACGTAATTACAAATCTGAATCTCGAGAAAAACAGTGACCACCGAGCCTGACGGGGACTCAATCTCTTAGCCCCCTCAATGTATTCCAAAGTTTTGTGATCAGTGTAAACGGTAATCGTATGTTCTGCTCCTTCTAGCCAATGACGCCATTCTTCGAAGGCCAATTTAATGGCTAGGAGCTCCCTGTTGCCTATATCGTAGTTTTTCTCTGCTGGTGAAAACCTACGAGAGAAATAGGCACACGGGTGTAATCTTCCCTGCAACCCAGAACGCTGAGACAGCACAGCCCCTACCCCGACCTCCGAGGCGTGCACCTCCACAATAAAGGGATAGGAGGTGTCGACGTGTCTCAAAATGGGTGCAGAGCAAAACAATTCTTTCAAAGTGGAGAAAGCAGCCAGAGCTTCGGGGGACCAGTGGTTGGTATCTGCCCCTTTCTTTGTGAGACTGGTGAGGGGTGCTATGACTGTGGAGTACCCCTTTATGAACCTTCTATAGTAATTAGCAAATCCTAAAAATCTCTGGAGAAAATTTTAGTCCCACTGGCTGAGGCCATTCCAGGACAGCAGAGACTTTGGCTGGATCCATAGAAAGGCCCGAGGTGGAAATTATGTACCCCAGAAAAGTGACAGATGTTACCTCAAAACTGCATTTCTCCAATTTAGCATAAAGCATGTTCTGTCTTAACTTGTGCAGCACAAATTTGACATGTGCCCTGTGCTCAGAGAGGTTATCTGAGAAGATTAGTATATCATCCAGATATACCAGGACAAATTTACCCAACACCTCCCTGAATACTTCATTAATGAGTTCCTGAAAGACGGCCGGAGCGTTACACAACCCGAAGGGCATCACCAGGTACTCGTAATGCTCATCGGGTGTGTTAAAGGCCGTCTTCCACTCATCGCCCTCTCTGATCCGCACCAGGTTGTATAAACCCCGCAAATCCAATTTCGAGAAAATCTTAGCATTGGTGACCTGAGTGAATAAATAGTCTATCAAAGGCAATGGATAGCGATTTTTTTTACTTTGATTTTATTCAGGCCCCGGTAATCAATGCATGGCCGAAGGCCTCCGTCTTTTTTCTTTACAAAAAAGAAACCTGCTTCGGCAGGCGACCGGGAAGGGCGAATGAAACCCTTAGCTAAGTTTTTACGGATGCAATCTCGCATGGCCACTTTTTCCGGCCCAGACAAATTGTAGAGATGACCTCTAGGGGGCATACAACCAGATCGGAGATCGATGGGGCAATCTAAGGGGTGATGTGGAGGTAGTTTATCTGCAGCTTTGGGACAAAACACATCTGAATATTCAGAATATTGTTCCGGTACTCCCTCCACATGAATCCTGGTCTGACCCAAGGTCACCCTTACTAAACAATGATGAAAGCAATGGGCTGACCAGCTTGTTAGCTGACCAGTGGCCTAATTAATCTGAGGGGAGTGAAGGTGTAACCAAGGCATGCCAAGGATGATAGTGGAGGTTGTCATGTGTAAAAAAAAAAAATGCAACTTCTCCCTAAGCAGCACCCCTATAGTGACTCCCACCTCTGGTGTCTGAGACAGAGGACGGTTACGTTGCAGGGGGAAATCATCCACTGCCGTAACTTGGATAGGTGGTGTTACCAGGGTGAGCGGAATACCCAGTTTCTTAGCAAATTCGTAATCCATAAAATTAGCCGCTGAGCCCGAATCAACGAAGGCCTCAGTGACTTCAGATTTATCTTCCCATGTAATCGTACAAGGAAGAAGCAACCTTTTATCATCTAGGGGTAAAAGTTGTACGCCTAGGGTATTACCCTCAACTACTCCTAGGCAGTAGCGTTTCCCGATTTCTTAGGGAAATTCTGTACTCTATGACCCCCCTCTGCACAATAAAGACATAACTGCTCTGAAATCCTGCGTCTCCGCTCCACTTGAGACAATTTTGACCGACCAATCTGCATTGGCTCGGGTGGAGGCAAAACGGGAGGAGGAGGAGTCACAGGAGGTGGAGCGTAGGACACCATCCTTACATGGTTTCTACCCTGGGTCTGTCTCTGATAGCGTAGCCTACGGTCGATCCTGATGGCCGATGAAATGGCCTCATCAATAGTCTTAGGTTCAGGCTGACTTAACATAAGATCAGAGACATCATCTGACAACCCTGATAAGAAACAATCTAACAGGGCAAAGGTGCCCCACCTGGCTGATACTGACCACCTTCTGAATTCAGCAGCATACTCCTCGACCGGACTCTTGCCTTGACGTAACAACTTGAGCTTCCGCTCAGAAGTCGAGGCAATGTCTGGATCGTCGTAAATTATTGCCATGGCTTTAAAAAATTCATCTACAGAGGTTAGGGCTAAGTCTCCAGTGGGTAGACTGTACGCCCAGGTCTGAGAATCGCCTGATAACAAAGTCTTAATAAATGTGACCCTTTGGGCCATAGTTCCTGAGGATTTAGGTCTCAACTCAAAGTATGATAACACTCTACTCCTAAAATTTCGGAAATCATATCTGTGACCAGAACATTTTTCAGGTACAGGCATACGTATGTCTGTGCTAGGAGGAGATCGCACTTCATCCACAGCCGTCTGGAGGGTTGGTAGAGACCCGGACAAAGCGTCAATTAACGCCCGGTGATTACCCAACACTTGGTTGATGGTATCCACCGAAGTGGTAAGTGCGCCCAGACGGTCGGTGTGTGCGTCCATTTGCATTTTTTGCAGAGAGGGTCTGATTACCGGTGATCTGCAGTATCACCGAGAATACAGATATATACCAGATTATTGATGATCTGCAGTATCACCGATAATCAGCTATATCTCTAACCTCTGAACACCTGGGTAATAAGAGTGTTTGGTGTAACAGTAATACTTTGAGGACTGCACCTGAGGAGCAGGTGCACAGCAGTAAGGAGTACTGCACAATAACACGTTCCTTCCCCAAGCCTGAGACTCTCCCGAGGGAGGGGTCAGGCTAGGAGTAGGAGGGACAGAGTGTGAGTGACACCAAGGAAGGATGTCACCCACAGGTCTGTGAGCTATCTCTTGACTGAGGAGATATCTCTCGAGGTCGGGCAAACCGGGTCGGCAACAGACAGACAGATCAGAGACAGAGACAGGAGCAGGGGCGTAGCAATAGGGGGTGCAGAGGTAGCGACCGCATCGGGGCCCTTGAGCCAGAGGGGCCCCGAAGGGCCCTCCCTCAACGACGGTATTAGCTCTCTATTGGTCCTGTGCTCATAATAATCACTTCTATAGATACTTTGAATAGTGGTAATCATTAACAAACTGTTTCCCATTCCCTTCTTGCACCTCTGACACTGTAGTTGCCATTGGAAGGTTTTGGTACGCCATATCAATTGTTATGTATAGAATTCTTGGGGGGCCCCATTGTAAAACTTGCATCGGGGCCCACAGCTCCTTAGCTACGCCACTGGACAGGAGACAGATGCGGAATCCTAAGACAAGCAGAGTTTGGCAACAGAGTATCAGATATAGTGAAGTACCTAATCAGAGATCAGAAGAGTAGTCAGGAAAGCAGAAGGTCATAACAAATAATCAACAATGCCTAGTCTTGGGTGTGAGCTCCTTGATCATCAACACCCTGGAACTGGTCTAAGTAATAACACAGATAATATCACAGATACTGACAAGGTCTGAGTGCTACCACGTAGTGATCGCAACGCCAGACACCAGAGAAATGACCAGCACCCAGTATATATACACAAGCGCTCTCCAGCGCCTCCCCTAAGTGCTGGACTAATGAAACCTGATAGAATTGTCAGCTGACACCCTTCTGACTGTCATAAAGGCTCTGCCTCTCAACGCGCGCGCGTCCTTCTGAACCTGTGTGGACTATGAGTCCCAGCCACACCAGACATGTGTTGTAATGCATCTGCTGGTTTGAACGCGGGGCCAGCCGCACCACTGTCAGAGCATGCGGCGGTTTCCCCGCGTTCAGCCATACTGCTAGTGGTAGGCCTATGCGTGCAAATCGCCGCGTCGGACGCGGAATCCGCCACCTTGTTCACTGGGCATGCGGCGGTTTCTCTGTGCTCCATCAGGCTAGTAGATGCAGGCCCATGCGCGCAAGCTGCCATGTTGAACGCGGAATCAGCCGCCTTACTCTGAGTACTCGCGGTAGCTTTTCCGCGTTTTCTCACAATAAGCTAATTAGGCCTCATCTGCTAAGCCAGGTATTTAAGGGTTCACTTGGTGATTGATGCACACTCCCTTTTTGCAAAATGTAGAACAGAGGCGCCAGCAGGATAAAAGTCTATAACATTTTTAAAAATTGCTTGGAGGAAGTGGTGGGCTTGCCTCCCAAAAGCAGACACGAGATCCTGTCCTCATATACATCAATACATTCTTTATACGGTACCCCAAAAACAGTGCAATGCGTTTCGCAGGCCCAGCCCGCTTCATCAGGCAATAAAAGTGGGGACAAAACAGAATTTCGTCAATAGCAGGTGTAGCGCCTCGGTCATTTGCTATTGACGAAATTCTGTTTTGCCCCCACTTTTATTGCCTGATCAAACGGGCTGGGCCTGCGGAACGCGTTGCACTGTTTTTGGGGTACCGTATAATAAATGTGTTGATTTATATGAAGACAGGATCTAGTGTCTGCTTTTGGGAGGCAAGCCCACCACTTCCTCCAAGCAATTTTTAAAAATTGTATTGACTTTTATCCTGCTGGCGCCTCTGTTCTACATACAAATACTCTGTGTCCACTCCTGGTGGAGGGGAGTGTTACCCCCTTCTTGTTCCTTTACTACAGAGAGCGACTTCTTAATCCTGAGTGAGGACAGGCCTAATCTCCTCACCTGCCTATTGAGTGGTTGCCTGAATGGTAACCCACGTTTGTGAGTATAAATTCTCTCACTAAACCACTTACCAATTGTCCTTAACATACTACACCATATTGGGCTCTCGGTTTTTTCTATTTTATCGTTAGTAGCTACGTGTTGTAGAGAAAAATAGTTTGATCTGCTACCAGGATAAATGGGTTTTGCTGCCCAACGAAAAGCAATATTGTGTCATTCAGCCCAAGAGAAGTTAGTACATCAGACGCAGTGTAACATTTTTCTGTAATAACTTTTTGTATGTTACTCATACATATTTCCTCAGTGTATTACTTCTTGTTTGTGTGTCACTTTATACTTCCTTTATTTCAAGGGCAACCCTTCGATAACACGGAACTCCTAAGTGCTGCCGTGTCTAATGTCATCATATCCGTAGTTGTTGGTCAACAGTTCAGCAACGACGATCCCACTATACGGAATCTGATGGGTCTGATCAAAGACAACGTAAAACTCTTTTCTTCTGTTTCAGCTCTAGTAAGTTATTACATGACTAGCTGATGACCCGGCGTTGCCCGGCTATGCATTTGGCTGGTGTTGACTCCGCCCACTTTCTCTAACCCTAACACACAAACACTCAATGTTTCAAGTTTGTGAGCTTTGGGGGTTTTGGCATCAATAATTTGTATATTCACATAGAAATTAAACGAATCAGATTGTCTGTTTGTGACTTTGCCCCCTCCAGCATTTGAACCCAACTGTAGCAGGTTTGAGGCATCTGCTATTAACAGTGTAAAAATGGCAGCAATTTAAATATTCCCCTTGAAAATCAACAGGTGAATTTTGAGTACCTATTATAGGCTCCACCCACTTCCCTGAATATTAATCTCAGTCACTCAGTGACCAGCTGAGCAAAGTTTAAGAACCCTGCCATTAACAGTGTAAAAAGGGCTGCAGTTTATATTTTCCCAGTGAAATTTGTTTTTGGCTCTGCCCACTGTTTGTAACCTGGACACATAGTCATTCAATGGCCAAGTTTGTGAGCTTTCGTGGTCCTTGGCATCACATATTTGTATTTCCCTAGTGAAATTTAACAAATCTGATTGGCTGTTTGTGGCTCTGCCCCCTTTTCTGAATTTAAACCGCAGTCACTCAGTGACAAACTGTACCAGGTTTGAGGCATCTGCTATTAACAGTTTAAAAATGGCAGCAATTTAAATATCCCCTCTAAAATCAATGGTTGAATTTTGATTGGCTGCTGTAGACTCCACCCATTTTCCTGAATATTTATCCCAGTGACCAACTGTGCAAAGTTTGAGAACCCTGCCATTAACAGTGTAAGAATGGTTGCAGTTTATATTTGACCAGTGAAATTTGTTTTTGGCTCCACCCACTTTTTGTAACCTGGACACACAGTCACTCAATGACCAAGTCTGTAAGCTTTCAGGTTGCTCGCATCAAAAATGTGTGAATGGAAGCAGTTTATCCAGCAAAGAAATCTGATTGCCTGTTTGTGGCCCCACCCCCTTTAGTGAATTTGGACTCCAGTCACCCAATGACCGACTGTAACAAGTTTAAAGCCTCTGCCATAAACAGTGTAAGAATGGCAGCAGTTTAAATATTCACCTTAAAAAATAATAGGTGAATTTTGATTGGCTGTTGTATGCTCCCCCCACTTTCCTGAATAATAATCCCAGTCACCCAGTGACCAACTGTGCCAAGTTTGAGAACCCTGCCATTAACAGTCTAAGAATGGCTGCAGTTTACATTTTTTCCATTAAAAATGAATGGCTGAAATTTGATTGGCTGTTTTATGCTCCACCCACTTTTCCTGGATTTGTAACCTCAGTCACCAAATGACCAACTGTGCCAAGTGTGGGGACTCTGGCTTGATTACTGTGAGAATGGCAGCCTTTTACGTTTTTCCATTGACATGAATGGGTGAAATCTGATTTGCTGTTTGTAGCTCCGCCCAGGTGAGCAGGGGGGACACGAGACCCCCAGAACATATCATCCCAGGTAGTAAGGGATCTGTATACCAAGTTTCGTTCAAATCGGTTATGCCGTTTTCGAGTGATCGCGGCACATGCATACATACACACATACATCCGATTTTATATATATAGATTGAATTTTTTTTTTTATCAGACATGTAGCATAATACATTTGGACAAAAATGTATATAGAAATTTTACTTTATTTGAAAAATGTCAGCACAGAAAGTTAAAAAAATCATTTTTTTGACAAAATGCATGTCTTTTTTGATAAATATAATAAAACTAAACATCACAGCAGCAATTAAATAGCACCAAAAGAAAGCTGTATTAGTGACAAGAAAAGGAGGTAAAATTAATTTAGGTGGTAGGTTGTATGACCGAGCAATAAATTGTTAAAGCTGCAATGGTCTGAATGGAAAAAAAGTGTCTTGTCCTTAAAGTGAACCTCCGGACTAAAAATCTACTCAGCAGAACTGCAAAGCCTTGGTTTTCTTTAACAGTTTCACAGCATCAGAACTTTGTTTTTCTTACCAAAGCATAATTTTTAGCTGCATTTTTAGCTAAGCTCCACCCATCAAAGAAAAAAAAGCCCGGGCTTTTTTCCCTGATGCTGTGCAGAGCATGATGGGATTTCCTATGTTGTTATTCACGTTGCCTAGCAACTGGGAGAGGTGCTCAGGACAGTTGGAACTGTGTCGCATGCTCCCTGTCACCTCCTTTCAACCAAAAAGATGGCTGCCATCATGAAACCAAATGTTTACCTGTTCTTTTAAAACAGTGTGGATAAGAGATTATATGACCTATCTATTTTAATTATATGACCTATCTATTTTAATTAACATAACTAATGTAACTTAATGACAGTATGTTTGTTTAGGCTGCAGTTCCTCTTTAAGGGGTTTTAAGACTGCAGTCCTTAAGTGGTTAAAGTGCATAAGCATGGCTCAGACCAGTAATTGGTTGATTGGTAAATGTTGGCACAGAGGGAGAATTCTACAAGTCCACAAATGCTAGGCTAAATTCTTGGCTTTTCAGTCTGGATTTGAATAACCCCAGGGAGGGGGCTGTGTTTACCAGATGTGGTAGGGAATTCCAAAGGGTATGGGCAGCATGACTGAAAGCTCTGGATCCAAAGGCTTTGAGATGCGCTCTAGGAGTGACCAACTTCATGGATTCTGCTGATCTGAGGTTGTGAGAGGTGTGCTGCACTTCCATGTATCCAAGGCCCACATTCTCTGGGTATTTGGGCCCTGATAATTGAAATGATTGGGGGAAGGGGGGATTGTGCTTAATTTAGGGTAAGAAAGAAAAGATCTCCTAATTGTGCTTTCATATTTATTTTTAAGCTGTACGGCCTGTTTCCATCCTTGATAGACCTTCTGCCAGGAACTCATCACAAGATTTCTGAAAACATGAAAAACATGCTGAACATTATAACAGAAATATATAATAAGCAGAAGGAAGATCTGAATGTGAATGATCAGAGGAGTCTCATCGATTCGTTTCTCGTTAAGCAGCAAGAGGTGAGGATTACTGGTGAGGACATTTATGATGGCTTTTCAGCCTTCTCTCATGTGTGACTTTAAAGAGAGTCTGAAGCCAAAATAATTTGGTCTTCTTATTGCTCACTTATATTAAGCAGTAAGATCAAAGCTGATTTGCAGCAACAGCGCCGCAGAATGAGGTATATATTCCCCCAAAATCCAGGGGCAAAATTCCATGACTTACCAGGTCGTGGTTTTTGCTGCCCAGGGGAGGCAGAGCTGAGCGCAGTAGCTCTGCCTCCAGTGCAGTCAATCTCTGCCGATCTCCGCCTCTCTCCGACCCTGTCAGTGAAAGAAGAATGAGATGGGTGGGGAGAGGGGAAGATTGACTGGAGCAGAGGCAGAGCTACAGCACAAAGCTCCGCCTCCTACAGGAAGTGCAGGGAGAATTTTGCACCCGGGGATGTCGGGGGGATTAAGACCTCATTCTGCCGCGCTGTTGCGGTGAATCAGATTTGATCTTTCTGCTTAACGTAAGTGAGCAATAAAAAAAGTAAATTATTTTGGCTTTAGACTCTCTTTAAGTACAACAGAAGGGAGAGACTGAGAGATATTGAGGCTGTCATTTTTATTTCCTATTAAACATTACTCGTTGCCTGGCAGCCCTGCTGAACTCTTTGGCTGCAGTAGTGCCTGAATCTCACACATGAAACAAACATGTGGGTAATTCAGTCAGATTCAAGTCAGCAACATCTGATCTGCATGCTTGGTCAGGGCCGATGGCTAAGAGTGCCAGAGGCAGAGGATCAGCAGGACAGCCAGGCAACTTGCACTGTTTAACTACTTCCTGCAAAACTGATGTTTTAAAACGTCCTGGCAGATGAGTGTGATACTCCCGCAGGTGCCTCTGGGAGGTCGGGAAGTGGTTAAAAGAAAATATATATGGCAGCTTCCACATCCCTCTCACTTCAGGTGCGCTTAAAAGAGGAACTTTCATCCAGGATTGAACTACATCCCAATCAGTAGCTGATACCCCCTTTCCCACAAGAACTTAAAGCGGATCCGAGATGAAAAAGTAATTATAAAAAGTAATTTGTCTATATACCTTATCTAAAGTTTAGATAGCATATCTAGCTGCAAACAGCTTCAACAGCTTATGATTATTTATTCCTGTGATACAATGAGGGCAGCCATGTTCTGTTTGTCACATTATCACAGGCAGAGGGCTGGAGATGCTATCAGCTTGCCGGTGTGTAAATTCAGTCCCCTCTCCTCCTCCCTCCTCCCCTCTGCTTCTGAAATCAATGGCTAGTACCTCCTCCTCCTCCTGCCCAGACTGAGCTCCCATAAGCCCTTGCTACTGCCAAGGCTCCCTGAAAACCTGTGGGTGAGGCTTGTTTGGTTTATAGGGAATTAGAGTATTAAAACAAAACAAAACAGTATTTGGCTTGAGGAATGCCCTATAAACAATAGGAAAGGAACACAATTATGCAATGAGTAAAATTTTATCTCTGATCCACTTTAAAGGAACCCTGCATAGAAGAAAAAATGCCATACTTACCTTACCTTTGGCATCCTCCAGCCCCCCTGTAGTCTGTGAGGTCCCTCTGTGTCATCTGGGCTCCCTGCATTCTTCTAATGGCAGCTCCCATCTGCGCACCCATCTCGTGTGCCTAGTGCCTCGAGCATTGTGCACATGTGCACAGAACTCACTGCGCCGGGCGTGCAAGCAAGATAGGCACGTGGATGGGCCACGCATGTACAATTGCATACGACTCCCGGCCACGTCGCGTGCTAATGGAGCCATCAAGAGAAGAACGGAGGGAGCCCAGAGGACTCAGAGGGACCTCATCATGGACTGTGGAGGGCAGGAGGAAGCCCCGGGTAAGTTCAGCTTAGCCTTTTTTTTCTTCTGTTGAGGGTACCTTTAACTTTTCAAGCATTTCTAACTGTTTTATTTGTTTTATAATTTGTTTTTATTTTGCAGGGGAAGTCAGAGCTCAGCAAGTACTTCAACAATGAAAACTTAACGACTCTCATATATGACCTTTTTGTGGCTGGGATGGACACAACCAGCACCACTCTGAGATGGGCAATTGTGCTGATGATTAAATATCCAGAAATACAAAGTAAGAAATGTACCCGCTTTCAGGTGCATGGTCTGCTAACTTTAAAATCCATGAGAATGTTAGGCGCCCCATTTAAGATGCACTTCAAGCTTGAGTCCACCATGTAAAATAGAATGTGGGCCTCTCCTCCTTGTGCTCATCACTGTAGAATTCCTTCCACTCTTGATGTAGGGGCTTAGCTATATCGGGGTCAGGTCCCTCTGCAGAGATTTGTCACCTGGTGTAGCCCCACCTCCATAACAGGGGGAGGGGGCGCTAGGGGGTCCCAGTCCTGTACATTGCAGTGCAGCTGCAGAGAGGGGCTAAGCATTATATATTACCCGGTCCTGGCAGCGATACAGGACCCTGTTCAGTTTACAAGTGCAGTGCAGCCAATCACAATGCAGCTTGTGACATTGACAGAAGACACATGGTGATTGGCTGGCTGCATGACACTTGTAAAATTGAACAGGAAGTGAAGAGGACTTGTATCTCCACTGGGAGCAAGTACTGTTCAACACTCCACTGCCGCTCTGCAGGACCACCCCTCAGCTCCCGGTCCCCTCCCCAGCGAAGTATGCATCGCTGGTGAGCTGGGCTCAGGGCGAGCCTTATAACGGCTCTCCGTGCTGCCGCAAAACTCCCCTGTGGCGATCAATACTATTCCCCCTCCGAGTTGTTGCAACCGCCGGAGCCCCAAATTACCCTTAAGCATCCCGCCGAAAGAACCTGCTTCGCCCCAGCGATGGCAAGGGTTGTTATGCCCGTAAACCTTGATGACTAACTTGGTTTACTAGAAATCTGTACTGTCTGGGACATATGAAAGCTACCACCTTCATTCTGTTTTAAGAAAGCTACTTATTTGGCTGATGTGCAGAACCTCTTTCATTGCACAGTGCTGTCAAGGGTGGGAGCAGTGAAAAATGCGAGGCGGGGCGCTATAAAAAATGGCGCCTCATTGAAAATCATTATTAAACGAAATTTATCGGTTTATAAAGTTAAAAAATGGCGCCGACCATCAAAACGTTATTTATCGTTTTAAAACCTGTTTTTTTTTTTGTCCTGCCTGAACGATATTTATCGTTTTAAGCCCTGCTTTGCTGTAGTTTGGAAAATGTCTGCCCGCCGACTTTAACGTTTAATAGCACAGCCCCCTTAAAAGCTAGAAACACCAAATGTGCAGGTTATGTTAAGATGAAAATTGAGAACAAGAGGAAACATTTTTTTTCAAAAACACCTTATAGTTTTTAAAAAAATCGATTTTAAAATTCTCCTTCTGACCGTGGGAAAATTAAACGCCTGCCGACTTTAGAGGTTAATAGCAAAGCCCCCTTAAATGCCAGAAACACCAAATGTGTAGGGAATGTTAAGAAGAACAGTGGGAACAAGAAGAAAAAAAAATGTTTCATAAAGACCTTATACTTTTTAAGAAAATCATTTTTTAAAAGTTCAATGGTTCAAAGAAAAAAACGTTACATTTAAATGCCGCTGTTCAAAGGGGGTAGAAAATATTTCCCAGCAGTTATTAGCAAAGGCCCCTTACATCCTAGCACTACCAAATTTGCAGAATATGATAAAAAGATAGTGGGAAAAAATATTTAAGAATTAAAAATATACATTTTAATGTTAGGGAATTTTCTGAGTGTGGGAAATCTGAAAAAAAAAATGGCGTGGGGTCCCCCTCCCAAGGGTACAATGTAACATTGTAGTGTGCTGTGTTGATGGTATAATGGTTAAGATAGCAGCCTACCAAGTGGTAGGCCTGGGTTCGATTCCTGGCCAATGTATGTGAGTTGGCTTTGGACATCCTATAAATCCCTAAGCAAGCTCATTTTTCTCTTGGATATATCATAATGGTACATGCTAGGCTGGCTTCAGCATGTAGTGTTGGTGGTGGTATAGTGGTGAGGAGAGCTGCCTATCAAGCACTAGACCTGGGTTCAATTCCCGGCCAATGTATGTAAGCTGGCTTTTTAAATCCGACAAGACCCTGCTCCTCTGGAGGAGAAGGGAGGAGGGAAAGAGAAAGGGAGGAAGGAGAAAAAGAACTAAGGGAACAGTCAATAGGTTCTATGGGCTACCATTCAGCATAAATAAGGTTCCATTTGCGATTACTTTAATTTTTCCGCTGGAATCCGGAATTCCGCTGAATTTTGCAAAAATCCGGCGGAATTTCGCAAAAATCCGGCGGAAGTTTCATAGCAACGGAATTAAGCGCTGGTGGAATCCGCGAATTGCGGCGGAACGGAATTTGCTCTTTCCGATCATCACTACTGTACATGCACAAGGCAGTGTAAGGGATGTGGGGCTGACTTTGCTTCCTCATCATGTCACATGTCACCTCGGGTACACTTTCAAGTGTTGCTGAACTGACATGTGACATGGCCTGATGCATTAACTTTAATTAAAGAACTACTCCAGCCAAAAAGTAAGCAGTTTAAATCTGACAGATCTAACAGGTTTTGGACTAGTCCATCTCCTCATGGGGGATTTTCAGGGCTACTTTCGTTTTCAGAAGCTTTTCCTGATTGACAGTAGTAAGCGGTAAGATACCAGCCAGCCTCCCTACTAGTAGAATTAGAATCAGAATCATTTATTTCGCCAAGCATGACAGGGTTATGCCTGGAATTGGGTTTGGAACATACAGAGCTCAGCAACTGCAGAGACACAACAATAGTGCAATATACAGGAGACATATATGATAAAGCATTTAACAAGATAATACGGAAGCATTTTACAAGATAATACAGATCACAATGACAGATGACAGACTATGAGGACTGCGCACATGAGGGCAGCCAGAGCCCTCAATTACAGTTCCAAGAGAAAGCATGTTCTGTGACAGGGCCAGTCTGTGAATCTAAAATGGAGGGGGTGGAGGCAGAACATGGGTGGAGTTCAGGAGGTTGACGGCAGAGGGGAACAAAGAGTTCCTGTGCCTCGTAGTCCTGGTGGGGATGACCCGGAATCTCCGCCCTGAATGTAGGTGACTGAAGTAGCACTGGCCAGGGTGGGAGGGGTCGTTTGCTATCTTCAGCACTCTAGTGCAGTCTCGAGTTGTAGAGTAGTTCAAGTGAAGGGAGGGGTTTCCCGATGGTTCTCTCTGCTGATCTAATGACCCTCTGGAGTTTGTGCCTGTCGCTGGCAGAGGAACCAGCATACCAGACCAGGATGGAAGAGCAGAGGATAGATTCTGTAGTGGCAGAGTAGAATCTTGTGAGAACCTGATGGGGCATGCCAAACTTTTTGAGCTGGCGGAGGAAGAAGAGTCTTTTCTGGGCCTTTGCCAGGGTGGAGCTTGTGTTAGCCTTCCATCTCAGGTCATTTGAGATGGTTGTGCCCGGGAGGCGGACACAGGTTACTCTCACCACTTCAGTGCCGTCAATCTGGATTGGTAGTGGTGAAGGGGCATGCTTCCTGAAATCTATAATCATCTCCACAGTTTTTGCTGCATTCAGGACCATTCTATTCTCCCTGCACCAGTGACAGATTCTGTCTACCTGCTGACGATAGGCACTATCGTCATTATTGGTGACAAGGCCAACAATAGTGGTGTCGTCTGCAAATTTGATAACCTTGACCGAGTCTGCTGTGGATCTGCAGTTGTTCGTGTAGAGGGAGAACAACATCGGAGACAGGACGCAGCCTTGTGGAGCCCCCATTTTGGTGGTCCGTGGTTGAGAGGAGATGTCACCCAGCTTGACAGATTGTGAACTGTTGGATAGGAAGTCTGTGATCCAAAGGCGTAGGGTGGAGTGGATCCCGAGTGCTGCTAGACTCTCCTGAAGTGTGCGTGGACAGATGGTGTTGAAGGCCGAACTGAAGTCCAGGAGGAGTATTCTAGCATACGAGTCTGGCCTATCCAGGTGGACGCTGATGAGCTCCAGGCAGATATTGATGGCATCATCAGTGGACCTGTTTGCTCTGTACCCAAACTGGAAAGGGTCAAGAAGGGCCATGGTGGAGGTCTTCATGATAACAGATGTTAGTGCCACAGGCACTAGTAAGCAGTAAGCTGGTATCTTATGGCTAGTAAGCAGTAAGATACCAGCCAGCCTCCCTACTCACTTGCACACTGTTTTGTCAGTTAGACTTAGCAACTGCCATTCGGGAAATGCTTTTGAAATCAAAGAACGCCCTGAGAATCCCCCATCAGTATTGGATTAGTCCAAAACCTGTCGGTTCTGTCAGATTTTATTTGCTTACTTTTTTCGCTAGGGTGCTCCTTGCTGTGCACAATCAGCACATGGCAATATTGCTGCCAACAACGCCAGGGGAGTTATACACTCTGTGCAATTAGAGCATCTTGCTTTATCTGGGTAAAGTTCGCTTTGCTATGGTATAGTGCAGTACGCTACTAACACAATCAGTGTTCCACACACATTACTGTAGCAAGTCATGCGCTACCTAGGTAACGTGAGATGCTTTAATTTACCAAAAGTTACTGCATCATGAGATGAATATGGGTTCACAGAGTGCTAATAACTTATCAATTTTCCCCTTTAATTATTTATTGCAGTGCACGAGTTAAAAAAGTGCTTTTATCTATGTCACAGATGATAGCTGTAAAATCCAGCCACAGCTCCTGAAAAGTAAACAGAAGCCAGAACACTTTGATTTGGTTGTACTAACACTGCTCATAATAATATGAAAGGGCTGTTAATTCAAAAAGGTATTTTGTTTTTTAGCTCAATGAAACAGATTTGACATCAGCCTTTCATCTGACCAGTTATTTTTATTTTATTTTTTACCTTTTCATGAATTACCAAGGGTTTCTGAGTATACAGAATCATTTTATATCTTTGCTGTCAGTTGTTTATTGGCTGTACATGATATCTATGTAATAGTCTGACTTCATAAACTGTCATCTGGCAGAGAAAGTTCAGGAGGAGATTGATGGTGTTATTGGCACAGCCCAGCCTCAAGCAGAGCACAGGAAGGAGATGCCGTATACCGACGCCGTCATCCATGAGGTACAGCGGGTTGGGGACATTGCGCCCGGAGGATCTCCGCATGAAGCTATTCAAGATGTCACATTCAGGGGACATTTCATTCCAAAGGTATATGTGGCTTTGCTTCTTTTAATGTAGTTTTCAGCATGGTAGACGCAGTAGAGCATTGTATCGTGTTAGCTATCAGTAAAAGCAAGAAGTTTTGAATTAGCATAATACCATTTCATTTATTGGCTAAGTTAGAGTTTGAGCTAATATGCCCAATTCAGACGTTGTTCCTGTATACTGATATGACGTTAGAACACACAGCGTATATACACTGGACATTAGAGGCATTCTTTTGCAAACATATATTAATGTCATTATATGCCTTAATAACAATATCAGGAGGGTCTCACTGGATGCTAGCTAATTTATGACAAATGCATAAGACGTTTGCTAAAAGATCATGTACCACAGACTCCGGGTGATGAAGAGACATTGTAAAACCAGAGTTCAAAAAGTGTACTCAGGCAGAGTACATACAATGCTTGTTATAGGATCAAAAGAATTGGGGCATTGAACCCTTTAGCAGCCAATTTATTTAAAGGCTTGAAAGTGTTCCAGGCCAATTTTTTAGCACATTTACTTGATACATTTCCTTGCTTCTTATTAGTTCTACTGTAATTTGTATTTATGGATACTTGTCACTAGGGGGCAGTGTGAGACAATACCAGAGGACTTCTGCTTTCAGTTTATTTATTTTCTACTAGTAGAGAGAGAGCAAAGCATTCCAAGAATGTACAGCACAATGAGTTCTGCCGACTGAGGTCAAAAGCAGTGTATTTATGTTAAAGAGAACCTGTAACAAAAAAAAGTTCCCCTGGGGGGTACTCACCTTGGGAGGGGGGAGCCTGAGGGTCCCAATGAGGCTTCCCTCTCCCCTGTAGCTGCAGGCAGTCCAGCACTGGCTCCCCTGAAGTGTCTCGCAATCCTCCCTCGACAAGCATGACAAGCTACATTTATTTACCTCCCCGGCTCCAGCGCAGGCGCAGTATCGGCTCTCCACCTCGGAGAGAGACAGAAATAGCAGACTTGCGCCTGCGCAGTAGAGCGGCCCGACAGTGATCGGCTATTTCCGCCTATTTCCGAGGCAGAGAACCTGCGCTGGAGCCGGGAAGGTAAATATTTACATCCATGCTGTATGGGGAGCTTTATTGCCACCGACGTGGGACCAAGGAGGACGGGGGTAGCCTCAATAGGATCCGGAGGCTTCCCCCACGCGAGGTGAGTACCCCCCCAGGGGAGGTTTTTAAAGGCGTGGCCATGACATTGTATGGGCGGAGCTAACGTAATGGCGTAACAGCGAGGCATAAGAAAGCAGTGTTTACGCCATGATGTGGTGAAACGAGGATTCAGATCATGGGTGTACAGAAGCTGTGTGATGCTATTTAGTAGTAATCCGTAACCCCAAAGCAGCAAATATAGCCAACTATGACCATTAAATAATAAATGCAGCAACAGTTACCCCAGACAGCAGAAAATAAACGCAATGTGGGCAACATTTCAGCAGGAAATAAACGCAATGTGGGCAACATTTCAGCAGGAAATAAACGCAATGTGGGCAACATTTCAGCAGGAAATAAACGCAATGTGGGCAACATTTCAGCAGGAAATAAACGCAATGTGGGCAACATGTCAGCAGGAAATAAACGCAATGTGGGCAACATTTCAGCAGGAAATAAACGCAATGTGGGCAACATGTCAGCAGGAAATAAACGCAATGTGTGCAGCATGTCAGCAGGAAATAAACGCAATGTGTGCAGCATGTCAGCAGAAAATAAAAACAATGTGTGCAGCATGTCAGCAGGAAATAAATGTAATGTGGGCAACATGTCAGCAGAAAATAAACGCAATGTGGGCAACATTTCAGCAGGAAATAAACACAATGTGTGCAGCATGTCAGCAGAAAATAAAAACAATGTGTGCAGCATGTCAGCAGGAAATAAATGTAATGTGGGCAACATGTCAGCAGAAAATAAACGCAATGTGGGCAACATGTCAGCAGGAAATAAACGCAATGTGTGCAGCATGTCAGCAGAAAATAAAAACAATGTGTGCAGCATGTCAGCAGGAAATAAATGTAATGTGGGCAACATGTCAGCAGAAAATAAACGCAATGTGGGCAACATGTCAGCAGAAAATAAACGCAATGTGTGCAGCATGTCAGCAGAAAATAAAAACAATGTGTGCAGCATGTCAGCAGGAAATAAATGTAATGTGGGCAACATGTCAGCAGAAAATAAACGCAATGTGGGCAACATTTCAGCAGGAAATAAACACAATGTGGGCAACGTCAGCAGAAAATAAACGCAAT
Organism: Hyperolius riggenbachi; assembly: GCF_040937935.1. NCBI lineage: Eukaryota > Metazoa > Chordata > Amphibia > Anura > Hyperoliidae > Hyperolius > Hyperolius riggenbachi. Next base: position 44,644,033 of record NC_090649.1, on the reverse strand, counting down.
GCGTGCAGCATGTCAGCAGAAAATAAATGCAATGTGGGGAACATTTCAGCGGAAAATAAACGCAATGTGTGCAACATGTCAGCGGAAAAAAAACGCAATGTGGGCAGCATTTCACCTGCAAAAAAAAAAGAATTTACTCACCTGACAGGAGTCCCCTCACCTGGCCGGGCTCTGGTGTGCAGGTCCCCGGACGATCATCCTCCTACATATTTCCCACGCTGAATGGAATAGCAGGGCTATGGGAAGATGGCACCCCAAGCCCTGTACTGGAGACACAAATAGTCTCCAGTGCAGGGTTTCGGACGCTATCTTCCTGTAGCCCTGCTCCCCTGCTGAACACTATGCAGGCTGGCTGCGGGCTATGAACTGGTGCGTCGTAAGACCAGTTGCAATCGGACGGTGGCCAGAGGCCGGGACGTCCCGCGGCTAAAAGCAGGATGTTTCCCGGGACCTAGCACAGCCTGGGACAGGGGACCCTGAATCCAGGAAGCGTCTCGGCTAAAGCGGGACGTCTGGTCACCGTAGTTAAACCCCATCTACCAGCAAAAGAAATACAAATAATTGTGGCATTAAATATCACCTTTCTAGGGCAAAAAAATACCGTAAAAGTATTTTATTTTTTATTTCTTGTGCTGGGAAGATGATAAATACAACCTCCCAACACAGGTGTAACCGTAATAACTGGCTGGTAGAGGCACTCAAAAACAATAAAACAATTAAAAACACTTTAAAAAGGTGAACATGTGGTTGGCTTGTCTCATCTGCAGAAAGTGACAGCCAGTACAAGTGATAAGAAACTCAAAAGCTTATTACACAAATATTAGGGTAAGACCAGAGCTGGGACAAGGTCCTCCAGCACCCAAGGCTGACACACCAAAATGCACCCCTCCATCCCTCCCACCCCAGCCATCACACACTGATTGCTATTAGACTAAGAGGGCCACATGGCCCACAACCTCCCCAACACCTTAATATCTAGTTATCTGGCTTGCAGTCACTGCTATGTATCCCCTTTTCTTATTTCTTTCTGCTTAAAACACAATTAGGAATGACAGCTGAATGAATTGTGCGCCCCCTCCTACACTGCGCCCTGAGGCTGGAGCCTCTCCAGCCTATGCCTCGGCCCGGCCCCAACGTGTTTCAGGGGCGTGTCCCACTTCCTCAGATCAATACACCAAAAACCATTTTCAAGGAGGAGTTGAGACCGTTCATCTCAGTTGTACAGCGCAATTTTCTTCTGGTTTAAAGAGAATCTGTACTCTCAAATTCTTACAATAAAAAGCATACCATTCTATTCATTATGTTCTCCTGGGCACCTCTTTGCCGTTTCTGCAGCTCCCAGACGCGATCCTGGCTTTTAATCGCCAGTTTCAGGCAGTGATAAAAAAAACATGGCCGCTAACCAGGACGTGATGTTTGTGTATATCTCATGTTACAGTATACTACAAGTTTTTATTACATAGAGAATTATCTGCACTCCAGTCTGGGATTCTCACAGTTCTCAGCATAAGACAGGCAGCTTCCTTCCCCCTCAGAGAGCTCTGTCTGTGAGTAGTAAACAAAGCACACAGAGCCTGCGGGGGGCGTGGAGGAGGCAGGCATAACTTCTCCCTATCACAGCAGAGGCAGCACATTCCTCCCTGGCTCGACAAGGCTTGACAAAGAAAAGAAGATTAGATATATTACAGAGACAGTGCAACTAGAAAAGGCTGCAGTAACCCAGACCACTTTAGAACAGGTATAGGAACTTATAGGATACAAGAAATAAGGCTGAAAATTTTGTTACAGAGTCTCTTTAATGTCCTGGGGAAGCGGAACATGCCTACGAAATCCATTGTCTGTCTTATCCTAGTATTTGTGCAATACATGTTCGTGTTCCTATCTGTCATATTGGCCGCCACTTTCTGAAGCAACAGTAAGCCAACCATTACCTCTTCTTTTTACACAGTTCTTAAAGCAAATCTGAAGTGAAAAATAATAAAAAGTATGATATAATGAATTGTATGTATGCTACGGATAAGGAATAGAACATTAGCAGCAAAGAAAAGTCTCACGTTTTTTTTTTTTTTTTTCAGTTATATAGCTTTTTTTTTTTTTTTATAACATTGCATCATACTTTCACAGCTGCAGTTTTAAAACCACAATCTGTCTTTTAAGCTAAAAAACAAATAAATAAGAAAGAAATAATGACCCTTTGAACTTTCCTGCAGTAAAACCTTATCCAAGCTGTCTCTTGGCTGTTTTTAAGTGCTTCAGAAAACAGCTCAGAGAAACTCTTTTTGCATAGATAACTGAAGTTTTTTTAACTCTTCCTGTACTGGAAAACAATATGAGACTCGTTTCTCTGCTTCTGATGTTCCATTACTTAGCTGTACTACACATACAATTTATTATCTCATACGGTTTTTTTTTCGCTTCAGTTGTGCTTTAATTGTTTTATAATTTTTGGGCACCTCCACCCCCAGTTATCATAGCTTCAGACTGCCTAAAGCCTTGTACACACATGTGAGGACTGTCGCTTGGCAGCAGGATAGGGAAATGATCCATTGGGTGATAGTTCAGGGCCAAGTTCTGTACAGATGGGTCACTAGACTGCAGGCTAGAGATGGGTTGTACTTTATGGAGGGGGAGAAGGGCATGGCAGCACAGTGCACAGCAGAGTGGGGTGGAACGGGGGGAAGGCATACTGAGTAGTGATGGGCGAACACCTGGATGTTCGGGTTCGGGAAAGTTCGCCGAACATGGCCGAGATGTTCGGCATGTTCGGGCCGAACCCCGAACTTCCCGAACATCCCTATTTTGGGGGCCCTATGGGGTCGCAGGCATAAGGGGGGAGCATGCCCCGATCGCGGGGGGGGTCGGAAATTCCCCCCACCCCCTCCGCTAGCGCTCCCCCCTCTGCCCGCTTCCCCATTCAAAAGTTTCAAGAAGTACCTGTATAGCGGATGGCCTGGCAGTGGGCGGCACTGTGGAGTGAGGAGGAGGAGGAGTCCGGAGAGTGACGAGTTGAGGGAGGCCGGGCAGCGGGCGTGAGGTCAGCGAAAGGGCGGAACTTCCGCCCTTTCTCTGACCTCACGCCCGCTGCCCGGCCTCCCTCAACTCGTCACTCTCCGGACTCCTCCTCCTCCTCACTCCACAGTGCCGCCCACTGCCAGGCCATCCGCTATACAGGTACTTCTTGAAACTTTTGAATGGGGAAGCGGGCAGAGGGGGGAGCGCTAGCGGAGGGGGTGGGGGGAATTTCCGACCCCCCCCGCGATCGGGGCATGCTCCCCCCTTATGCCTGCGACCCCATAGGGGGGCCGTATTGCGGCCTGTTCGGCCGAACAGGGCCCTGTTCGCCCGAACAGGGGCCCTGTTCGGCCCTGTTCGGGGGCATACAGAAGTTCGGGGCGAACCCGAACTTAAAAGGCCGAACACCATGAGGTGTTCGGCCGAACTCGAACATCACCCGAACAGGGTGATGTTCTGCAGAACCCGAACAGTGGCGAACACTGTTCGCCCAACACTAATACTGAGTAGGAGAACAAAGCCCTGGGCCTGTGCTTAACTGAGATGATCCACTATGTTGATGTCTGGCCAACACATCCAGAGTTATCAGGCCGCAGTACAGCTGCTACATTCACAGCAGAGATGGCCCCAACCAGCCACCTTGGCCAAAAAACATCTAGTGTTTATACAAGGCTTAACCCTCCTGGCGGTCTATTAAAAACCGCCAGGGGGCAGCACAGCGTTTTTTTTTTTTTATTTTGTTTTTTGTTTAAATCATGTAGCGAGCCTAGGACTCGCTACATGATAGCCGCTGTGCAGCGGCATCCCCCCACCCACTTCGATCGCCTCTGGCGATCTGCGATCAGGAAATCCCGTTCAAGGAATTTTTTTTTTTCATGGAGGGCTTCCCCCGTCACCATGGCGATGGACGGGATGACGTCACCGATGTCATCGACGTTGTGACGACATCAGGAGTCCCGATCCACCCCTCAGCGCTGCCTGGCGTTGAAAGGCCAGGCCGCGCAAAGGGTCTGGGGGGGGGGGGGGGGCGGCGCGGAGTGGCGGATATCGGCGAATCAGCGCGGTGCGGCCGCGATCGGCGTGCACACGCAGCTAGCAAAGTGTTAGCTGCGTGTTGCAAAAAAAAAAAAAAATTGCAGCCTGGCCCAGCAGGGCCTAAGAAATCCTCCTGCACGGCTTACCCCGAACGTACCACCAGGAAGGTTAAGAGAGGAGAGAGAGATAGTAGGCGCGGCTACTGTAATTTTCTATGGAAGAAAAACAGAGCAATGAATTGGTGCAGCAAGCATTTTCCTTTAATACCAACAAACAAAAACTGTGTTCAATTGGGAAGAACAAAGTTTGGGTATAGGGGCTCGAGATTTTAAGGAGACACCCAACTCATGTTATACACATCCAATCCCAAAAAGGGCTGTGCTCACAATACACAAGTGTGCCAGGATCACCCTAAAATGATAGAAAAATACAAAACACTCCACCCAGGACACAGCACTCCACCGGGATGGGCCACCACCAGGAAGGATCAGATATAATCTCGAGTCATGATAACAATCACTGAGTGGCTGCCAGCGTCAGGCACATCAAATCAACCTGGAGCTCCAGCTGTGCAGGTAGCTATCATGCTTCCAGAATGGCACTGCGATTGGTAAAAAGTCAGTTTATTCCATTCAAGGCAAAATTAGGTATAAGAGCTTTGAATGTGGCTAAGCCATGAACTACAGCCAACACACTTCCTTTCCCATCACCCCTGCACGATTGATCACCCTAGCATCTACGTACCTCCAGGCTCCTCCCTTCGAGGTACCCCCCTTCCTGATGCCTAACCCTAAGACCCCACTTCCTGATGCCTAACCCTAAGACCTCCTTCCAGACGCCTAACCCTAAGACCTCCTTCCTGATGCCTAACCCTAAAACCCCCCTTCCAGATGCCTAACCCTAAGACCTCCTTCCTGATGCCTAACCCTAAGACCTCCTTCCAGACGCCTAACCCTAATGGTCCATACTCACAGGCTACTTTTGTAGCCTATCGCTAGCACACAGGAGCGTGTGCGCGACAGTTCGGCGACAGCTCTTCGCCAGGTCCCTCCGCATACACACTGCGGAAGAGGGATTAGGGATGCGACGGAAGCTGTCGCCGACGTTCCTCCCCCCTGCCGGAAACTCAGTGCACTCAACTGCAGGTTGCTGTCACTAGTCCACATACACATGCGGACTACCGACAGTTGCGGCGAAGTTGCGGTGGCAACTGTTGCAAGGCGATTGACCGCACCAATCGCCTGGCGACAGCAGCGACGAGCGACGGTTCGGGGTGCACGCACCATACTCACGGGCGGTGTGTCGCTGCAACACGCGCGTGCCACGTGGTTGTGGCGACAATTGTAGCCCGTGAGTATGGACCATTAGACCTCCTTCCAGACGCCTAACCCTAAGACCTCCCCTTCCTGACACCTAACCATAAACCCCCCCTTCTTGATGTCTAATCCCCAAACCTTTCCTGCTCTGCAGACGTGGATTTGTTTGACGGGTGTACGAGCCATTACACGTGCTTCTACTTTTTAACTCCCCCTTTTGTCTTGCAGGGCACAGCTGTTTTCCCATTCCTTTCTTCTGCACTGACAGATGAAGCCTACTTTGAAAAGCCTCATGAGTTCTATCCACAACACTTTCTTGATGCACAAGGACATTTTAGGAAGAATGAATCCTTCATCCCATTCTCTATAGGTAACTATGAATAGAGTTTATGGCTAGCCTTTTCAGTGACTTAACCTTTAGCTGAACACGTCACTATGGTGGGTGTGGCCGTGGCGGCAGCCCCAGGACCGCTTAATGCCGATTGGGGCTCTGTTTTGCAGGAGATTGCGCAGGCTGCGCGGGCATCTCCTGCTTGGTGGGTGGAGCTCTGCCTTCAGTCTCCGAGCAGTGATCCCGCCATCTAATTACCTGTACAGCGCTGCAATCTACAGCAGCACTGTACTGGGGACTGCCGTGTGGCACGGCTGTCCCCTCCATTGGCTCAGAAGTGATCTGAAGCCTATGACAGCCAATCACAGAGATAGGCTGGTGGGCGGAGGGAGGGAGTGTCCACTTTACATACTTTAAAAAACACACCATTTTAATAAAAAATAAAACATATAAACATAAAAAAACAAATAAACACCCGGGGGGCAATCTGACCCCACCAACAGAGAGCACTGTTGGTGGGGAGAAAAGGGGGGGGGGGATCACTTGTGTGCTGTGTTGTGCGGCCCTGCAGCTTGGCCTTAAAGCTGCAGTGGCCTATTTAAAAAAAAAAGGCCTGGTCTTTATGGGGGTTTAACACTGTGGTCCTCAAGTGGTTAAAGCACAGCTGACCCAAGGCAAAGCTATATAAGGTAAGCACAGATGTTTGTTAATGCTGTATATTGCTGTGCATTGTCGGTACAACCCTTTATCCCCCCGCTCCTCATAATATTGGCTAAGGGTACATTTCCACCGTAGCGTGAAATTTTCACGTCAAAAAAATATTATTAGATTTTTCTGATTGGTGAAAATTTGCTTGTAAATTTGTACACGTTTTTATGCAAATTTAACAAAATCTGCCTAGGAAAAGCTTAGCCATGACTGCTGACAACTTCCTTTAACCATAGATTTAATGGGAATGTTTGCGCAAACAAGGCATTACTAAGTCTTGCCTATGCAAAACAGTGTATGTGAATCGTATGCGTACAAATGCGTATGAAAATTCACATTTGATGAAAACAGCCCCATTCACCACCATTAGTTGCCAAATCAGTGCAAATTTTCTGAGAGAAAAAAATCTGACGCAAAACGCACAAGTGGAAACCTAGCCTCAAGTTACATATTCAGATAGGAAGAGGCAGACTTGCTGTGATATTCCCTCCTCTTAACGTTAATTAATGAAGCAGGGAAGAGAAAGGAAAGGGAGGCTGGTAGGAGGGAACATCATGGCAAGCACGCCTCTTCCTGTCTGAAAAAGGACTTTAACCAAAAGTACGGGACCCAGGGGAATAGGCAACGGTTTGGGTTAATCAGTTAGGGTTAGGTATTGGGTGGTGGTGGGGTGTTGGGTAAGGATTGGGCATTGATAGAGGGATAGAGTTTTACAGTGAATGGCGTTAGGTTAAATGATCATAAAATATTGGTAAAAGTAAAATATTGGTAAAAATACACAGAGCCTAATAGTAGAATAACAGTCATTTTCCCAATATTCTACTAGCGACAATATTTAGGCACTTTTTTTATGTACCTGATAACACTTCCAGGAGAAGATGATAGTAAATCTATATCTATGATCTTTTGGTTTGGTCTTGCCCTGAATATTTATCATAGCATGAATATTTTATTGCATCTATCACAGAAGACGTGAACCTTAAACGAGTGATAAGATTATTTAATAAACTACATTGTTACCTAATTAGTTAGGTTGAATCAAAGACATGCATCCATCAAATCCAATCAGAATACCGTATATACTCGCATATAAGCCGACCCGCATATAAGCCTTCCCCTTCCCCCCCCCCCCCCCACTTTTACCTAAAAAAACTGGAAAAATAATTGACCCCCATATAAACCGGGGGTAGGAAATGCTGGCCGCCTTATTGCCCTAGTGTGTCCCAGTATAGCTAGTAAAGTGCCCAGTATAGGTAGTATAGTTCCCAGTATAGCTAGTATAGTGTCCAGTATAGGTAGTAAAGTGCCCAGTATGGGTAGTTAGTGCCCCAGTATAGCTAGTAAAGTGCCCAGTATGGGTAGTTAGTGCCCAAATATAGCTAGTAAAGTGCCCAGTATGGGTAGGTAGTGCCCCAGTATAGCTAGTGTAGTGCCCAGTATGGGTAGGTAGTGTCCCTGTATGGCTAGTATAGTGCCCAGTATAGCTAGTAAAGTACTCCAGTATAGCTAGTATAGTGCCCAGTATAGGTAGGTAGTGCCCCAGTATAGCTAGTATAGTGCCTAGTATGGGTAGGTAGTGCCCCAGTATAGCTAGTATAGTGCCCAGTATAGCTAGTGTAGTGCCCAGTATAGCTAGTAAAGTACCCAGTATAGCTAGTATAGTGCCTAGTATAGGTAGGCAGTGCCCCAATATAGCTAGTATAGTGCCCCAGTCTAGCTAGTATAGTGCCCAGTGTAGGTAGGTAGTGCCCCAGTATAGCTAGTATAGTGCCCAGTATAGCTAGTATAGTGCCCAGTATAGCTAATATAGTGCTCAGTATAGGTAGTATAGTGCCCAGTATAGCTATTATAGTGCCCAGTATAGTGCCCAGTATAGCTAGTAAAGTGCCCCAGTATAGCTAGTAAAGTGCCCAGTAAAGTGTTTATGTTTTTTTTTTCCTCTTTTACCTTTTCTCCAGGTAAAAGAAGTTGTGCTGGTGAAACTTTGGCCAGAATGGAGCTGTTCTTGTTCTTCACCTCCTTACTGCAGAACTTCACCTTCCAAGCTCCTCCTGGAAAAGAGGTAGACCTCACTCCTACCTGGGCAAGCCTCCTTGGACCAAAGCCTCAGATGACTTTTGCTATCCCTCGCACCTAATGTGCTCATTCAGCCATTTGAACTGAAAAAGCTCTAAATATAATAAAAAGACCGTCTATTCCATAACTTTCTTCACAATTGCAATACTTCTAATTCCGTTATGTCTAAAGCAAAGCACACACGGTGGATTTGTGTCTCTTGACTGATACACCAGCAAGCATGGAAAGATTATACTGCGAGTGTGATCTAGAGTGTCTACAGGTGTCCACCAACCCTGCTGATGACGTTGACACGTTGGATCACTATTGCTCTTCCAGTGTAACTCCTGAAACCTTGTACACATACTATAGAAAACTCCACTAATGATGATTGTTGTGAGTCACCAAGAAACAAGCATGTGTTCAGCTTTCTCACAACATCGTTTGGCGATTAGGAATGATAAATGAGATGTAAAGAATTCCACAATCATACAGGAATATGTAAATGTTGTATGCATCTTTAAAATGGACCCACCAAGTTTTAAATTGATTGGTGTCATTGCATCTCATTCATCAACCCTATTAGATATTTGTCATGGTGAATCGCTAAATGTTGAATAAGCATCATGTTATTCTTTATTCCACAGACTGTGGGGTACTTTTTGTTCATTCACTGCCCCTTCTCCCTTTTCCCGAGTGAGCTCATTTTGGCGCACCACTTTGGGCATGAGAATTCCGTTTATAGTGGCGCTCGGTGAGTAATTTGGGTGCCGGCTTAAAGTGTACCAGAGACGAAGCACCCTCATGTATTTTACCATATATATCGGGGAATGTAAGAGAAAACGCCTTCCCTGCTCTCTGTGTCATCCTTCACTGCTCAGCCTGCTTGTTATCAGCCCTGATAAAATCCCTGACTGAGCAGTCAGTCTGGCTTTGCTCAGGAATCATTATAGCTAAATCTGTCTCCTCTGATGTCTTTTCAAGCCAAAGCCCGCCCCCTTCTGGCTCTGCTTTCCTGTTCTGTATATTTTAAGCATCACAGAGAGCTGTCATGAGATGGGAGGAGCTGCTAATGTAAGGGTTATTGAAAACGTTTTTTTTTTAATCTATATTTGTTAGTCATAAGAGGTGTTTAGAAATGGTAATTTCATTTTGCACACAGCCCACTACATAATATGCTTTTCTAATGAACTGTGTTTTGCATGGAGTTTTAGTAAAAAAATAAAAACACACACACACACACACACACACACACACACACACACACACACAAAAAGCCACACCAGAGTGGCGAAAATACCAAGTATACTATTTATTTTGTAAACTCTATCAGGTGATATGTTTATTTTGTGCCAAAGCGTTCATCTCAGGTTTCCTTTAGGTTAAGTTTTCTTTCCTGGAGAATATAGCAGATTACGGGATTGCTGTGGGCCTGGCATCCCTTCAGAAGCTCTACATACCGTAGCTCCCTCAGGCCACTTTGCCTCCTGGTTCATAGATGTGGTGCACAATGCAGACTTCCTAGGTTTTCTCTCAGCCAGTGTTCAACAGTGGCTATTCAATAGAAACCATAAAGTATAAAGGATTACTACCTTGATGTCTGACTATGTTCCAACCTCACTGACGTTTGTACAGTTTCTTTGGCACATTTGAAAATAAAGTTTATATTTTTGAACTTAAATTTTTTTTTAAGATATAAAACGAAGCAGAAATAATGTCCCTTTGAACTTTACTGCAGTAAAACCTTATCTCAAGCCGTCTCTCATTGTCTCTTGTCTGTTAAAAAGCTTCAGAAAACAGGACTGTGTTCCACCCAGTGGGTCAAAGAGCTCAGAGAAGATCTTTTGCATAGATAAGTAGAGATGGCCCGAACCTCCGATTTTCGGTTCCGCAAAAAAAGTTTGGTTTGCGCGAACTTCTGCTAACCGCAATAGACTTCAATGGGGAGGCGGACTTGGAAAACTAGAAAAGTTTATGCTGGCCACAGAAGTGATGGAAAAGATGTTTCAAGCGTTCTAACACCTGGAGGGGGTCATGGCGGAGTGGGATACGTGCCAAAAGTCCCCGGGAAAAATCCGAATTGGACGCAAAGCAGCGTTGTAAGGGCAGAAATCACATTGAATGCTAAATTGCAGGCCTAAAGTGCTTTAAAACATCTTGCATTTGTATACATCAATCAGGTAGTGTAATTAGCGTACTGCTTCACACTGACACACCAAACTCACTGTGTAACGCACAGCAAACAGCTGTTTGTGTAGTGATGGCCGTGCTGGACTGGTGCGCACCATGGCGAGAGTGCAGGCCGTGGCGGTTTTCAAGCCCATATGGTTGCCGGGCTGAGGTAGCTGAATGACAGAACAGTGACTGTCCAGCTGATCAAATTTGGTCTATCCACAATGAAGCAACAACTTTATTATATTGGGTGTGCCACCCCCCCCCCTCCCCCCGAGACACTCATATAGCCGGCGGTCATTGCTTCATTGTGATACTCAAGCCCCTTCACCGCGGCAAGGTAATGATCATGAAGGGGAATTGTCACATGTACATGCCTTTTGTTTTTTTGTTGCAGCCGCCCGCAGTGCAGCCAGAAAAATAAGGCAGGCATGTACACGCACCAGGAAAATTATTATAGCGGCTGCTGCTAGCAGCGGCCTTAAAAATTCAGGAATCCGCCTGGAGTCCTGGACCCTGTTGGTGGTGGCGGAGAAGGCAGTCAAGCGGCCTGTGGGCAGAGATGTTGTGTGGGGACTGGGGACCGACTTAGTCTTGGGGCAGGCAGTCAATCGGTGTGCAGGCAGAGATGCTGTGTGTGGGGACTTACTTAGTCTTCGGGCAGGCCTGACTGTGCTTTGCAGGCCAGGCATCTGTGGTCAGATGGACCCTTGACCCACGCTGTGTGCCAGAGATGACACTACTTGCCTTTCAACATCACGGTACAGTTTGGGTATCGCCTTTTTTGAGAAATATTTGCATATCTTCCACTGCGGTGTGTAGATTTGCTTTTGTGTGCTGCTTTCCCTCAGGTGGTCATCCCATTGCAGTTTGTGCTTTAATCATGTTCCTTCATAAGATAGTTGTCCCTCGCGGGTCTTGGTCTTTCCACGGCTCAATTTTCAGTGGCAGAGAGTACAGGTGGCATTGCTCTCATCTGAGGCAGACACACAAAAAAATGTCCACACCGCTGATCCCTGGGGTGATGGCACTTTGATGGTGAGTGTTAAGTGGGGTGCCAGAATTAGAGCAGGAGGAGGAAGATATGTCACGCTTCCGTGCGGAAGCTGAGAAAGACGAGGTGTTCTGTGTTAAATAGTCAACTATGTCCTGACAATATTGGGTGTAGATGGCACGTGCCTTCTTCTGAACACTGTACTTTGGTCGCGGGCCGCACAAAATCACGACAGCGTGATCTCGAACAGACCTGCCAGGTGGCCTGCCTCTGCCTTTTGTTTTTTCCATATTGGGGGGCATGAAGTGAAAGGTATGCACTGACTTGACTAATACAATGTGCAGTCAGTCACACAGGTGCAGTTAACAGGTATGCACGGAGTGGTATATCACACTGCCAGCGCTCACGTAGGTAGGTGGGTGCACTAAAATCAACAACAGGTAGTAGGTATATGCAGTGATGGATATTACATGTGCACCTGTCACACACAGACAGGCACAGTGGCAATGACTGACAGGGCTGTATATAATGCAAGTGGGCCACAAAAAAAAAAATAGATCACAAGAACAAGATTAGCTCTCAAAAGAGCTGTTGAGGGGTGCTTTTTTTTGCAATAAGAATTAGCAAGGGGAAAGCTATGAAGCCTACCAGAGCCTATCTAAGCTTTCCCTATGAGAGTCTGCAGCAGCTATCCCTTCACTAATTACTGCAGGCACACGAGTCCAATGCCTGACGCTGCCTGCCTTTTTTTAAGGGGGGTGGGGCTCCAGGAGGGAGTGTAGACTAATTGGCTACAATGTGCCTGCTGACTGTGATATAGAGGGTCAAAGTTGACCCTCATGGTACACTATGGGGGCGAACCGAACTTCCGGCAAAGTTCCTGGTTCGCCGTGATCGCGAACCACGGAAGTTCCCCGGGAACCATTCGGGCCATCTCTATAGATAACAAGTGAAGTTTTTTTAACTCTTCTTGTACTAGATAACAATATGTGACTTTTATTTTATTGCTGCTAATGTTTTATTTCTTATCTGTACTGCACATAGAATTCATCATCTCATAAGTTTATTTTTGCTTCAGGTTTGCTTTAAAGGACACCTGTAGTCAGAGTGATATGGAGGCTGCCATATTTTTTTTTTTACTTTCAAACAATACCAGTTGTCTGGAAGTCCTGCTGATCTTTCATGCATCATTAGTATCTGAATCACACACCTGAAAGAAGCATGCAGGAAATGCAGCCAAACCTAAGTCAGATTGATGTCTGATTTGCATGCTTGTTCGGGGTCTATGGCAGGGGTGGACAAACTTTCCTCTGGTCAGGCCATATTTCTCTAGAATGGGACCTGCAGCTTGAGAGTCTCCCTCCCTCCCTGAGTGCATAGGGAAAGATTGGGTGGTAACTCACCCAAAATCACTTTCCAGCTGCGATCTCCATGGCGATGGCGGTGTCATGTTACACGCTGGTACGTGCTAAGGCAGGTCACTCCCGTTGCCATGGAGATCAGCCCTGAAGAGTACAATTGGGTAAGTTGCTTCTCTTGTATGTTTGAAAGGACGGCGGGAAGCAGAAGGGGAGAAGAGTGGAATCCCACCCTCTATCGCTGGGTTTTTTTTCTAGAGGCCTTGGGCGGTCCATAGTTTACCCAGCCCTGGTCTATGGCTAAAAGTATTAGAGGCAGAGGATCAACAGTTCAGCCTGGCAAAGTGCACTTGTCCTTTAACCACTTGAGCACCGTAGGCTTACACCTCCCTAGTGACCAGGCTATTTTTTGCTATTTAGGCCACTGCAGCTTCAAGACTTGCTGCAGGACCGTCCAACTCAGCACACAGGTGATTCCCCCCCCCCCCCCCCCCTTTTTCTGCCCACCAACAGTGGATATTTATTTATTTTTTGTAAATATGTATTGTGTTTTTTAACCAGTTCACCACCAAGTGGTTTTTACCCTAACGGACCAGAGGAAATTTCACCTGTCAGTGCTCCTCCCTTTTATTCCCTAATAACTTTATTACTACTTATCACATCAGAATGATCTATACCTCGTTTTTTCGCCACCAATTAGTCTTTCTGTGGGTAGTACATTTTGCTAAGAATTTATTTATTCTAAATGCGTTTTAACGGGAAAAATAAGAAAATAATGGAAACAATTCATTATTTCTCAGTTTTCGGCCATTATAGTTTTAAAATTAAACGTTCTCCTGTGTTTAGAACAGACACATTTTGCTTGCCCAGCTGTCCCAATTATTAAACCATTTAAATTATGTCCCTATCACAATGTATGGCGAATATATAATGTGGAAATATAGGTGCTATTTTTCTGTTTTGTCCGGTCTATAATTACAAGCCCCTATGTAGTAAAGTTATAGTAATATTCCCTAATAAAATATAAAAGCTGAGCCCCTAAATTACTATTTATGTAATTTTTTTTTAAACTTATTTTTTTTACAAGTGTTTTTTTTTTTTTGGAGGGGGGGGGGGGGCTTTGGAGGTATACGTTATTTTATTAATATTGTGCATAAGTTTATGTGTATGCATGTGACCGTATGTGTAATTTTACTGTTTGGCCAAAAGATGGCGCTAGGGAACGCGTCCCCATTTAATAGGAAGGGTTCACTTTTTTTTTTTACATTTGGTTACACTGTGAAGGGTTTCTGTTTTATGAATGGACGCGGCCGCTGTTCGCGGTCAAGTCCATTAATTCCAGGCATTGCGATTGGGTAGAGCACCGCTCGGTGATCCGATGGTAAACTGCGGCGAGAGCGGCGCGCACACGTGCGGATCGGCGGCGGGAGCAAGCGACTTATTAAAACGTCCTGTTGCCGTTAACAAGGTAAAACAGGACGTTTTAACCACTTCCCGACCGCCTAACGCACAGAGGCGGCCGGGAAGTGGACCCCACAAGGACCAGCTCATGCCCAAAGGCGGCGGTCCTTGTAGGGGCATGGGCGGAGCGATCGCGTCATCCGTGACGCGATCCTCCGCCGTGAGTCGGAAGCTCGGCATTTTGTCTCCGCTCGCCGGCCACTTAGGAGCGCCGGCGAGCGGAGGAATCCGTGCATGGGGCCAATAAGAATGTATAAGGCACTTTGTTAGGTAAACAAAGTGCCTTATACGTGCTTCCTCCTCGCCTCGTGGTCTCATTGTTGCAGAGACCACCAGTGAGGAGGAAGCACTTTGTAAGTTACAAGCTACACTGCTTTTTTTTACCCACAGCCCCCCTGATCTCCCACCCCAGGCCTCATACCCCCCCTGATCACCCCAGCAGACCCCTGCCCAGCACCCTTGCACCCCTGCAAAACCCCCACCCCCCCCCACCTGCCACTAACTAGCGACGCTGCCCCTTAGTTTAGGTCCCTAACTGCCTCCTAGTCACCCCTGATCCCCCCCCCTACCTTTAGATCACCTCCCAGACTACCCCCCTGTATACTGTATACATCTGTATACAGCTACCTTACCCCCTGATCCCCCTCTGATCCCCTTCTGATCACCTGTCTATCACCTGTCCATCACCCCTCAGCACCCCCACCCATTAGAGCAGACCCTAACTGCCCCGCGGGGGTAACCGATCACCTGCCCAGGCCCTCGATTGCCCTCATACCCCCTCCTGATTACATCCCCTGCTGTTTGTTTACATCTGTCCTCCCCAGCAATCACTAACTGATCTGCGATCAGTAACCCCCTGTGTCTGCCTCTCATCAGATCAGGACTCAGTCTGCCCCGTGCGGGCTCCTGATCAACCCCCCACCCCCTCAAATCGCCCTCAGACCCCCCCCCCCCCTAAACACCGTCCAAGTGCATTGTATTTGACTATGCTGTGATTGTATCGCTTGTGCTGCGCTTGTATTCGATTGTGCTGCGATTGTATTCGATTGTGCTGCAATTGTATTTGATTGTCCCGTGATCTGCTTGGATTGTCCCGTGATTGTTTGATTGCCTCTGAGACCCCACTTCCCGCCACACCCAACCCCACCCTCCCCCCATCACCTTCCGAGTGCATCAGATTTGCTTGTGCTGTGATTGTATTCGATTGTGCTGTAATTGTATTTGATTGTCCCGTGATCGGCTTCGATTGCCCCGTGATTGTTTGATTGCCTCTGAGACCCCACTTCCTGCCACACCCAACCCCCCCCCCCCCCCCACCACCACCTCCAACCACCACCTTCCGAGTGCATCAGATTTGCTTGTGCTGCGATTGTATTAGATTGTGCTGTAATTGTATTTGATTGTCCCGTGATCGGCTTCGATTGTCCCGTGATTGTTTGATTGCCTCTGAGACCCCACTTCCCGCCACACCCAACCCCACCCTCCCCCCCCACCACCTCCAACCACCACCTTCCGAGTGCATCAGATTTGCTTGTGCTGCGATTGTATTCGATTGTGCTGTAATTGTATTTGATTGTCCCGTGATCGGCTTCGATTGTCCCGTGATTGTTTGATTGCCTCTGAGACCCTACTTCCTGCCACACCCAACCCCACCCTCCCCCCATCACCTTCCGAGTGCATCGGATTTGATTGTGTTGTGATTGGATTCGATTGTGCTGTAATTGTATTTGATTGTCCCGTGATCAGCTTGATTGCCCCGTGATTGTTTGATTGCCTGAGACCCCACTTCCCGCCACACCCAACCCCACCCTCCCCCCCACCACACCCAACCCCACCCTCCCCCCCACCACTTCCAACCACCACCTTCCGAGTGCATCAGATTTGCTTGTGCTGTGATTGGAGTCGATTGTGCTGTAATTGTATTTGATTGTCCCGTGATTGTTTGATTGCCTCTGAGACCCCACTTCCCACCAACCCCAATACCTCTCAAATACTCCCTTTTTGCTAGGTAGGTGCTCTTTTTTTCTGGGTAGTCTCGGAGGAAAACCCCATAAATTTAGCAATCCACAATGGCAAGAAGGGGGCTTTCCGATGACGAGGTATACAGGTACATGGACCAGTCGGATGAGTTCTTTTGGGAAGAATCATCCGTCGAATCTTCCGGGTCCGAATTTGAACCTGTAGAAAGCAGTGGTTCCCTGACCGAAAGTGATGACGAGGCTTTGGTCCCGGCTAGAGCCAGGCGTACCAGACCCCAAGTCGTTAGACCGCAGGTGGCGCAGGATCCGCCTCAAGGACAGCAGGGTGGTGCTAGCGCTGTTGATAGTTTTCTTGGTGAGGCAGGCACCAGCAGCGCAGCATCTCCTGGACTTGGTACCAGTACTTCTGTAGACCCTGGCGAAGTGGTGAGCGTCAGCATGGAAGTTGAAACTGGTACGGTGGCAAGTGCAGTAGTACCCCCGTCGCAGCCACCAAGAAGAAGACGGGCCCGTAGTACCCATAGACTCCCAGAGGTGCTGGCACAACCAGATTGGCAATCCCCTGATTCCGCCGCACCCGTAGTGCCCCCTTTCACCGCCCAGTCTGAAGTCCAGGTGGCGACAGCTCATCTAGGAACGGCCCTAGACTTTTTGCAGCTGTTCATCACCCAGGTTCTCTTGGACTTAATTGTGGTTGAGACCAACTGTAAAGCCACACAATTCATCACCGAGCACCCGGAGAGCATGTATGCCCAGCCTTTCCGGTGGAAACCAGTCCAAGTTTCCGCCATTAAAATCTTTTTGGCCCTTATCCTTCACTTGGGACTAATGAAACAGAATGTACTGCGGTCGTATTGGTCTACGAACTCAGTAAATCATGTTCCCTTGTACCCTGCTGCCATGTCCAGGACACGATTTGAGTCCATCCGGCGCTTCCTGCACTTCAACGACGACAAAACCTGTCATGAAAGGGGAGACCCTGCTTATGACCGGCTCCACAAAATTCGGCCCCTCATAGACCACCTGTCATCAACATTTGCAGATGCTTATATCCCTGAACAGAACATCTGTGTAGACGAGTCCCTCTTACGCTTTACCGGGCGCCTTGGCATCAAACAGTACATCCCAAGCAAGCGCGCCCGGTATGGGGTGAAACTGTATAAGCTCTGTGAAAGGGCCACAGGCTATACATGTCGTTTTAGGGTCTATGAGGGAAAAGACTCAAAATTGGAGCCGGTCGGATGCCCTGACTACCTGGGGAGCAGTGGAAAGGTTGTGTGGGACTTGGTGTCACCCTTGTTCCGGAAGGGGTACCATCTTTTTGTGGACAATTATTACACAAGTGTGGCCCTCTTTCAGCACTTAAAGTTAGAAGGAATGTGATGCTGTGGCACTGCGCGGCCTAGTCGCCAGGGCTTCCCCCAACGGCTCGTTACCACCAGACTTGAACGGGGGGCAGAGGGCCGCCTTGCGTACTGAAGACCTGCTCGCGGTGAAATGGAGGGACAAGAGGGACGTTTACTTTCTGTCCACCATTCACACAGACACGACAGTCCAAATTCAACGGGCAACTGCGGTCATTGAAAAGCCCCTTGTCGTCCACGAATATAATGTCAACATGGGAGGGGTGGACTTCAATGACCAGAGGTTAGCGCCCTATTTAGTTACCCGGAAAACAAGACGCTGGTATAAGAAAGTGTCTTTTTATCTGATTCAATTGGCAGTATACAACAGCTTTGTTCTCTACAGTAAGGCTGGGAGAACTGGATCTTTCCTCCAATTTCAGGAACAGATCATTCTGGACATCCTGTATCCAGGAGGTGTCAGGGCCCCCCCCCCCCCAGATGCAACTAGCCGATTGCATGGAAGGCATTACGCCTATCAGATTCCGAGTACCCCAGGTCAACGCATC
Organism: Hyperolius riggenbachi; assembly: GCF_040937935.1. Taxonomy (NCBI): domain Eukaryota; kingdom Metazoa; phylum Chordata; class Amphibia; order Anura; family Hyperoliidae; genus Hyperolius; species Hyperolius riggenbachi. The sequence continues at coordinate 44,625,700 of NC_090649.1, read as the reverse complement.
CGAAGAAAACGTTGTCGTGTCTGCAGCAGTGCTAGAAGAAGGACTGACACCGTTTTTTATTGTCCCAAATGTCCTGACCACCCTGGCCTATGCGTAGGGGAGTGTTTTGAGAGGTACCACGAGCAGGTACACTATTAGAACCTAGGGAACTCCAGACACAGGAGTAGGCACACACTCAGTGGTCTTTCGCACATTGTTGCAGGGAGAGGAGAGGTAAGCTTGAAAACCAAACGGGTAAGCATAAAAGTCGGAAGAAGGATCGGTTTCCATGCTTGATATTGCTGATCTGTCCTGGGTTGGCGATATAAGACGGCATGTTTGAATTTCCCTTGAGTGTGGACACCCCCGGTTTATATGTGATTTGGGCCTATGATGATGCTTTAATGCCACACAGAGTCATCTCTATTGGCAGGCATATTGCTGTATCCTACAGGCATAATGCTGTATACTAAAGTTCTGAGGCCCAGTCACATAAGTTGGTGGCTCACCCTGAGTGCAGGGTGGCACGGGGTGTCTCTCTCCTGAGGTTATCACTGCCATTGATGTGGAGGAAGATCTGCCATTGATGTGGAGCAAGGTATGTTTGCCGTTCATTTTTCCTTTCAGCCCAGAGTGCATTACCCGTATACCCAATATAAGGAGTATAGCAGAAACTCCTAATACTGGCCATACATGTAATGATTGCAGAGACCCTAAAATGCCAGGACAGACTTCACAAATGACCCCATTTTGGAAAGAGGACACCCTAAAGTATTATGTGAGGTGCACGGTGAGTTCATAAAAGATTTTAGTTTTTGTCACAAGTTAGCAGAATTTTTTTTTTAATTTTTTTTTTAACAAAGTGTCATTTTCCGTTTACTTGTGACAAAAAATAAAATTTTCAATGACCTCACCATTACCCTCATGGAATACCTTGTTGTGTATTCTTTCCAAAATGGGGTCATTTGTGGGGTTTGTTAACTGTCCTGGCAAGTGGGCGGGGTGCTAAATTGTGAGCACCCCTGTAAAGCCTAAAGGTACTCATTGGACTCTAGGCCCCTTAGCGCAGTTAGGGTGCAAAAAAGTGCCACACATGTGGTATCGCCGTACTCGGGAGAAGTAGTACAATGTGTTTTAGGGTGTATTTTTACACATACCCATGCTGGGTGGGAGAAATAACTCTGTAAATGGACAATTGTGTGTAAAAAAATCAAAAGATTGTCATTTACAGAGGTATTTCTCCCGCCCAGCATGGGTATGTGTAAAAACACACCCCAAAACACATTGTACTACTTCTCCCGAGTACGGCGATACCACATGTGTGGCACTTTTTTGCACCCTAACTGCGCTAAAGGGCCCTAAGTCCAATGAGCACCTTTAGGATTTCACAGGTCATTTTGCGGAATTTGATTTCCAGACTACTCCTCACGGTTTAGGGCCCCTAAAATGCCAGGGCAGTATAGGAACCCCACAAATGACCCCATTTTAGAAAGAAGACACCCCAAGGTATTCCGTTAGGAGTATGGTGAGTTCATAGAAGAATTTATTTTTTGTCACAAGTTAGTGGAAAATGACACTTTGTGAAAAAAACAATAAAAATCAATTTTCTGCTAACTTTTGACAAAAAATAAAATCTTCTATGAACTCGCCATACTCCTATCGGAATACCTTGGGGTGTCTTCTTTCTAAAATGGGGTCATTTGTGGGGTTCATATACTGCCCTGGCATTTTAGGGGCCCTAAACCGTGAGGAGTAGTCTGGAAATCAAATTCCGCAAAATGACCTGTGAAATCCTAAAGGTACTCATTGGACTTTGGGCCCTTTAGCGCAGTTAGGGTGCAAAAAAGTGCCACACATGTGGTATTGCCATACTCGGGAGAAGTAGTACAATGTGTTTTGGGGTGTATTTTTACACATACCCATGCTGGGTGGGAGAAATACCTCTGTAAATGACAATCTTTTGATTTTTTTACACACAATTGTCCATTTACAGAGTTATTTCTCCCACCCAGCATGGGTATGTGTAAAAATACACCCCAAAACACATTGTACTACTTCTCCTGAGTACGGCGATACCACATGTGTGGCACTTTTTTGCACCCTAACTGCGCTAAAGGGCCCAAAGTCCAATGAGTACCTTTAGGATTTCACAGGTCATTTTGCGGAATTTGATTTCCAGACTACTCCTCACGGTTTAGGGCCCCTAAACTGCCAGGGCAGTATAGGAACCCCACAAATGACCCCATTTTAGAAAGAAGACACCCCAAGGTATTCCGTTAGGAGTATGGTGAGTTCATAGAAGATTTTATTTTTTGTCACAAGTTAGTGGAAAATGACACTTTGTGAAAAAAAACAATAAAAATCAATTTTCCGCTAACTTTTGACAAAAAATAAAATCTTCTATGAACTCACCATACTCCTAACGGAATACCTTGGGGTGTCTTCTTTCTAAAATGGGGTCATTTGTGGGGTTCCTATACTGCCCTGGCATTTTAGGGGCCCTAAACCGTGAGGAGTAGTCTGGAAATCAAATTCCGCAAAATGACCTGTGAAATCCTAAAGGTACTCATGGGACTTTGGGCCCCTTAGCGCAGTTAGGGTGCAAAAAAGTGCCACACATGTGGTATCGTCGTACTCAGGAGAAGTAGTATAATGTGTTTTGTGGTGTATTTTTACACATACCCATGCTGGGTTGGAGAAATCTCTCTGTAAATGGACAATTGTGTGTAAAAAAAATCAAAAGATTGTCATTTACAGAGATATTTCTCCCACCCAGCATGGGTATGTGTAAAAATACATCCCAAAACACATTATACTACTTCTCCTGAGTACGGCAATACCACATGTGTGGCACTTTTTTGCAGCCTAACTGCGCTAAGGGGTCCAAAGTCCACTGAGCACCTTTAGGCTTTACAGGGGTGCTTACAATTTAGCACCCCCCAAAATGTCAGGACAGTAAACACACCCCACAAATGACCCCATTTTGGAAAGTAGACCCTTCAAGGTATTCAGAGAGGGGCATGGTGAGTCCGTGGCAGATTTCATTTTTTTTTGTTGCAAGTTAGAAGAAATGGAAACTTTTTTTTTTTTTTTTTTGTCCAAAGTGTCATTCTCCGCTTACTTGTGACAAAAAAATAATATCTTCTATGAACTCACTATGCCTCTCAGTGAATACTTTGGGATGTCTTCTTTCCAAAATGGGGTCATTTGGGGGGTATTTATACTATCCTGGAATTCTAGCCCCTCATGAAACATGACAGGGGGTCAGAAAAGTCAGAGATGCTTGAAAATGGGAAAATTCACTTTTTGCACCATAGTTTGTAAACGCTATAACTTTTACCCAAACCAATAAATATGCGCTGAATGGGTTTTTTTTATCAAAAACATGTTTGTCCACATTTTTCGTGCTGCATGTATACAGAAATTTTACTTTATTTGAAAACTGTCAGCACAGAAAGTTAAAAAAATCATTTTTTGATGAATATAATAAAAAGTAAAAATCGCAGGAGCAATCAAATAGCACCAAAACAAAGCTTTATTAGTGACAAGAAAAGGAGCCAAAATTCATTTAGGTGGTAGGTTGTATGAGCGAGCAATAAACCGTGAAAGCTGCAGTGGTCTGAATGGAAAAAAAGTGGCCGGTCCTTAAGGGGTAGAAAGCCCTAGGTCCTCAAGTGGTTAATAAGTCAGATTGCCGTTAATAGGTTAATAAATAAACCCATTTTTAATCATATTTTTCTATCCCACCCTCCCTCCCCCAGCCAGCCAATGACAGTGATCGGCTGTCATAAGCTTCAGCCTATGACAGCCGATCACTTCTGTCTCCTCCAGGGGGACTGCCGTGTCACACGGCTGTCCCCAGTAGAGCGCTGCCATGGATTGCAGCGCTGTACAGAGTAAATAGATAGCGGTTTTGTTGTCTGTCTCTTAGCGGCGATCGTTGCTGGGCGACTGAAGACGGTCCAGAGCGGAGAGCGATCTCCTGCAAAACCCCGCCACATTCATGCCTATCGGCGTGACGCAGTCGTTGGGGGGTTAAAGGAAATCTGAATTGAGTAAAATTACTTCAAGTTTTATACATACCTATGTAGAAGGAAGGCTCTTGACATCATAGAGCTTCCCGGCTCTTGGTCCATCCCCTTGTTCCACCGCCATCCTCGGTTGAAGTTATTTGTCCACCAAGGTCTGTGGCACTCCTTGGGCAGGCTCCAGAGTGACTTGCTCCTCCCAGTAGTTCCAAAGATGAGCACATCCATAGACGAGTACGCATGACTCTGGGCTCGCACATGCTCAGTACAGATGTGCTCATCTTCAGAACTACTCGGGGATGCGAGAAATTTAATACCGGATATTGCTATCTGCACATTCCTACCTAATACTAATACTACCTACCTAATACTGCTATTTGGGATCATTCAGGGCTACCTAATACTGTCATCAGACGAGGAAATCTATAGCTACCAAACATTGGTATCTGTATCTGGTAGTGCATGGCAACCTTGGGCTAGACTCCATAACACTGCTACTGCCTATAGAGCACTCCCTAGTGGCTGCAGCTATGGTGGTTTGAGTCCGCCAGGAGAAAAGCACAATATAAATGTTATTTGTCTTGTCCTAATTTGTATATCGGGGGGGGGGGGGGGGCTGTTTATTTCCCCATTCTGGATAGTATAATGGTTAAGGGCTGTGCCTGTGACAAAGAAGACCAGGGTTAGAATCTCAGCTCTTCCTGTTCAGTAAGCCAGCACCTGTTCAGTAAGGAGTCCATGGGCAAGACTCCCTAACTCTGCTACTGCCTACAGAGCACAACCTAGTGGCTGCAGACCAAGCGCTTTGAGTCTCACAGGAGGAAAGCCCAATGAAATGTTTTGTGTCTTGTCTAATTTTGTAGCACCTGCCTATATCTGGGGGACACCTGGCTACTTCATTATTGTATCTGGGGACCATGGTTGTATTATTAATGTGTATTGCTCAGGCTATTATTAATGCGTATTGTATTTGATGATTGTGTTTGATATGCCTTGAGGAGATGGGGTGGTGAGTTAAATGGGAAGCTGCAAGACTCAGAAAAGTCTGTAATGGTGCCTCTGGTAATGATTACTAGAAGGACAAGTTCCAGCACAGCCTGTATGACAGCAGCATTGATGCAAGGTAGAGACTGAGAATAGTTGGCTTATGGCCAGATCTATAGGAGGCTCATATTGCAGGGGCTGCTGCTGCAACAACAGGTTTAAATATTCTCCCAGCGTGACATCCCAGGATTCACAGCAGGAATACAGAAGAGAGAAGATCAGAGGACAGTTTACAGTAAGTAAAATACTAGTTTCTCACTGAGAAAGTAATGTTTTGCTTTATGCACTTGTGAGATGGAAGTGTGTTTAGTCACTTAAACAAGCATGGTACACCAAAGAAAACCTTTCCTAAAGGGATCCTGAAGCCTCTATATATTTGCTGCATACTACCCCTCCTCCTGTAGCCCCCCCCCCCCCCACATTCCCTTTAGATTGTAAGCTGGCAAGGGCAGGGCTCTCTCCCCCTTTTGTGTCTTGGTAACCATTATACATTTTATTCATCATGTTAATTTTATCACTGGCATTACCAATTCTATAATTTGTATTTTGTATCATTCTTTGTATTTTGTCACTAATTATGTATCTTGTATATTGGTGTACACCATTGTCTGTATTATTATGTAACCCATGTTTGTTTCTTACTTTGTACAGCGCCACGGAATATGTTGGCGCTTTATAAATCAATAATAATAATAATAATAATACATGTGCTGCAATTCACTACTTACCGTAACTGCAGCGCATGGTTGCCTGCATTTTAGGGCAATTCGGCCTGTGATCCCATTCGTTATAATGAATGGGATTGCAAGTGCCACCTCCACGGAAGACACGGGGCCTCAAGAGGAACTGTAGCAAAAATAACGTTTTATATATATATATATATATATATATATATATATATATATATATATATATATATATATATATATATATATATATTTTATTTTTTTTATTTTTTTTACAGTAGTTATTTAGAAACTATTTAGTCAGAGTTTGCCCACTGTAAAGAGTTTCCTCACCTAATTGGCATTTTGAAATTTACAACAGGTGGCAACATCTTTAGTCCTGTCAGGTGCAGCTCTGAGGAATGTTTGATTACTGAAAGTTCCAAAGTTAGTACACAATATACCCGGTCTTCCAGAAATCTCTGGGGAGAACATTAGGCATATCTAATAAGCCTAGGCTAAGCATCATCTTTGGAGGGCGGGGCTAAATTCAATATAAAGCAATATATAGATAAGAAGTGTTTCTGATGCTGAAACTAGGAAAATTACAGTAAGGTGGGTGTCTTGAAAAATTGATGGTATTCTGCTGCTGTATGTCACTATACCACTGGTGGTGGTGGTGGTGTTGAGGAGGGGGGGAGGGGGGGTATTAATTTTGGTTGCACTTGCTATTGGAAGGAAGATATCTTTCAGAAATGTTTTTCAATTGTATTATAGCTGGGTAAGGGCCCATTTCCACTAGCGTTTAGTATGCAAGGTGATCACTGCATCGCCTCGCATCCCCCCGCAGGTACATCCGGTTGTCTTCTGGACAATCGGATGCGGCGTCATGTGGCTTCCCATCGGTGGCTATGGGGACTCGGATGCGTTCTGCGGAAAACTGCAGCATGCTATCCATAATTTCCCTGCGTTGCATCGCACCAGATCGCTTAGGTAAATTTGCATCAATGCAAACAACTCCATTGATGTGAATTGGTTGCAGTTTCCTTGCGTTGCGATGCGGAGCGGTTTTTGCATTGCAACACGTCTAGCGGAAACGGGCCCTTAGTTGTAGAGGATCAGTAATCAATGACCTGGAAATGTTATTGCAATTCAGGGGACCCTGGCACTTACCTGGGGCTTCCTCCAGCCCCCCATAGCCCACAAGGTCCCGCAGCATCCTCAGGGTCCCCTCCATGGTCCCACTAACGGCCAAGTTATCCTCTTGACTTTGGGCAAAATGCGCATGTGCAGCCTGTCCTCGCACCCGACTCAATCACACGCGCGTCGCTGTGAGTCTCCTGCACATGCGCACTTTCGTTTTTCGAGAAGGGCGCGTGTGATTGAGTTGGGTGCGCGGACAGGCTGCACCTGCACAGTTACGCCCGACTTTAGCCGAAGTTGCCAGGATAACGGGGCCGTTAGCGGGACCATGGAGGGGACCCGGAGGATGCCGAGGGACCTCGTGGGCTATGGGGGGGCTGGAAGAAGCCCCAGGTAAGTGTGAATTTACATTTTACAGCTCTGCTCAGGATCCCTTTTAACCAGACTGAATGTATGTTTTTCTTCCCGTTAGGTAAAATTTGGGCCATGTTTGCCTTTGACCCATTCTCACTTCTTGCGACTGCCTTGGTCATCCTGTTCTTGGTCAAATTCTACAGCAATCGGAGCCAACAGAAGAATCTCCCACCTGGACCCCGACCTCTACCTCTCATTGGGAATCTGCATATGATTGACTCAAGAGAACCTCACAAGTCATTACTAAAGGTATTACAGACGTCTTATTATAACAACGAGGGTTCTTTCAAGCCTGGCTATAACACGAAGATCGGAACAGAAATACAAATATATGTATCAGTTGAAGGAGCATTTAACCTCGGTCATTGTCAGGTTTTTATCATAATAAGTGGGACACCTGGTAATCGTTAAATAAGCAGCATCCCATCAATGCTTCACTTCTGTTGACAGGAGATCCCCTTTATATTACACCATTTGACTCCACATCACCTTCCCGGGCAAGACTCAGTGCTTATAATCCCAACATACCACCACAACCATACTGGCAGTAAACTGTAAAGATTGGTATAAGTAACTGACCAGTCAGTGAATTGCTCTGTTGGACACATTTTTTGAATATATCTCATACTGTTTGTTTTTTATTTGTTGTTTTTTTTGTAAAATAATAATGCAGAAATTATAATTAAAGCAAATCTCCAGACTACTCAGCAGCACTGAAAAAGCTTGGTGTTTCTTTAACAGCATTAGAACTTTGTTTTTCTTACCCAAGCCTCATTTTTAGCTGCACAGAAGAAAACTGCCCGGGCATTTTCCCCTGATGCTGTGCAAAGCATTATGGTATTTCTGATGTTGTTCTCGTTCTGCTGTTTTGGTGCAATTTTTTTTTTTTTTTTTTTATTTGAGATTTAAAGCCTAGTGCACAGCTGGGAGGGGGTGATCAGGACACAGGACAGTTGGAACTGTGTGTCATGCTCCTTGCCACCTCCTTTCAACCAAAAAGATGGCTGCCCCCATGAAATCACAAACATTTGCCTGTTCTTTTAAAACGGAGTGGGCAAGAGATTATATTACCTATCTATTTTAATTAACATAACTAATGTAACGTAATGACAGCACATCTGTTTAGGCTGAAGTTCCCCTTTAACATTTCCTTAAAGGGAAGGTTCAGGGACTGTTTAAAAAAATTAAAAGTCCGCATCCACTTACCTGGGGCTTCCTCCAGCCCGTGGCAGAACTACTGAGCCTGCGCAGTAAAGCCCGGAGGACATCCGATGACGTCAGCGCGCCGCCGTGAGGCGCATTTTGGAACGCGGAAGGAGCCCGACCTGGCCGCCGGCCTGGCCAGGTCGGGTCGGCCACCGGAGACCACCGGCAGCCTGCGGAGCGGCGCCGAGGGCACCTCCTGCCTGCCACGGGCTGGAGGAAGCCCCAGGTAAGTGGATACGGATTTTTATTTTTTTAAAACAGTCCCTGAACCTTCCCTTTTAAAGAGAATCTGTATTGCACAAAAGTAAACATACCAGTGCATTAGGGGCAGTGGCGGCTCCAGCTTCAGATTTTTGGGGGGGCTCAAAAGGGGCACAAGGGCTGGCAGGCGGGGCTTACGGGGGGGGGGGTGGATTTGCGGCGCGCAAAGCACGCCGCTGCGAATAATGGGCGTGGTCATGACGTTGTGTGGGCGGGGCTAACTAACGTAGTTCCATAAAAAAATATGAAGTAAATGCACATAACGACAGACAGCCTTTCACCAGTAAATGCACATAAGAGATAGCTTTTCACCAGTAAATGCACATAATAGATAGCTTTTCACCAGTAAATGCACATAAGAGACAGCTTTTCACCAGTAAATGCACATAATGACTGACAGCGTTTCCCCAGTAAATGCACAAAAGAGACAGCTTTTTCACCAGTAAATGCACGTAATGACAGACAGCCTTTCACCAGTAAATGCACATAAGAGACAGCTTTTCACCAGTAAATGCACGTAATGACAGACAGCGTTTTCCCAGTAAATGCACATAAGAGACAGCGTTTCACCAGTAAATGCATCCATCAACAAATAGAGGATGAGGCGCAGACAGACACACATTGGGACATAGACAGACACACATTGGGGCATAGAGGATGGGGCACAGACAGACACACATTGAGGCATAGAGTATGAGGCACAGACAGACACACACACACTGGGGCATAGAGGATGGGGCAGACAGACAGACACACATTGAGGCACAGAGGATGGGGCAGACAGACAGACACGCACATTGGGGCACAGAGGATAGGGCAGACAAACACAGACACACACTGGGACACAGAGGATGGGGCAGACAGACAGACACACATTGGGTCATAGAGGATGGGGCAGACAGACACACATTGGGGCATAGAGGATAGGGCAGACAGACAGGCACACACATTAGGGCATAGAGGCTAGGGCAGACAGACAGACACACACACATTGGGGCATAGAGGATGGGGCAGACAGACACACATTGGGGCGTAGAGGATAGGGCAGACAGACAGGCACACACATTAGGGCATAGAGGATAGGGCAGACAGACAGACAGACACACAATGGGGCATAGAGGATAGGGCAGACAGACAGGCACACACATTAGGGCATAGAGGCTAGGACAGACAGACAGACAGACAGACAGACACACATTGGGGCATAGAGGATGGGGCACAGACAGACACACATTGAGGCATAGAGGATGAGGCACAGACAGACACACACACACTGGGGCATAGAGGATGGGGCAGACAGACAGACACACATTGAGGCACAGAGGATAGGGCAGACAGACACAGACACACATTGGGGCATAGAGGATGGGGCAGACAGACAGACACACATTGGGACATAGAGGATGGGGCAGACAGACACACATTGGGGCATAGAGGATAGGGCAGACAGACAGGCACACACATTAGGGCATAGAGGATAGGGCAGGCAGACAGACATTGGGGCATAGAGGATGGGGCAGACAGACATTGGGGCATAGAGGATGGGGCAGACAGACAGACACACATTGGGGCATAGAGTATAGGGCAGACAGACACACACAGAACAAGCCAGGCAAAATACAGTTTGCAGCTCTGACGCAGAGGCTTGCTCCATCGCTCCAGTCCTCATGCCTTTAATGCTGTTTAGCTAGCTAGCACTACAAGGCTGGCTGTGACTGCACTCCTCTCCCTGGCCTGCAGCTCCCCTGTTTGTGTCTCTCCCGGTCTTCCCCCAACCCCTCAAGGCTCGCAGTTACTCACTTTTGATGCCGCTGGCTGGTTCTGGTGAGGCACTGGCACCTTAGGTGGTGTGGCAGACAGTCTGTCTGGAGCTGTGAGTGGGTACAGTCTGAGACCATTCTGGCGGGCAGCCAGCAGGGAGCCAAGCTGAGGGTGAGGGAGGAGGATGCCGGGTTGAGGTGGAGGAGTCAGCACTGTCCTCGTACCTGAGGTGCGAGGCTGTGGCCCGTCTGTGGCTGTGTGAGTCGAGACGAGCGCTGCAGTCAGTGCATGCTGAATTGAAATTTGGCGGCATGCAGGGGTCAGCGGGTGCCGGGTGGGCAAATGGCATCGATCTGCTCTGCTCTACATGTGCAGGGGGCGGAGCTAGTCATTCTCTCCAGCCCCCTGCCTATCCAATTCAATCCCACGCCCCCCTGCTCTCCTGATTGGGCAGAGGGCGGATGGACACATCAAACATGGAGCCTGTTTACAGTCCTGGCCGGCCTATGATGAATGCAAGCGCCACCCACAACATGGCGGCCGCCATGTCTAGTGAATGGCGGCTGCGCTGAGCCACAAATGAAGAGTCAGAGACCCGGGGGGGCTTTCAGAGGGGCTCGCAGGATATCAGCTGGGGCTTGAGCCACGGCAAGCCCCAGTGTAGCGCCGCCACTGATTAGGGGACATCTCCTATTCCCCTCTGTCACAATTTCGCCACTCCCCGCCGCATTAAAAGTAGTCAAAAACAGCTTTAAAAAGTTTGTTTATAAACAAACAAAATGGCCACCAAAACAGGAAGTAGGTTGATGTACAGTATGTCCACACATAGAAAATACATCCATACACAAGCAGGCTGTATACAGCCTTCCTTTTGAATCTCAAGAGATCATTTGTGTGTTTACCTTCTGTCCCCTGCAGCTATCATCCACTGAAGAGTGACAGGCTGATTGTTTCTTCCTGCAGAGAGCTCTGCACCTGTCTGTAATTCCTCAGTATGTGACAGCCCAGCCAGCTCCTTTCACAGCCTAACAGAGGACGATTTATCAAGCTTGTAAAAGGCAGCTCTCTTCTCTCACTGACAACAGAGCAGAGATGCTGCCTAATGTAAATAATACACACACGGGAGTGTGCATAGAGGGGGCGTGGAGGGGGGGGGGCATGCATAACAGATCAACTACACTGAAGAGTTGGCAACCTTCCAGACACAGGGCGACAAATCCGACAGGGGAAAGATAAGTTGATTTATTACAGAGACAGTCACAGTAGAAAGTGCTGCAGTAAGCCAGAGCACATTAGAATAGGTTTAGGAACTTGTAGGATAGTAGAAAAAAGGATGACATTTTTGTTACAGAGTCTCATTAAAGGAAAACTGAAATGGTTTTAAAAAAAAAGAAAAGATTTTAACTTCCCCCAGCCCCTTGCAGCCGCCCTGTGCCCGCACCATCATGGAACGATCCTCCGGTCCCCGCCGCAGCTAAGTTTCATCACCACTGACTTGCAAGTCGATGGCAACCGTGCCTGCGCAGCCCTGACTGCGTGCATCCTTGTTTGCGATCTCATCACCGGGATTGTCCTGTGCATGTGCAGTACGAGGTTTTCTCGTACTGCACCAGGGCAGGAGGCTCCCAGCGACAGGAGCGCAAACGAGGACATGCTCGGCTAGGGTCACACAGGCGCAGTGGCCATCGACTTGCAAGTCAGCAGTAACAAAACTTAGCTGTGACGGGGACCGGAGGATCGTTCCATGATGGCACGGGCACAGGGCGGCTGCAAGGGGCTGTCAGAAGCCCCAGGTAAGTTAAAATCTTTTCCTTTTTTGTAAATCATTTCAGTTTTTATTTTAAACCAAACCTGAACAGAAAATTAAAAGTCAAAATAAACACACACACGTCATACTTACCTCCCGTGTACTCTACTCATCAGTATTTTTCTAATCTCCAATGTCCTGTTGGTTCACTGGGATCAACTGAATTCTCAGTCCTCCATTTTAAAAATGGTAATGACCCCATAACAGCTTCCTGGTCAGCACACTGTTAAACTGTAATATTGCCCACTTGAGCTGTAGAGAAATATGGACATTACTTTGCACATCAGTTGCCCTTTCAGTTATAACTGACAGCAACTTATGTATTTCAGTTTTGACAAAATCTTGTCAGAACTAAAAGAAATTGTTACAAGAAAATGGTTAGTTTCCAAGAAGAACTGACAACGAGGTAAGTATGTAATATTAATTTGCAGGTACAGTATATTATGTGTTTATTTTAAATAATTATATTCTGCCTGCTCAGGTTCACTTTAAAGGGATACTGTAGGGGGGTTGGGGGAAATGGGTTGAACTTACCCGGGGCTTCTAATGGTCCCCCGCAGACATCCTGTGCCCGTGCAGCCACTCACCAATGTGGTGAGTCACCACTGATGTCACCAGGAGCGTACTGCGCAGGCCCAGTATGGTCTGTGCCTGCACAGTATGCTCCTGGTGACCTCAGCGGGATCGAGGACACGGCAACGCAGGCGCAGTGGTTTTCAGACTTTAAAGTCTGAAATTACAGAAGTGAACAGGAGGCGGGGGCCGGACCATCGGTGAGTGGCTGCACTGGCACAGGATGTCTGCGGGGGACCATTAGAAGCCCCGGGTAAGTTCAACTCATTTCCCCCCGACCCCCCTACAGTATCCCTTTAAGGACAAACCTATACTGAAGCCAGTAACTTGGGGGAAGCCAGTAAATGGACTGATATGTTTTAGTGTTAACAGTGACTACAGACCCAACATGAGAAGGTAAACAAAAAAACTTGAGAGCAATGAGTGCCACTTTGTAGTAAGATGGAAAAACAACATATGCTTTCACAGCTGTAACTGAAGAATGATTTTACTAGTATAATGTGGGTTCTAAGCCACTGTAAGACAGAAAATTATGCATGTAGGTTTACCAGACCGTAAGTTTTCTCTTATAATTTTTTTTTAAAGATAGCCTGTACATTGTGTCATCCCAATTCAAAACTTCCTGGGAGGAAAACAAGATATTGTAAAAAAAAAAGTAAAAAAAAAATGTTTCACAAAGCAAACCTTTTGGGAGGGACTTCTTCAGAAGGGATTTCTTCAAGCATATTCTCAGATGGGTAAAACCTGGAAAACTTAAAGGAGAACTGTAGTGAGAGGGCTATGGAGGCTGCCGTATGTATTTCCATTTAAGCAATACCAGTTGCCTGGCTGTCCTGCTGATCCTCTACCTCTAATACTTTTAGCCTTAGACCCTGAACAAGCATGCAGCAGATCAGGTTTTTCTGACAATTTTGACAAATATGACAAGATTAGCTGCATGCTTGTTTCTGGTGTGATTCAGATACTACTTCAGCCAAATAGATCAGCAGGGCTGCCAGGCAACTGGTATTGCTTAAAAGGAAACAAATATGGCAGCCTCCATATACCTCTCACTACTGTTCTCCTTTAACATATGTACTGTCCAAGGATACAGACCAGTGTTTTAGTGCAACACAGTGAGGGTGCTAACCACTTACCCAATGTACTGTTTTTCTTTTTTGGTACTTATGGATTATTCTTGTTTGACTTTTTGGATTGCTAATTATTGAAACCCAGCACCAGCACCCAGCATAGGTATTTATCTTCTCTTCTACTGTGATGTATTTGGAATAGCACACCTACAATTTTCTATTTTTTTTAACTGTTATTGAACTCATCAATGTTTGATGAAAATGTTTATCTTATTTATTAAAGGGACTCCGAGCAGTGCAGGAACTATGGAAAGATGCATATCATTTTAAAGCTCTCTTTCTTTCTCCTCTTTCCAAGGATATATAAACCGCCGCCCTACGCCTTTTAGTTTTCACTATTTTCGCGATTGAAATTGCCGCGGCCAAGATTTCAATCGCCAAGATAGAGAAAACTAAAAGGCGTACGGTGACGATTTAGGTGTCACCAGAAAGAGGAGAAAGATAGCTTTAACCCTCCTGGCGGTTTGCTAAAAAATCGCCAGGGGGCAGCAAATCTTTTTTCAAAGAACGGGATCTCCTGGAGGGCTTCCCCGTCGCCATGGCGACGGGGCGGGATGACGTCAACGACGTCGTGACGTCATAGGGGATTCCGATCCACCCCATAGAGCTGCCTGGCACTGATTGGCCAGGCAGCGCACGGGGTCTGGGGGGGGGGGGCTGCGGCGCGACGGATAGCGGCGGATCGGCGGGTAGCGGCGGCGATCGGGCACTGCACGCAGCTAGCAAAGTGCTAGCTGCGTGCAGGAAAAAAAAATTATGCAAATCGGCCCAGCGGGGCCTGAGCGGTGCCTTCCGGCGGCATAGCCCGAGCTCAGCTCGGGCTTACCGCCAGGAAGGTTAAAATGATACCCATCTTTCCATAGTTACATTGTATTACTCAGGACGACTTTTTCCTAAAGTCAGCAGCTCCATTTTGCTGAATGGAGCTGCTGACACTGGGGAAAGTGTCGTCCTGTGTAATACAATGTAACTATGGAAAGATGGATATCATTTTAAAGTTCTCTTTCTCCTCTTTCTGGCGACACCTAAATCGTCACCGTACGCCTTTTAGTTTTCTCTATTTTCGCAATTGAATTTGCGGCCGCGGCAATTTCAATCGCGGAAATAGCGAAAACTAAAAGGCACAGGGGAGAGGTTTATATATCATTGGAAAGAGGAGACAGAGAGCTTTAAAATGATATGCATCTTTCCATAGTTTCTGCACTGCTCGGAGTCCCTTTAAAAAAAAAATAAAAAAAAAAAAAAAAAATTGTTTTTAATAGTACTTCGAAGACATTTACATATTTTTTTTATATGCATTCTTTTTTGCTTATTTCTTGCTTTTACAGATGTCTAAACAGTACGGCTCAATAATAACCGTCCACATGGGTCTGCAAAAGGTGGTTTTCCTCTGTGATTATGACAGCGTGAAAGAAGCTTTTGTGAACCGCGGGGACGAGTTCATCAATAGACCGAGGCTGCCAATATTTTATAAAACAACGAAAGACCATGGTAACTGTTTTACCTCTTCCATTAGATGCAGAACATAACTTTTCAATGCATAAAGTGGACCTAAAGCAAAACGTTTATCCTAATAATCTTGTAATAATTAAAAAAGCTCAGTAAAATAAAAAAGTAACTTACCTACACCATTAGATCACAGATTAGTTGAAACTGACAGTTGTCTGCTCATACTTGCCCAATCAGCATAAAACACTCCCCTTTTATTATCTTGGGCATGAAGGGAAGAAGATGATTGCTCTTTCAGCTGAAGCCACTCCCCTCTACAGCCTATAATATGCTTTCAGGCTAGGTGGGCAGTGAGGTGCAGGAAGGGAGGGTGAGTGCAACAGGTAGCTTGAATTTGCAATGCATGTGGAAATGAGAAGAGAAGCAGTAGGTTTATGTATGATATATGTTCCTGTTATGTTCCTGCTATGTTTTGCAATAGTTGAATCATTTTTTTGTACGTAACTTTTTTTTCCAGGGGCAATGCTCGTACACGTTTCATGTAAAGCTACCAGAGTGGTAGCTACATGAAACACCACTAGAGGGCGCATGTGTCCCTCTAGTGCGATCGTCGCCGGCATCTATAGCAAACAGGGGAACGCGTATATAACGCGTTCCCCTGTTTGGCTTCTCCTGTCGCCATGGCGACGATCGGGATGACGTCATGGACGTCAGCCGACGTCCTGACGTCAGGCACACCCGATCCAGCCCATAGCGCTGCCCGGAACTTATTGATCCGGGCAGCGCAGGGCTCTGTCGGGGGGGGCACTCTTCAGCCGCTACGTGCGGCCGATCGCCGCAGAGCGGCGGCGATCAAGCTGTGCGCGCGGCTAGCAAAGTGCTGGCTGCGCGCACAGCACTTTACAGCAAGAAAATCGCTCCACCAGGGGCTGAGATCTCCCCCTGCGCGGCATAGCCCGAGCTCAGCTCGGGCTTACCGCCAGGGAGGTTAAACATGTCTGGATACAGGTGATAGAATAGCATTGCATGTTGATGATATATGGTTTTGAAGTTCTCTCTTCTATTTAGAATGGATACTACAGCCTGATTGTTTCAAACCAGTTTTCATTTGTGTCCAAAACATTCTCTTTTCTCAAAGGAAAGTCCCTTTCTCGAGATGTGTATACGCTGCAGTGAGCCCTCCAGTGTTGGGCAATGCACTTACTTGGTGCCACCAATTAAAAATGGTTTTAGGTTCAATCTGGGTAAAATTAATGTTAGGAACTTTACACTTTAAAGAGAAGCTTTCAGCCATACTATCTCAGGAAAAAAAACAACACATATATATAAGTAGATAAATACTTGCTCTACTTACATAACATATGTATTGCACTGTCCACGTTTTGATTTTAGTGATTTTCTACAATATAAAAAAAAAGAGAAAATCCTTCCCATTTTATTTCTGTGGCTATTTTGAAGCCAATCCTGATGTTGTTTCCTTCCTTACTCTCCTCTGCCTGATTGTGTATGCATTGCCCACCCTCCACTATAGAAAGTGCATTGTCTCAGCATGAGAAATATTGGCCAATCAGAGAGGAACAGAGGTGTGGGAGGGGAAAACAGGAGGGAAAGAGGCTTCAGCCAATCAGGCTGCATTAAGTCTGAGGGGAAGTAGAGAAGCAAAAAAAAGACAACCCACCATGCCCTGCAACTTCTCTTTTGTGTACCAAATGTTCTGTGTACCAAATAAGAGTCATGTAAACTGGGAAATGATATTTAATCAACAAGAAAAGTAATGGTGATTTTAACTTTTGAATCGACTGGTTAGCATCCTTATTACTTGTTTACCAGATAAAAATAAAGAATTGATTTTTGATTTTATGCCCAAAAGTTACTCTTTAAATAAAGTGGTTACCGTTGTCCTTGGTTGATTTGGAAAATATTGGCAGCTTCGGTCTGTTGGCAAATTCATCACCGTGGTTGAGAAGCGCATCTTTTATAGTGTCATATCCACACAGGAAGACAACCTTTGTGAGTCCCATGTGTATCGTCACCACGGGGCCGTACTTCTTAGACAGCTGTGAACAGGAGAAAGGAGAACGTAGAGAAGCGAAAAAAAAGGACAACCCAGCATGTTCAACAACTTCCTTTTTGTGTACAAAATGTTGTGTGTACCAAATAAGAGTCAGGTAAACCGGGGAATGATGATTTATTAACAAGAAAAGTAATAATGATTTTAACTTTTGGATTGCCATGTTAGCATCCTTACTACTTCTTTATCAGTTAAAAGTAAAGAATTGATTTTTTTATTTTATGCCCGACAGTTACACTTTAATTCCCTGCTGTCAGTAAAGGTGTTGTAACCTCTGTGATTTCTGACCTGGGGGCCATTAAAAACGCTACACAATAGCCCAGTTTGTGCGTATGTATTAGTACACAGGATGAGAGGATCAAATCTCCGGTGGCATTGAGTACTATTCCCCTTCTGAGTCATAGCAACTCGGAGAGAGAAGTAATTCCGGACACCCTGATTTACCCTTGCACGCCCTGCCCACTGTAGCATTACTGCTATAGCGGTGCCTAGTTTTGGCACTCGGGGGTGAGTGCCATGCGTCAATACCACCTGGATTGCAGTTTGCCCCTATGAAAGCTCCGACTCTGGCCCCACAGTACAAATCTCCAGCTAAGCCACTTGGAAATAATTGATATCTGCATAATAAGTGTTAGTTGGCTAAACATTCTGTTATATTTATACATTTGGTTATTTTTCTATCTAGCTACTGTCAGTCTCAGAGGGCTTGAGAATTGCAGCCAACAAGGCCATGCTTAGTGGGGCCACCCAAGAACTTCTTACTGAATAAAAACTGTCCCCAAGCAGGATTTAAAGAGGAACTCCAGTAAAAATATCGTAATAAAAAAGTGCTTAATTTTTACAATAATTATGAATAAATGATTCAGTCAGTGTTTGCCCATTGTAAGATCTTTCCTCTCCCTGATTTACATTCTGACATGTATCACATGGGGACATTTTTACTGTTGGCAGTAGTGTTGGGCGAACATCTAGATGTTCGGGTTCGGGCCGAACAGGCCGAACATGGCCGCGATGTTCGGGTGTTCGACCCGAACTCCGAACATAATGGAAGTCAATGGGGACCCGAACTTTTGTGCTTTGTAAAGCCTCCTTACATGCTACATACCCCAAATTTACAGGGTATGTGCACCTTGGGAGTGTGTACAAGAGGGAAAAAAAATTTAGCAAAAAGAGCTTATAGTTTTTGAGAAAATCGATTTTAAAGTTTCAAAGGGAAAACTGTCTTTTAAATGCGGGAAATGTCTGTTTTCTTTGCACAGGTAACATGCTTTTTGTCGGCATGCAGTCATAAATGTAATAAAGATAAGTGGTTCAATAAACAGGGACCACGCGGCAACGCTAACCCAGCAGCAGCAGACGTGATGGAACAGGAGGAGGCGCAGGAGGAGAAGGCCACGCTTTGTGAGACACAACAACCCAGGCCTTGCATGAGGACAAGAAGCGTGCGGATAGCATGCTTTGTACCGCCATGCAGTCATAAATGTAATAAAGATAAGTGGTTCAATAAACAGGGACCACGCGGCAACGCTAACCCAGCAGCAGCAGACGTGATGGAACAGGAGGAGGCGCAGGAGGAGAAGGCCACGCTTTGTGAGACACAACAACCCAGGCCTTGCATGAGGACAAGAAGCGTGCGGATAGCATGCTTTGTACCGCCATGCAGTCATAAATGTAATAAAGATAAGAGGTTCCATAAACAGGGACCGGCAACGCTAACCCAGCAACAGCAGCACACGTGATGGAACAGTAGGAGGCGCAGGAGGAGAAGGTCACGCTTTGTGAGACACAACAACCCAGGCCTTGCATGAGGACAAAAAGCGTGCGGATAGCATGCTTTGTACCGCCATGCAGTCATAAATGTAATAAAGATAAGAGGTTCCATAAACAGGGACCGGCAACGCTAACCCAGCAGCAGCAGCAGCAGCACACGTGATGGAACAGGAGGAGGCGCAGGAGGAGAAGGCCACGCTTTGTGAGACACAACAACCCAGGCCTTGCATGAGGACAAAAAGCGTGCGGATAGCATGCTTTTTACCGCCATGCATGCAGTCATAAATGTAATAAAGATAAGAGGTTCAATAAACAGGGACCGGGCGGCAACGCTAACCCAGCAGCAGCAGCACACGTGATGGAACAGGAGCAGGCGCAGGAGGAGAAGAAGGCCATGCTTTTTGAGACACAACAACCCAGGCCTTGCATGAGGACAAAAAGCGTGCGGATATAGCAGCAATGCTTTTTGCCGCCATGCAGTCATAAATGTAATACAGATGAGAGGTTCAATAAACAGGGACCGGAAACGCTAAACCATCCCAGATGTTCATTGGTCATGTTACTTGGTTGGGGTCCTGGAGTGTTGCGTAGTTGTTTCCAATCCAGGATTGATTCATTTTAATTTGAGTCAGACGGTCTGCATTTTCTGTGGAGAGGCGGATACGCCGATCTGTGACGATGCCTCTGGCAGCACTGAAACAGCGTTCCGACATAACGCTGGCTGCCGGGCAAGCCAGCACCTCTATTGCGTACATTGCCAGTTCGTGCCAGGTGTCTAGCTTCATGCCCGGTTTCAGGTCCAGCGGTGCCAGCCACAAATCCGTCTGTTCCTTTATTCCCCTCCAAATTTCCTCCCCTGTGTGCTGCTTATCCCCAAGGCAGATCAGCTTCAGCAACGCTTGCTGATGCATGCCAACAGCTGTGCTGCACTGCTTCCACGATCCTACTGCTGCTGGTGCTGGGTTAGCGTTTCCGGATGAGGTACAGCTTTGAGATGCGTTGGAGGAGAAGGAGTCAGAGAGGTAGGTGCTGCTGTTGTTATCCAGTGGGAGGGATGGCGGTGCAGCTGTTTGCGGCGTGGGCAACACCCGCGCCGTAGCAGGTGAGGAATCGCTGCCAGGCTCCACAAGGTTCACCCAGTGCGCGGTAAGGGAGATGTATCGACCCTGGCCGAACGCACTCGTCCAGGTGTCAGTGGTGAGGTGAACCTTGCAGGCAACGGCATTCTTCAAGCTTCGGGTTATTTAGCTGACCACGTGCTCATGCAACTCAGGCACTGCAGAGCGCGCAAAGTGGTAGCGGCTGGGAACCACGTAACGTGGGATGGCCACTGACATCATGCCCTTGAAGCTGTTTGTCTCCACCACTCGATATGGCAGCATTTCGCAGGCCAGAACCTTGGCTATGCTGGCTGGCTGTTACTGCCACGGCCCGGGGGTCATTTGCTGGCAATTTCCTCTTGCGCTCAAACATCTCAGAGACAGACAACTCAACCGTAGGGCTGCACACCGAAGGGCTGTTGGTTGTTGTGTTTGATGAACACTGGGAGACCTCAAGAGCACTAGTCCGGAAAGTGACAGTGTCAGCATCGTCTGATGTTTGTGAATGTTGTGAACCACGCAATGGCTGGGCTACTGCTGCTGCTGAGGCGGGTCTGGTGGTGAGTCTGGTGAACCCAAGGGAGGCAGTGTTGCTGGTGGTACCCTGTCCTGCCGCGTTTGCCCACAGAGTGGGATGTTTGGATAGAATGTGGCGGCTCATGCTGGTGGTGGAGAGGTTGTTAATACTTTTCCCCCTGCTCAGGCGGGTCTTGCACACCTTGCAAATCGCCATGGTAACATCCTCAGTGCAGTCTTCAAAGAAAGCCCAGACTTTGGAGCACCTGCCTTGCTGGCGATTTCTGTTTGCGCCTCTTTTGCCTCTCACTTGAACTTCCATGCTTGCGGTGCCTGAAATTGCGCGCCGCCTACCTTGTGGCACAAGGCGAACTCGTGCAGCAGTGGGTTCCTCAACAGACTCATCTGTGCTGCTGCTACGACGGCGATGTTCTCGTTCACAAACAAAATCTGGGTCTATGTCCACATTGTCCATACCCTCCTCTTCCATCTCCTCAAACTCGTCATATGTCATTGTGGGGGGCCGCCGCCGTGGAGTAGAGCTCCCCAGAACAACCTCTGCGCAGCTCACTCCAACGTTGTCTGGTTATCTGGCAGTTGTGTGCGTGGTGTCGCTGCCGGTTGTGTCAGCTTTGTGCCCACTGGCTCCTTGTAACTGGCTGAGGACTCGGACCTCGTGCGTGATGTGCTGGTGCTGCTTAACCCACTGCTGGACGCTTGAGAGGTCATCCAAGTAATTATCTGGTCCTGTTCTTTTGGATCTGTGAGGGTTGTTGTCCTGGACAACATGGGCGGTATTGAGTGGGTTTTCTTGGGTGCTCCCCTGTGGCCTGTACGTGAACCGTCAGGGGAAACACCTCTTCCCTTGCCCCTCCCTCTTTCACCGGATTTCTTCCTCATTTCACTTATCCTTAAAGTACACGCTGACTGGCAGCAGTACAGTGGCAGTACAGAAATGCTATACAGTGGTGGGTGAGCGGTGTACCACTATTGTCAGCAGCGACACAGAGCACAATGCTATACAGTGGCGGGTGAGCGGTGTACTACTGTTCCCAGCAGACACAGAGTGGAAGTAAACACAATGCTATATAGTGTGGCTGAGCCGTGTACACAGAGTGGCATTAAACACAATGCTATATAGTCTGCTATATAGTCACCCCGAACAGGGTGATGTTCTGCAGAACCCGAACAGTGGCAAACACTGTTCGCCCAACACTACTGGGAGGGAACGCAGATTTTAGTACCTAAACACACGATACAACATGTTTTCCGGGGTCGGACTCTGAGGCACATACAGATGGTCCCGATCATCATCCTCATCATACAACTCTTCTCCTGAGTCTGACCCACCCACCACCTCTGCCACCCCAACATCCCCAGACACAGACCCCTCATCGTCCTCAACATTAACTTGGGATGCTGGCCTGAGCCAGACCTCCTCCTCCACATCAGGCCCCATCATCTCCTCAATGGCAGCCCTCATTAATCGCTCTGGCGACGGACCGATGGACACAACGTTCTCCTCCGGGGAGGGCTGCTGCTGACCACTGGCTGCTGGGGTGGATGTTATAGCTTGCGTGGGGCGTTGGCTGTTGCTGTTGTTGGGAGTGCTGCTCACAGCGGAGGTCTCTGGGGAACTCATGTTGAGCTCATATAGTGGTTGACGGTGAGTGGAGTATTACTGATCCCAGCAATATACACACTGACTGGCAGAGTACGCAATGCTATATAGTGTGGCTGAGCGGTGTACACAGAGTGGCAGTAAACACAATGCCATATAGTCTGGCTGAGCGAGCGGTGTACTACTGTTCCCAGCAGAATCAGAGTGGCAGTAAACAATGGTATATAGTCTGGCTGAGCAGTGTACACAGAGTGTCAGTAAACAATGGTATATAGTCTGGCTGAGCGGTGTACACAGAGTGTCAGTAAACAATGGTATATAGTCTGGCTGAGCGGTGTACACAGAGTGTCAGTAAACAATGGTATATAGTCTGGCTGAGCGGTGTACACAGAGTGTCAGTAAACAATGCAATATAGTCTGGCTGAGCGGTGTACACAGAGTGTCAGTAAACAATGCTATATAATCTGGCTGAGCGGTGTACACAGAGTGTCAGTAAACAATGGTATATAGTCTGGCTGAGCGGTGTACACAGAGTGTCAGTAAACAATGGTATATAGTCTGGCTGAGCGGTGTACACAGAGTGTCAGTAAACAATGGTATATAGTCTGGCTGAGCGGTGTACACAGAGTGTCAGTAAACAATGGTATATAGTCTGGCTGAGCGGTGTACACAGAGTGTCAGTAAACAATGGTATATAGTCTGGCTGAGCGGTGTACACAGAGTGTCAGTAAACAATGGTATATAGTCTGGCTGAGCGGTGTACACAGAGTGTCAGTAAACAATGGTATATAGTCTGGCTGAGCGGTGTACACAGAGTGGCAGTAAACACAATGCTATATATAGCGTGGCTGAGCGAGGTGCACAGTGGCAGTACACACAATGCTATATAGCCAGGCTAAGCCGTGTACACAGAGTGTCAGAAAACACAATGCTATATATAGCATGGCTGAGCGAGGTACACAGTGGCAGTAAACAATGCTATATATATAGTGTGGCTGAGCGAGCGGTGTACTACTGTTCCCAGCAGCGACACACAATGACTGGGGGGGACCCTGGCTAGCGTGGCTGGAGAGCGAACTACCCTGCCTGCCTACCCAAAGCTAAACCCACAGAGAAATGGCGGAGATATGACGTGGTTCGGGTATTTATTTACCCGAACCACGTGACCGTTCGGCCAATCAGAGCGCGTTCGGGCCCGAACCACGTGACCCGTTCGGCCAATCACAGCGCTAGCCGAACGTTCGGGGAACGTTCGGCCATGCGCTCTTAGTTCGGCCATGTGGCCGAACGGTTTGGCCGAGCACCGTCAGGTGTTCGGCCGAACTCGAACATCACCCGAACAGGGTGATGTTCTGCAGAACCCGAACAGTGGCGAACACTGTTCGCCCAACACTAGTTGGCAGGTGATGTAGCTGCTGCATGCTTTTTTGGCAGTTGGAAACAGCTGTAAACAGCTATTTCCCACAATGCAACAAGGTTCACAGACAGGAAACTGCCAGAAGTACCACGATCCTCAGAGCTTCTTGTGGGAGGGGTTTCACCACAATTTCAGTCATACAGCGCCCCCTGATGGTCTGTTTGTGAAAAGGAATAGATTTCTCATGTAAAAGGGGGTATCAGCTACTGATTGGGATAAAGTTCAATTCTTGGTCGGAGTTTCTCTTTAAATCCTGATCCTCTATGTCTAAAGCAGTGCCCTTAACCAGAACACCATCCAGCTACTGTTGTCACATTATCAGAGTTGGGGTGTTCCCCCCTACTTCCTCTGACTACAGACACCCGACCCCCCGGAAATAAATGGTTTCATTCAACCATTCATGGTTGGCATCCATTACTTTTAATGATGTCTCACATACCCACAGACTTGCCCAGCAGCTGCCGCATAAGCAGAAGGCAAAAACAAAAAAGTAAAAAAACAGGCATTATGAATTTCAAGCACATCTAGGCACAAAACCGATTTTGTCACCACCACTTTGCTTCTTTATGCTGTTTGCATGCGCTTAAGCCTCGTACACTTGTTTGAGCTATGTTGACCAACAAGGATTGGGACATTGCAGAACCAAGGCAGTACAGATGCATTGCTAGCCTGTTGGCTAGTGACAAGTTCTGATGCTATGTGGGGGAGGGGTGTAGGCCTGTGCAGCGGGGCACAAGTGACTTCACATGGTGGCTAGGGTGAATGTGGGGAGAACAATACCAGTGGTCGGCCTAATCAACTTTCCGGGCCAACCGCTGGCCGAGGTGTCAGGTGGCATCAGGGGTCACTGTGCTTGCGCTAGATCACCAGTATCATATTGCATTTCTCCTATGTAGGGCTTGTCTTTTCTAATGGTGAGAGCTGGAAGGCCATGAGACGATTCACTATTTCCACTATGCGAGATTACGGGATGGGGAAGAAAGCCACAGAGGACAAGATCAATGTAGAAACTGAATTTTTGGTGCAGGCAATCAAATCTTATGGAGGTGAGTGTTGGTTCAATTAGTAAGTCTTGAAGTATACCTATACTGAGGGCACCTACACCTGACTTCCTATACTGGGGGCACCTATGCCTGGCTACCTATACTGAGGGCACCTACACCTGACTTCCTATACTGGGGGCACCTATGCCTGGCTACCTATACTGAGGGCACCTACACCTGACTTCCTATACTGGGGGCACTTATGCCTGGCTACCTATACTGAGGACACCTACACCTGACTTCCTATACTGAGGGCACCTATGCCTGGCTACCTATACTGAGGGCACCTACACCTGACTTCCTATACTGGGGGCACCTATGCTTGGCTATTTATACTGAGGGCACCTATACCTGGCTACCTATACTGAGGGCACCTACACCTGACTTCCTATACTGAGGGCACCTATGCCTGGCTACCTATACTGAGGGCACCTATGCCTGGCTACCTATACTGAGGGCACCTACACCTGACTTCCTATACTGGGGGCACCTATGCTTGGCTACTTATACTGAGGGCACCTATGCCTGGCTACCTATACTGAGGGTACCTTCACCTGACTTCCTATACTGGGGGCACCTATGCTTGGCTACCTATACTGAGGGTACCTTCACCTGACTTCCTATACTGGGGGCACCTATGCTTGGCTACTTATACTGAGGGCACCTATGCCTGGCTACCTATACTGAGGGTACCTTCACCTGACTTCCTATACTGGGGGCACCTTTGCTTGGCTACTTATACTGAGGGCACCTATGCCTGGCTACCTATATTGAGGGTACCTTCACCTGACTTCCTATACTGAGGGCACCTATGCCTGGCTACCTATACTGAGGGCACCTTCACCTGACTTCCTATACTGGGGTACCTATACTTGGCTACTTATACTGAGGGCACCTATGCCTGGCTACCTATACTGAGGGTACCTTCACCTGACTTCCTATACTGAGGGCACCTATGCTTGGCTACCTATACTGAGGGCACCTATGCCTGGCTACCTATACTGAGGGTACCTTCACCTGACTTCCTATACTGAGGGCACCTACACCTGACTTCCTATACTGAGGGCACCTATGCTTGGCTACTTATACTGAGGGTACCTTCACCTGACTTCCTATACTGAGGGCACCTATGCCTGGCTACCTATACTGAGGGTACCTTCACCTGACTTCCTTTACTGGGGGCACCTATACTTGATACTTGGCTAACTAACTACTTATACTGAGTCTGAGGTTGTTTTTTCTTCTTTTTTTTCTGCGGGGGGAGGGGGGGGGTTGGGGTTGGGATGGGGAGTTGCACCACTGCTAAAACGTACAATACAAAATGTTGGTGCAGTGCAATCATTTCAACACAGGGCCTAACTGTCCCACAGATTTTTATTAATATTCCTAAAATGTTCTGGACTTAATTTTTAAAGGATACCCGAACTGAATTGTGACATAATGAGATAGACGTGTGTATGTACAGTGCCTAGCACACAAATAACTATGCTGTGTTCCTTTTTTTCTTTCTCTGCCTGAAAGAGTTAAATATCAGGTATGTAAGTGGCTGACTTAGTCCTGACTCAGACAGGAAGTGACTACAGTGTGACCCTCACTGATAAGAAATTCCCCTTTTTTTACCTCTTTCTTGCTCTCAGAAGCCATTTTCTGCTAGGAAAGTGTTGTATAGTTGGAATTTCTTATCAGTAAGGGTCAAAGTAGTCATTTCCTGTCTGAGTCAGGACTGAGTCAGCCACTTGCGTACCTTCTATTTAACTCTTTCAGGCAGAGAAAGGAAAAAAAGGAACACAGCATAGTTATTTGTGTACTAGGCACTGTACATACACATGTCTATCTCATTACGTCACATTTCAGTTCGGGTATCCTTTAAGTGTATTTCTATCCATTTCATGGTTGTTATTATTAAGCTCAACACACACCATACAATCTTGGTTGTACAGATTTACCAAATCTATGTAATATAATGGCCAACAGATTGAAAATACCTTGAATGATTGATTGGTTAAGCTCTTGTACTACATGAAAGTGGTAAGATTGAACAACCAAGATTGTATGGTGTGTGTTGAGCCTTAGTATTTTTCTATTATACATATGTGATGTGTCTCGAAGATCGGAGCGTTTGGTGTGATGTGTCGCGACTTCAAAAAGTTTGGGAACCACTGCCCTAGAGCCACATTACTCCATGCCATGCACTAATACAAATCTACCAATCAGAAACAGCCTGTATGCATGTTGGATCATTGTGGCTCTGTACAATGAACAAGCTGACACATCCAGTGATGATCCTAATCAGCTAATCTACAATTACGCAAAATGTCTTGTACATTTTTGCACTTATGCTTATGCGTAAATACGAGTTGTAAATTCAATGGATTTCATAGGGTTTCGTTATTTGGCCTAAAATTTTGCGTAATTTTCACATAATTTCATGCCGACTTTGGCAGTGAATAGCAAAGTCCCCATACATGGTAGGGATCCCAAAATTGCTACATATGTTAAAGGGGTTCTGTTTTGGGTTTCTGAGAAGAAAAACAGACCCTTACCTTGGGCTTCTATCAGCCCCGTGCAGCGGTAATGTCCCACGCCGTCCTCCTCCCATCTGCTGTTCTCCGCCGCCGGCCCCGGTCTAAGCGGCATGGGATCCAACTGCGGCTGCGTTACAGTGGCCGCGCACCCGCTCGCTTCCGCCTGCGTCATCGGAAGCTTACTGCGCAAGCGCAGTACAAGGCTCCATTGTACTGCGCCTGCGCAGTAAGCCTCAGATGACGCGAGCGGAGTCACGGCAACGCGCATTATTCGTCTGTGTGACAGCCGAATAATAGCCCGGTGCCGGCTACGGGGAACGGCAGATGGGAGCAGGACGGCGTGGGACATTACCACTGCAGGGGGCTGATAGAAGCCCAAGGTAAGTGGCAGTTTTTCTCCTCAGGAACCCCCACAGAACCCCTTTAAGGAGAATAGTGGGTGTAAGTCATAAAAAGAATTTTCCAAAAAGACCTTGTAGTGTGTTTAGCTCACAGGGACAACAATAGATGATTTTCATATTCAGCAGTGGTGCATTGTGGGAGACATCATATGCTCACCACAATCTCAATTCAGAGATATACAGGCATCCTCAGACTCCAGTGATTATTTTCTATACAACGTTACAGAGAATACCACCAGTAATAAATGTCCACTCATCTTGGTCTATGCAGTTGTGAATATTTACCGATTTAATCGATGCCTACACTGCACACATCCCATATGCCAGCTCCCCCATCCCCTGGTGAAGGCAGACAACAGCTTTGAGATACACTGGAACCCAGTCTCTGGGCCCCAAGACAGTCATTGTGGCTGTAGTTGCTGTATGTGCACCTCTGCCTTTTATGTAATCAATACATACACAATCACTGTATATCCCGGTGTAATATTGGTATACCATAGACAGGGCCGGTTTAAGCAACAATGAGGCCCCAGGGCAAAATAAACCTGCCCCCCCCCCCCAACAGATACCCTGGAACAAAAATCAGCATTAAGGGACCTTTTTTGCAGCTGGTATAGTCAGGGTTTCAAGCCCCAATCGGTCGGAGCTCCAAATTCTGACTACCCCAGCCTGCATGGGGGACAAGGGGTTAAACAGTTTCAGGAGGGGGGACCCCACATAATTAAAAAAAAATCCCACTCTCTAAACCTAAAAATAAATAAATGGGAAAATAGGAAAAAATGCAATTTTTTTTCCTCTTGTAGCCACTGGGGGCCCCTAGAGGCTCTGGGGCCCTGGGGCAATTGCCCCCTTTGCCTCTATGGTAGCGCCGACCCTGACCATAGAAAAGGCACTGTGGTAACATATAGTAGAATGCAGTGCATTTTTAAGGCAATTATAATAATTTTCCTGGTTTCAGCATCAGAAACACGTCCTATATTTATAAATTGCTGCTTATTGGTGTAGCCCGTCCTTACCCGTGATGCTTAGCCTAAGCTGTTTAGCTAAGTGGATTTTTCCTCCCAGAGCATTCTGGAAGAACAAGCATGTTTTTCAGTGGCTTTGGAATTCTCAGAAATAAACATTCTGCAGAGATGCACCGGACATGACTAAAGATGTCGCCACCTGTAATACATTCCAGAATGCAAATCAGGGAGAGGAAAGTTTTTTTTACAATGGTTAAATACTGGCTAAATAATTTATTAATAAATATTGTGGAAAAAAAAAGTTATTTTCACTACAGTTCCTCTTTAATTTATTTGTATCTGTTTTCTTTCAAGAAAAGCCATTTGTTACTCTCAACCTTATTAATACTTCCGTGGCTAATATAATAATTTCCATCGTGTTGGGTCACCGATTCAGTTATGATGATCCTACTATAGTGAAACTGATGGATCTACTGAATGAAAACACGACTAACTTTGGTGCTGGTATGGTACAGGTAAGTTTAAAGTGCTATGAAACTCAGCATTTCTTCTTTGCTTTAAAATATTCTTTACAGCATAAAAGGTAGTACCAGAAAAAAGCACTGGTAGCAGGACTGCATTCAAACAGTTAAACACAACACTTTCTTCTACCATGGGAAGCTTAGCACTGATGCCAAAGTGTAATGGATTGCAGAGACACCGCCGCGTGGTCTGGCAGCGGGGCGGCTGTCTCCGCGTTCAGACTGGCGGTTTCCACACAGCAGCATGCGTCTGGTTTGTCTGAGCCTAGTAGTGCACACAGATGGAGAGCTACACGCGCGAGGAGGCAGGACATTTATGCCAGTAGGAGAGGGATCAGCTGATCAGGACGATCAGCTGATCCCAGCGCAGTGGGCGATTGGCTGAGTGGTGCTGGGCGGCACTGAGGAGCGCTGCACTATATATACATCTTGCCTGTCAGTTGCTGGTTGTCTGCCGTTGCGAATACTTACGTGTGAGCACTCAGACCAGTCAGATTCCACAGTGTGTTAGAACCAGGAGGACCTGGGAATTCACACTTAGCCAGATTACGCTTGTGTTATATATTAGACCAGTTCCAGGGTGTTGTGACCAAGGATCTCACACCCAAGCTTAGGGATACTGTGTCATTGCTGTGTTATACTTTAGACCAGTTCCAGGGTGTTGTGACCAAGGACCTCACACCCAAGCTTAGGGATACTGTGTCATTGCTGTGTTATACTTTAGACCAGTTCCAGGGTGTTGTGACCAAGGACCTAACACCCAAGCTTAGGGATACTGTGTCATTGCTGTGTTATACTTTAGACCAGTTCCAGGGTGTTGTGACCAAGGACCTCACACCCAAACTTAGGGATACTGTGTCATTGCTGTATTATACTCTAGACTAGTTCCCGGGTGTCGAGACCAAGGACCTCACACCCCAGGCTAGGACTTTGTTATATTTATATGTTATGACTATTTGCTCTGTCGACCTTTCTCTTGCTTTCTGATTCGGTACCTCTGCATATCTGCCTTACCTGTTGCCAGACCCTGCCTGTACCCGGTTACCGAATCAGTCTCTGTACCTCATCTGCTCGTGTGTTGCCGACCTGGCCTGCCCGACTTCCCAGGCTGTCACTCTCCCTGAGTGCTCAGTCTATCTGTACTAGCAGGTGTCAGCTGCTACCAGTCCACCAGGTGTCAGCTGCAACCAGGACTCCCGCTCCTCAGAGAGTCCGGCCTGTTAGCAGCCAGTGCCCTCTTGCTCTGGAGTCCTCTGGCTGCAGTACAGTCTACCAGCTGATTATTATTATCCCTGGTTGCCAGGTCCTCACTATCAAGGAGATAGTTTCTGCACTTCCCACGGCCACCTGCCCCTCAGGTGGTTCTTGGCCGAGCTGCTTATATCTCCCGCTTCTCGGGAGATAGCCTTCAGTTCATCAAGCACTTTTACTTATTAGGTGTCCAGAGGTTAGACATACTTGTTTTATTGGTGATTCTGCAGATC
This sequence comes from Hyperolius riggenbachi, assembly GCF_040937935.1. NCBI lineage: Eukaryota > Metazoa > Chordata > Amphibia > Anura > Hyperoliidae > Hyperolius > Hyperolius riggenbachi. The sequence continues at coordinate 44,594,806 of NC_090649.1, read as the reverse complement.
ATCCATAATCAAGTATACATCTGTGTTATTGATGATTCTGCAGATCATCAATAATCAGATTCTCTCTGTGTGCTGACACCAATCGTTACACAAAGTTACATAGTTACATAGTTACATAGTTATTTTGGTTGAAAAAAGACATACGTCCATCGAGTTCAACCAATATAAAGTACAACACCAGCCTGCTCCCTCACATATCCCTGTTGATCCAGAGGAAGGTGAAAAAACCATTACAAGGCATGGTCCAATTAGCCCCTAAAGGGAAAAATTCCTTCCCGACTCCAGATGGCAATCAGATAAAATCCCTGGATCAACATCACAAGTTGAGGAAGTTATTATATTATCTTGTTTGTTTGCTTATCAGCCACTATTACTAAACATCGCTAGCAGTGCTGCAGATAAATACAAGGAGAAAGTGTACAGAGGAGAAGGCACACTCTCGCTGGATACATTATAATACATAAATGCACCAGCTATTTAATAAAGTTAAATTGCAGCTTTCAGAGCAGATAAACTGTGCTTTGGTAACTTGTAATTTGTAAATGGACAAAATTCCTTCTACACAACAGCAAATATGATGACTATGGGTAGGAAAACATGTACAAGATCTTCTCAAAAAATTAGCATATTGTGATAAAGTTCATTATTTTCTGTAATGTACTGATAAACATTAGACTTTCATATATTTTAGATTCAAACACACACAACTGAAGTAGTTCAAGCCTTTTATTGTTTTAATATTGATGATTTTGGCATACAGCTCACGAAAACCCAAATTTCCTATCTCAAAAAATTAGCATATTTCATCCGACCAATAAAAGAAAAGTGTTTTTAAAACAAAAAAAGTCAACCTTCAAATAATTATGTTCAGCTATGCGCTCAATACTTGGTCGGGAATCCTTTTGCAGAAATGACTGCTTCAATGCGGCGTGGCATGGAGGCAATCAGCCTGTGGCACTGCTCGGGTGTTATGGAGGCCCAGGATGCTTTGATAGCGGCCTTAAGCTCATCCACAGTGTTGGGTCTTGCAACTCTCAACTTTCTCTTCACAATATCCCACAGATTCTCTATGGGGTTCAGGTCAGGAGAGTTGGCAGGCCAATTGAGCACAGTAATACCATGATCAGTAAACCATTTACCAGTGGTTTTGGCACTGTGAGCAGGTGCCAGGTCGTGCTGAAAAATGAAATCTTCATCTCCATAAAGCTTTTCATCAGATGGAAGCATGAAGTGCTCCAAAATCTCCTGATAGCTAGCTGCATTGACCCTGCCCTTGATAAAACACAGTGGACCCACACCAGCAGCTGACATGGCACCCCAGACCATCACTGACTGTGGGTACTTGACACTGGACTTCAGGCATTTTGGCATTTCTCTCTCCCCAGTCTTCCTCCAGACTCTGGCACCTTGATTTCTGAATGACATGTAAAAGTTGCTTTCATCCGAAAAAAGTACTTTGTACTACTGAGCAACAGTCCAGTGCTGCTTCTCTGTAGCCCAGGTCAGGTGCTTCTGCCGCTGTTTCTGGTTCAAAAGTGGGTTCATGCTTCCATCTGCTGAAAAGCTTTATGGAGATGAAGATTTCATTTTTCAGCACAACCTGGCACCTGCTCACAGTGCCAAAACCACTGGTAAATGGTTTACTGACCATGGTATTACTGTGCTCAATTGGCCTGCCAAGTCTCCTGACCTGAACCCCATAGTGAATCTGTGGGATATTTTGAAGAGAAAGTTGAGAGACGCAAGACCCAACACTCTGGATGAGCTTAAGGCCGCTATCGAAGCATCCTGGGCCTCCATAACACATGAGCAGTGCCACAGGCTGATTGCCTCCATGCCACGCCGCATTGAAGCAGTCATTTCTGCCAAAGGATTCCCGACCAAGTATTGAGTGCATAACTGAACATAAGTATTTGAAGGTTGACCTTTTTTGTTTTAAAAACACTTTTCTTTTATTGGTCGGATGAAATATGCTAATTTTTTGAGATAGGAAATTTGGGTTTTTATGAGCTGTATGCCAAAATCATCAATATTAAAATAATAAAAGGCTTGAACTACTTCAGTTGTGTGTATTTGAATCTAAAATATATGAAAGTCTAATGTTTATCAGTACATTACAGAAAATAATGAACTTTATCACAATATGCTAATTTTTTGAGAAGATCCTGTATTTACGGAATATTAATGTTAGAGTTTAACTGACTCAGTACCATAGTAGTTAGAATGGCAAACTGAAAGAAGGTTCTCATCCTTAAAGAGGAACACCAGTGAAAATAATGTAATAAAAAAGTGCTTCATTTTCACAATAATTATGTATAAATGATTTAGTCAGTGTTTGCCCATTGTAAAAGTTTTCCTCTAATTGATTTAAATCCTGACATTTATCACATGGTGACATTTTTACTGCTGGCAGGCAGGTGATGTCAGTGGAAGTAGCTTCTACTTGTTTTTTTGGCAGTTGGAAACAGCTGTAAACAGCTATTTCCCACAATGCAAAAAGGTTTATAGACAGGAAACTGCCAGGACCATGGTCCTCACAGTTTCCTGTGGGAGGGGTTTCACCACAATATCGGCCATACAGAGCTGCCTGATGACCCGTTTGTGAAAAGGAAAAGATTTCTCATGGGAAAGGGGGTATCCCCTACTAATTGGGATGGAGTTCAATTCTTGGTCACGGTTTCTCTTTAAAGGATACCTTAGCCAATTTCAAAATTTAAAAATGGAGGAAACAGGCATGTGTATAAGGCTCTCCTTATGCCCACCGCGTCCCCCGTTCTCCTCCATCCCCCTCGGTTATGGTGTATTGGTTCCCCAGAGCTACTTCCGGGTCAGGAGGGTCAGTGAGCACTGACTCTCCCTGGCTGGGAGTGCTCTGCGCATTCACACTATGTATATGTGTATCCTTTAAAGGGGCCGGAGCCTGCAGTCCCTACTGAGTTAATCCTGCTTTAACTTCAATTTTGCATAGAAGAGCATAATGACTTTGAACTGAACTATCACCACAATATCTTTACATTTTCTTTCTTTATAGCTATACAACATGTTTCCAACTGTCGTAGAATTCCTTCCAGGCGCTCATCACAAAGTTTTCAAAAATATGAGAAAAATGCTGGATTTCATAACAGCAACATTCACTAAGCAGAAGAACGATCTGGATGTGAACGATCAGAGGAATCTCATTGATGCCTTCCTGGTGAAGCAGCAAGAGGTGAGGCTCATATCTGGTGATCTGGTGAGGACAAATAGTGATAATGTAACTAGTTGTTGTAATGTTTAGGGATGGTCGCAAATGCCAATTTCCGTTTCAGCCGAAAATCTGCATTCCACCATTGCCAGTTACTGCTATCGCTACCGATTCCGCTTTCCGGTAACGATTTCCGCATTCCGATGCGGATTTTCGCTGTAATTTCCGCCGACTTTACCATTGATTTTCTCAAAAACTACTAGGTCTTTTTGAAATATTTTTTTTTCTCTTGTTCCCACTCTTCTGCCTAACATTCCCTGATTTTTTGGTGTTTCTAGCTCCTATGAGGGCTTTGCTATTAACCGCTAAAGTCGGCAGCATACCGCATAGCGGTTCCAATGCGGATTTTCGCGGTATGTTAAGCAGAAAAGTGGAAACAAGAGAAAAAAAATATTTCAAAAAGACCTTGTAGTTTTTGAGAAAATCAATGTTAAAATCGGCAGAAATTACAGCGAAAATCCGCATTGGAACCGCCATGCGGTATGATGCTGACTTTAGAGGTGAATAGCAAAGCCCCCATAGGTGCTAGAAACACCAACTTTTCAGGGAATGTTAAGCAGAAAAGTAGGAACAAGACGAAAAACATCTCTCAAAAAGACCTTGTAGTTTTTGAGAAAATTGATGTTAAAGTCGGCAGAAATTTCTGTGAAAATTTCTGTGAAAATCCACTTCTACTACACTTGCATTACCGATTTCTGAATTTCTATGCAGAAAGGCAATTTTCAGATCGGAAATTCGGAAATTGCATTTCTGCAGAATCCGAACGAGCATCTCTGGTAATGTTATTTATTTTGCTTTTGTAAGATGATCTAAGAACCAAAACAAGTGGATTGGGTAACTTTTGTGCCTGTGCCATATTATTGGTATCAGCTGCATCATGGGCCGCATTGTTGGCAAGATTGTGCGTTTTTTTTGGAGACACAAGAGGTACAAAGTGGGCATAATCCACAAGATGACTCTTCAACATGGATGCACCAGGATTAGTATCTATTTTTTACCCCTGGATTCTGACCTCTAAACCTAGGTGCGTTTTATGGTCAGGAGCGTCTTATAGTCCGAAAAATATAGTACATTTTTAGTGGATGATCTTGTATTATGGGGTGGTAGAAATAAACGTTCATCTTGATAGAAAAGGCATTTGGGAGGGGGAGAGCGCAGAATTCTCCTGGCAACAGGAGCAAAATGGGGGGTATGCGTGGCCTAGCAGTATGCGCCGAATTAAAGCTTTTTCTGGGCTGGAAAGTGCAGGAACAAGGAGAACAGCAGAGGAGCCATTGGCCTGAAGGGGGCTAGAGGAAGCCTCAGATACGTATAAATTCTAAGCATCAGGGTTCCTTTAACACATCAGTAAAAATTACTTCATGGTTTACTAACACTGTGATATTTTTCCTTTGCAGGGTAAATCAGAATCCACCCAGTATTTTCACAATGAGAACTTGGTCGCTTTGGTAGATGATCTTTTTGTTGCTGGAATGGAGACCACCTCCACCACTCTGCGATGGGGAATCCTGCTAATGATGAAATATCCGCAAATCCAAAGTAAGAAGACACACACACACACACACACACACACACACTCCACACACACACACACACACACACACACACACACACACACACACACACACACACACACACACACACACCACACACACCACACACACACACACACACACACACACACACACACACACGCGCGCGCACACACGCGCGCACACACACAGACACACACACTGTACACACACACACACACACACACTCCACACACACAGACACACACACACACACACTCCACACACACAGACACACACACACACACACAAACACAAACACGTACACACACACACACACACACACACACGTACACACACACAGACACACACACTGTACACACACACACACTGTACACACACACACACTGTACACACACACACACACACACACACACACACACACACACACACTGTACACACACACACACACACACAAACAGATTGTTTTTCGTTTGATGATTTTATTTGATTTGTGAAACACTTTATTATTATTGTTATTATTACTACTGCTATTCTCATAGTTGAGTCATGGTTAATCGGATCTCTACCAACTGGCTTCCTCAAGCAACGGGAAGTAGACAGAAAGAGCCATGATAGCGCGCCTCTCTCCCTGTCTCCTATTTTGCAGAACAACACGCAGAAGAAACCATGTACCACAGCTCCAGGCAATGGTCCTCTTCACTTCTACAGCTGCTGGCTGCTCTGCTGCATCCTCGTACAGCTCCCGATGTGTCACCTGACTTGCATTGGGTGATATGGGTGACATGCATACATCCGGAGCCGTACAAATCAGATGCAGCAAAGCAGCTAGCAGCTGAAAAAGTCCGGGGCCCAGACCCAGTGCTCTGGTAAGTGGTTTCTGCTGTATGCTGCTCTGTTTTTGCTCTGTGGGGGTTAGTGTTTTGATCAAAAATGCAGATTTTTTTTTTGTGCATTCATTTTCATGAAAATAATATAAAATTTGACTTTCAAGCAAAAAAAAAGCCTTTGAAAATCATTTTGAAACATGTCTGTCACTTTTTGCAGATTGTTTCCTTTAACCTATATTGCAAAAATACAATGTATTTGCGAGAATATATTTTCATAATCGGAAAATAACATTTTCGATACGAAAAGAGCTTTGTCGAAGTTTCACAAAATACACTGATGTCCAGGCCCCCCGGTTGCTTGAAATCTCAGACATCGGGAAAATGACGCAAATCCAGCATCAGGCAATCCCCACTTGTGCCGGATAACTGAGACCCCACTGTATTATTATTATTATTATTATTATTATTGTAATTATTATAATTATTATTATTTGTTCAGATACTACAGACATATTTTGTAGCACTTAACAGAGTATACAGACGCATAACTAATTACCCCTCAGAGGTGCTCACAATCTACAGTATATATGCTGTATGATAAGCAAATACAATTTTTTATATAAAATCATACACTGAGTGCTCTGATTCATTTCAAGGTATACCGTCAATCTATAATTACTGTTATAGAGGGTTCAGACCCTGCTATGCCGGATTTATATGATAGCAACGCTTTAAGGGCTGGTCCTTTACTGAGTTAGCAATCATGAAAAAGGCAAAAACCGCTCAGGTTTTTGACACATTTCTGAAATACTTTGAGTGGACCTTAGAAAGTGTTTGGATTATGAATATGATCTTATGTAATATCTTCATTTGAAAAAATACCCTATCACAGTAGGCCATATTTATCAAAGCATTACAGACAGTTTTTCCTTCTGTTCTGTGGAGGGGGTTAAAAAGATAAACCCGACACTTACCTGGGGCTTTCGTCTGCCCCCTGCAGCTGTAATGCCCCACGCCGTCCTCCTCCGATGCTACGTTCCCCGCCGCCAGTCCTGGTCTAATCATGTGACAAATTACACTGCGGTTTCGTGCTCGTGGCTGCGCATCCATGGCTGCGTGGGTTCTCACTCTCTACTTAATAGTGACAGTTTAGTGTGCATTTCTAGAACTGCACTACAATTAGGAAAAAAAAAAAATCCATCCCTAACAGCCGCAGACTAGGAAGAGCTTAATAGCAGTTCTACAGATAGTTCAGCAGTGCAGGCCAGGCATGATTTGTAAGGGGCTCCTCCGCCCTGCTGCCCGGTGTCCTCTGAAGCTGTTCTGTGCTGGGCATTGATGCAATATAGCAGGTGTGTTGGCTACCTCAGCAACAGCAATTCCCCTCACACACTGCACTGTCTGAGAGACCTTCGTAACTCCTCCTACTTTACAACAGTTTTGGAAGGAATCTGCACTATCTAGTGATTTCTTAAGATGTCTGAGACGGTTCTGCACGGGTTTCTAAACACCTATCAATATTTTGTCTCAGACACTCTTGATAAATTTCCCCCACTTTCCCAAACCTATCCCCCTGACTCCCCAATGGTGCATGTTTTGCAGGCAACCTCATCTATGCACAAGTGAGGTAATTAGTGTCTCAGCTAGATGGATTCCATGTAGCTGAGACACTAATTACCCCACCTGAGCGTAGGTGAGGTTGCCTGCAAAACACGCACCATTGGGGAGTCACAAGGACAGGTTTGAGAAACACTGCCCTATCACATTGATACTTGTTGCAGTTAGGCAAAATATGCAAATATGCAAAATATGTAGGAAGGAATGGCTGGAAATCATGTTGGTCTTCTCTACAGCTGGGCATGAGGCAGGTGGTTTCGGCATGGTGGCGCCAGATGTAATTCGATGCCTCCTTAGATCACAATGCAAGTTTGGCAGGGGGTTATTTTGGACTATAGTATAGCCAAGTGCATGGAGCAATTACAGTATAAGTTGAGGACACACACAGAATGCTTGTTAGCTTGGCTACAGCGTACTCAAACTTATATAGCTCGGTAAGCTTGGTGCATGATAAAGGCTCTGCCGCTGACATAGAGACCAGGGTTAGAATCTTATTCAGTAAGCCAGTACCTGCTAAGTAAGGAGTCATTGGGCAAGACACCCTAACACTGCACTGTGGCCTACCAAGAGTGTCCTTACTGCTTTGAGTCCAACTGGAGAAAAGCGCTATGCAAACATCAGAATTATTAGTGTGGCTGCATAGAGTACAACGTACAGCACTGGAAGAAAAAGACAAAGACAAGCGGGAGCCCAAATAGTGCAGTATGTCACAAGTATTGAGTATCAAAAGCACTTCTGAAAAAAGGGTACTCACAAAGGTGGGTTGCGCTAGGGGCAACCGACCACTTCAGGCACCGGAAGTGTATTACACCTGACACAATCAGGTCTGCCAGCGGTCCTGGACTCGGTCGCTCTCTTAGCAAAAAACTTTGCACACCCGAAACAGGTGCGCAACGCCCACCTCCTGAATAGGTGGGGGGAGTAGGGTACAGCAAAGGAAAAGAGGCACCCACTATATATAAAACACTTTAAAATCAATAAAATAAAGAAGGTTGAGGTGGCTTACCTCATAGACAACAAATTCACTTAATTAAGGACGTTTAATGGATAATTAAGCACAGGCAACGCGTTTCGTGGGACTATGCCCACTTCCTCAGGCCAATCAAAAGTGCCAGAGCCATCTATATGCCAGACTCGGGGCGCCTTCATTAAGTCAGTTTGTCGTCTATGAGGTAAGCCACCTCAAGCTTCTTTATTTTATTGATTTTAAAGTGTTTTATATATTTTGGGCGCCTCTTTTCCTTTGCTGCATAAAGTACAGGTAAAGGGCTCTGACTCTGACACAGGGAACCTGGATTTGAATCCTCTTTAAAGCCAGTACGTAGTTGGTAAGGAGTCCTTGGGCAAGTCTCCTCTAACACTGCAGGGTGGCCTATTGAGTGTGCCCTTAGTAGCTGCAGCTATCAAGCACTTTGAGTCCCGCCGGAGAAAAGAGCTATTCAAATGTTAGCATTATTATGATTTGTGGCAGGGTTGGTGGGTTAGTGTGAGGGGATAGGAATGGAGTTCAGCTATAATATAACCGAGCCCCGAGGGTTAGTGTTAGGAGTTAGGCAGTGATAGAAAGGTTAGTGTTACACAGTAAGGTAGCGGGAAACAAGGTCGGTGTTAGGCATGGAGAGAGGTTAATGTTAGGAGTTAGTCGGTGAGAGGAAAGTCAGTGGAGGGAAGTTACTATTAGTAAGGGAGAGCATGTAGATATTATCAATATTTTAAATATTGTTAATATTTTGCTTCCAAAATCATCTGAGGTCCAGGCCATATTTCTGGAAAGGCCACAAAGGCCTAGGTCTTGAGTAGCTGCCCAAGCCAGGAGGCAACTGGATGTGAAGTAGAAATTGCTATGTATAAAAAAGAAGCCAGTAAATGGGGAGTAACACATGAAAAAGGGACAGTGATGTTCAAGTGAACTGTACATAAAAGAGAGGGGCAGCTGTACATGGATGATACACATGGAAGAGGGGGCTACACATGGAATGGGAGGGGCACTGCTGCATATGGAAAGGGAACCACAACATTCTTGGCCTAGGGCCGAAAAAGTATAAATCGACATTGTAGTGATGTTAATGTACCTCGTTGGGCATCCCTGTGCATACATGTCTCTTCTGGGGTGGCACAGTTCATGGGTATCTTGAATACTTTAGTGCACCGATCTATAACAAACTAGAGATGGTACCAGTTTGTTATATTGCAAAGAAATGAACAGCGCTACTTAAAAACAGATGAGTGCTTACCTGCAAAAAAGTGCACACCCCACTCATGGGATTCAAATACACAATGAGCATACACATGACCTGTCTACCACTTGGAGGATGTTAGTTTCACTAACAATTTGCAATTTGTTAGGTACTTGTCCCTCCCACTGTCGAAGAAGTCTTTCCTCCATGGGAGGGGACCTAACACTAACTAAATTCTACCTATGCATATGCATAGTCTGGGCGCGCTACCAGTAAAATTGAGAATTGCGCAAAAAAAGTGGGATCAGCGCATCACCAGGCCGCCTCTGAATGGCCTCAGCTCAGAGATGCGCTGAGCCCCCCCAGAAACTGCAAACGCACCTTGAACCCAAACAGAGGCTCTGCATATACACCAAAGGAAAACTATTAAGTGGGAGCAGCTGACCAGAAATAAATCAATCAAACATAGCAAAGAAATGAACAGCGCTACTTAAAAACAGATGAGTGCTTACCTGCAAAAAAGTGCACACCCCACTCATGGGATTCAAATACACAATGAGCACACACATGACCTGTCTACCACTTGGAGGATGTTAGTTCAAGGTGCGTTTGCAGTTTCTGGGGGGGCTCAGCGCATCTCTGAGCTGAGGCCATTCAGAGGCGGCCTGGTGATGCGCTGATCCCACTTTTTTTGCGCAGTTTGTTATCTTACCTATGATTATACTAGCAGATGTGGTGTATCTGGTAATGGCACCGGCCACCCATGCACAAGAAGCAGCTGGCTAGTGAGGAGCATTGTGGCCTTGTTTGTCTACTGAGTACCGATTTATATAAAATTTGCCTAGCGGGTAAAACATGGAAGACAAGTCCACATGTGGAAAGCTACGAATTATGAAGTAATATTTGTTTCCTGGCAGAAAAAGTCCAAAAGGAGATTGATACCATTATCGGCACAGCTCAACCTCAAGCCGAGCACAGGAAGGAGATGCCGTATACTGACGCCGTCATCCATGAGATACAACGAGTTGGGGACATCATACCTGCAGGTGTTCCCCATGAGACCATTCAAGATGTTGAATTCAAAGGGTATTTTATTCCAAAGGTAGTTCTTCTTTATTTTGATTTTTTGTATGTACCCGAGAGTAATACACTCTCTCAGATCAGGGCAATTAGAGCCCCACAATGGGCAGGACTCTAATAGAAGCTTATGCTAATTTTCAGTAATCAGGCTCCCAGGCAGTCATTTGGGTGCTCGATGTGGCTACTAGCTGATTGCTTAATACATAGAAATTAGTGGTTGTAGCTGATCTCAGATGATTGGTTGTTTGGGTGCGGGATTTCTAGGCTAATGTTAGGAAGGGGGATTAAGGTTAAGCATTAGGTGGGATGGTTGAGGTTAGGCACTTACAAGGGGAGTTAGGGTTAGGCATTAGGTATGGGGTGTTCTTTTTAGGCACTAGGGGAGAAGGCTGGGGTGAGATGATAGGTGTGGGGGTTAGGATTTGGCATATATGGGGTGGTTATGGTTAGGCATTAGGTGGGCGGTTAAGGTTAGGCACTCATATCAGACAGTTAAGGGTAGAATGGGTGGAAGGCAGTGTCTAGTAAAATATTGGTAATACTGGTCCCCAACTGATGCGGCAGTGCCGTAGCATATATTAGTTGGAGAAATGCATTTTATAGATGTTGTGAAGTTGCAATCAGTAAATGACAAACACAAACCTACATAAATTTAAAGGGGTTCTTTAACCTATTAAAAAAAGAAGTTTAACTTACCTGGGGCTTCTACCGTCCCCCTGCAGACCTGTCGTGCGCTGGTCCTCATGGATCCTCTTGTCCCCCAGAGTGGGTTACTTTCTCTTTCTTTGTCTAACCAGACAAACGAAAACTAACTAGACAAAAACTTTGTACTGCGCCTGCGCAGGAATCTCCCGAAGATGCAAGCAGGAGCGAGGACGGGTGCGACCACGGCTGCGCAGGTGCAGTGACGTACATCTAGTTAGACGAAAAAAGAGAAAGTGACCCGCTCCAGGGGACACGAGGATCTTTGAGGAGCGGCGCAGGCACAGGGTGTCTGCAGGGGAGCGGTAGAAGCCCCAGGTAAGTTAAACTTTTTTTTATATAAAGGTTAAAGAACCCCTTTTAGGTGTAACATTTTTATATTGTATATCTGAAAATGTTTTTTTTTTTTTTGCAATGGTCGTAGGGCACTTCTGTGTTCCCATTGATGTATTCTTTGATGACAGATGAGGCATATTTTGAAAAACCCCATGATTTCTACCCAGAACACTTTCTTGATGCAGAAGGGAACTTCAAGAAAAATGAAGCCTTCATCCCCTTCTTAATAGGTAAGAGAAAGCAAAAATAAACTTATGGGATAATGGATTGTTTGTGTAGTACGGCGAAGAAATATAACATTAGTAGCAAAGAAGAGTCTCATATTGTTCTCCAGTACAAGAAGCATTAAAAAAAAAACCTTTGTTGTTATCAATGTGAAAGAGTTTCTCTGAGCTCTGCGACCCATTGGGTCCAATACAGTCCTGTGTATTTCAAAAGGTCATTGTTTTTGCTTTTTTCATAGTTTAAAAGTCAGAGGGTGCTTTTAAATCTGCAACTGTGACAGAAATATGAGACTCTTTTCTTTGCTACTAATGTTCAATTCCTTATATGTAATATGCATAGAATTCATTATACCGTACATTTGTTTTTGCTGCAGGTTTGCTTTGAGTTGTTTTAGGAAGGAGACATAAGAAATAAATCAAAAACTTGTAATGGAGAGTTCATTATAACTCAAGAATATTCAGTATCATGCTATATTTAATAATGTATTTAGTAGGAGTTCCTCTTTAACATTGGGAGACTTTTTTTTTTTAAATAATGACTTTAGCAACACTATATACTGTATTCTACGGGGTATGCATGGTTTTCCTTTAACAAATAGTACATGTAGAAACTGTAGTTATGCTTTAAATGTGTGACATGTCCAAACCTCTAGAAACGTCAGAACAGTGCAATGACCCGTGTGCCATGGCCCTTACAGGCAGCCTCTGAACCAGCAACTTGGAAAGTAAAAAGCTTCAGGTTGCACCATAGAGCAGGGGCGTAACTAGAAATCACTGGGCCCCCTTGTGAAAATTTGGATGCCCCCCCCCCCCCCATATGTGCCAAATAATCGTAATGGGTCAGCGTTTCACTATAAAATAATTGTAATGAGGCAGCGTTTCACCATAAAATAATCGTAATGCAGCAATGTTTAACCGGAAATTAATAGTAAAGTGGCCAGCATTTCACTAGAAAATAGTCGTAAAGAGGGCAGCATTTCACCAGAAATTAATTGTAAAGTGAGCAGCAGTCACCAGAAAATAATGGTAAAGTGGGCAGCAGTGACCAGAAAATAATCGTAAAGTGGGCAGCAGTGACCATAAAATAATCGTAAAGTGGGCAGCAGTGACCATAAAATAATCGTAAAGTAGGCAGCAGTGACCATAAAATAATCGTAAAGTGGGCAGCATTGACCAGAAAATAATCGTAAAATGAGCAGCAGTCACCAGAAAATAATTGTAAAGCGGGCAGCAGTCACCAGAAAATAATTGTAAAGCGGGCAGCAGTCACCGGCAAATAATCGTAAAGCGGGCAGCATTCACCTGAAAATAATCGTAAAGTGGGCAGCAGTGACCAGAAAATAATCGTAAAGTAATGCAGCAATGTTTAACCAGAGATTAATAGGAAAGTGGGCAGCATTTCACTAGAAATTAATTGTAAAGTGAGCAGCAGTCACCAGAGAATAATCGTAAAGTGGGCAGCAGTGACCATAAAATAATCGTAAAGTGGGCAGCAGTGACCATAAAATAATCGTAAAGTAGGCAGCAGTGACCATAAAATAATCGTAAAGTGGGCAGCATTGACCAGAAAATAATCGTAAAATGAGCAGCAGTCACCAGAAAATAATCGTAAAGCGGGCAGCAGTCGCCAGAAAATAATTGTAAAGCGGGCAGCAGTCACCGGCAAATAATCGTAAAGCGGGCAGCAGTCACCTGAAAATAATCATAAAGTGGGCAGCAGTGACCAGAAAATAATCGTAAAGTAATGCTGCAATGTTTAACCAGAGATTAATAGGAAAGTGGGCAGCATTTCACTAGAAAATAGTTGTAAAGAGGGCAGCATTTCACCAGAAATTAATCTTAAAGTGAGCAGCAGTCCCCAGAAAATAATCGTAAAGTGGGCAGCAGTGACCAGAAAATAATTGTAAAGTGGGCAGCAGTGACCATAAAGTAATGGTAAAGTGGGCAGCATTGACCAGAAAATAATCATAAAGCCGGCAGCAGTCACCATAAAATAATCGTAAAGAGGGCAGCATTTCACCAGAAATTAATCATAAAGTGAGCAGCAGTGACCAGAAAATAATCGTAAAGTGGGCAGCATTGACCAGAAATAAATTGTAAAATGGGGAGCAGTCACCGGCAAATAATCGTAAAGCGGGCAGCAGTCACTAGAAAATAACTGTAAAGCAGGCAGCAGTCACCTGAAAATAATCGTAAAGTTGGCAGCAGTCACCAGAAAATAATCGCAAAGTTGGCAGCAGTCACCAGAAAATAATCGCAAAGTTGGCAGCAGTCACCAGAAAGTAATTGTAAAGTGGGCAGCAGTCACCAGAAAATAATCGTAAAGTTGGCAGCAGTCACCAGAAAAAATCCTAATGTGGGCACCTGTAAAATAAAAAATTTACTCACCTAGCAGAAGTTTCCTCTCCCGGCCTCTGGCGCGCAGCTCCCCTGACAGTCCTTCTGAAGCAAATCTCCCACGCTGACAGGCAGAAAACAGGGCTACGGGAAGATGGCGCCCGAAGCCCTGTACTGGAGACACAAATAGTCTCCAGTGCAGGGCTTCGGGCACCATCTTCTCATAGCCCTGCTCTGCCTCCTGGGAGACTGCTGGCTGCAGGGAATGAACTGGCGCGGCGTCTATTAGATCTCACAATAGGGCGGGCAGCAACACTCCCCCTGCACACAGCGGGCGGACCCCAGAGGGGCCCCAGGCCCCCCTGCGGCTGAAGGGGTTGCATCCCCTGTAGTTACGCCAGTGCCATAGAGCCAAGCAAACTGATTGTTTTTATCTCCATGCCATAGTTTTAAGCACAAAATAACATTTTAAACCCGGAGAGGGGTGGGATTGAGGTGGTATTAGCTGACTATCATCCCCATGCTATAGTCTAAAAAACATTTTTCAGCAGTCAATTTGTGAATCTTGTAATACTGTAAAAAAAAAAGCACACAATGAAAAACACATACAAATTTACAGTGTAGGGTCCACATACCTAAGTAAAAATGTGAGGCTTAAGGTAGCCATGCATCTAGTCAGAGGCGCCTCTAGGCACCAGCTGATAAGACAACTGCCTGGAGCAGCAGATTTATCTGGGGGCGCTTCCAGGGGGAAAAAGTTTAGTTTTCCTGTCCTTAGAGACTGAAAACTGAGGGTGCAGAGATAAAAAGTTCTAATGAAGGTATCTGCTGCTCAGCCTCTCATAAGGAGTCTACAAAACTTTTGTCTACAACACTTTGTATGACGTTCCCTAATTAGTGTTATCTCAGGATCTAGGAGTGTGTCTGTTCACTCCTATGCCGCCCCTCCTTATGACCATGAAAAGAAAACATCAGCAGAGGATGCTGTCTCTCTGGGAAGCAGGTACAAGGCATTCCAGAACGGACTGGCCGGGTGCAAAGGGGGGAGATTTTCCTCCAGACTGCTGGTACAGTGCCTGATGCATTGAGGTTTTTCTTGTATAAGGCAATGTGAAGCACTAGGCTGGCTGAGGAGGCTTGCCTTATGCTGAGTCCATAGAAAAAAACTCTGTCTGCTCTCTCACCATTGTAAAGACTGCATGTGGGCAGCTTGATAAGGAATTACACAGGTTGAAAAGTTTTTGACTGTCCATAGACTCCAGGAGGCTGCTTTCTGACTTGAGTGAGAGACTGGTAGGGACAGGAGTCACATTACAGGCAAGTAGCCTCTGTGAGATATGGGACTGCAATACTATCTAAGCTCTCTGCTCCATCTCAGTATCTCTCCACTTCTCTTCTCTCCCTTATTAACCTTCGCTCCCCCCTTACCCTAGTGCTGGCTGTCTTCTTGTCATACAGGGAAGCTAAATAAAAGTTTTTTTCTCCCCTCTCTCTGGATAGTGTAATGGTTAAGGGCTCTGCCTCTGGCACTGGCAACCTGGGTTCAAACCTCAGCTATTCCTGCTCAGTAAGCCAGCACCTATTCACTAGGAGACCTTGGGCAAGACTCCCTAACACTGCTACTGCCTATAGAGTGCGTCCTAGTGGCTGCAGCTCCTGAGTCCGCCAGGAGAAAAATGCAATATAAATGTTCCTTGTCATTCTCCACTTTGCCCCCCACCACCTCTTACCCTCACAATTTAATCACCCCGATCTTGTTATTAGTAACCCTAGCCTATAGCTGTCAATACATGCATTCATTTCTACTGACAGATTCTTTCACTAGGATTGAATCTGGTGATTACCAACCACCCACATCGATTATACTTTCGATCAATGTATCCGTTGCAAAAATGTATCAAAATTACGATCAAACAGTACATTTTTCAATTGGACACAGTGGTATAGAGGCGATAGATTGGCGGCTCGTAGTATTGCACTGAACCACTACTGTAATACAATTATTTTCTGGTGAAATGCTGCAGCATTGTGATTATTTTAATGGGGGAGGGGGGGCGGCGGCACAGATTTCCTTGCCTGGAGTGACAAAATGGCCAGAGGCGCCCCTGCATCTAGTAATGTCAGGCAGATTTGACCAAGAGACAGATCTCTCTCTAATTGAATGTGATTGGAAAGATATCTGTTGGCTACTGCCTTGCTGGTCCGACGCTGCCCCCCAATGTAAAATGTTATAATTCCAACCCCCTGGTGCAGTATACTTTACCTGTCCATGGCCGGGGGGAACGTTTTGCATTAACGGACAGCGCTGGGGGTTTTGTCATTCGTTCCGATATTGCTTGTTGTTAACACCACACACCCGATCAACCATGATGGCTCAACATCTTGCAGCACTTCCAATACATACATGAAACCAATTGCATCAAGAAATTGGTTGCATCGTCAATCGGGCAATGGGCATGCTCTTGCCAGCACCGATTTTCATCTGCATCAATAATAATTATTGAATCAGATGGTTGATTGGCTGCCAAGTCGAGAGATGTATGGCCACCTTCAGCCCCCTGAGCAGTACCAATCCACATGGTCCATAAGGAAGGTGAGGAGGTACTCTAAAATTGGGTCATCAAAACAATCCTCCGTTTTACAGAGTATGCTTGCCAAAGGTTAACAACCAAATAAGGCTTGCTATTGCCAATAGGCTCCATGCAAAGGGAGTTTACCAACATGTTGCATCAGGTGTGTAACGGTTGTGGATCTGCATCAGGGGCCTTTCAGTCAGGTTCATAAAAGGATATTGGTGTAGGATCAATTATAAAAGGTAACTTTTTGTTAAAAATAAATATTATTAAATTAATTTTCACATTGTGGGTGTTTTTATTTATTGTAACTCTTTGTGGAAATGGGCGTGTACTCATACTATCTGGAGGGAGTGGAATTCGCCCATTTTTACATGGGAATTCCAGATTTCACCGTAAGAGGCCCACACTGGGCACTGGCGGTGAGGATGAGATGTTTGTCCAAACAGAAGTGTTCTAAACCTTCCCCCTCCGTCATTAGCAGAGTGTCAATCGATCTTATGGACTCTATGGGTTGGCATTGCTCATGAGGTGTAACCCCACGCTCTAAAGTTCTGAATTTCTTGGAGAAATACCAGCCCCCATGAAAGACTAGTTTTTTTTTTGTTTGTTTGTTTTTAATGTGTTCTTTCACTTCTCTTTGAATTTACTTACATGCAAATCTCTTGTTAGCCAAGGAAGCAGAAACTGTGCTAGCAAATGAAATCCACTAGCTGCTGGAAATTAGCTGGGAGCTGACTAACACACAGCTTCTTGCAAATTGATGAAGAGTTAGTGGTATCTGCCAGCACTGCTTCCACTTACTAGTTCAGTGAAACATTTCCAAAAGATTTCCGAAAGATGAGAAGAATATTCTTCTCATCTTTTGTGCTCGGAAGAGATTCTGCCCCTTATTCAATTCACCTTTTTATTCTACATTTTCTCTTGGGAGATGATTTTTCATCTTGTTAAAAAAAACCTTTCCAGAAGTTTACAATTTAAAAAGTACTGTCAAAATTATTCAGAGTATTTTCTAGCTTGCTGGTTGTAATAAATATTTGTTCATTGCTATGGGCAACAACACTACACCTTTGCTCGGCACCATATCACAGAATGTGTGATAACTTGACACTTATCACAGCAACAGCACAGGAGATAGAACTGCTTAGACGTCGTTAAAGATTAAGGTGTTTATTGGGAAAACAGACATACAGATGTTTTGAACAGCAATCTTATCTTCGTTACCTCAGCAAAGCAATCGGTCTGTCTTGAGCGTTGTGGCTCTTGGTTCATCCCTTGTGAATGGTAACCAGGCTTTATCGTATAATCTATGATACGTTGCACTTAGGCCTATATACAGCGTACAGCTAGATGAATGAAAGTAGAAGTGAAGTCTGAAGCTAGAATGTGGGAGCCGAAAGTTGGAAATCAGAAGTGGCTCTCTGGAACCCCTGTTGGCTGTTTTATACTAACCTCTAAAGAGTTAAATGTGACATCACCCAGCAGGGATGGATCAATAACCCATCGCCTGCTATTGACTGATAAGAACATGTGATATCATACCAAGCACAGTCTTTACTGCACATGCACTGGAAAAATAACCTATTCCCTTGTTCTTAGGAGAACATTGTTTAATGTACTTGTGAGAATATTTTCATAACAATGGCTCATGTTTATGTTGTTTGTCATCAGCTAGTCTGGCCTACACATTGGATATCTCTGCTACAGCCTTGGGAGTCCCAGAACAATGTTCTACTGAGCATCAGAACTGTCTTTATTTCTCTCTAAGAGAAATTATCTTTAAATAGACACTCTGCAGAGCAAGTCCTTTTACTAAACCAAACTAAACTAAATTCAAGCATATCATACTTAAATTCTAACACTGGTGGGCATCTATTTGATAAGCCTTAAAGAAAATATGGGAGAATAAGGCCACCTGTGAGATACTTTTTTTTTTACAGAGAGCCATTGAGATTTGGTACTGTGTAGACAGCATCAGAGTTCATTGCCACACAAGCAGCACATTATAGGGCTTATAACTTCTGCATTTTGACCAGTACTGGAAGTTGCAGACATAGTTGAAGAACCACTGTTGCACAAATTTGTAAAATTTAAAATACACATAAACATAAACACATAAGAAGTATATTTCTTTCAGAGTAAAATGAGCTGTACATTACTTTTCTCCTATGTTACCAGGCATCACTTACAGTAGTTAGTAAAAGTCTGATTTTTGACTAGTCCATCTGTTCACAGAGATTTAATTTATTCTTTACAATACCACTCCCAAGAAAGGACATGTACAAAGATGCAGGTTACCCCGTTTGCACACTATTTTTGCAGTTGGACTGAGCAACTGCCGTTCACTAAGTGCTTTTGAAAATAAAGAAAACCCTGAGAATCCCCCATAAGGAGATGGGCTAGTCAAAAACCTGTTAGATTTCTATCACATACTGTAAGTGACAGCATAGGAGAAAAGTAATTAATAGCACATTTTACTTTGGGGAAAAATGTACTTCTTATTTATGTGTTTTCATGTATTTTACATTTTTTGCTATAGTGGTCCAGGTAGGGTAAGAGAATGGGAACCGCATTTAAAAAAAAAATGAAGCAAATACTTACCGAAGGAGACGGAAGGCACTGGGTCATATAGAGCCTTCTGTCTCCTCTCTCGGTGCCCTCTATCCTGTGCTGCCCCCCCCCCCCGTTTCAATCCCCCACTAAAAGGGTATTTGGAAGTCTTCGGGAGCCGTGTCCTCCCGAAGACATGCGGCTCCATACTGAACAGACGTGAGCGTGCAAGAGTGCGTGCTTGCACAGGCGAAGTACAGGGCCGCCCTTCTTCAGGAGCACTCGGGCTCCCTGAAGACTTCTGAAGCCTCCTTCGGCCGGGTAAAGCAGTATTTGACTAATTTACTACTACCAGGCGAGCCAGCACTGGAAGGAGGGGACCAGGAGAGGAGCCGGAAGGCTCTATAGGACCCAGAGCCTTCCCTCTCTTTGAGTAAGTATCTATCACATTTTTTTAAATGCGGTTCCCATTCATTTTAAGGGATGTATACAGGATCAAACGTTTGTCATGGTTAAAAAAATATTTGATTATTTTCTAGGTAAAAGAAGCTGTGCCGGAGAAACTTTGGCCAGGATGGAGCTGTTCCTGTTCTTCACCTCCTTACTGCAGAACTTTACCTTCCAGGCCCCTCCTGGTGCTGAGCTAGATCTGAGCCCGGCACAGGGGTTCACTCATGGACCAAAACCTTACATGACTTGTGCTGTAGCTCGCAACTAAAGGAAATCTGTAGCAAACAGTGTTAAAGAGAATCTGTACTCTAATATTCTTACAATAAAAAGCATACCATTATATTCCTTATGTTCCCCTGTGCCCCTCTGTGCTGTTTCTGTCACTCCCTGCTGCAATCCTGGCTTGTAATTAACAGTTTTAGGCAGTGTTTACAAACAAATGACTGGCTTCTAACCAGAGTATCATAGGCTGAGAACAGCTTACTGTGTGATTCATGCAGAGCTTGGAGGGGGTGTGTAAAGCTTCTGCCAATGACAAGCAGTGCTGCACATTCCACACATTCCAGCCTCTTGCCAACAGAGGAAAGAAGATAAGATTTATTACAGAGACAGTGCAACTAGAAAAGGTTGCAGTAAGACAGACCACATCAGAACAGGTATAGGAACTTATATAATAGAAAAAAAAAGGCTCAACATTTTGTTGCAGAGTCTCTTTAAGGCTGGATGAAACTCTGACATAACATTCAATAAAAATGTGTTTCCCTTCTTTTTATTATCCATACAGTTGTCATGTTTGCTTTTGTACACAAGTCATTTCCTCTGTTTGCAAATTACAGGTTCCCAAAGTACGGTTTATCTCGTTTAAAAGCTGCTATTGCATTCATTGCATAGTTGCTATATTTGTATTATATCGTTTTCACCTTTAGGGCAGAAGCAATTTTCTCGTGCCAGTGCTCCTCCCATTCATTCGCCAATAACTTTATCAATACTCATCACACGTAAATGATCGATATCTTGTTTTTTTTTGCCACAAATTAACCACTTGCCGACCGCTCACAGCCGATGGGCGGCAGCAAAGTGGACGCCGAAAGGACCGCAATACACCCATCGGCATTGCGTCCTTTCGGCATGCCTGGGGAGCGATCGCGTCACTGGTGACGCGCGCTTCCCCCGTCAACTGGCTCCGCCCACCCGCGACGACAACCCGCCAGCCGTTCGGAAGCGCCGGCGGGTTGTTAACCCCACGATCGCCGCATACAAAGTGTATAATACACTTTGTAATGTATACAAAGTGTATTATACAGGCTGCAGCAGTCGCCAGAAAATAATTGTAAAACGGGCAGCAGTCACCGGCAAATAATCGTAAAGCGGGCAGCAGTCACCTGAAAATAATCATAAAGTGGGCAGCAGTGACCAGAAAATAATCGTAAAGTAATGCTGCAATGTTTAACCAGAGATTAATAGGAAAGTGGGCAGCATTTCACTAGAAAATAGTTGTAAAGAGGGCAGCATTTCACCAGAAATTAATCTTAAAGTGAGCAGCAGTCCCCAGAAAATAATCGTAAAGTGGGCAGCAGTGACCAGAAAATAATTGTAAAGTGGGCAGCAGTGACCATAAAGTAATGGTAAAGTGGGCAGCATTGACCAGAAAATAATCATAAAGCCGGCAGCAGTCACCATAAAATAATCGTAAAGAGGGCAGCATTTCACCAGAAATTAATCATAAAGTGAGCAGCAGTCACCAGAAAATAATCATACAGTGGGCAGCAGTGACCATGAAATAATCGTAAAGTGGGCAGCATTGACCAGAAAATAATGGTAAAGCGGGCAGCAGTCACCAGAAAATAATCGTAAAGCGGGCAGCAGTCACCAGAAAATAATCGTAAAGTGGGCAGCAGTGACCAGAAAATAATCGTAAAGTGGGCAGCATTGACCAGAAATAAATTGTAAAATGGGGAGCAGTCACCGGCAAATAATCGTAAAGCGGGCAGCAGTCACTAGAAAATAACTGTAAAGCAGGCAGCAGTCACCTGAAAATAATCGTAAAGTTGGCAGCAGTCACCAGAAAATAATCGCAAAGTTGGCAGCAGTCACCAGAAAATAATCGCAAAGTTGGCAGCAGTCACCAGAAAGTAATTGTAAAGTGGGCAGCAGTCACCAGAAAATAATCGTAAAGTTGGCAGCAGTCACCAGAAAAAATCCTAATGTGGGCACCTGTAAAATAAAAAATTTACTCACCTAGCAGAAGTTTCCTCTCCCGGCCTCTGGCGCGCAGCTCCCCTGACAGTCCTTCTGAAGCAAATCTCCCACGCTGACAGGCAGAAAACAGGGCTACGGGAAGATGGCGCCCGAAGCCCTGTACTGGAGACACAAATAGTCTCCAGTGCAGGGCTTCGGGCACCATCTTCTCATAGCCCTGCTCTGCCTCCTGGGAGACTGCTGGCTGCAGGGAATGAACTGGCGCGGCGTCTATTAGATCTCACAATAGGGCGGGCAGCAACACTCCCCCTGCACACAGCGGGCGGACCCCAGAGGGGCCCCAGGCCCCCCTGCGGCTGAAGGGGTTGCATCCCCTGTAGTTACGCCAGTGCCATAGAGCCAAGCAAACTGATTGTTTTTATCTCCATGCCATAGTTTTAAGCACAAAATAACATTTTAAACCCGGAGAGGGGTGGGATTGAGGTGGTATTAGCTGACTATCATCCCCATGCTATAGTCTAAAAAACATTTTTCAGCAGTCAATTTGTGAATCTTGTAATACTGTAAAAAAAAAAGCACACAATGAAAAACACATACAAATTTACAGTGTAGGGTCCACATACCTAAGTAAAAATGTGAGGCTTAAGGTAGCCATGCATCTAGTCAGAGGCGCCTCTAGGCACCAGCTGATAAGACAACTGCCTGGAGCAGCAGATTTATCTGGGGGCGCTTCCAGGGGGAAAAAGTTTAGTTTTCCTGTCCTTAGAGACTGAAAACTGAGGGTGCAGAGATAAAAAGTTCTAATGAAGGTATCTGCTGCTCAGCCTCTCATAAGGAGTCTACAAAACTTTTGTCTACAACACTTTGTATGACGTTCCCTAATTAGTGTTATCTCAGGATCTAGGAGTGTGTCTGTTCACTCCTATGCCGCCCCTCCTTATGACCATGAAAAGAAAACATCAGCAGAGGATGCTGTCTCTCTGGGAAGCAGGTACAAGGCATTCCAGAACGGACTGGCCGGGTGCAAAGGGGGGAGATTTTCCTCCAGACTGCTGGTACAGTGCCTGATGCATTGAGGTTTTTCTTGTATAAGGCAATGTGAAGCACTAGGCTGGCTGAGGAGGCTTGCCTTATGCTGAGTCCATAGAAAAAAACTCTGTCTGCTCTCTCACCATTGTAAAGACTGCATGTGGGCAGCTTGATAAGGAATTACACAGGTTGAAAAGTTTTTGACTGTCCATAGACTCCAGGAGGCTGCTTTCTGACTTGAGTGAGAGACTGGTAGGGACAGGAGTCACATTACAGGCAAGTAGCCTCTGTGAGATATGGGACTGCAATACTATCTAAGCTCTCTGCTCCATCTCAGTATCTCTCCACTTCTCTTCTCTCCCTTATTAACCTTCGCTCCCCCCTTACCCTAGTGCTGGCTGTCTTCTTGTCATACAGGGAAGCTAAATAAAAGTTTTTTTCTCCCCTCTCTCTGGATAGTGTAATGGTTAAGGGCTCTGCCTCTGGCACTGGCAACCTGGGTTCAAACCTCAGCTATTCCTGCTCAGTAAGCCAGCACCTATTCACTAGGAGACCTTGGGCAAGACTCCCTAACACTGCTACTGCCTATAGAGTGCGTCCTAGTGGCTGCAGCTCCTGAGTCCGCCAGGAGAAAAATGCAATATAAATGTTCCTTGTCATTCTCCACTTTGCCCCCCACCACCTCTTACCCTCACAATTTAATCACCCCGATCTTGTTATTAGTAACCCTAGCCTATAGCTGTCAATACATGCATTCATTTCTACTGACAGATTCTTTCACTAGGATTGAATCTGGTGATTACCAACCACCCACATCGATTATACTTTCGATCAATGTATCCGTTGCAAAAATGTATCAAAATTACGATCAAACAGTACATTTTTCAATTGGACACAGTGGTATAGAGGCGATAGATTGGCGGCTCGTAGTATTGCACTGAACCACTACTGTAATACAATTATTTTCTGGTGAAATGCTGCAGCATTGTGATTATTTTAATGGGGGAGGGGGGGCGGCGGCACAGATTTCCTTGCCTGGAGTGACAAAATGGCCAGAGGCGCCCCTGCATCTAGTAATGTCAGGCAGATTTGACCAAGAGACAGATCTCTCTCTAATTGAATGTGATTGGAAAGATATCTGTTGGCTACTGCCTTGCTGGTCCGACGCTGCCCCCCAATGTAAAATGTTATAATTCCAACCCCCTGGTGCAGTATACTTTACCTGTCCATGGCCGGGGGGAACGTTTTGCATTAACGGACAGCGCTGGGGGTTTTGTCATTCGTTCCGATATTGCTTGTTGTTAACACCACACACCCGATCAACCATGATGGCTCAACATCTTGCAGCACTTCCAATACATACATGAAACCAATTGCATCAAGAAATTGGTTGCATCGTCAATCGGGCAATGGGCATGCTCTTGCCAGCACCGATTTTCATCTGCATCAATAATAATTATTGAATCAGATGGTTGATTGGCTGCCAAGTCGAGAGATGTATGGCCACCTTCAGCCCCCTGAGCAGTACCAATCCACATGGTCCATAAGGAAGGTGAGGAGGTACTCTAAAATTGGGTCATCAAAACAATCCTCCGTTTTACAGAGTATGCTTGCCAAAGGTTAACAACCAAATAAGGCTTGCTATTGCCAATAGGCTCCATGCAAAGGGAGTTTACCAACATGTTGCATCAGGTGTGTAACGGTTGTGGATCTGCATCAGGGGCCTTTCAGTCAGGTTCATAAAAGGATATTGGTGTAGGATCAATTATAAAAGGTAACTTTTTGTTAAAAATAAATATTATTAAATTAATTTTCACATTGTGGGTGTTTTTATTTATTGTAACTCTTTGTGGAAATGGGCGTGTACTCATACTATCTGGAGGGAGTGGAATTCGCCCATTTTTACATGGGAATTCCAGATTTCACCGTAAGAGGCCCACACTGGGCACTGGCGGTGAGGATGAGATGTTTGTCCAAACAGAAGTGTTCTAAACCTTCCCCCTCCGTCATTAGCAGAGTGTCAATCGATCTTATGGACTCTATGGGTTGGCATTGCTCATGAGGTGTAACCCCACGCTCTAAAGTTCTGAATTTCTTGGAGAAATACCAGCCCCCATGAAAGACTAGTTTTTTTTTTGTTTGTTTGTTTTTAATGTGTTCTTTCACTTCTCTTTGAATTTACTTACATGCAAATCTCTTGTTAGCCAAGGAAGCAGAAACTGTGCTAGCAAATGAAATCCACTAGCTGCTGGAAATTAGCTGGGAGCTGACTAACACACAGCTTCTTGCAAATTGATGAAGAGTTAGTGGTATCTGCCAGCACTGCTTCCACTTACTAGTTCAGTGAAACATTTCCAAAAGATTTCCGAAAGATGAGAAGAATATTCTTCTCATCTTTTGTGCTCGGAAGAGATTCTGCCCCTTATTCAATTCACCTTTTTATTCTACATTTTCTCTTGGGAGATGATTTTTCATCTTGTTAAAAAAAACCTTTCCAGAAGTTTACAATTTAAAAAGTACTGTCAAAATTATTCAGAGTATTTTCTAGCTTGCTGGTTGTAATAAATATTTGTTCATTGCTATGGGCAACAACACTACACCTTTGCTCGGCACCATATCACAGAATGTGTGATAACTTGACACTTATCACAGCAACAGCACAGGAGATAGAACTGCTTAGACGTCGTTAAAGATTAAGGTGTTTATTGGGAAAACAGACATACAGATGTTTTGAACAGCAATCTTATCTTCGTTACCTCAGCAAAGCAATCGGTCTGTCTTGAGCGTTGTGGCTCTTGGTTCATCCCTTGTGAATGGTAACCAGGCTTTATCGTATAATCTATGATACGTTGCACTTAGGCCTATATACAGCGTACAGCTAGATGAATGAAAGTAGAAGTGAAGTCTGAAGCTAGAATGTGGGAGCCGAAAGTTGGAAATCAGAAGTGGCTCTCTGGAACCCCTGTTGGCTGTTTTATACTAACCTCTAAAGAGTTAAATGTGACATCACCCAGCAGGGATGGATCAATAACCCATCGCCTGCTATTGACTGATAAGAACATGTGATATCATACCAAGCACAGTCTTTACTGCACATGCACTGGAAAAATAACCTATTCCCTTGTTCTTAGGAGAACATTGTTTAATGTACTTGTGAGAATATTTTCATAACAATGGCTCATGTTTATGTTGTTTGTCATCAGCTAGTCTGGCCTACACATTGGATATCTCTGCTACAGCCTTGGGAGTCCCAGAACAATGTTCTACTGAGCATCAGAACTGTCTTTATTTCTCTCTAAGAGAAATTATCTTTAAATAGACACTCTGCAGAGCAAGTCCTTTTACTAAACCAAACTAAACTAAATTCAAGCATATCATACTTAAATTCTAACACTGGTGGGCATCTATTTGATAAGCCTTAAAGAAAATATGGGAGAATAAGGCCACCTGTGAGATACTTTTTTTTTTACAGAGAGCCATTGAGATTTGGTACTGTGTAGACAGCATCAGAGTTCATTGCCACACAAGCAGCACATTATAGGGCTTATAACTTCTGCATTTTGACCAGTACTGGAAGTTGCAGACATAGTTGAAGAACCACTGTTGCACAAATTTGTAAAATTTAAAATACACATAAACATAAACACATAAGAAGTATATTTCTTTCAGAGTAAAATGAGCTGTACATTACTTTTCTCCTATGTTACCAGGCATCACTTACAGTAGTTAGTAAAAGTCTGATTTTTGACTAGTCCATCTGTTCACAGAGATTTAATTTATTCTTTACAATACCACTCCCAAGAAAGGACATGTACAAAGATGCAGGTTACCCCATTTGCACACTATTTTTGCAGTTGGACTGAGCAACTGCCGTTCACTAAGTGCTTTTGAAAATAAAGAAAACCCTGAGAATCCCCCATAAGGAGATGGGCTAGTCAAAAACCTGTTAGATTTCTATCACATACTGTAAGTGACAGCATAGGAGAAAAGTAATTAATAGCACATTTTACTTTGGGGAAAAATGTACTTCTTATTTATGTGTTTTCATGTATTTTACATTTTTTGCTATAGTGGTCCAGGTAGGGTAAGAGAATGGGAACCGCATTTAAAAAAAAAATGAAGCAAATACTTACCGAAGGAGACGGAAGGCACTGGGTCATATAGAGCCTTCTGTCTCCTCTCTCGGTGCCCTCTATCCTGTGCTGCCCCCCCCCCCCGTTTCAATCCCCCACTAAAAGGGTATTTGGAAGTCTTCGGGAGCCGTGTCCTCCCGAAGACATGCGGCTCCATACTGAACAGACGTGAGCGTGCAAGAGTGCGTGCTTGCACAGGCGAAGTACAGGGCCGCCCTTCTTCAGGAGCACTCGGGCTCCCTGAAGACTTCTGAAGCCTCCTTCGGCCGGGTAAAGCAGTATTTGACTAATTTACTACTACCAGGCGAGCCAGCACTGGAAGGAGGGGACCAGGAGAGGAGCCGGAAGGCTCTATAGGACCCAGAGCCTTCCCTCTCTTTGAGTAAGTATCTATCACATTTTTTTAAATGCGGTTCCCATTCATTTTAAGGGATGTATACAGGATCAAACGTTTGTCATGGTTAAAAAAATATTTGATTATTTTCTAGGTAAAAGAAGCTGTGCCGGAGAAACTTTGGCCAGGATGGAGCTGTTCCTGTTCTTCACCTCCTTACTGCAGAACTTTACCTTCCAGGCCCCTCCTGGTGCTGAGCTAGATCTGAGCCCGGCACAGGGGTTCACTCATGGACCAAAACCTTACATGACTTGTGCTGTAGCTCGCAACTAAAGGAAATCTGTAGCAAACAGTGTTAAAGAGAATCTGTACTCTAATATTCTTACAATAAAAAGCATACCATTATATTCCTTATGTTCCCCTGTGCCCCTCTGTGCTGTTTCTGTCACTCCCTGCTGCAATCCTGGCTTGTAATTAACAGTTTTAGGCAGTGTTTACAAACAAATGACTGGCTTCTAACCAGAGTATCATAGGCTGAGAACAGCTTACTGTGTGATTCATGCAGAGCTTGGAGGGGGTGTGTAAAGCTTCTGCCAATGACAAGCAGTGCTGCACATTCCACACATTCCAGCCTCTTGCCAACAGAGGAAAGAAGATAAGATTTATTACAGAGACAGTGCAACTAGAAAAGGTTGCAGTAAGACAGACCACATCAGAACAGGTATAGGAACTTATATAATAGAAAAAAAAAGGCTCAACATTTTGTTGCAGAGTCTCTTTAAGGCTGGATGAAACTCTGACATAACATTCAATAAAAATGTGTTTCCCTTCTTTTTATTATCCATACAGTTGTCATGTTTGCTTTTGTACACAAGTCATTTCCTCTGTTTGCAAATTACAGGTTCCCAAAGTACGGTTTATCTCGTTTAAAAGCTGCTATTGCATTCATTGCATAGTTGCTATATTTGTATTATATCGTTTTCACCTTTAGGGCAGAAGCAATTTTCTCGTGCCAGTGCTCCTCCCATTCATTCGCCAATAACTTTATCAATACTCATCACACGTAAATGATCGATATCTTGTTTTTTTTTGCCACAAATTAACCACTTGCCGACCGCTCACAGCCGATGGGCGGCAGCAAAGTGGACGCCGAAAGGACCGCAATACACCCATCGGCATTGCGTCCTTTCGGCATGCCTGGGGAGCGATCGCGTCACTGGTGACGCGCGCTTCCCCCGTCAACTGGCTCCGCCCACCCGCGACGACAACCCGCCAGCCGTTCGGAAGCGCCGGCGGGTTGTTAACCCCACGATCGCCGCATACAAAGTGTATAATACACTTTGTAATGTATACAAAGTGTATTATACAGGCTGCCTCCTGCCCTGGTGGTTCCAGTGTCTGAGGGACCACCAGGGCAGGCTGCAGCTACCCTAGTCTGCACCAAACACACTGATCCTGCCCCCCCCTTCCCTCTGATCGCCCACAGCACCCCTCAGACCCCCCCTGCCCACCCCTCAGACCCCTGTTTACACCCAATCACTCCCCTAATCACCCATCAATCACTTCCTGTCTCTATCTGTCAACGCTATTTTTTTAGCTTAGGTCCTAACTGCCCCCTGGGGGGCTCATGATCACCCCCCCCACCCCACAGATTCTCCCCAGACACCCCCCCCCCCGTGTACTGTATCTACCTATCCCCCCTGTAATAACCCACTGATCACCTGTCAATCACCTGTCAATCACCCATCAATCACCCCCTGTCACTGCCACCCATCAATCAGCCCCTAACCTGCCCCTTGCAGGCAACCTGATCACCAACCCACACCATCAGTTCGCCCGCAGACCCGACGTCAGATCACCATCCAAGTGCATTGTTTACATCTGTTCTCTCCTCTAAACACCCACTAATTACCCATCAATCACCCCCTATCACTACCTGTCACTGTTACCCTAATCTGCCCCTTGCGGGCACCCAATCAACCACCCACACGCTCAGATTGCCCTCAGACCCCCCTTTATCAATTTGCCAGTGCATTATTTACATCTTTTCTTCCCTGTAATAACCCACTGATCACCTGTCAATCACCTGTCAATCACCCATCAATCACCTCCTGTCACCCCCTGTCACTGCCACCCATCAATCAGCCCCTAACCTGCCCCTTGCGGGCAATCTGATCACCCACCCACACCATCAGTTCGCCCGCAGACCCAACGTCAGATCACCTCCCAAGTGCATTGTTTACATCTGTTCTTTCCTCTAAACACCCACTAATTACCCATCAATCATCCATCAATCACCTCCTGTCACCACCTGTCACTGCTACCCATCAGATCAGACCCCTATCTGCCCCTAGGGCATCAAATCACCCGCCCACACCTTCAGAACGCCCTCAGACCCCAGCCCTGATCACCTCGCCAGTACATTGCTTGCATCTATTCCCCCCTCTAATCACACCTTGAGACACCCATCAATCACCTCCTGTCACCACTTGTCACCCCCTAGCACACCTACCCATCAGATCAAGCCCTAATTTGCCCCGTGTGGGCTCCTGATCACTCGGCCAAAGCCTCAGATTCCCCTCAGACCCCCTTACGATCACCTCCCCAGTGCATTGATTGCATCTATTTTCCCCTCTAATCACCCCCTGAAACACCCATCAATCACCTCCTGTCACCCCCCTAGCACTCCTATCCATCAGATCAGGCCCAATACAACCTGTCATCTAAGAGGCCACCCTGCTTATGACCGGTTCCACAAAATGCGCCCCCTCATAGACCACCTGTCAATCAAAATTTGCAGATGCTTATACCCCTGAACAGTCATTTTGAGGCATTTGGTTTCCAGACTACTCCTCACGGTTTTGGGCCCCAAAAATGCCAGGGCAGTATAGAAACCCCACAAATGACCTCATTTTAGAAAAAAAGACACCCCAAGGTATTCCGTTAGGTGTATGACGAGTTCATAGAAGATTTTATTTTTGTCAAAAGTTAGCGGAAATTGATTTTTATTGTTTTTTTTTCACAAAGTGTCATTTTCCACTAACTTGTGACAAAAAATAAAACCTTCTATGAACTCGCCATACACCTAACGGAATACCTTTGGGTGTCTTCTTTCTAAAATGGGGTCACTTGTGGGGTTCCTATACTGCCCTGGCATTTTAGGGGCCCTAAACCGTGAGTAGTGAGTAGTAGAAACCAAATGCCTCAAAATGACCCATGAATAGGACGTTGGGCCCCTTAGCGCACCTAGGCTGTAAACAAAAGTCACATATGTGGTATCGCCGTACTCAGGAGAAGTAGTATAATGTGTTTTGGGGTGTATTTTTACACATACCCATGCTGGGTGGGAGAAATCTCTGTAAATGACAATTTGATTTTTTTTTATTTTTTTTTACAGGTGGGCTAAGGGGCCCAACGTCCTATTCACAGGTCATTTTAAGGCATTTTCTTTCCAGACTACTCCTCATGGTTTAGGGTCCCTAAAATGCCAGGGCAGTGTAGGAACCCCACAAGTGACCCCATTTTAGAAAGAAGACACCCCAAGGTATTCCATTAGTAATATAGTGAGTTCATAGAAGTTTTTATTTTTTGTCACAAGTTAGTGGAAAATGACACTTTGTGAAAAAAAACACTAAAAATCAATTTCCGCTAACTTGTGACAAAAAATAAAATCTTCTATAAACTCACCATACTACTAACGGAATACCTTGGGGTGTGTTCTTTCTAAAATGGGGTCACTTGTGGGGTTCCTATACTGCCCTGGCATTTTAGGGGCCCTAAACCATGAGAAGTAGTCTAGAAACCAAATGCCTCAAAATGACCTGTGAAATCCTAAAGGTACTCATAGGATGTTGGGCACCTTAGCACAGTTAGGGTGCAAAAAAGTGCCACACATGTGGTATCGCCGTACTCCCACCCATGCTGGGTGGGAGAAATATCTCTGTAAATAGACAATTGTGTGTAAAAAATAAATTAAAAAAAATTGTCATTTACAGAGATATTTCTCCCACCCAGCATGGGTATATGTAAAAATACACCACAAAACACATTAAACTACTTCTCCTGAGTACGGTGGTACCACACGTGTGGCACTTTTTTGCACCCTAACTGCGCTAAGGGGCCCAAAGTCCAATGAGTACCTTTAGGATTTCACAGGTCATTTTGAGAAATTTGGTTTCAAGACTACTCCTCACGGTTTAGGGCCCCTAAAATGCCAGGGCAGTATAGGAACCCCACAAGTGACCCTATTTTAGAAAGAAGACACCCCAAGGTATTCCGTTAGGGGTATGGTGAGTTCATAGAAGATTTTATTTTTTGTCACAAGTTAGCGGAATTTGATTTTTATTGTTTTTTTTTCACAAAGTGTCAATTTCCGCTAACTTGTGACAAAAAAAAATCTTCTATAAACCACCATACTCCTAACAGAATACCTTGTGGTGTTGTCTTTCTAAAATGGGGTCACTTGTGGGGTTCCTAAACTGCCCTGGCATTTTAGGGGCCCTAAACCATGAGACGTAGTCTTGAAACCAAATGTCTCAAAATGACCTGTGAAATCCTAAAGGTACTCATTGGACTTTGGGCCCCTTAGCGCAGTTAGGGTGCAAAAAAGTGCCACACATGTGGTATCGCTGTACTCAGGAGAAGTAGTATAATGTGTTTTGGGGTGTATTTTTACACATACCCATGCTGGGTGGGAGAAATCTCTCTGTAAATGAACAATTGTGTGTAAAAAAAAATCAAAACATTGTCATTTACAGAGATATTTCTCCCACCCAGCATGGGTATGTTTAAAAATACATCCCAAAACACATTATACTACTTCTCCTGAGTACGGCAATACCGCATGTGTGGCACTTTTTTTGCAGCCTAACTGTGCTAAGGGGCCCAAAGTCCAATGAGCACCTTTAGGCTTTACAGGGGTGCTTACATTTTAGCTCCCCCAAAATGCCAGGACAGTAAACAAACCCCACAAATGACCCCATTTTGGAAGGTAGACACTTCAAGGTATTCAGAGAGGGGCATGGTGAGTCCGTGGCAGATTTCATTTTTTTTTTGTCACAAATTAGCAGAAATGGAATTTTTTTTTGTCTCAAAGTGTCATTTTCCGCTAACTTGTGACAGAGAATAAAATCTTCTATGAACTCACCATGCCTCTCAGTGAATACTTTGGGATGACTTCTTTCAAAAATGGGGTCATTTGGGGGGTATTTATACTATCCTGGAA
Source organism: Hyperolius riggenbachi (assembly GCF_040937935.1). Taxonomy (NCBI): domain Eukaryota; kingdom Metazoa; phylum Chordata; class Amphibia; order Anura; family Hyperoliidae; genus Hyperolius; species Hyperolius riggenbachi. The sequence continues at coordinate 44,562,235 of NC_090649.1, read as the reverse complement.
TTTTAGCACCTCATGAAACATGACAGGTGCTCAGAAAAGTCGGAGATGCTTCAAAATGGGAAAATTCACTTTTTGCACCATAGTTTGTAAACACTATAACTTTTACCCAAACCAATAAATATACACTGAATGTTTTTTTTTTTTTTTTTTTTATCAAAGACATGTAGCACAATAAATTTGGACAAAAATGTATACAGAAATTTTACTTTATTTGACAAATTTTATCACAGAAAGTTAAAAAAATCATTTTTTTTTGACAAAATGCATGTATTTTTTGATGAATATAATAAAAACTAAAAATCGCAGCAGCAATCAAATAGCACCAAAAGAAAGCTGTAGTAGTGACAAGAAAAGGAGGGAAAATTCATTTAGATAGTAGGTTGTATAACCGAGCAATAAACCGTTAAATCTGCAGTGGTCTGTATGGAAAAAAGGCTCTGGTCCTTAAGGGGTAGAAAGACTGTGGTCCTCAAGTGGTTAAGCTTTTTGTGAGTGATACTTGTTTTCAGTAATTACTTTATTTTCTATGTATTTTATACGCAAATACACAAAAAGAAAAAATACACTATTTCTCCAACTCCACCCCCTATAGTTTTAAAATAAGCAATGCTACTATAAATAAAACCCACTTATTTTATTTGCCCATTAGTCCTGGCTATCACAACATTTGCATTGTGTTCCTAGTACAAAGTATGGCGTCAATATATTATGTGGAAATAAAGGTGTATTTTTTTTTTCGTGTGGCCCATCAATTGTTAGCCCCTATGTACTAAAACAACAGTAATATACCCTCACTAGCTGATTGCCCGGCGTTGCCCGGGTATGTATTTGGCTGGTGTCAGCTCCACCCACTTTTTCTAACCCTAACACACAATTACTCAATGGCCAAGTTTGTGAGCTTTGCGGTCTTTGGTATCAATAATTTGCATTGAAATTAAAAAATCTGATTAGCTGTTTGTGGCTCCACACCATTTTCTGAATTTGAACCCCAGTCACCGAATAACCAACTGTACCAGGTTTGAGGCCTTTGACATTAACAGTGCAAGAATGGTAGCAATTAAAATTCCCCTTGAAAACCAATAGGTGGAGCCTACTTTTGTAGGCTCCACCCACTTTTCTGATTATTAATCCCAGTCACCCAGTGACCAACTGTGCAAAGTTTAAAAACTGGGCCATTAACAGTCTACGAATGGCTGCAGTTTACATTTTCCCAGTGAAATTTGTATTTGTCTCCACCCACTGATGACCCGGCATTGCCAGGGTATGTATTTGAGTGGTGTTGGCTCCGCCCACTTTCTAACCCTAACTAGTGTTGGGCGAACATCTAGATGTTCGGGTTCGGGCCGAACAGGCCGAACATGGCCGCGATGTTCGGGTGTTCGACCCGAACTCCGAACATAATGGAAGTCAATGGGGACCCGAACTTTTGTGGTTTGTAAAGCCTCCTTACATGCTACATACCCCAAATTTACAGGGTATGTGCACCTTGGGAGTGGGTACAAGAGGAAAAAAAAATTTAGCAAAAAGAGCTTATAGTTTTTGAGAAAATCGATTTTAAAGTTTCAAAGGGAAAACTGTCTTTTAAATGCGGGAAATGTCTGTTTTCTTTGCACAGGTAACATGCTTTTTGTCGGCATGCAGTCATAAATGTAATACATATAAGAGGTTCCAGGAAAAGGGACCGGTAATGCTAACCCAGCAGCAGCACACGTGATGGAACAGGAGGAGGGTGGCGCAGGAGGAGAAGGCCACGCTTTGAGACACAACAACCCAGGCCTTGCATGAGGACAAGAAGCGTGCGGATAGCATGCTTTGTACCACCATGCAGTCATAAATGTAATAAAGATAAGTGGTTCAATAAACAGGGACCACGCGGCAACGCTAACCCAGCAGCAGCACACGTGATGGAACAGGAGGAGGCGCAGGAGGAGAAGGCCACGCTTTGTGAGACACAACAACCCAGGCCTTGCATGAGGACAAAAAGCGTGCGGATAGCATGCTTTGTACCGCCATGTAGTCATAAATGTAATAAAGATAAGAGGTTCAATAAACAGGGACCACGCGGCAACGCTAACCCAGCAGCAGCAGCAGCAGCAGCACACGTGATGGAACAGGAGGAGGCGCAGGAGGAGAAGGCCACGCTTTGTGAGACACAACAACCCAGGCCTTGCATGAGGACAAAAAGCGTGCGGATAGCATGCTTTGTACCGCCATGTAGTCATAAATGTAATAAAGATAAGAGGTTCAATAAACAGGGACCACGCGGCAACGGTAACCCAGCAGCAGCAGCAGCAGCAGCAGCACACGTGATGGAACAGGAGGAGGCGCAGGAGGAGAAGGCCACGCTTTGTGAGACACAACAACCCAGGCCTTGCATGAGGACAAAAAGCGTGCGGATAGCATGCTTTGTACCGCCATGTAGTCATAAATGTAATAAAGATAAGAGGTTCCATAAACAGGGACCACGCGGCAACGGTAACCCAGCAGCAGCAGCAGCAGCAGCAGCAGCACACGTGATGGAACAGGAGGAGGCGCAGGAGGAGAAGGCCACGCTTTGTGAGACACAACAACCCAGGCCTTGCATGAGGACAAAAAGCGTGCGGATAGCATGCTTTGTACCGCCATGTAGTCATAAATGTAATAAAGATAAGAGGTTCCATAAACAGGGACCGGCAACGGTAACCCAGCAGCAGCAGCAGCAGCAGCAGCAGCAGCACACGTGATGGAACAGGAGGAGGCGCAGGAGGAGAAGGCCACGCTTTGTGAGACACAACAACCCAGGCCTTGCATGAGGACAAAAAGCGTGCGGATATAGCAGCAATGCTTTTTGCCGCCATGCAGTCATAAATGTAATACAGATGAGAGGTTCAATAAACAGGGACCGGAAACGCTAAACCATCCCAGATGTTCATCGGTCATGTTACTTGGTTGGGGTCCAGGAGTGTTGCGTAGTCGTTTCCAATCCAGGATTGATTCATTTTAATTTGAGTCAGACGGTCTGCATTTTCTGTGGAGAGGCGGATACGCCGATCTGTGATGATGCCTCCGGCAGCACTGAAACAGCGTTCCGACATAACGCTGGCTGCCGGGCAAGCCAGCACCTCTATTGCGTACATTGCCAGTTCGTGCCAGGTGTCTAGCTTCATGCCCGGTTTCAGGTCCAGCGGTGCCAGCCACAAATCCGTCTGTTCCTTTATTCCCCTCCAAATTTCCTCCCCTGTGTGCTGCTTATCCCCAAGGCAGATCAGCTTCAGCAACGCTTGCTGACGCATGCCAACAGCTGTGCTGCACTGCTTCCACGATCCTACTGCTGCTGGTGCTGGGTTAGCATTTCCGGATGAGGTACAGCTTTGAGATGCGTTGGAGGAGAAGGAGTCAGAGAGGTAGGTGCTGCTGTTGTTATCCAGCTGTTTGCGGCGTGGGCAACACCCGCGCCGTAGCAGGTGAGGAATCGCTGCCAGGCTCCACAAGGTTCACCCAGTGCGCGGTAAGGGAGATGTATCGACCCTGGCCGAACGCACTCGTCCAGGTGTCAGTGGTGAGGTGAACCTTGCAGGCAACGGCATTCTTCAAGCTTCGGGTTATTTAGCTGACCACGTGCTCATGCAACTCAGGCACTGCAGAGCGCGCAAAGTGGTAGCGGCTGGGAACAACGTAACGTGGGATGGCCACTGACATCATGCCCTTGAAGCTGTTTGTCTCCACCACTCGATATGGCAGCATTTCGCAGGCCAGAAGCTTGGCTATGCTGGCTGGCTGTTACTGCCACGGCCCGGGGGTCATTTGCTGGCAATTTCCTCTTGTGCTCAAACATCTCAGAGACAGACAACTCAACCGTAGCGCTGCACACCGAAGGGCTGTTGGTTGTTGTGTTTGATGAACACTGGGAGACCTCAAGAGCACTAGTCCGGAAAGTGACAGTGTCAGCATCGTCTGATGTTTGTGAATGTTGTGAACCACGCAATGGCTGGGCTACTGCTGCTGCTGAGGCGGGTCTGGTGGTGAGTCTGGTGAACCCAAGGGAGGCAGTGTTGCTGGTGGTACCCTGTCCTGCCGCGTTTGCCCACAGAGTGGGATGTTTGGATAGAATGTGGCGGCTCATGCTGGTGGTGGAGAGGTTGTTAATACTTTTCCCCCTGCTCAGGCGGGTCTTGCACACCTTGCAAATCGCCATGGTAACATCCTCAGTGCAGTCTTCAAAGAAAGCCCAGACTTTAACTGGCTGAGGACTCGGACCTCGTGCGTGATGTGCTGGTGCTGCTTAACCCACTGCTGGACGCTTGAGAGGTCATCCAAGTAATTATCTGGTCCTGTTCTTTTGGATCTGTGAGGGTTGTTGTCCTGGACAACATGGGCAGTATTGAGTGGGTTTTCTTGGGTGCTCCCCTGTGGCCTGTACGTGAACCGTCAGGGGAAACACCTCTTCCCTTGCCCCTCCCTCTTTCACCGGATTTCTTCCTCATTTCACTTATCCTTAAAGTACACGCTGACTGGCAGCAGTACAGTGGCAGTACAGAAATGCTATACAGTGGTGGGTGAGCGGTGTACCACTATTGTCAGCAGTGACACAGAGCACAATGCTATACAGTGGCGGGTGAGCGGTGTACTACTGTTCCCAGCAGACACAGAGTGGAAGTAAACACAATGCTATATAGTGTGGCTGAGCCGTGTACACAGAGTGGCATTAAACACAATGCTATATAGTCTGCTATATAGTCACCCCGAACAGGGTGATGTTCTGCAGAACCCGAACAGTGGCAAACACTGTTCGCCCAACACTACTGGGAGGGAACGCAGATTTTAGTACCTAAACACACGATACAACATGTTTTCCGGGGTCGGACTCTGAGGCACATACAGATGGTCCCGATCATCATCCTCATCATACAACTCTTCTCCTGAGTCTGACCCACCCACCACCTCTGCCACCCCAACATCCCCAGACACAGACCCCTCATCGTCCTCAACATTAACTTGGGATGCTGGCCTGAGCCAGACCTCCTCCTCCACATCAGGCCCCATCATCTCCTCAATGGCAGCCCTCATTAATCGCTCTGGCGACGGACTGATGGACACAACGTTCTCCTCCGGGGAGGGCTGCTGCTGACCACTGGCTGCTGGGGTGGATGTTATAGCTTGCGTGGGGCGTTGGCTGTTGCTGTTGTTGGGAGTGCTGCTCACAGCGGAGGTCTCTGGGGAACTCATGTTGAGCTCATATAGTGGTTGACGGTGAGTGGAGTATTACTGATCCCAGCAATATACACACTGACTGGCAGAGTACGCAATGCTATATAGTGTGGCTGAGCGGTGTACACAGAGTGGCAGTAAACACAATGCTATATAGTCTGGCTGAGCGAGCGGTGTACTACTGTTCCCAGCAGAATCAGAGTGGCAGTAAACAATGGTATATAGTCTGGCTGAGCGGTGTACACAGAGTGTCAGTAAACAATGGTATATAGTCTGGCTGAGCGAGCGGTGTACTACTGTTCCCAGCAGAATCAGAGTGGCAGTAAACAATGGTATATAGTCTGGCTGAGCGGTGTACACAGAGTGTCAGTAAACAATGGTATATAGTCTGGCTGAGCGGTGTACACACAATGCTATATAGTCTGCTATATAGTGTCAGTAAACAATGGTATATAGTCTGGCTGAGCGAGCGGTGTACTACTGTTCCCAGCAGAATCAGAGTGGCAGTAAACAATGGTATATAGTCTGGCTGAGCGGTGTACACAGAGTGTCAGTAAACAATTGTATATAGTCTGGCTGAGCGAGCGGTGTACTACTGTTCCCAGCAGAATCAGAGTGGCAGTAAACAATGGTATATAGTCTGGCTGAGCGGTGTACACAGAGTGTCAGTAAACAATGGTATATAGTCTGGCTGAGCGAGCGGTGTACTACTGTTCCCAGCAGAATCAGAGTGGCAGTAAACAATGGTATATAGTCTGGCTGAGCGGTGTACACAGAGTGTCAGTAAACAATGGTATATAGTCTGGCTGAGCGGTGTACACACAATGCTATATAGTCTGCTATATAGTGTCAGTAAACAATGGTATATAGTCTGGCTGAGCGAGCGGTGTACTACTGTTCCCAGCAGAATCAGAGTGGCAGTAAACAATGGTATATAGTCTGGCTGAGCGGTGTACACAGAGTTTCAGTAAACAATGGTATATAGTCTGGCTGAGCGGTGTACACAGAGTGTCAGTAAACAATGGTATATAGTCTGGCTGAGCGGTGTACACAGAGTGGCAGTAAACACAATGCTATATAGTCTGGCTGAGCGAGCGGTGTACTACTGTTCCCAGCAGAATCAGAGTGGCAGTAAACAATGGTATATAGTCTGGCTGAGCGGTGTACACAGAGTGTCAGTAAACAATGGTATATAGTCTGGCTGAGCGGTGTACACAGAGTGTCAGTAAACAATGGTATATAGTCTGGCTGAGCGGTGTACACAGAGTGGCAGTAAACACAATGCTATATACTCTGGCTGAGCGAGCGGTGTACTACTGTTCCCAGCAGACACAGAACAGTGAACAGAATGCTATATAGTGTGGCTGAGCGAGCGGTGTACCACTATTCCCAGCAGACACAGAACAGTGAACAGAATGCTATATAGTGTGGCTGAGCGGGCGGTGTACCACTATTCCCAGCAGACACAGAACAGTGAACAGAATGCTATATAGTGTGGATGAGCGAGCGGTGTACCACTATTCCCAGCAGACACAGAACAGTAAACAGAATGCTATATAGTGTGGCTGAGCGAGCGGTGTACCACTATTCCCAGCAGACACAGAACAGTGAACAGAATGCTATATAGTGTGGCTGAGCGAGCGGTGTACCACTATTCCCAGCAGACACAGAACAGTGCACAGAATGCTATATAGTGTGGCTGAGCGAGCGGTGTACCACTATTCCCAGCAGACACAGAACAGTAAACAGAATGCTATATAGTGTGGCTGAGCGAGCGGTGTACCACTATTCCCAGCAGACACAGAACAGTAAACAGAATGCTATATAGTGTGGCTGAGCGAGCGGTGTACCACTATTCCAAGCAGACACAGAACAGTGAACAGAATGCTATATAGTGTGGCTGAGCGAGCGGTGTACCACTATTCCCAGCAGACACAGAGTGGCAGTAAACAGAATGCTATATAGTGTGGCTGAGCGAGGTACACAGAGTGGCAGTAAACAGAATGCTATATAGTGTGGCTGAGCAAGCGGTGTACTACTATTCCCAGCAGACACAGAGTGGCAGTAAACAGAATGCTATATAGTGTGGCTGAGCGAGGTACACAGAGTGGCAGTAAACAGAATGCTATATAGTGTGGCTGAGCAAGCGGTGTACTACTGTTCCCAGCAGTGACACAATGACAGGGGGGACCCTGGCTAGCGTGGCTGGAGCGCGAACTACCCTGCCTGCCTACCCAAAGCTAAACCCACAGACAAATGGCGGAGATATGACGTGGTTCGGGTATTTATTTACCCGAACCACGTGACCGTTCGGCCAATCAGAGCGCGTTCGGGTCCGAACCACGTGACCCGTTCGGCCAATCACAGCGCTAGCCGAACGTTCGGGGAACGTTCGGCCATGCGCTCTTAGTTCGGCCATATGGCCGAACGGTTTGGCCGAGCACCGTCAGGTGTTCGGCCGAACTCGAACATCACCCGAACAGGGTGATGTTCTGCAGAACCCGAACAGTGGCGAACACTGTTCGCCCAACACTAACCCTAACGCACAAACACTCAATGACCAAGTTTGTGAGTTTTGGGGTCCTTGGCATCAATAATTTGTATATTCCCATAGAAATTAAACAAATCAGATAGGCTGTTTGTGGCTCTGTCCCTCTCCAGCATTTGCACCCCAGTCACCCAATGACTAACTGTAGCAGGTTTGAGGCATCTGCTATTAACAGTGTAAAAATGGCAGCAATTTAAATATTCCACTTTAAAATCAACAGGTGAAATTTGATTGGCTATTATAGGCTCCACCCACTTCCCTGAATATTAATCTCAGTCACTCAGTGACCATCTAGGCAAAGTTTGGGAACCCTGCCATAAACAGTGTAAGAAGGGCTGCAGTTTACACTTTTCCAGTGAAATTTGTTTCTGGCTCCGCCCACTTTTTGTAACCTGGGCACAAAGTCACTACTCAATTTCCAAGTTTGTGAGCTCTGAGGTCCTTGGCATCAATAATTTGTATTTTCCCATGAAATGAAACAAATCTGATTCACTGTTTGTGGCTCTGTCCCCTCTGAATTTGACCCCCAGTGACCCAGTGACCAACTGTACCAGGTTTGAGGCTTGTGCCATTAGTGAAAGAATGGCAGCAATTGTAATATTCTCCTTAAAAAAGTGACATGTGATTTTTGATTGACATATAAGGCTCCACCCACTTTTCTGAATATTAATCCCAGTCACCCAATAACCAGCTATGCTAAGTTTGAGAACCCTGCCATTAACAGTGAAGAAGGGCTGCACTTTACAATTTCCCAGAAAAATCTGTTTTTAACATCACCCACTTTTTGTAACCTGGACACACAGTCACTACTCAATGACCAAGTTTGTGAGCTTTTGGGTTCGTGGCATCAAAATTGTGCTAATGGAAGCAGTTTATCCAGCAAAGAAATGTGGCCGTTTTTTGGCTCGGCACCTTTACTGAATTTGAACCCCAGACACTTAACGACCGACTGTAGCAGGTTTGAGGCCTCTGCTATTACAGTGTGAGAATGGCTGCAGTTTCAATATTCCCCTTGAAAATCAATAGGTGAATTTTGATTGGCTCTTGTAGGCTCCACCTACTTTTCCGAATATTAATCCTAGTCACCCAGTGACCAACTGTGTGAAGTTTGAGAACCCTGCCATTAACAGTGTAAGAAAAGCTGCAGTTTACATTTTCCCATGTAAAAAGTTAGTTGTTTTTGGCTCCGCCCACTATTTCTAATCTTGACATACAGTCTCTTAATGACCAAGTTTATGTGCTTTGGGGTCCTTGGCATCAATAAGTTGCATTTTACCATTGAAATTAAACAGATCTGATTGGCTGTTTTTGGTCTGCTCCCTTTAGAATTTAAACCCCAGTCTCCCAGTGACTGACTGTAGCAGATTTTAGGCCTCTGCCATTAAGAGTGCATCAATGGCAGCAATGTAAATATTCCCCTTGAAAATCAAAAGGTGAATTTTGATTGGCTGCTGTAGGCTCCACCCACTTTCCTGAATATTAGTCCCAGTCACTCAGTGGCCAACTGTGCTACGTTTGAGAACCCTGCCAATAACAGAATGGCTGAAATCAATCTAACAAATCTGATTGGCTGTTTGCGGCTCCACCCCTTTAGTGAATTTGTACCCCAGTCACCCAATGAATTGTGTAAAGTTTGGGAACCCTGCCATGTTAAAAATTGAGTTGTTGGCACTGCCCACTTTTTCTAACCTTGACATACAGTCACTCAGTTATCAAGTTTATCAGCTTTGGGGTACTTGGTATTAATACTTTGTATATTCCCATTGACAAATAAACAAATCTGGCTATTTGTGGCTCCGCACCCTTCCTGAATTTGGACCCTAGTCACCCAGTGACCAACTGTACCAGGTTTGAGGAATCTGCTTTTAACAGTATATGAGAATGGTAGCAGATGAAATATTCCCTTTGAAAATCAAAAGGTGAATTTTTATTGGCTGTTGAAGGCTCCACCCACTTTCCAAAATCATAATCTCAGTCACCCAATGACCAACTGTGCAAAGTTTGAGAACCCTGCCATTAACGGTGTAAGAATGGCTGCAGTTTATATTTTCCCAGTAAAAGTTGTTTTGGCTCCGCCCACTTTTTGTAACCTGGACACACAGTCACTCAATGACCAAGTTTGTGAGCTTTCAGGTTCCTGGCATAAAAAATGTGTGAATGGAAGCAGTTTATCCACCAAGGAAATCTGATTGGCTGTATGTGGCCCCGCCCCTTTAGTGAATTTGGACCCCAGTCACCCAATGACCGACTGTAGCAAGTTTGAAGCCTCTGCCATTAAAAGTGTAAGAATAGCAGCAGTTTAAATATTCCCCTTGAAAATCAATAGGTTAATTTTGATTGGCTGTTGTAAGCTCCACCCATTTTCTTGAATCTTAATCGCATTCACCCAGTGACCAACTGTGGCAAGTTTGAGAACCCTGCGATTACCAGTCTAAGAGTGGCTGCGGTTTACATTTTCCTATTTAAAATGAACGGCTGAAATTTGATGGGCTGTTTTATGCCCCGCCCACTTTTCCTGGATTTGTAACCTCGGTCACCAAGTGACCAACTGTGCCAAGTGTGGGGACTCTGGCTTGATTACTGTGAGAATGGCAGCCTTTTACATTTTTTCCATTGACTTGAATGGGTGGAATCTGATTTGCTGTTTGTAGCTCCGCCCAGGTGTGCAGGGGGGCCGCAAGACCCCCAGAACATATCATCCCAGGTAGTAAGGGATCTGTGTACCAGGTTCGTTCAAATCGGTCAAGCCGTTTTCGCGTGATCGCGGCACATACACACACACATACACATATACATACATACATACATACATCCGATTTTATATATATAGATTAAAAGTTGAAAGTCGCTTTGCAGAACTGGTGTCCACTGCCCAAATCATGTTTTCTCGTAAAAAGGCACATCATTCGGAATGCCATGAGAGCTGCTGACTAGCTTTTACACCGCCACCATCAAATCCATCCTTTGCTCCTCCTTCATCGTCTGGTATGCTGGCACAACCGCTAGCAACAGGTGCAAACTCCAAAGGGTAATTAGCGATGTGGAGAAGTTCATTGGTTCACCCCTGCCACCTCTCCACCTCCTCCACACTTCTAGAATGAAGAACCAGGCCACCAGGATATCGCATGACCCCTCCCATGCAGTCAGTCAGTTCTTCAGGCTCCTCCCATCAGGCCAACGCTACAGAACCATCACCTCCAGAACCTCCAGGCACAGGAGCACCTTCTTGCCCTAAGCAGTCCTCCTGCTGACCTCCAGTCCCCCTGGGCAGCATAATCTCCCAGCTGCAGCCCCTGTGCAGTACTTCCCCATACCCTAGTTGTTTTAGGCCTGGTTCACACTCAGTGCTTCCTGGCGATCGCGTTTGTGTCCGCAATCGCATTTTCGGTGGGTGAAATCTCGCGGTTTGTTGCAATTTGTGCTTGTGATTCCCATTCAATAGAACAAGAAGCACAGCGCGATCACGCTCAAAATGTTGCATGTGGCGAGTTTGTAATTAATCAGTGTGCAGTGTGAATGTATCCATAGGGATACATTAGTAGCAGGGCTTTTCTGATCTCCGGTGACAAAGTACCCAGTGTGAACTAGACCTTAGAGTTCTTAATACTTGTCCCTATGCTCAATGCATGCTTCATGCATGTCTCAATGTATACCTCATGTGATCGTTAATGCACTTTTGTCTGTTACACACACTATTACCAATGCAATGTGTACCACAAATAATTCTGGAAAATTAGTATATCCCGTTAAGTTTACCGGTACATAATATACCTCCTGACAGTATACCTATATTTGTTAGAAGTTCCCCTTAATTGTGTAAAAAGGACTTTCAAATATTTGCTTTTGTTTCAATTGGCCAAAACATACTTTTTAAGGATTCTAGATAGATGATTTGTTATATTTTTTATCTCAAAATGTAACATAATAAATGGTCTTTGACATGTTTGATGGAAATAAGCACCGTGATTAAGCTTAACCACTTAAGCCCAACTGGACGAGATTTCTCCCGCACTCCCGCGGGTCGCGCGCGCTCCCGCGGGCCCCCCCGTGCGCGCCCCCGCTGCTGGCCGCTAGCCCACCGATCAGTGAAAGGGATTATAAATCCCTTTTGCTGATCGGACCCCCCCGGAGAAAAGCCGACAGCGTCTCTTCAGACGCTGCGGCTTTTCTGAGCTCTGGGCTCCTTTCTTCTGCCTGGGAGCGAGATCGATCGCTCCCAGGACTTTTTGATTCTGGCCATCTTGTGGCCAAATAGCAAATTACACCCAAAAAAAAACAGTTTTAAAAATAAACATATAAATATATTAAAAAAAAAACCTGTTTACCTCCCACACCAAAAAATACCCACATACAAGTTTAAATAAAAAAAAAAAAAAAAAAAAATACAATAATAAAAAAAAAAAAAAAAACATAAATAGTTACCTAAGGGTCTGAACTTTTTAAATATGCATGTCAAAGGAGTATATCAATATTATTTAATAAATTATGGGCTTCTAAACAGTGATGGACGCAAAACGGAAAAAATGCACCTTTATTTCCAAATAAAATATTGTCGCCATACAGTGTGATAGGGATATAATTTTAACGGTGAAATACACGGGGCATATGGGCAAATACAATACGTGAGTTTTAATTATGGAGGCATGTATTATTTTAAAACTATAATGGCTGAAAACTGAGAAATAATGAATTTTTTCAATTTTTTTCTTATTCTTCCTGTTAAAATGCATTTACAGTACAGATATAGATCAATTAATTGTGATGAGTAGTGATAAAGTTATTGGCAAATGAATGAGGGGTGAAAGTTGCTCGGATGTAAACAAATTTCAACCCTTCGGGCTTAAGTGGTTAAAGAGGAAGTGTCGCGAAAATCTTAAAATTTAAGACACATACAAATAAGCAGTACATTTCTCCCAGAGTAAAATGAGCCATAAATTACTTCTCTCCTATGTTGCTGTCATTTACAGTAGGAAGTAGAAATCTGACATTACCGACAGGTTTTGGGCTAGTCCATCTCTCCATAGGGGATTCTCAACATGGCCTCTATTCTTTATAAAGACATTCCCCGAAAAAAGATTTACATAAAGATGCCGGCCAGCCTCCCTGCTCGCTGCACACTATTTTGGCAGTTGGACGCAGCAACTGCCATTCACTAAGTGCTTTTAAAAATAAAGAAAACCCTGAAAACCCCCCTATGCAAATATGGGCTAGTCCAAAATTGTCGGTAATGTCAGATTTCTACTACTTACTGTAAGTGAGAGCAACATAGGAGGAAAGTAATTTATGGCTCATTTTACTCTGTGAGCAATGTACTTCTTATTTGTATGTGTTTTAAATGTTAAGATTTTCGCTATAGTTATTCTTTAAAAGAGTGCCTAAATTATAAATTACACTTTGCTTTAAACCTAATAAGTTGCCAAGATATATAAAATAACACATGATGAAGTGGTCATATGAAATCACGGCTCCTGTTAAAATTGGGCCCTGGCATTTTTTTTCTTTCCAAACCCTAGGTGCAAAGGATTCTGGGGGATTGATGTCATAACTCCACCCCTCATGTCCATGTGATCTAATCTAGGCAGGCAGGCATCTGAAATAAGAATTATAGCAAACAGACATGCTAAGACAGGCTATAGCAGTTCTCCTGTAATTTGATCCAAGCAGGCAGAGAGCAGGGGAGGGAGGGGCAGGGGAGTTAACCAGTCTGGAGGGGACTACACAAAGCTTCAGCATTTAGGAAATTAGGAAACGCTGCTACAGATATAAATCTTAGTGTGTTCTAACTTCTATCCACTATGATGTACCAGATGTAAACTTTATATGTTCATCTAGCTCAGGGGTAGGGGACCTATGCATCTGGCTCACATACAAATCAGTAGGGGTTGATTCACTAAGCTACACTGATCAAACAGCACAGATTGTTGTGGCAGCACAAATAACATTTTCAAAGTAGGCACGCTACTGCTGTAGCATGCACTAACTAACTTACTTGCGCTACCCCAAAATGAACACCTGCTCCAAATGTCCCACTATGGACCCTATCAGGTCCAGTAACTTTGTAGAACGAGATCCCCACACTTTGATTGGCCCAATAGGCTGCCTGACACTTGACAGGCAGTCTATTGGACCAAAGTGCGGGGATCTTGTCCTACACAAAGTGAATCAACCCCCAAGTCTGCTAGCTAATTGTACAAGCTGTTAGTCGGTATTTCTCCTGTCTGGAAAATTGCTGATGTTGCTGAAACCCAAGAGAAGCTGAAGACGTGTCTGACACTTTCGCTGCCCAGTGGATCAACCGTATAAGCGCTTTGAGTCCTATGGGAGAAAAACGCTATAGAAATGTTATTGTATTTTATTGTATCGTATACACATGACCATGGAAACAGGGACGGGAGCCCTCTGCTGTGCATGCGCACTGTCCCAGTTTGAAACATATGGAATGGCTCTCACAGAATTACATTGTGGCGTTTATGGCTCTCTCAGCCAAAAAGGTTCCTGACCCCTGTTCTAGCTGTACACAGTGCATAGACTACATATATGTATTGCCATTCAGGCCTTCTTTGGCTGGAGGTGGTCTTTAAATGTCAGAATACAAGGCAAACAAGAGAAAAAGGCTCTGCAATAAACAGCCAGCTATCACTTACAATTCATCATTGGTCTTTGGACTAAACTCATATCATATGTCTTGGTGAATGATTTCCAGAACGAGTTCCTCCACTAGTGTAACACAATAATCAGTACTTTAAAGCCTGGGTGGAGACTGAGAAGGGCTGGAACCTTGCCAAGTTCAAAAGAGTCCATATTCACGATTGCGGACTTGTATTCTCCAACAGGGAAATCCAGCAAATCACAGCGAGAGCGCAAAGGAGAAGGTCAGACCAACTTTCAGTATATTCTCTGCTGTGCAGAACTGTAAGTAGACTGGGAGTTTCTCATAAGGCTGGGTTCACAGGGGTCCGTTGCATGTTGCACATGAGTGTGAACTGCAATGGAGACTAGACATGAACTTAAAGTGGACCTGAACTGTTGCACAGGGCAGAAGGAAAATGTAGAGAAATATACCCTGTATGTATTTAGAGAGTTTCACAAGTTGTTATTCGATCTCTTCAGCTGTGTCAGATCAGGAATTTCCTGTGCCACGGCAGAGCTACTAATTGGTAAACACACTGGGCTTGAGTCACTAACCGGCGCTAACCTAGTTTGCACGGCTAAAGACTTTGTGCGTGCAAACTTGGGGCGCTAGGTACTTTGCGCGCATAAAGTTATCACCGTTCGTACGCAACGCGGTGCGCCGAAAACATTGCATATGGTGCCCCTAAAACGCCCGACGCTGCAACCTTTTGGGCGCACCACATGCGACGATTTAGGGGCACCATATGCAACATTTTCGCTTCACTGCATGCGACATTTCGCGCGCACCGTTAATGGCACACCGTGCTGCGCGCGAAGTGCGACATTTTATGCGCGATGTAGTTTTGCATGCAAAGCTATTTTGCATGTGCTAAAGGGCTTTTCACTATGGCGCTAACACTTAGCGCCCCTTTGTGAATCAAGTCCAGGGTGGTGACAATATGTCTGCTTCCATGAAAACAGGATATTGACACAGTGCAGATTTATTGCCATTATAACGCAGTACTGTGAACAGGCCCAAAGAATTGTATGGGCAATGAGCTGACATGCAGAATTATTCTGCGTGCTACAGAATAATTCTGCATGTCAGCTCATTGCCCATACAATTGTGCTAGTTGTGCTAACTGAGCACTGTGAACTAGAGTTAAAGGAATCGTTAGTTTAAAGAGAACCCGAGGTGGGTTTGAAGAATATTATCTGCATACAGAGGATGGATCTGCCTATACAGCCCAGCCTCTGTTGCTATCCCAAACCCCCCTAAGGTCCCCCTGCACTCTGCAATCCCTCATAAATCACAGCCGTGCTGCTGACCAGAGTTGGGCCGAATCTCCGATTTTAGGTTCGCGAACCGGGTTCGCGAACTTTCGCGGAAGGTTCGGTTCGCGTTAAAGTTCGCGAACCGCAATAGACTTCAATGGGGATGCGAACTTTGAAAAAAAAAAAAAATTATGCTGGCCACAAAAGTGATGGAAAAGATGTTTCAAGGGGTCTAACACCTGGAGGGGGGCATGGCGGAGTGGGATACACGCCAAAAGTCACCGGGAAAAATCTGGATTTGACGCAAAGCAGCGTTTTAAGGGCAGAAATCACATTGAATGCTAAATGACAGGCCTAAAGTGCTTTAAAACATCTTGCATGTGTATACATCAATCAGGGAGTGTAATTAAGGTACTGCTTCACACTGACACACCAAACTCCACTGAACAGAACAGGTATGCAGTGGCGGGTTCACTGAACAGAACAGGTATGCAGTGGCGGGTCCACTGAACAGGTATACAGTGGCGGGTCCACTGAACAGAACAGGTATGCAGTGGCGGGTTCACTAAACAGGTATACAGTGGCGGGTCCACTGAACAGAACAGGTATGCAGTGGCGGGTTCACTAAACAGGTATACAGTGGCGGGTCCACTGAACAGAACAGGTATGCAGTGGCGGGTTCACTGAACAGAACAGGTATGCAGTGGCGGGTCCACTGAACAGGTATACAGTGGCGGGTCCACTGAACAGAACAGGTATGCAGTGGCGGGTTCACTAAACAGGTATACAGTGGCGGGTCCACTGAACAGAACAGGTATGCAGTGGCGGGTTCACTAAACAGGTATACAGTGGCGGGTCCACTGAACAGAACAGGTATGCAGTGGCGGGTTCACTAAACAGGTATACAGTGGCGGGTCCACTGAACAGAACAGGTATGCAGTGGTGGGTTCACAGAACAGGTATGCAGTGGCAGGATCAATGAACAGGTATGCAGTGGCAGGATCACTGAACAGGTATGCAGTGGCAGGATCAATGAACAGGTATGCAGTGGCAGGATCAATGAACAGGTATGCAGTGGCAGGATCAATGAACAGGTATGCAGTGGCAGGATCAATGAACAGGTATGCAGCCAGGGACAAGCTAAGGCTAACTAATCTTTCCCTATGAGAGACTGCAGTAGCTCGCCCTACTCTAACTAATGCAGGCACACGAGTGGCCACGGCCGCCGCTGCCTGCCTATATAAGGGGGGGTGGGGCTCCAGGGGCTAGTGTAGCCTAATTGGCTACACTGGGCCTGCTGACTGTGATGTAGAGGGTCAAAGTTGACCCTCAGTGCATTATGGGGCGAACCGCAATGGGGCGAACTTTTCCGCAATAAAGTTCGCGTGCGGTACCCGCACGCGAACCACCTAGGTTCGCGCGAACCAGGTTCGCCGGCGAACCGTTCGGCCCAACTCTACTGCTGACAAACAGCTTGTCAGAGCTGGCTGTGTTTATCTCTATAGTGTCAGTCTGCTGCTCTCCCCGCCTCCTGCAGAACTCCAGTCCCCGCCTGCATCCCTTCCCTCCCTGCTGATTGGAGGGAAGGGACGGGGGCAGGGACCGGAGCTATGCAGGAGACGGGGGAGCAGCTGAGACTGACACTACAGATGTAAACACAGCCTCACAGCATGACTGTGATTTATGAGGGATTGCAGAGTGCAGGGGGACCTTAGGGGGGTTTGGGATAGCAACAGAGGCTGGGCTGTATAGGCAGATCCAGCCTCTGTATGCAGATAACATTCTTTAAACACACCTCGGGTTCTCTTTAAAGGGAACCAGAGATGAACGATTCACACAAATTAAACATATCAGTTGATAGCTTGTAAAGAATAAATGCTCTACCCGATAATTTCGCCACTCTGGTGTGCCTTTTTGAGTGCTTTTTATCCATTATTGCTCCAGGAAATATCCAATATGGCCGCCGGCTCATATTCCTTCTGCTTCCAGGTTATAAGGTGTTCTGGATGTGCTGTCTAGGCTATATGAGACTATAGACAAGCAGGGCTGCTGTAGGCTTTCATCTGTGTGCTTTCATCTTCATATTCTGGTATGCTTTGTGGCTGCCTGTAGGAAGTGTCTCTCATAGTAATGAAACTGCATACAGTAGATAATAATGACAGGCTGCACAGACAGAGCACACAGATCACACAGCCACACTTGTCTGTTAGACAGAGATTTTTCCTGCAGCAGCAGGGCCTCCCATGTCATCAGAGCTCTCAGTATGTAAAGCATGAAATTTGAGCCAGGAGGGAGAAGGCTTGGGCTTGAAAAGAATCCACAGAAGAGTGACTCAGCTATAATGATTCTAGGTCAAACCTCGACTGAATAGTCGGTGGATTCTTATCACAGTTGATAACAGATAGATTAGACTGAGAAGAATAAAACTAAAAGCAGGGTAGGTGTTTACTGTCATGTTCCCACTGATAAATGTAATAAAATACATGAGGGTGCTTCGTCTCTGGTTCTCTTTAAAGAAAGCAATCGCACTTGTGCCTGGGGAACCACAGATGATTCTTGCAATCGTTTTGCCTGCATGATCTGTGTATTTTGTTTGCAATTTCACAAATGTGTTTCTCACAGTAGCCAGTCACTCCAATGAGGACTCTCATGCATTGTGTGGAAAAGTAGTGCGGGTCGTAAACATTTTTAAATGCTATGCATAATCGCAGGGGCCTTCTGAAAATGTAACGGCCCCATAGAAAGTCATTGGATGTGTATAAGCATGCGTTTTTGCATTGCGGCAACAATTAACCACTTCACCCCAAGGCGGTTTTTACCCTAATGGACAAGAGCGATTTTTACCTTTCAGTGCTCATCCCTTTCATTTGCCAATAGCTTAATCACTACTAATCACAATGAAATGATCTATATCTTGTTTTTTTCACCACCAATTGGGCTTTTTGGTGTTGATATTTGTTTTCAGTAATGACTTTATTTTCTATGCATTTTAAAGGGAAATACATGGAAAAAATGAAAAAATACTCTATTTCTCCAATCTCATCCCCTATAGTTTTAATATAAACACTGCTACTTTACATAAAACCCACACATTTTATCTGCCCATTTGTCCTGGTTATCACAAGATTTTAGTTATGTCCCTAGTACAAAGTATGGTGACAATATATCATTTGGAAATAAAGGTGTATTTTTTCTTTGGTGTTTATTTTTTTTTTACTTTTTTCATGTGCACGCACACAGCGGCAGCAGCACTGTCTGACTTATAAAAACGTCCTGGAGCCATTAAGAGGCTCTAGCAGGACATTTTTATAATTCAACATGTCATTAAGTGGTTAAAGAGTAACTGTCAGGCTGCAAAAGCTAATTTAAACCTCTATTCTCCTGTGTTAAACAGTTTAGAAGGAAGCCAAAAAGGCAATACTGAAGTTAAAATTCTCTCTTACTTTGATGTTTGCTGAACAGCAAGGCTCGTTATTCCCAAGCTCCAAAGAAGGCCGGCAGGACATAACAGATACTGCAAAGCATTCTGGGGCTGCTTCTTCTCCCCACTGCACTACCTTGGGTCCTCCCCTTCATTTCCCTATCCCGCCCTAAGGCTGCTTTCACAGTGGGAAGTTATAGGCTCATGTTACAGCAACCTGTAACAGCAGCCTAAAACTCACAGCACTGAAAAATCACAGGGCACATGTTCCGTTAGAGTATACTGCATGAGTCCGCTATTGTTCCTAGCCACATGGCTAATTAATATTCACTGCACAGTAGTGTTGTCCGGATCATGAACCATTAGGATCTTTGATCTTGATCTTTTTTGTGAGTCGAATCATCAGGAAGCAGGGAGGATATTACATCACAATTGGCTTCATACAAGACAGACAAACATGGAACCTGCCATGAGCTGTCAGGAGCATCATTCTCTGCAAATACTATATAAAAATTCTGTGAAATCCAAACGTGGACAGTGAAATGCATATGTAATGTAAGTACAGCCAATATTTAGCTACTGATATATGTGTTTTTTTTCTCTGAGACCATATACCTAACAGCTCCTCTTTAAGTGGAGCTGTCTTACCTTTAAATTTTCAACCATATTTTAGGTTACACAAAATATACAAAAAAATTGACTTTTAGTATACCTACTTAGATGGGACACCATCATTGCCTTATATTCCATAAGTGTTGTCCGGATTATGTGCCAATCACAGATTTTCACAATGTAAAGCTGTTATAGTAAGCCAGGCTTCATAACTGCTATTAATTAAAGTCTAAGCTAAAGTGTTTTCTTTTTTTCACTGGTCCCTCTTTCCAAAACAGTTTAGACTCTTAAAGGACACCTGAACTGATAGAGATATGGAGGATGCCATATTTATTGCCTTTTAAACAAAACCAGTTGTTGGCTATCCTGCTTTCAACACCTTTAGCCATAGACCCTGAACAAGCATGTTGATCAGATGTTTCTGACTGAAGTCTGAGTGACTGTATTAGCTGCTTGTTTCAGGTGTGTGATTCAGACACTATTGCAGCCAAATGGATCATCAGGGCTGCCAGGCAACTAGTATTGCTTAAAAGTAAATAAATATGGCAGCCTTCATATCCTTCTCAGTTCAGATGTACCTTCAAGTGTGGGATTTTTTACATTGTTCAATGCCTAAATCTCAGTCTCAGGAGTACAGGAAAATTACACAGATTGCAATTGCATGTTACACAGGAACAATTAATCAGTGTGGATGACCATGAGTTGACAAAGCTTGTCATTTTTATTTTATTTGTTTGTTTTTTAGGCTTTATTGGCATCATGTTTACCTTTGACCCTGTGACGATCCTTGTGTCTATTGTCATCATCCTGTTACTGGCCAAGCTTTATGGCAAGCAGAAGCACAAGAATTTCCCTCCTGGTCCCAGACCTCTACCCATCATTGGGAATTTCCTTATTTGGGACTCAGCTGATCCTCACAAGACAATTGTGGAGGTAATACTGTCATTTCACTACTACAAAAATAACAACAAATAAAAACCTCAAAGCTTGCTTATGCTGGGGTTTCATTGCCTGTATTGCCAAAGTGCAAGACGGCGAGGTTTTCTGTATCAGGACTGGAGATTGTCAGTGAGATGTTAATAAATATAGAGTTGATGCATGTTTTATATAATAGTTATATTCAGGGCTGTGTCGAGTCGATGCAAAAATCATCCAACTCTGACTCCTCAGTTTATGAAACCACCGAATCCAACTCCGACTCCAGGTACCCAAAATGGCTCCGACTCCGACTCCTCAACTCCGACTCCTTACTCTAATTCTTACCAGGGTTGTGGATTTGGTACAAAAATCATCCGACCTGAGGCTTCCGACTCCTTAGTTTCTGAAACTGCCGACTCCAACTCCCACTCCAGGTACCCAAAATTGCTTCGACTCCGACTCCTTGACTCCGATTCCAACTCCGACTCCACAGCCCTGGTTATATCATAGTTACAGAGTTAGTTTAGTTGAAAAAAGACATCCATCCATCATGCTCAACCATATATAAATACAGTGGCTTGCAAAAGTATTCGGCCCCCTTGAAGTTTTCCACATTTTGTCACATTACTGCCACAAACATTAATCAATTTTATTGGAATTCCACGTGAAAGACCAATACAAAGTGGTGTACACATGAGAAGTAGAACGAAAATCATACATGATTCCAAACATTTTTTACAAATCAATAACTGCAAAGTGAGTGTGCGTAATTATTCAGCCCCTTGAGTCAATACTTTGTAGAACCACTTTTTGCGGCAATTACAGCTGCCAGTATTTTAGGGTATGTCTCTATCAGCTTTGCACATCTAGAGACTGAAATCCTTGCCCATTCTTCTTTGCAAAACAGCTCCAGCTCAGTCAGATTAGATGGACAGCGTTTGTGAACATCAGTTTTCAGTTCTTGCCACAGATTCTTGATTGGATTTAGATCTGGACTTTGACTGGGCCATTCTAACACATGGATATGTTTTGTTTTAAACCATGCCATTGTTCCCATGGCTTTATGTTTAGGGTCGTTGTCCTGTTGGAAGGTGAACCTCTGCCTCAGTCTCAAGTCTTTTGCAGACTCCAAGAGGTTTTCTTCCAAGATTGCCCTGTATTTGGCTCCATCCATCTTCCCATCATCTCTGACCAGATTCCCTGTCCCTGCTGAAGAGAAGCACCCCCAGAGCATGATGCTGCCACCACCATATTTGACACTGGGGATGGTGTGTTCTGAGTGATGTGCAGTGTTAGTTTTCTGCCACACATAGCGTTTTGCATTTTGGCCAAACAGTTCCATTTTTGTCTCATCCGACCAGAGCACCTTCTTCCACATGTTTGCTGTGTCCCCCACATGGCTTGTGGCAAACTGCAAACGGGACTTCTTATGCTTTTCTGTTAACAATGGCTTTCCTCTTGTCACTCTTCCATAAGAGCCAACTTTGTGCAGTGCACGACTAATAGTTGTCCTATGGACAGAGTCTCCCTCCTGAGCTGTAGATCTCTGCAGCTCGTCCAGAGTCACCATGGGCCTCTTGACTGCATTTCTGATCAGCGCTCTCCTTGTGCGGCCTGTGAGTTTAGGTGGACGGCCTTGTCTTGATAGGTTTACAGTTGTGCCATGATCCTTCCATTTCTGAATAATCGCTTGAACAGTGCTCCGTGGGATGTTCAAGGCTTTGGAAATCTTTTTGTAGCCTAAGCCTGCTTTAAATTACTCAATAACTTTATCCCTGACCTGTCTGGTGTGTTCTTTGGACTTCATGGTGTTGTTGCTCCCAATATTCTCTTAGACAACCTCTGAGGCCATCATAGAGCAGCTGTATTTGTACTGACATTAGATTACACACAGGTGCACTCTATTTAGTCATTAGCACTCATCAGACAATTTCTATAGGAAATTGACTGCACGCAGACCAAAGGGGGCTGAATAATTACGCACACCCCACTTTGCAGTTATTGATTTGTAAAAAATGTTTGGAATCGTGTATGATTTTTGTTCCCCTTCTCACGTGTACACCACTTTGTATTGGTCTTTCAAGTGGAATTCCAATCAAATTGATTCATGTTTGTGGCAGTAATGTGACAAAATGTGGAAAACTTCAAGGGGGCCGAATACTTTTGCAAGCCACTGTAAATAATTAAATACAGTATATACTGTATTTTAGGTATCTGTTTCCTGTGCATTGAAAGAGATATCACATACATACGGTGCCAAAATGTTATATATTATGTAAATATCTTGAAAATAAATAGGTATGATGAGAAGCGTACATTTGAAACTGTTGCAAGCTAATTTAGGCGTGGGCTTTACCATAAAAATGTATCGTTTTCAAGGGCACATTAAATAGCTGGTAATAGGATATCAGTAAATTTACTGATATTCTACTACTTAATTTATATAGTGAAATATTGGTAGTATTTGCCAATATTTGACTAGCACCTATCCTCTCAGTACACTCACACAGTAACCCCCTGAGGGTGCCTAACCTTACCCGTGGTGCCTAAACCCTAAACCTTCCCCCTGTGGGTGCCTAACCAGGTTCGATCAGACAGAGATCTGTCTTTTGGTCAATCTGGCTCTTGGTCAATGCAACACTAGATGTATGTGCACTGTTTATTATGAATCACTTGCTCTAGCGTGATGTGAGAATTTTTTTAAACATTTGGAGGGCTTATGTGAGTTGAAGTTGGGGAAGGAACGTTTCTGGAGGTCAGTTAAGTTTTTTTTCATGTTGACATTTTTTTTTTTGGTTGCCTATAAATTCATGGTTTTGCGGGGCGCATGCGCGGCGCCGGCGAGGACGCATGTGAGTCTTTACCGCTCCGCTCCCAGGCTGACTCCCGACAAGATATCTAGCGATCTCTAGCGCTCCTGCAACCCCCTAAATGTGAGTCCCAGCTCTCTTAACATGTCGGGCAGAGGAAGGGAGAAGAACGGACCAAAAATCCATACCTCCACGCCGGCAAACAAAACTCCGCCACAGCAGGGTTCCCGCCCTAGCAAAAGCAAGATGGCCGACGGTAGCAGCCGTGCCTCCCGGAGCGCTCCCACAACTCCGGACAGACAAGATGCGTCTCCTCCCGACTTTAACCCCGAACTAGACGAGACTCCACAGCTGCCTCCCAGTCATGAGGATCTCCTCACCCACATCCAAAGAGTCTTTAGACTCGAGCTGAAGGACGCAGTAAAAAGCATCACTGACCAGATAAAGGAACTGGGTCACCGCGTAGATGAGGTGGAGCAGCAGATGGACAACATAGCGGATGCACAAGAGGAGGATAAGCAACAAATCTACCAGCAGGCCGAGAAAATTGAGCTACTTGAACTCAAACTTGAGGACGTTGAAAATCGTAGCAGAAGGGCGAACATCCGCATCAGAGGCCTCCCGGAAACGGTAGTAGACCTGAAGCCCGCTGCCTTAGCCATTTTCACTGCGCTCCTGCCACAAATGGACCCAACACAATTTCGCATGGTCCGGATCCACCGCGCATTGGCTAAAGTACGCAATCTTGACCTTCCCAAGGACGTAATACTGAAGTTCCAGTATGAGGAGGTACGCGACTTGATACTAGAGGCCGCTCGAAACCTTACAGCCCTGCCCGGAGCCCCAGAAGGAGTCCAACTCTATGCGGATCTAGCTCCATCAACCATACAGCGCCGCAGGAACCTCCGCCCGGTGACAATCTCCCTCCAGAAGGCATCGGTGAGATATAAGTGGGGCTTTCCATTCTCTCTAACTTTTACTTATAAAGGTTCCACGTATACTAGCCGCTCTTTAGAAGAAGACCGCAGGGCCTTGGAGCAAGCAGGGATCCAGATTGAAGCGATGCCCGCAACACCCCTCCCGCTGCGCTCAGCACGCCCGGCTAGAGTATGGGCAGCCAGAAGAAAGCGACTACGCCCTACACAGGCCTCAAGACCTAACGTCTGAGATAGCACATCCTTAGTCCGTTGAGGACGCGACAAACCCACAATTGGAAGCTAGGTCCCCCCGGGACGGCCTCTCTAAAGTTTCCCATCATCTATCCATTGGTGCCACCCATACTCTGCTATCTCTTTTTACAAGAAGATGACCTTTCCTTCACAACAGGAACTGTGACTTCTGAGACACCGGGAGCGGGCCCTGGCCCCCCATTTTGCAGTAAAACGTAAGCAATATTTAAATATGAGTATGGCACTCTTTTCCCGCAAGCAGTCTGTAGCACCCGGGCTGACATTCTCCATATAATTGCCGTGTCCCTCACAAGGACTGGATTCAATAGAAGCTCACAACTATACTAAAGAGTCCTTCATATAGCTATGCCGTGTCTTCCTCTTATTCCTCGTTTCCAAATTTTATACTAAAACAAACTTATGATGGATTTTGCACTACTACGAGCATATATGGAGTCCTAAGTGGCCCTATCCATCAATGGACACTAGATGGTGCTGCAGGACCATAAATGCTTTATATCTGCATATGACAATATTAATCTTCTATTTTCTCTAGGATGTCGGAGCAGCTGGGACAGGCAATGCTGTCCCCCCACAAATGATCAGAGCTGAATGTACTATTTTATTGCTTTCAGCTCTTATCATTATCCTGAGGATGTTCTCCTCTGTACTAATGTTTTATTATGTTTGTATGAGTTTTAAGCCATGTTGGCTAGTTTTGATGTTCTCTAGCAGGATTCTTATTTAGGTGCATATAATACAGGTCGGCTGGGGGGTGGGGGGGGGGTCGCCCCTGGGAGGGGGGGAGGGTTGGACCCTGACCAACTTAATAATGATCAATAACAGCAAAAACATTCTGACTTAAAACATGGCCCAAGTCAATATAGTATCCCATAATGCTAAGGGGCTAAATTCCCCAATTAAAAGAAGGAAAGCTTTCCTGGATTATCAGAAATGTAGCCCAGATATACTGTGCATTCAAGAGACGCACTTCACCAAGACCTCTTTCCCCAAATACTTTCATTCTCAATACCAGCGTTTCTACGCCTCGTCAGCTGACACTAAACATAGAGGGGTCCTCACTCTTTAAAACTCTTTAAAAATACTCTCCCATTTGTACTTGAGAACACTGTTAAAGACGAGGAGGGATGCTACATAATATTAATAGGCTCCATACAGGCCCGTCAGATATGTATAGTTAACATCTATGCCCCCCCTGAAGCTCCAATTAAACCTGTTAAAGAAATACTCAAACATCTGGAAAAATATCCAGCCCACTCTGTATTATGGGCAGGCGATTTCAATGTAGCCCCCAACCCAAACATAGACAGGTCACAACAACCCCCATCTTCAAGACAGAAACAGCTTTCCAAGGTGCTAGGAAATGTTCTCGCCGAATATCATTTGGTTGATTCATGGAGAGAGCATAACCCCACATTGCGTAGCTATACTTTCTTTTCTGCTGCGCACCATAGCTACTCCAGAATTGACACAATCCTATTATCTGCCGCTCTAATTCCTAACCTAATATTTGCTCGTCATATGATTAGCTCTTGGTCGGACCACGACATGGTCTGGACGGCATGTTCCTCCCTTACCACCCCAATTGCCCGGGCCAGCATGGAGGCTTAATGAAACTTTGCTAACGGATAATGAAATTGTACTGGAGGTGGAGGAGCAACTGTCTAATTACTTTCAACTAAATGATACAGGCCATATTAAGCCTGACATCCTCTGGTTGGCCCATAAACCAACCATACGAGGCCAACTTATAAAAATAGCTTCGCATAGGAAAAAATTAAAAACACAGACCCAGCTCAATCTCGAGCATAAACTCTCCCAACTCCAAAGAGCTCACGCATCCTCCCCCACCAGATACCTATATAAACAAATACTGGATACCCAAAACCAGATTGAGATTCTCCTTTCGGCTCGGACGGAAAAGGCTATCAGATGGACTAAATCAAAAGTCTATGTACAATATAATAAGCCCAACACATGGCTAGCTAAAAAACTCAGACAAGCTCACTCTACTAATAAAATTTTGCAAATAAGAAATAGACAAGGAGAAATCACTTCAGACCCCCTTAAAATTCACACCGAATTCGCAGACTATTACAAGTCCTTATACTCTGCAAAAACCGCCAACGCGCCGGAACCCCCGACTAACAACTTTTACCGCAATCTTAAAATACCTGTTCTCCTGCCTGATAAGGCCGCGGCCCTAAACATCCCAATAACAGATCAGGAGATTTTCTTTGCCATTAAAAAATTAAAAAATGGAAAGGCTCCAGGGCCTGACGGCTTCTCAGCTATTTATTACAAAAAGTTTAAAAGAGTCCTTATACCCTATCTTAAAAAGATCTTTAACTCCATTCTAGAAGGCAAGACCCCGGCCTCTGAGTTCCTGCAATCTACAATAGTTGTTATCCCCAAACCTAAACGGGATCCCCTTGACATTAAAAATTTCCGACCCATATCACTTTTAAACCTAGACTACAAACTCCTAACAGCAATATTGGTAGCCAGATTAAACAAGGTCCTAGGCCCCCTTACACACAGAGACCAAGTGGGCTTTGTCCCACTCCGCCAGGCGCCTGATAATCTGAGAAAGGTAATTAATCTTCTCCACAATGTTAGAGCACATAAGACCCCTTTTGCCTTACTATCCCTTGACATGGAAAAGGCATTTGACACAATAGACTGGCCCTTTATGCATACCACTTTGGCCAAGGCAGGCATCGGAGGCTCTTTTCTGAATGCGGTCAAATGCCTTTATTCCAACCCAGTTGCCCAACTTAAGCTCCCTACAGACTCTCCAACTTCTATTCCAATTCAGAGAGTTACCCGACAGGGATGTCCTCTATCCCCTGCAATATTTGCATTAATAATTGAACCCCTGGCCAACAAAATTCGCTCAACCCAGGATATACAGGGCATTAAAATTAAAAACGTAGAATATAAAGCTAATCTTTTCGCGGATGACCTGCTATTAACCCTATCTTCTCCACATACATCTATCCCAAACCTTCTTCAGGTAGTTAAACAGTTCGGTCAACTCTCAGGACTCACTCTAAACATAAACAAATCGGAAGTCCTGTTTGCCAACCTGTCTAAACATAGTGCAGAAGCACTGGCCACAAAATTAGGACTATCCTATCAAGCAAAATACATTACCTACTTAGGCATCAAAATTACAACAAACCCAGCAGATCTCTTTGCTCTAAATTATAGGCCGGTTCTGTCTGAGCTGAAGGGAGACCTACAAAAATGGAGCTCTCCGTCGATCTCCTGGTCTGGTCGCATCCACTCTGTGCGAATGAATATATTGCCCAGGATCTTATATTTATTTAGAACCTTACCTATACAGGTAACTAAAGCTTCCCTAAAAGATCTACAAATCTCTATTTTTAGGTTCATTGCTAACAATAAAAAAAGTAGAATCAGGCAATCAGTTATGTTTCTCAATAGGGAAAGAGGAGGTCTCGGTGTCCCTGATCTCTTTAGCTACTACAGAGCAGCTCAAATTGCCCAATTGGCTCAACTACATGAGGTGCATACTAGGCCCTTGTGGGCGGACATTGAGGACGACTTATTAGCCCCAATTGACTTGGCGGCCCTCCAGTGGTCTCTACACCTTTCACCCGCAAAATATAAAAAAGTGTCACCTTTAACAGCCCACTCACTATCTATCTGGCAGAGACTAAGATTTAGCAAAAAATTACAATCTGAGGTACCACGCCAGCTCCCATTATTTGGAAATCCAGATTTCCCGCCGGGTTGGGACTCCCGCCCCTTCCAGTGGTGGATATCCCATAATTTAATCACTTTGGAAAACTATTTAGTAAATGATCAGCTCTCAAACTGGTCTATATTTCGCTCTTTTACCTCTTTCCCCCCTGGGGAATACTTTAGAGCGTTACAAATCTATCATTTCTTAAAGAGTACCACGCGTATGGCACATATTTCTCCAGCTCGTACTACATATGAGCATTGGTGCGCTCGGAGACCTCTGGAGGGCGGACTTATTTCTTATCTTTACTCAATAATATCACAACCCCTGGAGGTCGATAAAATACAGGCAATGAGAGCTTGGGAAGAAGACCTAGGTCAGAGCCTCACCATACCACAATGGTCCAAATGCTGTCTCACGCTAGCAAAAGGGAGTAACTATTTTTCTCATATCGAAACTAATTACAAGATATTGCATCGCACTTATATTACTCCCCACAAATTACACATCATATCTCAAGATAAATCCCCTCTGTGCTTTAGAGGCTGTGGTCAGGTAGGGGATCTACCTCACATATGGTGGTATTGCCCTATAGTAAAAAAATTTTGGGCCAAAGTAGCCTCAGCTATAGGCACGGCCCTTGAGACAGAAATAGCTCCTGACCCTTTTCAGCTTCTGCTAGGACATAAGCCCCAGAGGTGGAAATATCCTCATCACAGACTTGCCCAACATGTTGCCAAGGCAGCCCGCTTACATATAGCACGTCAATGGCTTAAACCCACTCTGTCTTTTGATCAGGCAGATGCCATAATAATGAATATTCTCATCTCAGAAAGACTGTTGGCAATAGTCAACGACACAACTCTGTCTTTCACAAGAACTTGGCAACCCTGGCTCGCGGCCACGACTTCCCTGGGCTTGAGGTCCTGCGCCCTCTCATTCTAGGGGCTGTCCCCACCTGCACAGTTGACAATAAATTAGATCAATAGAATTACCTGCTTATTCGGTTTATGTTTATTTTTTATTTTTTTGTGTTTGTATGTTATACTGATTGACTGAATTTACGCCCTTTGTTAAGGGACTTTTACAAAAAGCTGTAAGTTTTCATTGAATTTCTTCTCAATAAAAAACTTTGAAACTAAATTCATGGTTTTGCTTTGCAGTTTCTGACAGTTTTATTGCTTGGAAGGACCTGATGTAATTCACAGTATATGTAATATTTTATAATAAATTTATAAATCCAGGTTGTTGGATTGCATGTCTATACATTTGTCAATATGGACATTTTTGATTTGGCAAAACATTCAGAATTGAAGTTTGCCTTCGTATGCGATTGGTATAACCAAAGGAATCATCGACTGCTATTTATATTCTGTTGCTTTTTGACCTGAAATGAAAGGGCCAACCCTTATTCACTTTTTCTCCTAAGTTTTCTCCTTAGGACATATGTCAAAATCTTATCAATAAAATACCCTTTACGCTACCAGAAAGCAAGAAAATGTGGACAGTCATTTTTTCACCTTCCCTTTGGTACTTTTCCAATTTCAGGGTGCTGAAAAGACATTCTAAATAGAAGAGGAAAAATTATCTCCTAGGAGATAACTCAGGAGAAGAAGTGGATTGAATAAGGGTCATATAAGTTTATTCTACAGCTTAATTTACTGAATGCCATTTATAACAGAAAGTGACAGACATAATAGCAACAATTGAAAAAAAAAAAGTTCTAATACTTTGAATAAAGGGTGTGATTCTTTTTAAATTCCACTCTATAAATGGTTATGCTCACCTTTCAAGGTTTAAAGAGATACCCTGGGTAAAATGGGGGAAAAAAAGACATGCTGTACTCCAAAAATTTGAAAGCCAATTGAAGATATTGATTTGCTGGAATTTGCTATGGAATTTTCTAGGAGACTGAAATTCCTGTTTAATATTTAGATTTGTAATTTATACCTTTCATCAAAATTGTAGGATTTTTTTTTGTATTCTCAGCTGTCCAAGAAGTATGGCCCAGTGTTAACAATTTACTTTGGAACTGCAAAGGTTGTCTTCCTGTGTGGATATGACACCATAAAAGATGCGCTTCTCAACCACGGTGATGAATTTACCAACAGACCAAAATTGCCAATATTTGCCAAAACAACCAAGGACAATGGTAACCTCTTTATTTATCTTACAAATATGGGATTCTTAACCTTAGGCTGGAGGATTGATTTTATTAGCTTTGCTTTCCATAATTAATCATCTGTTCCACCATACTGGCATAGGAGAGACTTACAGGGGTTGTACATAATAATCGAAACACTTTGAAAATCAACAAAATATATTTTAATATATTTTGGTGGTTCTTGAACCATAGGATGAACTTGGTTGCCCAGAATTCCTAAATAGTCTCGGCTGTTAATTCTTCCATGAAGGGAAATCATTGGCCCGGCAGATTTCCGAGAAATAGCACCCCAGATCATCACAGAACCCCCACCATGTTTTACGGTTGGGAGAAGGCAGTCTGGATGAAATGCTTCTTTTGGCTTTCTCCAAATGTACACTCGGCCGGAGTTCGGAAACAAGGTAAACAATGATTCGTCAGAGAAAATCACATTTTTCCACTGCTCGAGGGACCAATTTTGGTGCTTTCTATTCTACTCTAAATGCTTTGAAACATTTGTCTTTGAGAGCAGAGGTTTTCTAATTGCCGTTCTTCCATGGAATCCAGATTTGTGCAGCTCCCGACGAACAGTTTTTGTGGAAACTGGATTCTGTAGGTGTTCATTCAGCTCTGCAGTGATTTTAGGAGCCGTGGTCTTGCAAGCTTTTCTAACAATTTGATTTAGAGTCCAACAGTCTCTCTCAGACAACTTCGACTTTCGGCCACAACTGTGCTTTGCTGAGGACTTTTTCCTTCTCTTTCAAAGGCAGTCATTACTTTTGAGACAGTATCTCTTGAAATGCCAAGCATTCGGGCAGTTTCTGTTACAGTAGCACCTGCCATAGGAGCACCAACAATTTGGCCTCTTTGAAAGTCTGAGAGATCTGCCATTTTTATAAATTATAACCAACTTTCGTTTAAATATCTGTAAAAAAAAAAATTATTTTTATCAAATAACAAAAATAATAAACAAAACAATTTAATATATGTCAAGTTTTATTGCTTAAAACATGTTCAAAGATTATGATGC
Source organism: Hyperolius riggenbachi (assembly GCF_040937935.1). Classification (NCBI taxonomy): domain Eukaryota; kingdom Metazoa; phylum Chordata; class Amphibia; order Anura; family Hyperoliidae; genus Hyperolius; species Hyperolius riggenbachi. Next base: position 44,530,777 of record NC_090649.1, on the reverse strand, counting down.
CAAAATGTTAGGTGTTTCCATTATTTTGTCCAACCCCTGTAGGTCCTTCCAGTGTCGGGTCTTACAACATTTTCTTCAGATATAATATAGTAAGATGGTAGCAGGAGCACAACCGCTAATTTAGTAGCCTATAACCCCATCATGTTTTGATATAACCTAGGTAAGGCAAATGTTTTCCACCTAACTATAAAAAATGTTTTTAAAAATCCAGTCCAGGTTTGTTGGATCACTTATGCTCTTCAAACTTACTAAAGTATCCAGTTAAAAATAACATCCCATTTCTTGTGTTAAGGTGTCGTTTTTTCCAATGGCGAGAGCTGGAAGGCAATGAGAAGGTTCACTCTTTCAACTCTACGAGATTACGGGATGGGGAGAAAAGACATAGAAGACAAGATTAACGAGGAATCTGAGTTCTTAGCCAAGGCGATAAAAGCTCAAAAAGGTGAGAGTCCATGTTTGGCAAACACCATGTTTTTCCTTAACAATCAGCAGATTACAATGTTTTAACTCTTCTTCAACAAATTCCTTTGCTGCTATGCAATTTGCCACTGAAACTACCAACTCAGCCTGAGTTGTGGGTAGGGGCAGGACTGCGCAGGTAGGTCTCCTCGTTTCCCCACATCAAAAATGAATTATTTCTATATCAAACACAAACAAACAACCACAGAACATTTATATCGTACTTTTCTCCTGGCGGACTCAAAGCGACAGAGCTGCAGCCACTAGGACGTGCTCTATAGGCAGTAGCAGTGTTAGGGAGACTTGCCTAAGGTCTCCTACTGAATAGGTGCTGGCTTACTGAACAGGCAGAGCCAAGATTCAAACCCTCGTCTCCTGTGTCAGAGGCAGAGCCCTTAACCATTACACTATCCACTATATGTTTTAGCAATCCCACTTCAATCACTTAAACACTTTTTAAAGTGCAACTACTATAGTCAAAATATCCTCCAGCGCACCATGCAAATTTCTAGGGAGAAGTAATTGATAAAAAGTTTAGTACTGTGTTTCACTTTGCTCAAAAACGTACCAGTTAGTGTTACTGCTGCCTCTTATACGTAACATAGTCATATGTCCATTACAATCCAGGACAAATTTAAGGCCCCGTTCACACTTGCGGTTCGAGTCCGCAAGTGTCCGGGGGTCCGGGGGCCGCAAAGAGACCGTACGGGTCTCTGCGATGGCCACAAGTTGCGGATCCGGAATGTATCAGTTCCGGCTACAATAAAGTAGCCGGAACTAGATACATTGCAGTGCCAGAAAGGCACCGCAAGCATGGGGGATACCGGCGTGTAGTCCGGGCCCCCCAAGTGGCATAGGACCGGTGCTGGAAGCATCCGGTCCTATTGCCAGTGTGATGAGAAACATCCGTTTCTCATTGCACAGCATGGCCGCATGTTCGGGTCAGGATCCGGCCCAGGTCCGCAGCCGCACGGGGACGTACGGCAAAAATGCAGCAAGTTGGAAAAAAGCCGGATCGTCCCAGAGCTGCGTTCCCGGATCGGATCCAGATGGTCGCACGAGTGTGAATGGATACATTGGAAGGCACCTGCAGTGTACACCTGCAGTGTACGGATCGTTCCGGGTCCGGGGAAGCCGGACCTGGAACGCTAATGTGAACCGGGCCTTAGGGGGATGGCAATTAACTTACCTGTATAACATACTGTATTCCTACTATGGCATCTCCCAACAAAAAAATAACTATGTACTCTCCATCTATATACAGTATCTTCCATGTTTTAAAGTTCTTCTGTCTAATATAAGAACATTTTTTCTTTGCAAATCTTTCTGTAAATTTTACTTTAAATCTCGGTCATGGGATACATTCTGATGACTTACCAGTTTTCTCTTTAGCCAAGGAGAACATTAGTAAATCAAACCCATTGTAACACTTTCTGTCATACACTTTTTCCTAGTCTATTTCCTGCTCTTGTGTAATCGCATATTGTTTCTTTTCATTCCAAGGGCAACCGTTCGATAATCTGACGCTCATTAATGCTGCCGTGGCCAATATCATCATATCCATAGTTCTTGGTCATCGATTCAATTATGATGAACCCACCATTCTGAATCTGATGAATCTGATCAATGAGAACATAAGACTCATGGGTTCTCCTTTAGTTCAAGTAAGTTATTGCCAGGGGCTTAACAATAGACCCTGCAAGGGACGCAGCCGCAGGGGGCCCAGAAGCAGCAGGGGGCCCCATGGGTGGAGAAGTTTCTTTTCCATGTCCTGGAAGACTAACAACTAAGGGCACACAGAGAAAAAAAATCAATTGTTCTAATGACTACATCTGCTCAGCCACTGATAAGAAATCATACAACATTTTGCAGACAAAGATTTGTAGAAAGTCCCTATTCAGTGTTCAGCAGGGTCCTGTGCCCGCCCCCAGCCTCTCCACCACCTTCCCAAGTGTTCTGTACTGTAGTGATGCCAGAGAAATCTGCAGAGCCAGTTCTGCTCCATCAGAAGAGAACAGAGTGAGTGTAATAGGCTGAGGCTGGGAGCACAATTGTTTATATATATATATATATATATATATATATATAGATAGATAGATAGATAGATAGATAGATAGATAGATATAGATATATATATATAGATATATATATACATATATATATATATATATATATATATCGTACATACATTTTTAATTTACATCAGCTTTTGTAAGGCAATATGCTTAATTGTTGGGGTGAAAGACTGAAGAGAAAAATACATCTGATTTCACTTTTATTTTTTAGATGTATAACATGTTTCCGACCTTGATAGACCTCCTGCCAGGACCTCACCACAAACTTTTTGATAACATGAAAAAAATGCTGAACTTTATAACAGAAACGTTTATGAAGCAGAAGAAAGATCTGGATGTAAATGATCTGAGGAATCTTATTGATGCCTACCTTGTGAAGCAGCAAGAGGTGAGGTACACTTTTCATAATATGGGATCTAACATACTAAACCTAAGAAGAGGGATACTTACCAAAGGAGAGGGAAAGCTCTGGGTCCAATCTGGGTCCTACAGAGCATTCCTATTCCTCTCAAATTTCGCTTGTTCCAGCAATGGATCCCCCATTAAAATCTCCCGCTGTGGGAGGCTTCAGAAGTCTTTGGGAGCCCAAGTGCTCTTGAAGATGGGCAGCTCCGTACTCCACAAGAGAGTGTGTGAGAGAGCGTGCTTGTGCATGTGTAGTACGAAGCGGTCCGTCTTCTGGAGCACTCGGGCTTCCAAAAACTTCTGAAGCCGCTCGCAGCTTCAGAGAACAGTCTCCGAGACTGCTAACGGGGGAGTCAGTGATGGAATGAGAGGACCAATAGAGAAGTGGGAAGGCTCTACAGGATACTGTATATGCAATCCTCAGCACTGATGTGTCACCCACTCCTGCTGCTACAGCCTGCAGTCACCCAACGCTCAATGGGTTTATGGTGTCCACTACCAAAGGACAAACAATAGGCCAGGCTTAATAGAGTTGCTACCACAGGGGGTTACACTTTTATTTCAACAATCTGCATACCTTAAAACCAATACACTTACATTGTGGATCCATGCAAACTGGACTCATAGTGCATAAATTCGCCTATAAGGTCTCTGCACTGAATAATATCAAGTGCACCTTATCACATGTAGGTGGTTGTATCGAGATAACCCGTCTCTCCTTTCCCTACCAGGTTTCGGCTCTATGCCGTCGTCAGAGGATATGGAGAGCAGGCTTGGTTAGGGCTATTATATAATGAGCTAAAAAGTAATAGTTTAATTATCTGCTACATTCAGCATCGCTCTGCCAGGTTACTATCCATAGGCAGTGAAAAGTACATAGCTGATTGGTGGAGCGGTGTCACATGACCACCTCCACCATCCTCCGTCATAGGCTAGTGCTTGGGAACCGAGTGATTGGTCCCAGCACGATCAGGTGATCTGACGTCATCCTCTCCCTGCAAACAGCGTGCTCAGCTGTTCTCTTTGCAGGAGAGAGGCGGTTATCTGCCGCTTGGAGTTCTGGGGGATGTAGTTTTAGCTAACATAATTAATTGAACTATTAACACTATATAAATATAAATATCACTGCGATTTTACAAACAAAAGATGCATCTCCACCATAGAGAACAGTTATAAACATCATAAAGTTGATACTTTTCATAAAATATGCTAAACATTAAAATTAATATCAGTTTGTTTGTTTTTTTACAGAAAAGCTTCAGACTCTCTTTAATGCCTCTGTTATCTAAACATTTTTTTTAGGTTTCAAAAGATTTATGTACAAATGTAAACATAAATGATTTCACTGGGTATTTATCCAAAATTTGTGACAGCTTTTCAGTGTTCCTCTCTCATGCATCTAAATGGTTCTTGGCCCTGAAAATTACCAATCACCTCTGCCGATAATCTAGCATGTGTACAGTGGTTCCCAACCAATCGTAGACCTATCCAAAGTGCCAGATCATCTCGGCCATGTTATTGTTCACCTCCTTAACAGTCTCATTCCATGTTGCTCATTTGTGTGCCACGCCCACTTCCCTTCGTGGCAACAGAATGTGTCAATAGCCCCTAGGCTAGTGATGCCTTTGCGCAGAACTCATCCCCAAACTGCTTCTGGAGGGATCAAGTAGCAATCCCTGAGAGGCAACCGTAATTTTCTAATGGACAATAAACATTTGTTCACCTATTATTGGATACATTTTTCTCCTTTATTTACTGTGGCATAGTGGTTAGTGCTCTCACCTTGCAGCACTAGGTCCCCGCCCTGGTTTGAATCCCAGCGAGAGCACTATCCGCATGGAGTTTGTATGCTTTCACTGTGTCGGTGTGGGTTTTCTTTCAAGTACTTCGGTTTCCTCCCACGTCCCAAAAACATACAAATAAGTTGATTGGCTTCAACCTAAATTGGCCTTAGACTATGACGCGTACATAGACATATGAGGGAAGACGCCGAGAGCCCAGTATAGTGTAGTATGTACTGTAAATTGGGTGTGGAAGGTAAGTATAGGTAGGTTATACTCACAAACAGGGGTTACCGTCCAGGTAACCACTATGAAGGCCGGTGAGGAGATTAGACCTGTCCCCACCCAGGATTAAGAAGGTCTCTGTAGATCGGGAAAAAGGAAGAATTCCCTTCCACCAGGGGTGAAAACAACTGCAATAATAGTACAGAGGCGCCAACAGGATTAAAACAGTATTTCTTTAAAAAATGAAGTAGGTCGCGGTGGACTTACCCCTCCAAAACAGACACAAAAAATTGCTGTTTCAAGCAAAAATCAGTTTATTTGCATACTCCGAACAAGGTGCAACGCGTTTCGTGGATATATCCCACTTCCTCAGGCACCAGGCTACGTACCAGACCACATTGGTGATATGCTCCTATTTATTGCTTGAGGAAGTGGGATACACCCGTGAAACGCGTTGCACCTTGTTCGGAGTATGCAAATAAACAGATTTTTGCTTAAAACTGCATTTTTTTGTGTCTGTTTTGGAGGGGTAAGTCCACCGCTACCTACTTCATTTTATCCATTTTAAAGAAATATTGTTTTTACCCTGTTGGCGCCTCTGTACTACTATTGCAATACATAGACATATGACATGGGTAGGAATTACATTGTGAGCCTCTCTGAAGGACTGTTGACAAGACAATATACTTTGTACAGCGCTGGAGAAGATGTTGGTGCTATATAAAAAAAAACGTTATTGCTTTACCCTGCAGCCCCCAATGATATCAGTTAGCTTCAGTGAGGTGTAAACATGCATTCAAATGACATCGGAGGAGTCTTGTAGTGTTTCATATTTATTTTTCACTGTGTTTAATGCGTTAGGGCAGACATTGCATTTTGAGTGTAATACCACTTAAAGGGAACCTGAACTGTGGGGGGGGGGGGGGGGGAATCACTTACCTGGGGCTTTCCCATGCCTCCTGCAGCCGTCCTGTGCCCTCGCCGGTCCTTCGGTGCCCTCCGGTCTGCCTCCGTGGCTACGTTTCGTTTTCGGCCGACTACTAGTCGTCCTCCGGCAAAGCGTCCTCTTCTTCCGCATTCCCCGCCGTAATGAAATAGCTATCACATAAATAAGACAAAAAAAACATTTTTAGTTTTGCTAGGAAAATATTGGTTTTACAACATGGCAGCAGTATGGAATCCTTTTCATATATATATTTTTTTTTTACATCAGACTCCATTTAATAAAGAAGAATAGAAAAAATGGTTTAACCCTTTAGCAGCCAATTTCTTTAGAGGCTTGCACATGCTCCAGGCCAATTATTTTAGCACATTTTATAAAAAATCTCTTCTTTCTTAGATTTCCTATCTTATAATTAGTACTGCTATAAAGTGTATTTATGGCCACTTGTCACTAGAGGGCAGTGTGAGACATCAAATGAGGACTTTGGCTTTTATTTTCTGTGTTTGCTGCTTGAAGAGAGACATCAAAGCATTTCAAGAACTTACAGCACGACTTCTAGCAGCTGAAGACAAAAGCAATGCATTTTCTTAAAGTGAGATAACTAGTTTGTGGCTGTTCAAAGGTTTATTAAACTCCTAGAGACTCCTTTGTGTAGTACAATATTGGCCATTGATGTACAACTGCAATCAGAACACTTGTCCTCATTGGAAGTCAAATCTGATTGGCCAGTGCAATGGCACAGAAAAGACGTGACCAGTCAGAATTTTGTGCTAGCCTTCCCAGTAAATGTAAACGTTTTAACATAATAGACAGAGGATGTATGCTTTTAAAATAAGGTAGATACTACAAATAAGTCTTTATTCTTGAAGCCTTTATAGCTGTTTTGTTAAATGTACAGTATTTTTTGCCATATGTTTTTGTAGGGGAAATCAGAAGCCAACCAATATTTCCACAATGAAAACTTGACAGCTCTGGTGGCTGATCTTTTTGTGGCCGGAATGGAGACAACCACCACCACTCTGAGATGGGGAATGCTGCTAATGATTAAACACCCGGAAATCCAAAGTAAGGAATGTACCAGCTCTGAGTAATATGGTCTGGGTTATCCATAGCAGGACCATCTTCAGAATCCCTAAAAATGTTGTGGGTTTCATACATGGTATTTTTCAAGGCCTCTCTTTCGGCCCCCCTGAAAGGTAAAATCTGGGCTCTTGACCTCTGCAATACCCCCTTCCTGCCGGTCGGCTAGTATATATACATTTCAAATTGTACCCCATTCTTCCAATTAAAATGTAAAAAAGACCAGAGGGCCAAATCCCTAATTATACCCCTTGACAAATATTTTGGGGGGTGTAGTTTTTTTAGATGGGGTCATTTGTGGGGATATTTAATGGTCTTATATCTTTTGCCCTACTATAAATGAAATATGATGCAAAAAATTCTGCTTTGTATTTTCAGTCCATAAAAATGCAAAATGCACGCAGTTGATTCAGGGACCTCCAGTTCTTTAACAATGCAACCAAGGCATTTGTAGTTTGTACCCCAAGGCACAGGAGATGTGGCTGTGCTATAAACTTAATATGGTGGGAAAAAACCTTGTTTTACATTTGTAGTCCTCCGAAATCCAAATACATACAATTTTTTCCCCCCTGTGACATCCAATAGTAACAAATTGGAAATAAATATACAAATTTGGTTTCTCTACACTCAAGCGACATTGAAAAAAAAATTGAGTAAAAAAAAAAAAAAAAAACATGTTGACCCCCCCCCCCTTAAACTATTTTTGTTGCATCGTGAAAAAAACATTTTTTTAAAACATTTCTTAGTTTGTATGCATTTATTTATTTATTGTAATATGTGGAATTAAATGTTAACAATAGAAAACAATCTGTATCAGTCCTGAAAAAAAGGCTAGCAAGATTGTCTATGTTGGACTAAGTACAGCCAAACCATAAGATGTGAAAGTGTAACACTCCCAAAGCATTTTGCAATTGAAAAGTACAGTACTGAGATCCACAAGAGGCAAAATATTTATTTTCATGTTTATTCTTTTATTTTTTATTGACTGAACTTGATAGCTGTACTCCTTTTCCATCCTATGTTGCATATCTCCTGGCAGAGAAAGTTCAAAAGGAGATTGATGGTGTTATCGGCACAGCTCAGCCACAATCAGAGCACAGGAAGGAGATGCCGTATACCGACGCCGTCATCCATGAGATACAGCGGGTTGGGAACATCGTACCTGAAGGTGCTCCACACGAAACTACTCGAGATATCACCTTCAAGGGACATTGTATTCCTAAGGTATAGATAATTTTACATTTGATATTTAAAAACTACAACATCACAAATGATTTGCAAAATTGTCACAAAATGGCGCTGTTCGAGAATCCCAGTGGCTAGATCACCAACATAAATTACTACTAAAGTGTACCTAAGGTGACATGTGACATGATGAGATAGTCATGTGTATGTACAGTGCAAAACATACAAATAGCTAGGCTGTGTTCATTTTCTTTCTTTTTTTTTCTTCTCTGACTGAAAGAGGAACTATAGTCCAACTGGATCCCAACTGGAAAGAAACTATAACTTGCATACATTCAGGTATGCAAGTGACAGGTTCTCTCCAATTGGGACCCACTTGGACTATAGTGACCCTCACTGATAAGGAACTACAGCCAGAAAACTATTACCTGGAGCAGAACAGCTTCTGAGTGCAGGTGATAGATGAAAAGCTCAATAGTTTATATATTTTAGCTCTGGGACACAGAAAGAATAAGTCATTGAGCAGGGACAATAAAACATGAAATCTACTTTATACATTTTTATACATAAAATGAAACTGTGGGATATCTTTAAAAAGGTCATTTTTAGCAGTTGGAGGATAGATACAATTATTTATCTCATCGGTTTATTTTGACAGTGTGTTGACTTTAGTTAGTGGGGTTGCTCGGGTAGCTACACACAGCATCTGGCAGAGACCCACAGTCTTGAGATTTTGATCTGCTGTCTCACCAGTAATACAGGTGGGGTGTCCCACCACCTCTCTAGGCTTCCTTTGCTATGACTCCATACATGAGATCACAGACACGACATAGAAGGGAGGATTCTGTATCCATCTCAGTGACCCTGTTTCTACTTTATTTCTGAACCGCTGATATTGTATCTTTTCACTTGGCTGTTGCAAATTACATTGAGGAAATACAGCAGGAAAAATATTTTATGTCTGGATTTTTTTTAAATGTATGTGGTCCTGATTACTGAATACATTATTACAGTCAGTATAAAATAAAGAAAGGCACATGTGAGGACAACTACAGCATCACTGCTGCAGTCATATTTTATAAATCTTCAATATGGTTGGATAGAACACAGGTACCTAAACTTTTTTTCTTCTTCTTATTTTTTTTTTTTATAAATCCAAGCTAAATTTACTGTATTACTAGGGATGGTTGTATTGCATGGAAATTCTAATATTTGCCAATGCCAATTTCAGATTTTCCAGTTTCTGATATGTATTTTATTTGTCACTTTTTGCATCAGAGAATGCTCTAAAATTACCGTGTTAATCAAATATTTGCAGAAAAATTCGGCATTCTCTGATTGGTCCAGTGCTTCTGTGTTCTGTTATTATGCTAAAGTTACCGAGTTGTGGTAAATCGGATTTCCTGCAAAATCACGATTTCCGGTTGGAAATGCGAAAATTTCAAATCTGCGGAATTCGAGCGAGCATCCCTATGTGTTACCCAGGTTTGCAAGTATTCTCCTGTGCTCTCTGCTCCTGAGAAAACATTTACAGTTGGTTTGTCTCCAATTGTTAACTGATCCTTTTCTCTTCTAGGGCACCACTGTGTTCCCAGTGCTGTACTCTGCACTGACAGATGAAGCCTACTTTGAAAAGCCTCATGAGTTCTACCCAGAAAACTTTCTTGATGCACAAGGAAATTTTAAAAAGGTTGAGGCCTTCATCCCATTCTCTATAGGTAAATTGGAATAGTGTGTATGGTGGGTCTTTCAGTGACTAAGCCCCATGTGTGGTGAATTATACGTGACTTTTCTTTGTTTGTAGTTTGTAGTGCCAAAACCTCCTAAACGTGACCTCCTAAAAGACTGAACTGTTTAACCACTTGAACACTACAGTGCTAAACCCCCCTAACGACCAGCCCTTTTTTGGTGCACTGGGCTGTGCAGGCTTTTCAGCCACCTGCACAGCCCAGCTAAGGGCCATGGTGATCCGATTCACCTCCTTTTTTTGTCCCTAAGGGGTCATGCCGCCGGAGGTGTCCGATCGCTGCTCCGCTTGCTTTTTCTTTTTTTTTTGCCTCATAGAGCCTCTCATTGCCGCTGTCACCCTCCCTCTCCTTCCTCCCTCCCTTCCGCCTCAAGGTTTTAGCAGGACGGCGATCCATCCTGTTCTCCGCCTCTCATCGGCATCAGCCTATGAGAGGACGGCGATCCCCGGCCATTCAGAAGCCTGGGATCGCCAATCTCGTACAGCGCGGCCGGGGACCGCAGCACTGTACTGATGTAAACAAAGGGGATTTCTTTCCCCTTATGTTTACAAATAGTCTGCTAGCCGTGATCAGTGGCTAGCAGGCTAATCACAGAGCTCCGCTCCATGAGCGGGCAGGTAATGATCACGCATGCGCGTGGCCAGGGGCGTCGCGAGGCATAAAGCGAACCAAGCGGCCGCTTGGGGCCTCAAGATCGTAGGGGCCTCGGTGGCTCAGTGACGTCGGCGTGACGTCACTGTTTCCCCGCAGCCCCGCGGGGCTGGCAGAGCAGAGCAGGGCAGGGCTACGGGAAGATGGCCGCCGCCGAAGCCCTGCTCTGGAGACTATTTATGCCTCCAGGACAGGGCTTCGGGTGGCCATCTTCCCGTAGCCCTGATTCAATCAGCGCGGGAGATTGGAGGAGGGAGGGAGCTCCGTGGGAACTGCACGCCTGAGGAGCCGGCCAGGAGAGGAGACTGGGAGACCCGGGAGAGAAGACTTCTGCCAGTGCCAGGTGAGTACATTCTTTTCTTTTTGCAGCTCTGAAAATGTGCCCTAATTGCGTTTGATATCTGCTGAACTGTTCCCTAATTGTGTTTGATTTCTGCTGAACTGTGCCCTAATTGTGTTTGATTTCTGCTGAACTGTGCCCTAATTGTGTTTGATTTCTGCTGAACTGTGCCCTAATTGCGTTCGATTTCTGCTGAACTGTTCCCTAATTGTGTTTGATTTCTGCTGAAAATGTGCCCTAATTGCGTTTGATATCTGCTGAAAATGTGCCCTAATTGCGTTTGATTTCTGCTGAACTGTGCCCTAATTGCGTTTGATTTCTGCTGAACTGTGCCCTAATTGCATTTGATTTCTGCTGAAAATGTGCCCTTATTGCGTTTGATTTCTGCTGAAAATGTGCCCTAATTGCGTTTGATTTCTGCTGAAAATGTGCCCAAATTGCGTTTGATCTCTGCTGAAAATGTGCCCAAATTGCGTTTGACTTCTGCTGAAATGTGGCCCAAATTGCGTTTGATTTCTGCTGAAAATGTGCCCAAATTGCATTTGATTTCTGCTGAAAATGTGCCCTAATTGCGTTTGATTTCTGCTGAAAATGTGCCCTAATTGCGTTTGATTTCTGCTGAAAATGTGCCCAAATTGCGTTTGATTTCTGCTGAAAATGTGCCCAAATTGCGTTTGATTTCTGCTGAAATGTGGCCCAAATTGCCGTTGATTTCTGCTGAAAATGTGCCCTAATTGTGTTTGATTTCTGCTGAAAATGTGCCCAAATTGCGTTTGATCTCTGCTGAAAATGTGCCCAAATTGCGTTTGACTTCTGCTGAAATGTGGCCCAAATTGCGTTTGATTTCTGCTGAAAATGTGCCCAAATTGCGTTTGATTTCTGCTGAAAATGTGCCCTAATTGCGTTTGATCTCTGCTGAAAATGTGCCCAAATTGCGTTTGACTTCTGCTGAAATGTGGCCCAAATTGCGTTTGATTTCTGCTGAAAATGTGCCCAAATTGCGTTTGATTTCTGCTGAAAATGTGCCCTAATTGCGTTTGATTTCTGCTGAAAATGTGCCCTAATTGCGTTTGATTTCTGCTGAAAATGTGCCCAAATTGCGTTTGATTTCTTCTGAAAATGTGCCCAAATTGCGTTTGATTTCTGCTGAAATGTGGCCCAAATTGCGTTTGATTTCTGCTGAAAATGTGCCCTAATTGCGTTTGATTTCTGCTGAAAATGTGCCCTAATTGTGTTTGATTTATGCTGAAAATGTGCCCAAATTGCGTTTGATTTCTGCTGAAATGTGGCCCTAATTGCGTTTGATTTCTGCTGAAAATGTGCCCAAATTGCGTTTGATTTCTGCTGAAAATGTGCCCTAATTGCGTTTGATTTCTGCTGAAAATGTGCCCAAATTGCGTTTGATTTCTGCTGAAATGTGCCCAAATTGCGTTTGATTTCTGCTGAAATGTGGCCCTAATTGCGTTTGATTTCTGCTGAAATGTGGCCCTAATTGCGTTTGATTTCTGCTGAAATGTGGCCCAAATTGCGTTTGATTTCTGCTGAAATGTGGCCCAAATTCTGTTTGTTTTCTGTTGAAATGTTGCACAAATTGCGTTTGTTTTCTGCTGAAATGTTGCACAAATTGCGTTTTTATTTTCTGGTGTCTGGGGTAACTGTTGCTGCATTTATTATTTAATGGTCATAGTTGGCTATATTTGCTGTGCTATGGTTAAGCTCCGCCCATACAATGTCATGGCCAAATCCATCTTTCGGCACGCTGTGCGTGCCTCAATCACCCCCACATCCATTTTCCCCGCAAACAGCTCCGCCCCAATCCGCCCTCCAGCTCCACCCACATGCCATGGCCACGCCCACTTATGCGGGATAGCCACACCCATTTTTCACCGCGGCGCGCGAAGTGCGCCGCAGGATAGGGCCACTTCCTACAGTCCGCTTGGGGCCACAAAAACCTTAGCTGCACCCCTGCGCGTGGCCATTCCCTGGGAAACTGCAGCTCCAGGACTTGACGCCAATTGCCGTTAGGGGGCTGCCGCCGCATTCACTCCCCTTGGCATGACACGGTCATTAGGTAGTTAACCTTTACTAGAAAAGTTCTCCCAAAATTAATTTTGTCATAGTGGTCAATGATAAAGTGAATCTCCTTTATGTTCGTAAAACTCTTGGGATTTCCAGGAGCATATATCAAATAGAGGCTTAAGGAAATGTGGGTGCCTGAGGTAGCTGCTAATAAAATATTGGTAAATTACCTATCCTTATTGAACCCTTTCTCTATGGATGCCTAACCTGAACACCCCGCCCCCCACCCCCGGTAAGTGATGCCTAACTCTAAACATCCCCCCAAATGATGCCTAACCCTAACCGACCCCCCAATTGATGCCCAACCCTAATTGACCCGCAACCGATGCCTAAACCTAGCCAACACCCCAGAAGATGCCTAACCCTACCTGCTGCCACCTGCTGCAATCCCCACTGATATTTAGCCCCCTATTAATGCCTAACATTATACTAACTGTGGCTTCATGCAGTGCATGCTATTTTATTGAGCACCCAAATTTAACATGGGTTCCTATGCCAAATGCCTATGGACCATTCATGAATGGCTTGTCAGTTGTTTCACATGTACTGTACATGCTTGTCAGTGGCTCATCTGAAGTGGTGGGAAACTCTCCCACTAGCCATATTCCCATCTGTCTTAGCCCTAAACATCATTGTTCTCTTTAATCTGTTGTTTTCTTCTCCAGGTAAAAGAAGTTGTGCTGGTGAAACCATGGCCAAGATGGAGCTGTTCCTGTTCTTCACCACCTTACTGCAGAACTTCACTTTCCAGGCTCCTCCTGGTACAGAAGTAGACCTCACTGCTGTTCGGGCAGGCACCCATGGACCAAAGCCTCATATGATTTGTGCTGTATCTCGCAGCTAATAAGCTCATTCAACCAAAGTAATCGTAAAATGGCTCTAAACAAAACATGAAGAAGACCTCCAGACTTCCAGAGGAGGAGATACTTTATTACGTAATTTGTGACACCCCTAACTTCTTCATGTCTTATCAGTGTTTCTTGTTAGATGTTCCAAGAAACTGCAGTTTAATTATTTCCACTGAATACTGTGTATATGTAAACAAGCCAGGACATATATAAGGTTTACTTGTTTTAGAAGATGAACTATGGCCAACTGGACCCTAGGAGCTTTGGTCGAGACAAATAATTTCGATGCTGCACCCAGGATTTGGGCACTGCCGTAGGCTGTAATGTGGATTGCAGTGATGAGCAAAAACGTTGATATTCTTTTTGCCTTAATTTTCGCGAAAATAATGTTAAGTGGATTTGAGGTGAAATTTTACTCATTGCATAATTGTGTTCCTTTTCTATTCTTTATAGGGCATTCCTCAAGCCAAATACTTTTTTGTTTTTGTTTTAATACTCTAATTCCCTAAAAACGAAATAAACCACGCCCACAGGTTTTCAGAGAGCCTTGGCAGTAGCAAGGGCTCATGGGGGCTCAGTCTGGGCAGGAGGAGGAGGTGTTACTAGCCATTGATTTCAGAGGCAGAGGGGAGGAGGGAGAAGGGGGATTAGTTTTTTTTTCACAGGCTGAGTGATAAAGATACAGATAAGCCTGCCTCTGTGTAATGTTTACAAACAACATGGCTGCTGTCATTGTATCAAAGGAAGAAATAGTCATTTTCAATTAAAGCTATTTGCAGCTAGATTTGCTGTGTAAACTATCTAAACTTTAGATAAGATACATAGACAATTTACTTGTTATACTTAGAGTAACCAAGCAGCTCAGGGTGACCCAAACTACTAGGAATGTATAGAAGGATAAAAGGAACCAAAAAGCCCTCCTACTAAAAAAAGCAAAGCTTGGTGTAATTGCCTTCTTAAAACAGAAGGAAATTTGCAATAATTCAGTTAAAAGTGAACATTTGTGGTTACCCACAATGCACTACCACTAAATATGCAAATTATCCCTTTTCCCTCTTGGTAAGCCAAGCAAGCATCCAGAACCGCTGGTGTATAGCAAGCTTATAGCTTTAAGGATGTGGATGTGGACCATTATGGATGTGAACATGACCTCGTAAAATTCATAAGCAGGTAACACTGGTGGATTGCTCACTGGCTAATTTGTGCTGCGGCAGTAGCCAAAGCCCTAACGGTGTAATGTGGGTGCTGGCAATAGCAGCAGCCTGAATGATGTGGCCAAATAAATAATGAGGTTCTCAGTAGGGGAAGAGATTAGAATGAGAGCAGGAGTATAGCTAGATCAGGGTGAGCTGTCTTTTGGCTTCACCCTGTGCCCAAATTTGTGTGCACCTTTTTTAAATGCCCTTTGGTTTTCTCTGCTTACCAGTTGTCCTTTTTGGTTAGGCGAAGTGGGAGCAGGGACTCAGAGGACATGGTATCCAGATACATTGATTTTATTAGGAGCAGAGACATAAGTCTAATATTGTTTCCAGGACAGGAAGAGTTAAAGGGAAGCTAAACTGAGAAGGACATGGATTTTTCCTTTTAAAATAATACCAGTTGCCTGACTCTCCTGCTGATCCGGTGAATCCTGTGAATCTAAAACTTTTAGCCGCAGCCCCTCAACAAGCATACAGATCAGGTGCTCTGACTGAAGTCAGACTGGATTAGCTGCATGCTTGTTTCAGGTGCGTTATGGTTCTTGTCTGGAGTGACAAAAAGGCTAGAAACGCCCCTGCTTACAACACACCTCTTGAGACAAGCGTGTCATTTGTAATAGCTACTGTAGAATTGGATATGTATTACCCCATCTATTAGCCTGTTTGTCTCCTCCCCTAGGGTCTTCATTCAACTGCCCTCTAGACCAGGCTTGTGCAAACTATGACCCGGGGCCATGCAGACGCTACAAAGGCGGCTCTCTGACAAAGAACTGGGTTCTGCTCCCTTCCCCTTATCCCTCTGTTCTCATTATATCATTTTTTTTTTTGCTTCAGTGTCTCTTTAACCACCCCTGCTCTAGACTGTAAGCTCACAAGCGCAAGGTCCTCCACTAGTGTTTCCTGTTTCTGTTGTACTTTAGCTTCGCTGTATTGCTGGATGTCCTGATTGTACAGTGTGTTGAACGTCTCATGTATCGATTATTGTCTTTTTTTGTACTATGGACAGCTCTACAGAAAATGTTGGTACTGAATGAATAAAAAAATATTAACACTAATAATAATTTTAAGCTACTTTTACAATACACCCTGTTTCATGTAAGAATTTGTAGGAAGATGAATCCCCCTTCCGGGGGGGGGGGGGGGGGGGGGGCTCAGTTCTAGTGATCCACAGTCAATGCAAAGAAGAGAGAAACAGATATGCTGCCATCTGCCAATAAGACCTTGCAAAACTGGTCAGACAAGAGGGGAGGGAGATGTGCCCTGTGTAGAAAAGTATTGAACGTGTCAGTCACATATATTTTAAATAACTGTCACCTTCTTTGGTGGTTGAGGCTGTGATACTACATGGAAAGCAAATGGGCTTGTGCTGTTTATACCCTGGCAAGCGTATCATGCGGATCGGCAGAAGTCAGCTTTTTCACCGGACTGGAATCCAGAACTCAGCATTGGACTGCAAGGCTCTGCAGAACTGCAGTTGTCATCATGCAGAGGAAATCCAGGGACCGGCATAGGAAGTCATGCATATGATTTTAGACATAATACATTCAAGTGAGAGAGTAGAGAGATGGAGGCTGGCACTGCAACTACAATACTTTATTTAACCACTTCAGGACCAAATGAATTTTCACATATCAGCACTGCTCGTATTCATTCACCAATATCTTTATTACTACTAATCACACCTAAATGAGCTATATATTGTGTGTGATAATTTTGATTAGTAATGAGCTTATTTTCAATGCATTTTAAAGGAAAAAGTATAGAAAAAAAACTGAAAAACACACTATTTCTCCATTTACATTCATTATAGCTTTACAATAAACACTACTAACTATAAGTAAAACCCACCAATTTTATTTGCTTATTGATCCTGGTTATAACAACATTTAGATTATGTTCCTAGCACAATGTATGGTGACAATATCGTATTTGAAAATAAAGGTGTCTTTTTTCTGTTTTTCGCTTTTGCTTTCTCATTGTACACTATTGAAGAGTATAAGACCTTATTTGCAATAATAATAGTAATATACCCTCATGGCATACATATTTAAAAAGCCAAGTTTCTAAGGTAACAATATATGTTGTTTCTTTCATATTCTGTCACTTTGTTTTTATTTTACAAGTCTTTCATTTTGGTACAGCATATGCAAAAATGTAATTGCCTTTGATTCAGTTTGCGACTAAAAAGACATGGGCCGCAACCCTAAAACTTTCTCAACTCTATTTTACTACTTATCACGGTTAAAATGTTACTACATATGTCTCTTTTAGTTTTGCTAAGCCTTTCCCAAATTTGATCATAATTTAGAAAATGACTTTTTTATGCTGGATTGAGTTTGTCCGTACCTATTTTTTAGGTAATGTGTGTCCAAGCTTTAAGACGCACCAAAATGTATTCTACAACTTGTCCCGGTTGAAATGATACCACATGTGCCTCATTTAGTAACAAACTGATGGTGCACTCTCCACAAATACAAAAGTGTGAAGTTGTCATTAAGTGGTTAAGAAAGGACACACTCAGGCCTGGAACCCACTGAAATCAGCAAACGCGAAACGCAAGGCCGGCTCTAGACAGGCACATATGAGGGGGCAGACAGAAATTTGCAGGGGGCACGAAGAAACCCTGCGCCGCGCGTAGCGCGGCGCGCCGAAAAATGGGCGTGGTCATGCAACAGACCGTGGGCGTGGTCATGGGTGGGGCCAAATATACATGTCATGACCTTACAGTGGTGTTAAAGGTCTGCCGGGGAAGTTTGAGCTCTGCTGTAGTGTATCCCCCAAAAATTTACAGCACAGACCAAAAGTTTGGACAAACCTTCAATGACTGTCATTAAATATTTTTCGTCAAATGCTAATATACTGGTATTGCGTGGTGTTTTTTACCACAAATACAGTTCTGCGCACTGCAGATTATCAAAAAAATGTTCTCAGGTGTAACACAGAAATATTTTTCGTCAAATGCTAATATACTGATATTGCGTGGTGTTTTTTTTACCACAAATACAGTTCTGCGCACTGCAGATTATCAAAAAAATGTTCTCAGGTGTAAACACAGAAATATTTTTCGTCAAATGCTAATATACTGGTATTGCGTGGTGTTTTTTACCACAAATACAGTTCTGCGCACTGCAGATTATCAAAAAAATGTTCTCAGGTGTAAACACAGAAATATTTTTCGTCAAATGCTAATATACTGATATTGCGTGGTGTTTTTTACCACAAATACAGTTCTGCGCACTGCAGGTTATCAAAAAAATGTTCTCAGGTGTAAACACAGAAATATTTTTCGTCAAATGCTAATATACTGATATTGCGTGGTGTTTTTTACCACAAATACAGTTCTGCGCACTGCAGATTATCAAAAAAATGTTCTCAGGTGTAACACAGAAATATTTTTCGTCAAATGCTAATATACTGATATTGCGTGGTGTTTTTTTTTACCACAAATACAGTTCTGCGCACTGCAGATTATCAAAAAAATGTTCTCAGGTGTAAACACAGAAATATTTTTCGTCAAATGCTAATATACTGGTATTGCGTGGTGTTTTTTACCACAAATACAGTTCTGCGCACTGCAGATTATCAAAAAAATGTTCTCAGGTGTAACACAGAAATATTTTTCGTCAAATGCTAATATACTGATATTGCGTGGTGTTTTTTTTACCACAAATACAGTTCTGCGCACTGCAGATTATCAAAAAAATGTTCTCAGGTGTAAACACAGAAATATTTTTCGTCAAATGCTAATATACTGGTATTGCGTGGTGTTTTTTTACCACAAATACAGTTCTGCGCACTGCAGATTATCAAAAAAATGTTCTCAGGTGTAAACACAGAAATATTTTTCGTCAAATGCTAATATACTGATATTGCGTGGTGTTTTTTTACCACAAATACAGTTCTGCGCACTGCAGGTTATCAAAAAAATGTTCTCAGGTGTAAACACAGAAATATTTTTCGTCAAATGCTAATATACTGATATTGCGTGGTGTTTTTTACCACAAATACAGTTCTGCGCACTGCAGATTATCAAAAAAATGTTCTCAGGTGTAACACAGAAATATTTTTCGTCAAATGCTAATATACTGATATTGCGTGGTGTTTTTTTTACCACAAATACAGTTCTGCGCACTGCAGATTATCAAAAAAATGTTCTCAGGTGTAAACACAGAAATATTTTTCGTCAAATGCTAATATACTGGTATTGCGTGGTGTTTTTTACCACAAATACAGTTCTGCGCACTGCAGATTATCAAAAAAATGTTCTCAGGTGTAAACACAGAAATATTTTTCGTCAAATGCTAATATACTGATATTGCGTGGTGTTTTTTACCACAAATACAGTTCTGCGCACTGCAGGTTATCAAAAAAATGTTCTCAGGTGTAAACACAGAAATATTTTTCGTCAAATGCTAATATACTGATATTGCGTGTTTTTTTAACCACAAATACAGTTCTGCCACGCACTGCAGATTATTGAAAAAAATGTTCTCAGGTGTAACACAGTCAGAAATAATTTTCTTCAAATGCTAATATGCTGCGTGTTTTTTATTTTTAGCACAATTACAGTGCTGTGCAGAGGGCCTGAGGTGGCAGCAGATGGCAAAGAACGCACACAAAATAAATGAGGCACTCTGAACTATTGATTTGCCAGAAAGGCTGCAGTGCACTCTGGCAGTGACACTGATTGACCTTAAATGAGGCAATTATCGGATTTGCCAGCCAGGCTGACTATTGGACTGGTCACTGGCAACTGAACTGGCACAGCACACCAGACCTGCAGCACTCTGATCGATTTTGCCAAATGCCAATGCAATTGGCACAGCACACTGCGCAGCCACACTGCCACAGCCAGTGTCTGGAGAGGCGGGTGGCAGTCAGATGGCGGCGGGTAGCAGAAGGCGGGCGGACAAATATGCTGGCTGAAAAAGTTTGCCGAGTGCTGCTCTCCGAGAGGAGTCTCAGCTAGCTCTGACGCAGGCACAGTGGCGGGAGCGGGACCTTAAGAGGCCGCCCTGCATAGAGGAGGAGTCGACTCTCTCAGAGGAGGAGAATTCCTCTTTCTCTGAGAGAGTCGACTCCTCCTCTATGCGGGGCGGCTCTTAATGTCGCCACACTGCCTGCGTCACAGCCGAGACTCGTCTCGGAGAGCCGTCGGAGGAAGAAGCGGTCATGTGACTGATCACATGACCGCTCTGCGCTCCACGCAGGACCAGGAAGCAGCCGCAGCGGCAGAGCGAGAGCCGCTCTGATTTGAGGGGGCAACGAGTCTGTTTGAGGGGGCTCTGCCCCCTCTCGCCCCCCCCTAAAGCCGGCCCTGGCGAAACGCAACCGCTAGCGTTTTGTCTGAGCGGTTTGCAAGTGGATTCATACGCGTTTTCGGTCGCGTTTTGCAACATTGTATTTTTTTGCTCAGTGGTTGCGTTGCGTTTTTTCGTTTCGCGTTTTTATCCTGATTGGTCCTGTGAATTATTTTTCATTTTGTTACAGTGTGCTGAACCGCAAAACGCTAGCAAAACCACTCAGTTTAGGTTTTTCTGAGCGTTTCCGCTAGCGTTTCAATACTTTACATTGAAGCGCTAACGCTCCCAAAATGCTGCAGGTCCTGCGTTTGCGTTTCTGGGAAACGCAAACGCTCCTGTGGAAGTTGCCTCATCCATTAACATTAGCCCAGCGTTTTGGCAAAGTGCTAGCGTATCGCAGCGCTGCCAAAACGCTGCCAAAAGCACTCCTGTGGGTTCCAGCCCTCACAGTCAGCAAGTCTGGTGGAGCGGCTATGTGAGGCTATGTGGGGTGCCAGGATGGAGGTCCTCAGGATGATCGTTTCACGCTGCTGGTACTTTTTTACCAATGAAGTCTGACATTTAGCAGCTCCGCCTCTCTACTCTCTAATTTAAAAGTGTATGTGTTTATAAGCTAAATCATGTTATCCTACAACTATTGGGATTGAAGAAAGCCTTGTCAGCAAGTCAGCTACACAGTAGATGTCACTCCAGTCTGCTACCAGTTTAGTCCTTGAGTGCCGAAATCTACTTTACTCTCCGATACGCTTATTTACAAATACATTCAAGGTAAAACTAGACACATGGATTCAATAGTTACTAAATAATCAGTAATTGACTGATATATACAGTACAGACCAAAAGTTTGGACACACCTTCTCATTCAAAGAGTTTTCTTTATTTTCATGATTATGAACATTGTAGATTGACACTGAAGGCATCCAAACTATGAATTAGCACAAGTGGAAGTATAGTACATAACCAAAAAGTGTGAAACAACTGAAAATATGTCATATTCTAGGTTCTTCAAAATAGCCACCTTTTGCTTTGATTACTGCTTTGCACACTCTTGGCATTCTCTTGATTAGTGTGAGAAAACGCGGAAAAGCCACCGCATATGCCAAGAGCAAGGCGGCTTACTCCGCGTCCAACGCGGCGGTTTGCACGCATAGACACGCGTCTGGTAGTATGGTGGAATGCGGAAAAGCCGCCGCATGTCCTGACAGCAAAGCGGCTGTTTCCGCGTCCAACGCGGCGGTTTGCATGCAGCAGCATGCGCTTGGTGTGGCTGGGTCTGTTAGTGCACATAGGCAGATGGAGAGCTATGCGCACGCGGGCCTGAACTCAGGACCTTTATACCAGCAGGGGAAGTGTCAGCTGATCAGGAAGGTCAGCTGATTCCTGCAGGACTCATGATTGGCTGAATGGCTCGGGCGGGGCGGCAGAGTCCAGCAACTATATATTCTGCTGCTTGTCAGTTGCTGGTTGTCTGCCATTGCTAACACTTGCATGAAGGCACTCAGACCTTAGCTAGACCCGACAGTGTGACAGAACCGGCTGGAGCTGGGAATCCACACTGAGTCAGATTCTTGATAGCTTAAAGTACTAATTGAATTGTATTATTTGTTAGACTAGTTCCAGGGTGTTGAGATCAAGGAACTCACACCCAAGACTAGGCATTGTACATTATCTGTTATGACCTTCTGCTTTCCTGACCATCCCTCTGCTTTCTGATTCGGTACCACGCATATCTGTTATCACGTTGCCAAAGCCTGCCTTTCTTGGATACCGAATCAGCCTTCTGTCTTTGTACCTTATCTGTCTGTCTGTTGCCGACCTGGCTAGTCCGACCTCGAGAACTATCTCCTCTGTTTAGAGATAGTTCACAGATCTGTCAGTGACACTCCACCCTTGCTGTCACTCACACTCTGGTCCTTCCTTCACTCAGCCTGACTTCCCCCCCCCCCCCTTTGGGAGCCTCAGGCCGAGGAAGGAGCCTGTCCTTCAGGCAGTATCCCATACTGCCTTGTATCCCCTTTACGGGGACCTTCCTCAAAGTATTACTGTTGCACCAAACACTACACTCTCTCAGGTGTCTAGAGGTTAGACATATCTGATTATTGACGATTCCGCAGATCCTCAATAATCGGGTATATCTGTATTCTTGGGGATACTGCGGATCGCCAAGGATCAGATTCTCTCTCTGGTTGCTGACACCGATCGTTACAATGAGCTTCAAGAAGTAGTCACCTGAAATGGTTTTCATTTCACAGGTGTGCCCTGTCATGTTTAATAAGTGGGATTTCTTACCTTATAAATACATATATTATCAAATAGTGATTATTTAGTAACTGTTGAATGTATATATTTATTGCCCAATATGCAATTCACCTTTTCTCCCGAGATTTCTCAGAGGTGACTATTTTCAGACTTTGCCAATAAAATGCCTTTTAAGCCATCAGCAAGCAAATACTTGCTTGCTGACGGGCAGCACGGTGGCATAGTGCTTAGCATTCTTGCCTTGCAGCACTGGTTCCCCGGTTTGAATCCCAGCCAGGACAACATCTGCACGGAGTTTGTATGTTCTCCCTGTGTCTGTGTGGGTTTCCTCTGAGCACTCTGGTTTCCTTCCACACCCTAAAAACATAAACATAAGTTGGTTCTTTTCTGTTAGCCGGGCGCATCCTGTAGGTGGCGACAAATCTCCACCAGAGTTACATCTTTCCCTACTATCCATGTCGGCCTGGAGGGGGAATAGTAATTAGCACCACCTGCCGGATGCGCCCTACTAACGGATAAGTACCCATAAGTTTTTCCCTCTAAATTGGCCCTAGACTATGATATATGCACTACAAGATACATACATAGACATATGACTATAGTAGAGATTAGATTGTGAGCTCCTCCGAGGGACAGTTAGTGACGAGACAATATACTCTGTACAGCGATGCAGAAGATGTTGGCACTATATAAATAATAATAAATACAATAATATTGACAGTACTTTTTAGTAATTTTAAATTGCAAAATGATGAAAAGTTATTTTAAACAGAAGATGAAAAATTGTTCCTAGGAGAAAACTTGGATCGGGCCCAGTGTTCTCCACTTTCAAAGTGATGAATATAGAATGATGATTATAAAGATATGATCAGTCTGATCAATGCTTTATGAACATGTTGACTGGAACAATGAATGTCCTGATCATCAAATGGAATCTATATATATAAAATTGCATGTGTGTGTGCGTGTGCGTGTGCGTGTGCGTGTGCGCGTGCGCGTGTGCGTGCGTGCGTGCGTGTGTGTGTGTGTGCTGCGATCACGCAAAAACGGCTTGACCGATTTGAACGAAACTTGGTATACAGATCCCTTACTACCTGGGATGATATGTTCTGGGGGTCTCGGGTCCCCCCTGCACACGTGGGCGGAGCTACAAACAGCAAATCAGATTTCACCCATTCAAGTCAATGGAAAAAATGGAAAAGGCTGCCATTCTCACAGTAATCAAGCCAGAGTCCCCACACTTGGCACAGTTGGTCACTTGGTGACTGAGGTTATAAATCCAGGAAAAGTGGGCGGAGCATAAAACAGCCAATCAAATTTCAGCCGTTCATTTTAAATGGGAAAATGTAAACTGCAGCCATTCTTAGACTGTCAATCGCAAGGTTCTCAAACTTGCCACAGTTGGTCACTGGGTGAATGCGATTAAGATTCAAGAAAATGGGTGGAGCCTACAACAGCCAATCAAAATTCACCTATTGCGTTTAAAGGGGAATATTTAAACTGCTGCCATTCTTACACTGTTTATGGCAGAGGCTTCAGACTTGCTGCAGTCAGTCATTGGGTGACTGGGGTCCAAATTCACTAAAGGGGCGGGGCGACAAACAGGGGCCCTGTTCGGCCATGTTCGGCCATGCATTCTGCAGTTCGGGCGAACCCCGAACAGTTTGGCCGAACACCACCAGGTGTTCGGCCGAACTCGAACATCACCCGAACAGGGTGATGTTCTGCAGAACCCGAACAGTGGCGAACACTGTTCGCCCAACACTAGGTGGAACCTACAACAGCCAATAAAAGTTAACCTTTTGATTTTCAAAGGGAATATTTCATCTGCTACCATACTCTTATACTGTTAAAAGCAGATTCCTCAAACCTGGTACAGTTGGTCACTGGGTGACTAGGGTCCAAATTCAGAAAGGGGGCGGAACCACAAACAGCCAGATTTGTTTATTTTTCAATGGGAATATACAAAGTATTGATACCAAGGACCCCAAAGCTGATAAACTTAATAACTGAGTGACTGTATGTCAAGGTTAGAAAAAGTGGGCAGTGCCAACAACTAAATTTTTAACATGGCAGGGTTCCCAAACTTTACACAATTGGCCACTGAATGACTGGGATGAATGTTCAGAAATGTGGGTGAAGCCTATAACAGCCAATCAAAATGTACCTAATGATTTTCAAGGGGAATATCCACATTGCTACCATTCTCACACTGTTAGTGGCAGAGGCCTCAAACCTGATACAGTCAGTCACTGGGTGACTGGGGTCCAAATTCACTAAAGGGGTGGAGCCACAAACAGCCAATCATATTTGTTAGATTAATTTCAGCCATTCTGTTATTGGCAGGGTTCTCAAACGTGACAGTTGGCCATTGGGTGACTGGGACTAATATTCAGAAAAGTGGGTGGAGCCTAAAGCAGTCAATCGAAATTCACCTTTTGATTTTCAAGGGAAATATTTACATTGCTGCCATTCATGCACTCTTAATGGCAGAGGCCTACAATCTGCTACAGTCAGTCACTGGGAGACTGGGGTTTAAATTCTGAAATGAGCGGGCCAAAAACAGCCAATCAGATTTGTTCAATTTCAATGGTAAAATGCAACTTATTGATGCCAAGGACCCCAAAGCTCATAAACTTGGTCATTAAGAGACTGTATGTCAAGATTAGAAATAGTGGGTGGAGCCAAAAACAACTAACTTTTTACATGGGAAAATGTAAACTGCAGCTTTTCTTACACTGTTAATGGCAGGGTTCTCAAACTTCACACAGTTGGTCACTGAGTGACTAGGATTAATATTTGGAAAAGTAGGTGGAACCTACAAGAGCCAATCAAAATTCACCTATTGATTTTCAAGGGGAATATTGAAACTGCAGCCATTCTCACACTGTTAATAGCAGAGGCCTTAAACCTGCTACAGTCGGTCGTTAAGTGTCTGGGGTTCAAATTCAGTAAAGGTGCCGAGCCAAAAACAGCCAGATTTCTTTGCTGGATAAACTGCTTCCATTAGCACAATTTTGATGCCACAAACCCAAAAGCTCACAAACTTGGTCATTGAGTAGTGACTGTGTGTCCAGGTTACAAAAACTGGGTGGAGTTACAAACAGATTTTTCTGGGAAATTGTAAACTGCAGCCCTTCTTCACTGTTAATGGCAGGGTTCTCAAACTTAGCATAGCTGGTTACTGGGTGACTGGGATTAATATTCAGAAAAGTGGGTGGAGCCTAAAAATGCCAATCAAAAATCACATGTCGCTTTTCAAGGAGAATATTAAAATTGCTGCCATTCTTGCACTGTTAATGGCACTAGCCTCAAACCTGGTGCAGTTGGTAATTGGGTCACTGGGGTTCAAATTCAGAAAAGGGCAGAGCCACAAACAGTGAATCAGATTTGTTTCGTTTCATGGGAAAATACAAATTACTGATGCCAAGGACCCCAAAGCTCACAAACTTGGTCATTGAGTGACTGTGCGTTACAAAAAGTGGGTGGAGCCAAACACAAATTTCACTTGGGAAATGTAAACTGCAGCCCTTCTTACTGTTTATAGCAGGGTTCCCAAACTTTGCCCAGATGGTCATTGGGTGACTGAGATTAATATTCAGGGAAGTGGATGGAGCCTATAATAGCCAATCAAAATTCACCTGTTGATTTTCAAGGGGAATATTTAAATTGCTGCAATTTTTACACTGTTAATAGCAGATGGCTCAAACCTGCTACAGTTGGTCATTGGGTGACTGGGGTTCAAATGCTGGAGAGGGGGTGAAGCCATAAACAGCCAATCTGATTTGTTTAATTTCTATGGGAATATACAAATTATTGATGCCAAGGACCCCAAAGCTCACATACTTGGTCATTGAGTGTTTGTGTGTTAGGGTTAAAAAAAAGTGGGCGGAGCCAACACCAGTCTAATACCTACACGGGCAACGCTGGGTCATCAGTGGTTGGAGACAAATGCAAATTTCATTGGAAAATGTAAACTGCAGCCATTCTTACACTGTTAATGGCAGGGTTTTTAAACTTTGCACAGTTGGTTACTGGGTGACTGAGATTATTATGTAGAAAAGTGGGTGGAGCCTACAAAAGTGAATCAAACTTCACCTATTGCTTTTCAAGGGGAATATTTAATTGCTACCATTCTTGCACTTTTAATGGCACAGGTCTCAAATCTGGTACAGTTGGTCACTGGATAACTGGGCTTCAAATTCAGAAAAGGGGGTGGAGCCACAAACAGCCAATCAGATTTTTTTCATTTCAATGCAAATTCTTGATGCCAAAGACCGCAAAGCTCACAAACTTGGTCATTGAGTAATTGTGTGTTAGGGTTAGAAAAAGTATGCGGAGCCAACACCAGCCAAATACATACCCGGGCAACGCCGGGCAATCAGCTAGTTCCTTATAAAAGTGGCAATCACTTTAAGGGCTCTTTCACAGTGCGACGTTAAAGTCGCACGTTACAACAACATGTAACGCACAGTAACTTACAGGAATGAAAAATCAATGGGCTGTTCACAGTGCAGACGTCGCGTTGGTGTCTAACGCTGCACGTTAAATGAAAGTGCTGCATGCTATGCGTTATGCACGTTTTTAGCTGCGTTAGACTGTTTGCACATGCTCAGTAATGTTTTTGTTTTTTTTTACGCATGCGCCGTTTTCGTTCTATCACTGTGTGACGAAAACGGCGCACCAAAACGCAGGGCTACATAACGTCCAAGTTATAGTCTATCAATGCCTTGCGTTAGGGGCACGTTCTGCGACCTTAACGTTGCATCAAACACACTGTCCCACTGTCAGGGTCTTCCCCAATAACAAGCCCTGGTTCAACGACAAGCTCCGCCGGCTTCGGAAACGCAAGGAGGAAGCGCACAGGTCTGGCTCACCCGAGGAGTACAGGGAGGCCAGGTACACCCTGAAAAGAGAGCTGCGATCGGCAAAGAGGGCTTACTCCGAGAAGGTGGGGCTCTGCCTCCAGTCTAACAACACACGGGAGGTTTGGAAGGGCCTGAGGGCGGCCACGAACTTCAAACCCGTTCCTCAACCGGTGACCCCAAGTCTTCGTCTGGCAGAGGAGCTCAATGAGTTCTACTGCAGGTTCGAGCGCCAACCCACCCAGCTCGCGGACCGCACAGCCGCGGCCATGGTGACCCCCCCCTTGGGTGAATCCGGCACCCTGGCTCCTGCTGCCATCCACGAAACTGAGGTACTCCGGCTCCTCCGTAAGCTGAATCCCAGGAAGTCTTCTGGCCCCGATGGAGTGTCGTCGATCTGCCTGAGAACCTGTGCCGAGCAGTTAGCCCCTGTGCTCGCCTCCCTATTCAAGCGGTCTCTATCGGATGGCACAGTCCCCTCCTGTTTTAAGCGGTCTACAATTGTACCAGTTCCCAAAAAACCAGGCAGCACTGAGCAAAATAACTTCCGACCGGTGGCCCTAACCTCTAACATCATGAAGCTGCTGGAGCGACTGGTTCTTGCCCACCTGAAAAAATTCACGGACGCCCACCTTGACCCACTCCAATTTGCATATAGGGCAAACAGATCTGTGGAGGACGCCATCAATGCCAGCTTGGCATACGTCACGGAGCACCTAGACAACCCTGCCTCCTATGCTAGGCTACTGTTCCTGGATTTTAGCTCAGCGTTCAACACGATCTGCCCAGACATCCTGCTCACAAACCTGACACAGCTTGGGGTGGATCCCACCATCCGGGCATGGATCAAGCACTTCCTGACGAACAGAACTCAACAGGTGAGGCTGGGAAACTGCTACTCCAGCGTAAGAATCACCAACACTGGGGCTCCACAAGGCTGTGTACTTTCACCGCTATTGTTCTCCCTCTATACCAACCATTGCATATCATCCACGGACTCTGTGAAGGTTATCAAATTTGCAGACGATACCACTATCATTGGCCTTATTGGCAGCAATGGGGAGCACAAATACCGCAGTGAAGTCGAGAGAATCTGTAACTGGTGTGAAGACAACAACCTTGTACTCAACACAGCAAAGACGGTTGAACTAGTTGTAGATTTCAGAAGGAACCCTCCCCCCCTCCCACTTGTCCTCATTGGGGGAACTGAAGTCTCAAGGGTGTCATCGGTACGGTTCCTCGGCACAACTCTCACGAATGACCTGAAATGGGGGCAGAACACCACCAAAGTTCAGAAGAAGTCGCAGCAGAGGCTATTCTTCCTGCGCCAGCTAAAGCGCTTCGGCATGCCCCGGAAACTGCTAACAAGCTTCTACACTGCCACCATAGAATCCATCCTCTGCTCCTCAGTCATTGTCTGGTACAGGGGCACAACGGCCAGCGACAAGCACAAACTGCAGAGAGTCATAACTGATGCAGAGAAGATCATCGGGTCTCCTCTTCCACCCCTTGATCTCCTCCACTCTGCTAGGATGATGAAGAGAGCCACCCTGATCTCCCGAGACCCCTCCCACCCAGGCAGTCGCTACTTCGAACTCCTCCCGTTGGGCCGCCGCTACAGGTCCTTAACATCCAAAACCACCAGGCGGGACAACTCCTTCTTCCCCCAAGCGGTTCGTTTGCTTAACTCCAACCCTCCCCCGACAAGGCCCGCCCACTAGCTTGCCCTGGCGGGGTCGGTCAGCCTGCTCTCGCCCGTGCCTGCCTGGTCCCCACTGCCCGGGTCTCTGTCGCTGTTCTTATCACCACTGTAGCATCACTACCCATCCACTATCAGTAGCAGCTCTATTGGACTAACTGATGCCTCAGGACTGTTTTCACCTGAAACCCATATCTATATCACTAGTGCATTTCTGTACTTGTATCATTGTTAACTGTATGTGTTGCGAAATTGTCCTCTGTCCTCCTACACTATGTCTATGCCATGTGAACCACAATCAATTCCGAGTATAGCCCTGCTGTACTTGGCGAAATAAAGTGATTCTGATTCTGATTCTGAAAAAGGCCTAAAGGGAACCCAAGGTAAGAGGGATATGTAGGCTGCCATATTTATTTCCTTGTAAACAATTCCAGCTGCCTGGCAGCCCTGTCGATATTCTGGAATAAGCAGTGTCTGGGTCTAAACCCTTGAAATAGCATATACTGTAGCTAGTCCAGTTAAACCTGAGTCAGAGCACCTGATCTGCATATGCTTTTTCAGGGTCTGTGGCTAAAGGTGGCCATACACTGGTCGATTTGCCATCAGATTCGACCAACAGATAGAATCTGATCAGAGAGGGATCGTATGGCCACCTTACTGCAAACAGATTGTGAATCGATTTCAGCCTGAAACCGATCACAATCTGTGGAGCTGTCGCTGCTGTCGCCCCCTCCCCCGCATACATTACCTGTTCCAGCCGGCGCGAGTCCCCTGGTCCCAGCTGTCTTCTCCGCTCCGGGCTCCAGACTGTTCCTGCAGCTACTGAACTTCCTGTCCAGGGGAAGTTTAAACAGTAGAGGGTGCTCGACTGATTAAACTTCCTGCCGGGACAGGAAGTTCTGTGCAGCAGCAGCCGGTCCGGAACCCAGCGCGGAAAGAAGACAGCGGTGACCGCGGGGACTCGAGCCGGCCAGAATAGGTAATGTATACCCGCTGTATTGCGTCGGTCGTCGGGCATTCGAACACCGCTATCGACGCACTCGCCACCCGCCGGCGATCGAGATAAATCTTCCACACGGGAATCGACGGGAATGATTGATTTCAGACGGAAATCGATCGTTCTCTCAGCGGTGATCACTGTGATCGAATTGGCCGTATATCGATGGGAAAATCGTTAAGTGTATGGGCCCCTTAAAGGTGGCCATACACTTGTAGACTTGCAGCAGATTCCACCATCACATAGATTCCTGTTCAGGGGCATAACAATAGACCCTGCAAGGGATGCCTCCGCAGGGGGGCCCGGAAACCACAGAGGGCCCGTGGGGGGAAAAGTTTGAGAGACTGGCAGCTAAGGGAATGGAGATAAAAAACGTATACTGCTCTCGCACCATTGTTATATTGACTGCATGTGTCCACCACACAGATAAGGCCTCATACACACTCTGGAATTTGTACACTGTCCCTGCTCCCTAGGGTTTGTAAAAAAACATCTGTCTCTCATTGCTGCAAATCGTAGATGACTTCATGTACAACCTTACAAACAAAGGAGTCACATTTTGAAAAAAACGTTGCAGATGTTCCCTTTTTCACTCTGAAAGGACTCCTACATTCTTATCAGTGATCACGCAGGCTAATGACCTTATGCCCTCCGATTACTTTTACAACACAATGGAGTGGAGATTGATGTCTTTACTGTTGCTGCTTTATTGAGAGCTTGTTAATGAAGTCCAAGATCTTGTAATAACAGTATCAATCAGTGACGATCTGAATGTTTTGCCAAATGCTGGGTTTACACCATACAATTTTAGATTCTTCTGTTAGATTTTCTGTTAGAATGCATAATTAGATTATTTTCTGTAGAGAATGGTCATTATCTCTGGTGCATTGTCTTCTGGTTATCTCCTGCTGAGAAGAACACTGCCTAATTGCTCAGCAGATTTTCGTAAGATAGATACATTTCCAACATGTTGAACTTTATCTATCTGGCAGGTAAATCTAACAGAAAATTGTATGGTGTAAACCTAGCATTACAGTAAATTCTATATCTTATGTTCAGCATGCCATTGTTGTTCCTCCATATAGCATGTGCTCTCATGTAGTAAAATAATACGGCTGTGTGTGTATGTACTGTATGTACTGGGAGCAGAGCTGCAACGAGGGACTTGGCAGCTACAAGGGGCTGGAGGAAGCCCCGGGTAAGTATATCTGGGGGTAGCATAGATTGCCTGACGTTTCCTTTAAGTCTAAGTGTTTTATCTGCATGGGGAAAACACATTGTTCCTCAGTTTTCCTGTGCAGAAAGCGAGGGGGTGGGGGGGACATATCCAAAGTTTCGCAGGGGGGGCCCAGTGATGTCTAGTTATGCCCCTGTTATGCCTGTTAGGTCGAATCTGACAGGAATCTATCTGATGTGGGCCACACAGTAGGAACATATTTCCAATAGATTTCAGAATTAAATCTAATGAAAATCTATTGAAATGCATTATTGCACCATTCGATCCAATGCAACTCTATGGGCCATTTTCAGAAAATTACAATAATATATGCAACAACTTGGGATCATTTGCATCTCAATGATCTCAGCATTCAGCAGCTGAGGAGTGAGAGGGAGCTTCTTGATCCAGGGAAGGAGGAGAGGTTCAGGGTAAGTCATTCATGTGCCCACCCCCCCCCCCCCACCCCCCTTAGGTGGCCTTCATTTCCCCTCATTGGTGAACACTGGCCTTCCTCTCTGCCCCATCACCCAAGATGGCAGTACCAGGTGGCTGCTTCTCCCCCCACCCCATAGCAATATTAGGTGTCCTTTATTTCCCCTCACCTCCAAATTGCAGCATTTGATAACTATTGCCCCCCCCCCCCCCATATAGCAGCGTAGGGTGGCATTCAATCCCTATATAGCATTTGGTTGTGTTGTCTCATAGCATAACACCCCCCCCCCTCCCCACTTTTCCACAGACCCTGATCTTCTGCAGAATGCATGCAACAGATTACTCAAAAATTAAATAGACCCTGCAAGGGATGCAGCCGCAGGGGGCCCCAGAGGTCACAGGGGGGCCCGTACTTAGAGAGTGACAACTAAGGGTAAGGAGAAAAAAAGCTTTCTGCTCTCTGCACAATTGTTCTAATGACTGCATCTGCTGAGCCACTGATAATGAATCATACTAAGTTTTGTAGACAAAGATTTGTAGACAGTCCCTATTCGGTGTGCAGGGGGAGGGGGCCCCATCCAAACTTTTGCAGGGGGGCCCATTGATTTCCTGCTACTTAACCTTAATTTTGAAAACATACATAACAATTAATATTATTCTTGTTATTATTATTAGCTCATAATCTTCTGTGGTGCTGTACAAATTATGAAACAAACAAAGGGTAGTAAATTAGGTCAGCACCCCCATGTTATCACATAGCTGTTTTGCAGTAAAATTTAGCCCTTTATTTCATCACGTTAAAAAATAGGTATAGAAGACAAAGGACTGTGGTTCAGTGATTTCAGACAGTCAAGCCTTTCCTTAAGCTAACAACCCCTTTAATTAAGGCGTTTAAGGGGTTGTTAGCTTGAGTAACGGCTTGGCTGCCTAAAACAGTGTGCCGTCACTGAACCTCAGCCTCTTGTCTTTTATACCTAGGTGCCAACTAAATGTTCTACCTTTTGATGCTTGTGTCTGAGGGAAAATCAAGTGCAAAATCCAAATAGAAGAAAGACTTAGGGCCATATCCTATTCAAGGTGATAAGTAGCTTGCAGATGCGAGCAACTTATCACCTTGCCATCGCACGAGGATTACCGGCAAATACTATTGCCCATATCCTTCGCGCGATGGCCGATCGTTAGGGAGCATTACTCAGGCGAAAGCCTGAGCGATGCT
The DNA here is from genome assembly GCF_040937935.1 of Hyperolius riggenbachi. Taxonomy (NCBI): domain Eukaryota; kingdom Metazoa; phylum Chordata; class Amphibia; order Anura; family Hyperoliidae; genus Hyperolius; species Hyperolius riggenbachi. The sequence continues at coordinate 44,497,769 of NC_090649.1, read as the reverse complement.
CCCTTTTACTGAGCGATGGGGAGTGAGGTTTACGCTGTGGTGCTGTCCATCAGCACCACGGCCTCACTTCCCACACATGCGCACTCGCCCGCCGAACATCGGCGACATCTTCCGCCGCAGCATCTGGGGGTCTCCTTTAATAAGGAGACCCCCAGAGCTCCCCGTCAGGCCGCTGCACACTTTAGAAGCCCCCACGCAGCTCTGCTAAGGCTCCCCTGTCATTATAAATACCTCCACCGATCACCCGACGCCTCTCGCCACAAAATCCGTCACGTAATTACAGTGTATCTAACACTATAATTACTGTCCGCATAGGAGCCCGGGCAAAGCATCTTTGAATCTGCAGCCGGGGCTCCCCATCGGTCCGCTGCTGGAACCAATAAAATGGCTCAGACAGCGGACCAATGGGGAACCCGTCTGCAAAAGGAGACCCCCAGATGCTGCGGCGGCGACGTGCGTTTGTCAGAATTCTAGCGGTTTTATTTATGCAGGAAAATATGTCATATGGATAAGTGTTAAGTTTTAATGTTCTATGCAAAATTTCATTGTAAAGTGAAAAGTTGGAGTACTTTATATTGCTCTGTGACATAGCATATTCCAGGCTGTGAGGCCTAAGATTATTCTAGTTACAAAAAGTCAGAGCATTCTTGTTTATGCTAGTGCGTGGCCTTGATATTTAAAGAGGCTTCTGTGTGAAGACAGAAAAGCAAGTTAAACTTACATTACTGCAGTAATTATAAATGCACATAGTTATTACACACAGATATTATTAATCTAAATATTAATGATCAATACAGACCCTTTAAAGAAAGAAATAGTTATTGTTAAACCCTATATAATATAATCTATTACTTTAAAATATATTTAAAAGCTAGTGATGATTTGGGTCTGTGAAACCTTCTTGTGAGATTGTTTTAGTTTTAGAAGATGTTGACATGTTTCTTAGCTTGAAGGCCAAGGCCAGCAAGAAAATAAAAACATTTCCCAGACAGAGAAAGTCAAAACATGGAAGATATAAAATATAAAACAAGGGGTTTTCCCAATTAGTTAAAGATGACTCCATGATGCCACCTGGCGTCAACATTATTAATACTGTTTGTTATTTGTTATGAAAGGCTGACCTCTGCCGGTTGAAATTAGATATTTATTTCTTCATCAGAAAGACAAATATATGGAAAAGGATTTTATATTATCAAGATTTAATATGCAATTATATCTTATATGATTAATTGTTTTAAGAAGAATTATATAATAAGCTTTATATTTAAATGAGTATATTTGAAGCCTTGTATGTTTTAATAAGCCTTAAATTGCTGAAGGCTCTCACAGGTCTGGTTACAGTGTCAACCTGACCAATCTCATGTCTGGGGAAGTACCAAGACATTCCAACCTAATTAGCAGTGAACACTTTATGAGTAATGCGTCATGAATGAGATTGTTTAATGTTTTTGGAAGTCCATGTCTGGGTCAAACAAGTCATATCAGCAGACAAGATGGCTGGTGACGTCCATTTTTAATGAACCGCGTCAGAAATTACCTGATTAGAATGTATAAACATTGCAAATGACGTAAATTCCCACAAGATAAGGTAATTAAGAATTTATAAATAATAATATTATGACTTAGGTAATCAAAACATGATAAAGCATTGACGCACGCAGTTTTAGCCAATCAGAGTCTGGGATTCAGGGAAAGTCCAGATTAGGCAGCCATATTGCTTCCTACCCCTATAAAGGTAGGGGCTGAGAGCTCATAGTTTGCAGAAGCCCAACAATCTCCTGAGAAGACACATGAGGCAGAAGCTACCTTCCCACAAGTGGTTCTAGATGCTGAAGAGATGACAGAGAAGGGGTAATATGCTTAATATTCTGGTGATTTACTTTATTAATTTTTCAGCATTAAGTTTTATTAAGATGTTAGCAAGAAGTTTTTTAGAAGCTATTTTTTATGTTATTTCTTTAAGAAGATTACTACAAGTTTTACACAGCTACTAGATACACAGCTATTGATACAGATGAGACTATTTTTGATCTTATTCTACATAACACAACTGTTATATTTTTTTTTGAATGTACTTAGAAGATTGATGATCGCTTGACTATAAAGCCTTGATGAGATGGAATACTGTTAGAAGGAAACACTACTTGGAACTGTTCATATTTTGTATATATGCTGTATGATAAGCAAATACAATTTTTTATATAAAATTATACACTGAGTGCTCTGATTCATTTCAAGGTATACCGTCAATCTATAATTACTGTTATAGAGGGTTCAGACCCCACTATGCCGGATTTATATGATAGCAACGCTTTAAGGGCTGGTCCTTACTGAGTTAGCAATCATGAAAAAGGCAAAAACCGCTCAGGTGTTTGACACGTTAGCTGGTTTAGACCTGCTTTTTGCAGGTCTAAGCTAATGCTCATGTCTGCCGGGAAGCATCGCTTCCCGGAGACATGATAAGGGTAATTGGATTCCGTGTTAAGAACTCGCTGGGGGATTATATCGCCCAAGCGAGTTCTTTTCCACCTGGGGGGGGGGGGGTCTAAAGTTTAGTAAGATTAGGCGATGCCCCCATCGCCTAAGTTAAGAACTCGCCAGTGCTTAGCGCTGGCGAGTTCAGCAATAGAAAATGGCCCTTAGTCTCTACCTGCAATTATGCAAATTTTTTGAATTTATTAAAGTACCATAACCACTAAAAAACATAACATTTCGGGCAGAGGCCATTCTCAACACTTGAGAAAGGTCTCTGGCCCAAACATTGTGGTTTTTTTTGTGGTTATGGTACTTAAATAAATTTGCAAACTTTGCATAAATCCAGGTAGAGATCCAGTTTTTCTTCTGTTTGGACTTTGCTCTCACATACCCTTGGAGGATGCAGGTGTGGTCTGGTTGACTCCCTGGTGGACTGACTTTGCAGTTTGAGCAGCAAGACCACACTGTTTGTTTGGGTAATCAAAGGCAGTTAGGTCTGGGCACTCCGCAAATATTTTTCCTCAGTTTTTGCATGAGTGCTGATCTCCCACTACCAGAGGCGTAAATAGAATTCACTGGGCCCCCTGCAAAACTTTGGATGGCGGGCGTGAGGTGAGGGAGGGGGGAGTAGGACCCCTCCTCCCTGTGCTGCTGTGTGCCAACTGCCCCCCTCCAGAGCTCCAGGTCCTCCTCCTGCCCCTAAAAATGGCCCTAGGTGTGCCCCCAACCCCCACGAGCCCCCCTGCATCTGCATCCCTTGCAGGGGCGATTAATACACCCCTGCCCACTACCTATATTTAGAAACAAAGGTGCATTTTCAGTCTTGGTAGATAATATAAATGTCAGTGACTAATAAAATGTGTCTAACAAAGCAAACTGCAAATTAAGGTAAAAAAAAAAAAAAAAAGGCTCTGCTGCAATAAAGAGCCACCAGCCGTTCATGATTGGTCTTTGGACTAAACTCATATGTTGTTTTGAATGATTTCCAGAACGAGTTCCTCCACTAGTGTAGCACAATAATCAGCAGCTTTAAACCAGGGTGGAGAATGAGAAGGGCTGGAACCTTGCCAAGTTCAAAAAAATTCATTTGCGCAATATATTATCTGACAGGGAAATCCAGCAAGCCACATGGAGAACACAGAAGAGAAGGCCAGATCAGCTTGCAGCACATTCTCTGCTGTGCAGAACTGTAAGTAGGCTCAGAGTTTCTCGCAAAGCAATTGTTAGATTTACTCTGTGTGCTAGTTCGTTGTTTAATGTAATGCTGGGTATAATTTTGCCTTCTTAACACAGGAGGTATTTGCGATAATTCAGCTTTATCACGATGCATCATTCTTGAATATTCAAATCATTTTTATGCTCCTTAGAGGAAATCTAAAGGCCAAAATAAATAAGTTAATAAGTTTAACGTAGCTGGGGCTTCTTGCACCCCCCGGAGTCATCCAGTACCCGCGTCATCCTTCCGAGACCCTCTGGTTTGCAAGGGCAACGCCCGCAAAGCTAGCTGGCCTACTCGCTGCATCTATATTGCCTGGAGCATTCTGCGCATGCACAGTATGCGAAAATCGGTACTGCACATGAGCAGAGTGTTCCAGGCAATGGGAGCCTCGACACAAACAAGAAAATACTTAAAATAAGTTTTCTATTACTTCTTTACCTACCGTTTTGTACTCTTCCAATTGCAAGACATTAAAAAAGTGAGATGAAAATGTATCTCCTGAGTAGAAACTCTGGAGAAAAGTTAAATGAATGAGGCCCTTGGTTGTTACCTCTTTTGAAAAGGGTTTAGTCTACTAAAGAGTGATTCAATAAATCTTATAGGGACCCTGAGCAGAGGCGAAAACTGTAAAACTGGACTTACCTGGGGCTTCCTCCAGCCCCCGTAGCCCGCAAGATCCCCTGGCATCTTCTTGGCCCCTTCCATGCTCCCGCTGACAGCTCCGGTAATCCGATGACTTCGGCAGAAGTCACGCATGCACGCCCCCGGCACGCGCCCTTTGCATTATCATGCCGGTCGCCAAAGTCACCAGATTACCAGAGCCGTCAGTGGGACCATGGAAGGAACCAAGAGGATGCCAGGGGACCTTGCGGGCTATGGGGAGCTGCAGGAAGCCTCAGGTAAGTCCAGTTTTCAATTTTCGCCTCTGCTTAAGGTCCCTTTAAAAGGATTTGTTGTTTGTGACAGTCAACCGATAAAAAAATCCCATTTTATTTATATTTCAGTTTTTTACACTTTTCACTGTTTAAACATCAGTTTAACGAGTACAGGAACATTACCCAAACCGCAATGTTGTGTCACACAGTATTGAAGGACATGCGTTGACATAGTTTTAAAGTGTTTTTGTCTTTTTTTTTATTCCTTAATTTAGGCTTTATTGACGTCATGTTTACCTTTGACCCGGTGACGATCCTTGTGTCTATTGTCATCATTCTGTTACTGGCCATGCTTTACAGCAAGCAGAAGCACAAGAATTTCCCTCCTGGCCCCAGACCTCTACCCATCATTGGGAATTTGCATATCTTGGACTCAGCTGGTCCTCACAAGACAATTGTGGAGGTAACACAGCCATTATACTACAAAAACCCTTGTAGCTTGCTCCAGTGTAAAGCCTTCTGCGCACAAGTGTTGAGCAGACGTTCCAGTCTGTGGTTTTGTTGTTGATATGGATGTTTGCACATTCCACTGCCAAACTGTAACTAGGTCATTTTTTTCACTACAGAGGTGAGCAGTACAGGTGGGGTCCCAAGTACTTGCACCACCTGGGGCCACATGCTATGCCTTTATGTTTGCTCATAGGCTTTCCCTGCAGATCATTTCAACAGCCAGGTGCTGCCTGGGATTGGGACCGAGGGCTTCCCATTCTGTGGGTTTTGTATTTTTGTTGTTGGTCTCCCAGGTGGTGTTGATGGTTTCCCTGGTAATGAGGGCACTTGAGAGGCTGCCTGCACCCCCTTGGGGTGTAGCTAGAGGGTGGTGTTCTGAGGCGGCATGACTGCTCACCCCCATTTGACAGAAGAAGTAGATGAGTACCAGAATGAACTGGAATAAGCTCCTGCTCCGTTGGCATCTCAAGTACTGGACTTGTCTGTTCACTTGTCCTCCTTGCCGAATCAACACCATCTCCCCAGTATGCCTGACATTGGATGGTTAGAGACTGCTAGAGAAGAGGATTAGTGAAAAGCTTGTGGTGTTAAGTGGTTAGCCAGCATTGTTATTTATATTGCAGTCTTGATGTGAGATTGTTGTTTTAAATGCTTTGATGCCTCCAAATTACATCTCCTGCAGAGTTGGGATGACTCGGAGGGGGAATAGTATTTTACGCCACCGGGGATTTGATTGGCAATGGGTGAGCCGTCATTCGGCGCACCCTGCGTCCAGCTCACCTGCAGCGTACATATACGTACACCTGATGTGGGGTGTGGGTTGGGAGGGAGCTTTTGTGCAGTTCAGTAAAGATTTTTTTTAAATTTAGCCAAAGTTGAGTAACTTGTTTAAAGCTACCCCAACATTATTTAGTTGCAGTACGATTATCTTACCTTTGAGAACGCAGGTCGATCACAGAAAAAAAAATGGCAATGCAAATCGTGGATGTCATCCACAGGTCAATTGTGACACAACCGCAGGGCAGTGATTAACCACAATTTCTGCCCAATTAGATGTTTTTGTCTTATCTGACATCTAATTGGGCAAAAATATTGTTTAGCATATTGGTACACCTATACTATGGTGATGCACAGTTGGTCGCCATCATTTGGTTAAAGGGGCCAGGTGTAATTTATTTTTAATATTTCAAACATTTGCTGAGTTGACTATCTTCTGTAGCCATGTAGAATATGGGAAAATAGTTTCCCCAATTTTTGGGTTTGACATTTGGAACAAATATGTGAATATTTGTGAAAGCATATGGGCACAAGGAACACATTTTTACGCAATGCATTTAGCCATTTGCGTACCGGTAGTCTCTGACCCCTTAAGGACCAGAGACTGCTGGTACCCCTTAAAGAGAGTCTGAAGCGAGAATAGATCTCGCTTCAGACCTCATATATAGCAGGGGCACGTGTTCCACTGCTAAAACGCCGCTATCCTGTGGCTTAACGGGGTCCCTGTCCCCCCAAATCCCCTCCGTAATGCGGGGGAGCGCTTCCGCATTGGGGCAGGGCTAACTGCCGCAGCCCTGCCCCACGCGCATCTGTCAGCGCGTATCTCCGCCTCTCCCCCGCCCCTCTCAGTCTTCCTTCACTGAGAGGGGCAGGGGAGAGGCGGCGATGCGCGTCTGATAGACGCGCTGGGAGGCAGGGCTGCAGCCATTAGCCCTTGCTTCCAGGAAGCAAAATCAACGACCAAGTCTGCGACCAAGGTTTGCGGGGGGTGGGTTGGGGGGTCAGGGACCCTCGTTCAGCCGCGGGATAGCGGCGTTTTAGCAGGGGCACACATGCCCCTGCTATATATGAGAGCTGAAGCGAGATTTAGTCTCGCTTCAGTGTCTCTTTAAAGAGAAACTCCGACCAAGAATTGAACTTTATCCCAATCAGTAGCTGATACCCACTTTTACATGAAAAATATAATGATTTTCACAAACAGACCATCAGGGGGCACTGTATGACTGATTTTGTGCTGAAACCCCTCCCACAAGAGGCTCTGGTACCGTACGGTACTCTGGGCAAACTGCCACAATGTAACAATGACACACACAGGAAATGGCTGTTTATAGCTGTCTGTTAAAGCCAGAACAGCTACATAATCTGCCCACAGTAACAATGTCACCATGTAATACATGTCAGAATGTGAATCTGGGAGAGGAAAGATTTTACAATGAGCAAACTCTGACTAAATCATGTATACATAATTATTGTAAAAATTAAGCACCTTTTTATATTAAATTATTTTCACTGGAGTTCCTCTTTAAGGACCAGAGACTGCTGGTACCAAAAAAGAGGGCCTAACGACATTTCACTGCACAGACCTGCCGCTCTCACCATTCACACCGCACACTAGTCACTGCAGGCTTCTCGCTCTGCCATCGCTATGATGGCAGAGCTCTGTGAGCTAGTCAGGAGCTGATTTCATTGGCTCCTGACCCTGTGATCTCTGTGAGCCAATGAGATTGAGCAGCCATAAACAGGGCATAGGTTTCAGTTGCCACGATCTGGAAGTGGTTAAGTTAATGAGCAGGAGAAAATGTATTCACTCTAATTTAGAGAAAAGGTGTGTATCTCATAAAAATTCATTGCATTTTCTTGAGGTCAAACCATAGGAAGTTATCACTCACAGTCTACACTTTTCGATAAAAACAAACTCGGGGCTGGGGTATAACAATAACCCCTGCGACCCTCATCCTGTGGCAAGGTGAGCCAAGCAGTGGGAGCATCATATATTACCTTCATCCAGCAAAACAACATGTCCTCCTCAATTCTCTCCTCACTGTAGCCACTCTACAGTGTATCTCCTTGCGGCTCTTGATGCATGACACATAACATGCCCAAAGGGGAGCCACAAGGAGTTAGCCGCTGTACAGTCTACAGTGAATAGAGGAGTGAGGAGTACATGTTGCTCCACTGGATAAAAGTGATGTGTGATGCTGTTAGACTTATCGACAGTATTACTTACCTACCACAGGTTTTTTTCCCCTTCAAAACCAAAGTAATATTCATTCACCAATAACTTTATCGCTATTTATCACACTGAAATTATCCATATATTATTTTATGTAGGACAAACTAGGCTTTCTTTGTGCAGTACTTTTTGCTAAGAATTATTTTATTTTATATACATTTTGCAGGGAAGTAGAAGAAATAAAAAACGGAAAAAAATCACCAAATCTCAGCATTCAGCCATTGTAGTTTAAAAATAAAATGTGCTGTTGTTGATAGGACAGACAGATTTTATTTGCCCAATTGTCTTGGTTATTACAATGTTTAAATTGTGTCCCTAGTACGATGTCTGGTGATAATATTTTATTTGGATATAAAGGTGTATTTTTTTCCATTTAGTGTTTTTTTTATATATATACTATAACAATAATTTCAAACCTTTATTTACAAATGCAACAGTAATATACCCTCATGACATACATATTAAAAAAGTCCCGAAGGTAACTTTCTATCTATTTTTTTTTATGATGTATTTTTTTAAAACAAATAAAAAAAATCTATTTAATTTTTCTATGTGAAAATGTATTCTGTTGTATTTGGGTTTAGTTTTACTTTTTGGCCACAATATGGTGGTGCTATACTAACTTCTGTGTCCAAAAAATACAAGACAGAACTACGTGTTACAGTTGTTGTTTACAGTCGGGTGCTTTTTGAATCAGAGGCTGTGATTCATGTCAGGTACAGAGATGGGGTTTGAGAACAGCTGTTTCTCATTTCCCAATCACGGAGGGACAGGATTGCGGCGCATACGAATGGGAGACACACGACGATCGTGAGCGGTGTCGGTGGTAAGTAAACAGAGACTCTTATCTACGTCCCTGCAGGACGTAGATATGCATGGCAAGGACAGGGAAGTGGTTAAACAGCAGTATATTAAAGCAACCACAAGATGTCACTGTAATGTGCTGTGATGATTACTATGGTATTATGATTTCCTGTATTCATTCTGTTTTCCTCATTACCTGACGTTTGTGTATGATTTATCTCTGCACGGTTTTCTTGAGTAAAAAGTTCTAACTTGATATACAGGTTGCCTAGCACTCTTCTTCATCAGATGCTACTGCTGCTCTGCATGTCTCAGCCCCCGCCTTTATTCTGCAATGGAGAGGGGGAGAAGAAATGATGAACAAGCAAAATTGTAATGAATTTGGAGGGGGAAAACAGATATTTCCTCAGCAGTTCAAAGCATCTGGATGGTCCAGAGGCTTTCAGGTCCTCATAATTTCAGTGCAGGATCACTGTTCATCTTGTAGCCATTCCCCTGGCTGTTGATCGTGATCATTGCATCAGGAAGCCAGTTCTGTGCCCAGTGCATGTGTGAGAAAGGTCCATGCATGACCAGTAGAATGAAGTCATGTTTGCAGATATTTTTATTGCATAGATCTTCCTCACCTTTGCCCAGTCCAGGTCTGCTCATCCATGGCCAGGAGCACTGCCAGATGAGCACATTCAACAAGCTTTTCACATGTTCAAAATATATCAGTTGAAGATTTTGCAAAGAAAAGTTCTAATTTTTTTTTTTCGCACTGGCATCTGCACCTTTCATACTGATTGTAGGATTTTAATTGTATGTCTTCCTGTTCCTGTTCACAGCTGTCTAAGAAGTATGGCCCAGTGGTGACGATACACATGGGACTCACAAAGGTTGTCTTCCTGTGTGGATATGACACTATAAAAGATGCGCTTCTCAACCACGGGGATGAATTTGCCAACAGACCTAAGCTGCCAATATTTTCCAAAACAACCAAGGACAACGGTAACCACTTTATTTAAAGAGTAACTGTCGGGCATAAAATAAAAAATCAATTCTTTATTTTTGTCTAGTAAACAAGTAATAAGGATGCTAACCAGACAATCCAAAAGTTAATATCACAATTATTTTCCTTGTTGATAAATTATCATTCCCCAGTTTACATGACTCTTATTTGGTACACAGAAAATTTGGTACACAAGTGAGAAGTTTCAGGGCATGCTGGGTTGTCTTTTTTTGCTTCTCTACTTCCCCTCAGACTTAACTAATGCAGCCTGATTGGCTGAAACCTCTTTCCCTCCTGTTTTCCCCTTCCACACCTCTGTTCCTCTCTGATTGGTCAAAATGTCTCAGGCTGAAACAATGCACTTTGTATAGGAAAGGGCGGGCAAATCAGGCAGAGGAGACTAAGGGCGGATATTGCATCACGACTGGTTTCAAAATAGCCACAGTAAATATGGAAACTGTCTAGAATAGGATTCTCTACTTTTCCTTTATAAAATTCACAGGAATCATAACGTGGACAGTGCAATACATATGTTATGTAAGTAGAGCAAGTATTTATCTACTTATATATTTGTTTTGTTTTTTCCTGAGATAGTATGGCTGACAGCTCCTCTTTAACCAAATGCGGACTGACGCAATACAAATCTACATCCAGCAGGTGGTGCTGCCGCTCTTACTGGACGTACATTCAACGTCCTCATAAACAAATTTCCCGCCGCGATCGTGCACACCAGAGAGGGGAGATTAAACTGTCACATGAAAGCTGACATCTCCCCTTAATGATCAGGAGTGTGAGAGAACGCGGAAAAGCCGTCGCGTGTGCTACTGAGGAGGCGGCTGATTCCGTGTCCAATGCAGTGGTTTTCACGCGGAAGCATGTGTCTGGTAGCAGGGCAGAACGCGGAAAAGCCACCGCCTGCAACAACAGTAAGGCGGCTGGTTCTGCGTCCAGTGCGGTGGTTTGCGCGTGGCAGCGTGTGTCTGGTGTGGCTGAGTCTGTTAGTGCACACAGGCTTAGGAATACGCACGCGCGCACTGAGAGGCAGAATTCTTATACTGGGCAGAGAGAGTCAGCTGATCACGCCGATCAGCTGACTCCAGAGCAGGATACTATTGGTTGATCAATTAGGGGTGGTGCTGGAGAGCACTACTCCATATATAGTTACTGCTGGCCAGTCTCAAGTTGTCTGCCGTTGCGAACACTACGTGGAAGCACTCAGACCCTAGTCAGATCTAACAGTGTGTTTGAACCAGGTGGACCTGGGAATTCACACTGAGCCAGATTACTTGAACTGTTATTCTGTTTATGCTTAAGCTAGTTCCAGGGTGCTGAGACCACGGACCTCGCACCCAGACTAGGGAACTGTATTATCATTTGTGTTGTACATCAGACTAGTTCCAGGGTGGGGAGACCACGGACCTCACACCCAGACTAGGCATTGTTTGATATCTGTTATGACTTATTGCTTTCTTGACTACTCTTCTGTCCTCTGATTTGGTACCTCGCATATCTGATACTCCGTTGCCAGACCCTGCTTGCCTTGGATACCGAATCAGCCTTCTGTCTTTGTACTTTATCTGTCCCTGTGTTACCGACCAGGCGTGTCCGACCTCGAGAGCTATCTCTCATCTTAAGAGATAGTCTCCAGACCAGATAGTGACATCCACCTTCAGGTGTCACTCACTCTCTGGCCCTTCCCGTCTCCAGCCTGACCCCACCCCTTGGATAGTCTCAGGCTGCTGGAAGGTTCCTGTACTCTCAGAGCAGTGTTCCTTCACTGCCTAATATCACCTGCCCAGCAGGTGCATTACTCAAAGTACTACTGTTACACGAAACACTTACATACCTATAGGTGTCCAGAGGTTAGCAATATATCTGTATTATCAGTGATTCTGCAGATCATCAATAATCAGGTATATATCTGCATTCTTGGTGATACTGCACATCACCAATAATCAGATTCTCTCTGCGTGCCGACACCAATCGTTACAAGGAGCCATCACGATTGGCTCCTGATCACGTGATCAATACGATCACCGGTGGATCGTTGTGATCACTATTAGAGCAGCGGTGGTCTGAGGGAAAGAAGAGGTCCCACTCAGGGGCGTAACAATAGACCCTGCAAGGGATGCCTCTGAAGGGGGGCCCAGAAGCCACAGGGGGCCAGTGGGGGGAAAAGTTTGAGAGACTGACAGCTAAGGGCATGGAGAAAAAAAAAACGTATTCTGCTCTCACACCATTGTTATATTGACTGCATGTGTTCAGCACACAGATAAAGAATCACATACACTTTGGAATTTGTACACTGTCCCTGCTCCCTAGGGTTTGTAAACAACATCTGTCTCTCACTGCTGCAAAGTTCTGATGACTTGATGTACAACCTTAGAAACAAAGGAGTCACATTTTGAAAAAGAAGTTGTAGACTTTACCTTTTTAGCAAAAGGATTCCTAGATTTTTATCACACGGGCTAATGACTTTATGGCCTCTGAATACTTTTACAACACAATGGAGTGGAGATTGATGTCTTATGCTGGGCATACACGGGCTGATGGGCCGCTAATGGCTCAATGTCACGACTCCTGCTAGCATGGTATTTGCTGATCACATTTAGTAGCATATACAAAAGGTCAGGACACAGATATGCAATGAATTAGTGTTTAATATGAACAGTGCTATATACATATATACAAATATAACAATCGCAGTACATAATCATCAAGCAGAATCGACATCAAACACAGTCCAGGGTCAATACACGCTAGAATCAGAAACTCCAATGGTTTACACACACACATACACAGAGCTGCAAATAAGCTAGCCTATGTATGTTTAAACAGGAATACACCCTAGCTGATCTGGGACACAGAGGAGCAATAGAGCAGGGCAGAACAGGTTGCAAGCAGAAAGGCTCACACAGGCAGACAGACAGAATCACAGAGCAAGGCAAGATAGGTTGTAAGCCAAAGACTTACACAGGCAGTCAGACAAAGGGGAAATGCAGAGCAAGAGAGTGGACCAACAAGCAGTAGTCACACTGACAGGAGGATGTGCGAAGTGTGAAGGGAGTGGCCAGCTTAAATAGGAGCTGGCAGCCTGCCCGGACCCCTGTGGAATAGAGACATGTGTAACCCATGATACTCTATCTAGTGGTGAGCCTGTTAACTGCAGGCAACCATGAAAAGCAAACAGAGCCACCTGCTGGTGACTTATGATGGCACCAGCAGGTGAAACAGGAAGCAACAGTGTTTCTGACACTCAATTGATAATTTCTGACAGGTCCGATGACCCGCCGGATCGATACCCCGCTCAATACCCAACAATAGCGGAGAATCGAGTGGAAGATAAGGAGCGCCCACGGGGGGATAATCTATGCCGTGTATGCCCAGCATTACTGTTCCTGCTTCATTGAGAGCTTTTTGTCTCATACTGAGTCCAAGTTCTTGTAATAACAGTATCAATCAGTGACATTCTGAATGTTTTGCCAAAGTTACAGTAAATACTATATCTTATGTTCAGCATGTCATTGTTGTTCCTCCATATAGCATGTGCTCTCATGTAGTAAAATAATATGGCTGTGTGTGTATGTATGCACTGGGAACAGAGCTGCAATGAGGGACTTGTCGGCTGCAAGGGGCTGGAGGAAGCCCCGAGTAAGTAGATCTGGGTGTAGCATAGATTGCCTGATGTTTCCTTTAAGTCTAAGTGTTTTTATCTGCATGGGGAAAACACATTGGTCCTCAGTTTTCCTGTGCTGCCAGAAAGCGAGGGGGGTGGTGGGGCCCATCCAAAGTTTCATAGGGGGGCCCAGTGATGTCTAGTTATGCCCCTGGTTCTACTCATCTTCCTGACGCTCCCCCGATGATTGTCGCTCTCCTCCACTCTAGCCGACACCCCTGCTCGGTCTGACTCTAATGTCGGGTACCGGCTTGATGATGTCATCATCAAGCCGCGACCCGGAACTTAGAGTCAGTGCAAGCAGAGATGCCGGAACAAAGTGGAGGGGGCTAGAGCTGCTCATTGCTGGAGCCTGGGAGGTGAGTAAAACCTACTGGCTGTACTGGGGACACCTGGCTAAACTGGTGACACAAATGCCTGACTAACTATACTAGGGATCTGGCTGCCTGACCCCCCAAATGCGCCCCCCCCCTTTCAAAGGTATCATTATACCTTCAGGGGGACGCATTTGGGAGGTAAGGCCTGGTCCTAAAGGGGGGCTAGGCTGCCGGTCCCCAAAAGGTTACATAAAGTGCAGTCTTGAAGAAAATCTAGTTGTATCTTTGCATATTTAACCACTTAAGCCTAACTGGACGAAAATTTTCGTCCAGTTAGGCTGCGCGCACTCCCGTGGGCCGCTAGCCCACCGATCAGTGAAAGGGATTATAAATCCCTTTCGCTGAGCGGACCCCCCGGAGAAAAGCCGACAGCGTCTCTTCAGACGCTGCAGCTTTTCTGAGCTCTGGTCTCCTTTCTTCTGCCTGGGAGCGAGATCGATCGCTCCCGGGACTTTTTGATTGTGGCCATCTTGTGGCCAAATAGCTAAGTACACCAAAAACACTTAACACTGAATAAAAAACATTTAAAAACATTTACAATTCCCTGTTTACCTCCCACACCAAAAAATACCCACATACAAGTTTAAATAAAAAAAAAAAAAATTACAATAATAAAAAAAAAACACATACACAGTTACTTAAGGGTCTGAACTTTTTAAATATGCATGTCAAAGGAGTATATCAATATGATTTAATAAATTATGGGGTTCTAAATAGTGATGGACGCAAATTGAAAAAATGCACCTTTATTTCCAAATAAAATATTGTCGCCATACATTGTGATAGGGACATAATTTTAACGGTGTAATACCCGGGGTATATGGGCAAATACAATACGTGAGTTTTAATTATGGAGGCATGTATTATTTTAAAACTATAATGGCTGAAAACTGAGAAATAATTATTTTTTTCCGTTTTTTCTTATTCTTCCTGTTAAAATGCATTTACAGCAAAGTGGCTCTTAGCAAAATGTACTACCCACAGAAAGCCTAATTGGTGGCGGAAAAAACAAGATATAGATCAATTCATTGTGATGAGTAGTGATAAAGTTTTTGGCAAATGAATGGGAGGTAAAAGTTGCTTGGATGTAAAAAAAATGTCAACCCTTCGGGCTTAAGTGGTTAAAAAGGAACTTCAGCCTAAACAAACATACTGTCATTAAGTTACATTAGTTATGTTAATTAAAATATATAGGTAATATAATCTCTTACCCACCCTGTTTTAAAAGAACAGGCAAATGTTTGATTTCATGATGGCAGCCATCTTTTTGGTTGAAAGGAGGTGACAGGGAGCGTTAGACACAGTTCCAACTGTCCTGTGTCCTGAGCACATCTCCCAGTTGCTAGGCAACATGAATAACAACATAGGAAATCCCATCATGCTCTGCACAGCATCAGGGAAAAAAGCCTGGGCTTTTTTTCTTTGATGGGTGGAGCTTAGCTAAAAATGCAGCTAAAAATGATGCTTTGGTAAGAAATACAAAGTTCTGATGCTGTGAAACTGTTAAAGAAACACTAAGCCTTTTCAGTTCTGCTGAGTAGATTTTTAGTCCGGAGGTTCACTTTAAGTGTGATTTAACTCTATAGATGATGAACTAAGAAAGTAAAGATCCTTTCACACTGCATCTGTTCTGTTGCAATGGACAATATCATCATATATCTCAATGCAATGCAATTATATTTCTATAATACGTAGGGTGCGGTGCGGCGGGTCCCGCTGGAGTAACACATAGCACACTGTGCATCTACCAGACACCATTTGCATTTACAGTGGCAGTAAAGCAGACTTTCAATGATACTGTATGCTTCACTGTATGGTCACATGGCACTTCTTACGAGCAAAGCAATCTTATTGCAATACAACCTGCATAGAGTGTAAGAGCCCTAACTGGTGATTATAAAGATGTGATCCGTTTCATCAACTCTTTATAAATATGCAGATCATAACATTTGCGGCAATGTTAAAGTGCCAATTTCTTAAGAAGATATTTACATCAACTTGTAATAATTTTTATCTAATCTGCCATTGACTATCAACTGAACCACATCAGAATACAGAAAGGATCAGAGTCGGACTGGGAGCTAGAGATGGCCTGAACGGTTCGCCGGCAGGTAGTTTACATGGATATCAGCCTCCCACGCCCGTGGCATCATTGGGATAAACTTTGACCCTCTACATCACAGTCAGCAGACACATAAAAACACTGCAGCGTTGGCCATGTTCTCAGTCTGCTGATCTTGCTATAGTGAAAGGAAGGGAGAGACATTTAGAGATAGGGAAAGGGTTAGTTAGGCTGTCATTAGATTGCTCTTCGCTCAGTGTTGTTGCTGAAAGCACCCCACAAAAAGCTCTTTGGAGAGCGAATATTCTTCTGATCTGTTTTTAGTTTTTGTATGTGACCACAGGTATAGATACAGCCCTGTCGCAGCTGGGTCTAGTTGCTGAACTGTTCCAGGCCCACATTCTGTATTACCATTGCATATCTTTTCTCGGTATTTTTGATTTAACTTACTACAGCATAGCTGTCTTTGTGGGTGACACTGCATAGATAAAGCTCACAGACTGTTGCCAGTCAGGCCAGCTGGGATGTGTAGTCCCACCACTAGCAGCACACTGTATTACCATACCATTGCTTATCTTTTCACTGTATTTGTGATTTAACTTACTAAAGCATATGTAAGGATTCCTCCTGTGACGTGTTCTGTCCGTTGTGGTGGAGCTGCAAACGGACAGTTCTGGCTTGTCTGCTTGCATTCAGTTGTGCATTCCCAATGAGTCACATTGTCATTTGCAATTGCTCTGCAGTTCTGGGCAACTCAGGATGCTGTCATCATTCCACCAATTGCTTACTACAACTGAGTTGCGGCCAGATAGCCCTGGATTTCCTGCAGGCATGTTGTTACATAATACTGCATGTATTTCCTATGGGAGTCCTTTGCATTCACAACCAGCTAGCAAATGGTAATCAAGCCAGCTCAGGATTGAATGATTACCATTCAGCTGTGTGGAGATTTGCATGCTTGCATCCACTGGTCGATGCCGGCATAAAAGTCTGTCTCCCCTTTTAGACCTCGCCCACCATAGCGGTCACTATGCTCGTCTGCTGGGCACTGTGCTACTCTGTATAGTTCTGTTATTGTAGTTCAGTGTGACCTTATTACTTGTGCTTTAGTTAGTTCTTGATAAATATATATGCAGACTTGCTAATATATATTTAGCCATTAGTTGAGCCGGTTATTATTTTTCTGTATTATTGTTTATTGCCTAGTTTCCATGCCTGATGGACGCAGTGCCACAGGCTGATTGTCTTCATTGCATTCGTGGTGGGTCAGTGAAGTCCATTATCTTGATAGCTTGGATTCTGCCATCACCACGTTGGTGACTGGTAGTATTCCAATCCAGCTACTCTAGTTCTGGGAACATAACTATAGGCTGTGGTTGCTATTAGTCATGTTCTTTCCTGTAGTTTCGTCTGTGTGGATGCTTGCTGGTGACTGTTGTTAACCTGCTTGCTCTGCTTCTGTGGACGTGACTGTGAGCTGCAGTTGCTACTAGTTACGCTCCAAACTAGTCCTGTCTTGTCCGAATGCTTGCTATCGCTAAGGCAGCGCAACATCACACTGTGTTGCCATTGTGTCTTACTTGTCTAGTTACACTGCAATCTACAGTCCTGTCTTGTACCTGTCTGAATGCTTGCTATCGCAAGGGCAGCGCAACATCGCACTGTGCTGCCATTGCGTCTTATTTGTAGCTATATCAGAAGCCCAGAGCTGCAGTTGTTTTGGACAGCCTGTGTAGCCTGTGTAGCCTCTTTCATTAATCAGCTACCAGTCTTGCTCCTCTGGGTGTTCAAAGTTTAACCCCCAAGCATTACACCTGTGATTTGTAAACAGACAGTATTGCTTATGCACACAAGCATTACAGCATAGCTGTCTTTGTGGGTGACACTGCATAGATAGAGCCCACAGACAGTTGCCAGCCAGGCCATCTGGGATTTGTAGTACCACCACTGGCAGCACACTGTATTACCATACAATTGTATATCTTTTCACTGTATTTGTGATTTAACTTACTAAAGCATAGCTGTCTTTGTGGGTGACACTGCATACATAGAGCCCACAGACAGTTGCCAGCCAGGCCAGCTGGGATTTGTAGTCCCACCACTGGCAGCAAACTCTATTATACCAGTGCATGACTTTCCTCTGTACCTGTGTGACAGCACACTGTACAGGATCTTCTAAAAAGCATATTTCATCCGACCAATAAATGAAAAGTGTTTTAAAACAAAAAAAGTCAACCTTCAAATAATTATGCTCAGTTATGCACTCAATACTTGGTTGGGAATCCTTTTGCAGAAATGACTGCTTCAGTGCGGCGTGGCATGGAGACAATCAGCCTGTGGCACTGCTCAGGTGTTATGGAGACGCAGGATGTTTCGATAGCGGCCTTAAGCTCATCCAGAGTGTTGGGTCTTGCGTCTCTCAACTTTATCTTCACAATATCCCACAGATTCTCTATGGGGTTCAGGTCAGGAGAGTTGGCAGGCCAATTGAGCACAGTAATACCATGGTCAGTAAACCATTTACCAGTGGTTTTGGCACTGTGAGCAGGTGCCAGGTCGTGCTGAAAAATGAAATCTTCATCTCCATAAAGCTTTTCAGCAGATGGAAACATGAACCCACTTTTGAACCAGAAACAGTGGCAGAAGCGTCTGACCTGGGCTATATAGAAGCAGCACTGGACTGTTGCTCAGTGTTCCAAAGTACTTTTTGCGGATTAAAGCAACTTTTACATGTCATTCGGAAATCAAGGTGCCAGAGTCTGGAGGAAGTTGAGAGATGCAAGACCCAACACTCTGGATGAGCTTAAGGCCGCTATTGAAGCATCCTGGTCCTCCATAACACCTGAGCAGTGCCACAGGCTGATTGTCTCCATGCCACGCCGCATTGAAGCAGTCATTTCTGCAAAAGGATTCCCGACCAAGTATTGAGTGCATAACTGAACATAATCATTTGAAGGTTGACTTTTTTTGTTTTAAAAACACTTTTCATTTATTGGTCGGATGAAATATGCTAATTTTTTGAGATAGGAAATTTGAGTTTTCATGAGCTTTATGCCAAAATCATCAATATTAAAACAATAAAAGGCTTGAACTACTTCAGTTGTGTGTATTTGAATCTAAAATATATGAAAGTCTAATGTTTATCAGTACATTACAGAAAATAATGAACTTTATCACAATATGCTAATTTTTTTAGAAGATCCTGTATTATACTAGTGCATACCCTTCCACTGTATCTGTGATTGAACGTACTATACCATCGCTCTCTTAGTCGGTGACACTGCATACAGCCCAGAGAGACAGGGACAATTAGCTGGGCTGTTCTTTATTGCTGAAACCACCCCAAAACACAAACCCTTTTGAGGGCTCATATTTTTCTATTCTTTGTGTGTGTGTGTGTGTGGTGTGTGTGTGTGTGTGTGTGTATGGTGTGTGTGTGTGTGTGTGTGTGTGTGTGGTGTGTGTGTGTGTGTGTGTATGGTGTGTGTGTATGTGTGTGTGTGTGTGTGTGTGTGTGTGTGTGTGTGTGTGTGTGTGTGTGTGTGTGTGTGTGTGTGTGTGTGGTGTGTGTGTGGTGTGTGTGTGTAGTGTGTGTGTGTGTGTGTGTGTGTGTGCAGTGTGTGTGTGTGTGTGTGGTGTGTGTGTGTGTGTGTGTATGGTGTGTGTGTATGGTGTGTGTGTGTGTAGTGTGTGTGTGTAGTGTGTGTGTGTGTGTGTGTGTATGGTGTGTGTGTGTGTAGTGTGTGTGTGTGTGTGTGTGTGTGTGTGTGTGTGTGTGTGTGTGTGTGTGTGTGGTGTGTGTGTGGTGTGTGTGTGTAGTGTGTGTAGTGTGTGTAGTGTGTGTGTGTGTGTATGGTGTGTGTGTGTGTAGTGTGTGTGTGTGTAGTGTGTGTGTGTGTGTGTGTGTATGGTGTGTGTGTGTGTAGTGTGTGTGTGTGTGTGTGTGTGTGTGTGTAGTGTGTGTGTGTGTGTGGTGTGTGTGTGGTGTGTGTGTGTAGTGTGTGTAGTGTGTGTAGTGTGTGTGTGTGTGTGTGTGTGTGTGTGTGTGTGTGTGTGTGTGTGTGTGTGTTGTGTGTGTGTGTGTGTATGGTGTGTGTGTGTAGTGTGTGTAGTGTGTGTGTGTGTGTGTGTGGTGTGTAGTGTGTGTAGTGTGTGTAGTGTGTGTGTGTGTGTGTGTGTGTGTGTGTGTGTGTGTGTGTGTGTGTGTGTGTGTGTGTGTGTGTGTGTGTGTGTGTGTGTGTGTGTGTGTGTGTTGTGTGTGTGTGTACAGTGTGTCTCTGTGTGTGTGTGTGTGTGTGGTGTGTGTGTGTGTGTGTGTATGGTGTGCGTGTGTGTGTGTGTGAGACAGACACTGCATACAGGACAGGCCACAGTCATTGCTGGGCCTTGCAGTTCTATTATCCTCTTCTATCTATTACAAACCAACACACTGTCTATTATCATAAGCTGTGCTTAGCTTCCAACTATATATGTCATTGATATCTGTGTGGGTTACACACTGCATACAGGCCACAGTCAGTTGCTGAAGTTACAAGGACTGACTACACAGTCAGTCCTTGTAGTTCTACTATACTTAGGTACTGCAGGTATTTTCAAGGTCATGCTTGTGTGATTTTGTGCGGCCCTCAACCAAAGTAGAGTATTCAGAAGGCACGTACCCGCCTCAACCCCCACAATTCTGAGGACGTGGTTGACTGGCTTAAACAGCGCACCACATCTTCTACAGCTTCCGCTCAGAACCTTTGTGACGCACCGTCCTCCTCCTGCTCAGCTTCTGGTTTCAAACAAAAACTTAACATTACTACCACTAGCAACCCAGCTGCTCCACTTGATGTGTCAGAAGAGTTATTCACACTTGATGCATTTAGTGATACACTTGGGGTCATCCAGCCAACACACCCTTCACCGCCTGCTGTTGCCACCACCTGAATGCCGACATTCCAAAGCTCCCCAGTGTGGCATTTTTTTTGTTTGCGAGCCTCTGATACCAGCAATGCCATCTGCAACCTCTGCCAAAAGAAACTGAGTCGTAGGAAGCCCAACACCCAACTAGGGACAACTGCTTTACGAAGGCACCTGATCGCAAAACACAAACACCAATGGCATGCACACATTAACGAAAGCAGCACACAAATATAAAAAAACTATTCGTAGCAAAGTTATTTTGTGGGCGATAGGCAAAAAAACGATGCCTGTTGTTGCCAACACTTAAAGGAATACTATCGATGTATGCATTTATTTTTAAATGCTGTATGTTGTAGCACACATTAGGGCAAGTACTAGGAGCAATTTGATTCCTCACACAGCTGTTCCTCTCAGCTGTAAAATCCTCCGTCAGTTTTGGCGTCAGTGTTTGATACAAAATGTATCTAATACTGAGCTCCCAGAGGCCTAGACCATGTCTCTGCAAAGGGGAGATGCTATAAACTCCTCAGTTTATAGTTTAATTATCACCTTGCTGAAAGAATCTTGTTGATATGGTGGTAAGGGGTTAAAGATTCTAGCAATGTGTGTTTATTATCTGTGCTTCTCTTTACTGATAAAGATACTAATAATGCTAATTGTAGACAGTGGTCTGCCCCTCTCAGCAGCTTGTAAAGTGGATGCAGCCTGGAGTGAATCGCCTCAAGCAGGCAGCCAGTCTGAGTGTAAACACAGACTCCTGGTATAGCTAGTTATATTCCAGCAATATTACAGCTCATTTAGTTACCTGTTACCACCTCAGATCAGCCTATTTCTCCTCATGTCTGCTGCATGCTGTGAGTGACACAGTGAAATATATTTGTGAGCTGTGTGACAGAATAACCAAGCAGCTCAGGGTGACCCAAACTACTATGAGCTGTGTGAGAAATGAATTTTTAAGCAGAAATAGTGAGAGAGAGACCTGGGTGAATAAATAAAATGCCCCTAGCACTAGTGGTAATGTGTACACTAATATAGAGTATTAAAAAAAAAAGTCGTTTTAATCGATAGTACTCCTTTAAAGAAAGATGAGCTTATCACACAGCTGAATAGAAGGCTCAATGTGAAGGAATTACCCGGACAGAAAAGCCAGCTTGTGGTGGGCATATTTGCAGGGTGCTGGCACTCAGATGGCCCCAGGAATTATTTATTACCTTTATTTTTTTAATTTTTTTTAATAAATTTAACCACTTCAGGACCACAGTCTTTTCGCCCCTTAAGGACCAGAGCCTTTTTCTCCATTCAGACCACTGCAGCTTTCACGGTTTAATGCTCGGTCATACAACCTACCACCTAAATGAATTTTACCTCCTTTTCTTGTCACTAATACAGCTTTCTTTTGATGCTATTTGATTGCTGCTGCGAGTTTTACTTTTTATTATATTCATCAAAAAAGACATGAATTTTGTCAAAAAAATGACTTTTTTAACTTTCTGTGCTGACATTTTTCAAATAAAGTAAAATTTCCTATACATTTGAGCGCGAAAGTTATTCTGCTACATGTCTTTGATAAAAAAAAAACCATTCAGTGTATATTTATTGGATTGGGTAAAAGTTATAGCGTTTACAAACTATGGTGCCAAAAGTGAATTTTCCCATTTTCAAGCATCTCTGACTTTTCTGCGCACCTGTCAGGTTTCATGAGGGGCTAAAATTCCAGGATAGTCCAAATACCCCCCAAATGACCCCATTTTGGAAAGAAGACATCCCAAAGTATTCAGTGAGAGGCATGGTGAGTTCATAGAAGATTTTATTTTTTGTCACAAGTTAGAGGAAAATGACACTTTGTGACAACAACAACAAAAAAAAAAGTTTCCATTTCTTCTAACTTGCGACAAAAAAAAAAATGAAATCTGCCACGGACTCACTATGCTCCTCTCTGAATACCTTGAAGTGTCTACTTTCCAAAATGGGGTCATTTGTGGGGTGTGTTCACTGTCCTGGCATTTTGGGGGGTGCCTAATTGTAAGCACCCCTGTAAAGCCTAAAGATGCTCATTGGACTTTGGGCCCCTTAGCGCAGTTAGGCTGCAAAAAAGTGCCACACATGTGGTATTGCCGTACTCAGGAAAAGTAGTATAATGTGTTTTGGGGTGTATTTTTACACATACCCATGCTGGGTGGGAGAAATATCTCCGTAAATGACAATTTTTTTATTTTTTTTACACACAATTGTCTATTTATAGAGATATTTCTCCCACTCAGCATGGGTATGTGGAAAAATACACCCCAAAACACATTATACTACTTCTCCTGAGTAAGGCAATACCACATGTGTGGCACTTTTTGGCACCCTAACTGCGCTAAGGGGCCCAAAGTCCAATGAGTACCTTTAGGATTTCACAGGTCATTTTGAGAAATTTCGTTTCAAGACTACTCCTCACGGTTTAGGGCCCCTAAAATGCCAGGACAGTATAGGAACCCCACAAATTACCCCATTTTAGAAAGAAGACACCCCAAGGTATTCCATTAGGAGTATGGTGAGTTCATAGAAGATTTTTTTTTTTGTCACAAGTTAGCGGAAATTGATGTTAATTGTTTTTTTTTCACAAAGTGTCATTTTCCGCTAACTTGTGACAAAAAATAAAATCTTCTATGAACTCACCATACTCCTAACGGAATACCTTGGGGTGTCTTCTTTCTAAAATGGGGTCATTTGTGGGGTTCCTATACTGCCCTGGCATTTTAGGGGCCCTAAACCGTGAGGAGTAGTCTTGAAACCAAATGTCGCAAAATGACCTGTGAAATCCTAAAGGTACTCATTGGACTTTGGGCCCCTTAGCGCACTTAGGGTGCAAAAAAGTGCCACACATGTGGTACCGCCGTACTCAGGAGAAGTAGTATAATGTGTTTTGGGGTGTATTTTTACACATACAGATGCTGGGTGGGAGAAATATCTCTGTAAATGACAATTATTTGATTTTTTTTACACACAATTGTCCATTTACAGAGAGATTTCTCCCACCCAGCATGGGTATGTATAAAAATACACCGCAAAACACATTATACTACTTCTTCTGAGTACGGCGATACCACATGTGTGACACTTTTTTGCAACCTAGGTGCGCTAAGGGGCCTAACGTCCTATTCACAGGTCATTTTGAGGCATTTGGATTCTAGACTACTCCTCACGGTTTAGGGCCCCTAAAATGCCAGGGCAGTATAGGAACCCCACAAGTGACCCCATTTTAGAAAGAAGACACCCCAAGGTATTCCGTTAGGGGTATGGTGAGTTCATAGAAGATTTTATTTTTTGTCACAAGTTAGTGAAAAATGACACTTTGTGAAAAAAACAATACAAATCCAATTTCCTCTAACTTTTGACAAAAAATAAAATATTCTATGAACTCATCATACACCTAACAGAATACCTTGGGGTGTCTTCTTTCTAAAATGGGGTCACTTGTGGGGTTCCTATACTGCCCTGGCATTTTACGGGCCCAAAACTGTGAGTAGTCTGGAAACCAAATTTCTCAAAATGACTGTTCAGGGGTATAAGCATCTGCAAATTTTGATGACAGGTGGTCTATGAGGGGGCAAATTTTGTGGAAGCGGTCATAAGCAGGGTGGCCTCTTAGATGACAGGATGTATTGGGCCTGATCTGATGGATAGGAGTGCTAGGGGGGTGACAGGAGGTGATTGATGGGTGTCTCAGGGGGCGGTTAGAGGGGAAAATAGATGCAATAAATGCACTGGGGACGTGATCGGAAGGGGGTCTGAGGGGGATCTGAGGGTTTGGCCGAGTGATCAGGAGCCCACACGGGGCAAATTAGGGCCTGATCTGATGGGTAGGTGTGCTAGGGGGTGCCAGGAGGTGATTGATGGGTGTCTCAAGGTGTGATTAGAGGGGGGAAATAGATGCAAGCAATGCACTGGCGAGGTGATCAGGGCTGGGGTCTGAGGGCGTTCTGAGGTGTGGGCGGGTGATTGGGTGCCCACAAGGGGCAGATTAGGGTCTAATCTGATGGGTAACAGTGACAGGTGGTGATAGGGGGTGATTGATGGGTAATTAGTGGGTGTTTAGAGGAGAGAAGATCTGCGGGCGATCTATTGGTGTGGGTGGGTGATCAGATTGCCCGCAAGGGGCAGGTTAGGGGCTGTTTGATGGGTGGCAGTGACAGGGGGTGATTGATGGGTGGCAGTGACAGGGGGTGATTGATGGGTGATTGACAGGTGATCAGTGGGTTATTACAGGGAATAACAGATGTAAATATTGCACGGGCGAATTGATAAGGGGGGGTCTGAGGGCAATCTGAGCGTGTGGGCGGGTGATTGGGTGCCCGCAAGGGGCAGATTAGGGTCTAATCTGATGGGTAACAGTGACAGGTGGTGATAGGGGGTGATTGATGGGTAATTAGTGGGTGTTTAGAGGAGATAAGAGATGTAAACAATGGATTTGGGAGGTGATCTGATGTCGGATCTGCGGGCGATCTATTGGTGTGGGTGGGTGATCAGATTGCCCGCAAGGGGCAGGTTAGGGGCTGATTGATGGGTGGCAGTGACAGGGGGTGATTGATGGGTGGCAGTGACAGGGGGTGATTGATGGGTGATTGACAGGTGATCAGTGGGTTATTACAGGGAATAACAGATGTAAATATTGCACGGGCGAATTGATAAGGGGGGGTCTGAGGGCAATCTGAGCGTGTGGGCGGGTGATTGGGTGCCCGCAAGGGGCAGATTAGGGTCTAATCTGATGGGTAACAGTGACAGGTGGTGATAGGGGGTGATTGATGGGTAATTAGTGGGTGTTTAGAGGAGATAAGAGATGTAAACAATGGATTTGGGAGGTGATCTGATGTCGGATCTGCGGGCGATCTATTGGTGTGGGTGGGTGATCAGATTGCCCGCAAGGGGCAGGTTAGGGGCTGATTGATGGGTGGCAGTGACAGGGGGTGATTGACGGGTGATTGACGGGTGATTGACAGGTGATTGACAGGTGATTGACAGGTGATCAGGGGGGATAGATGCATACAGTACACGGGGGGGGGTCTGGGGGGGGGGTCTGGGGAGAATCTGAGGGGTGGGGGGGTGATCAGGAGGGAGTAGGGGGCAGATTAGGGACTTAAAAATAAAATAGCGTTGACAGATAGTGACAGGGAGTGATTGATGGGTGATTAGGGGGGTGACTGGGTGCAAACAGTGGTCTGGGGGGTGGGCAGGGGGGGGTCTGAGGGGTGCTGTGGGCGATCAGGGGGCAGGGGAGGGGGAAATCAGTGTGCTTGGGTGCAGACTAGGGTGGCTGCAGCCTGCCCTGGTGGTTCCTCGGACACTGGGACCACCAGGGCAGGAGGCAGCCAGTATAATAGGCTTTGTATACATTACAAAGCCTATTATACTTGTTACATGCGGCGATCCGGGTGCTAGTAACCCGCCGGCGCTTCCGAACGGCCGGCGGGTTACAACGAACGGTGGGCGGAGCCAGTCCCCGGCGGCTGATCGCGTCACGAATGACGCGATCGCCGCACAGACACTCCCGCAGCCGCCCCCGCCGATGGGCGTATTGCGGTCGTTTGGGCCCGGTCTTTGCCGCCGCCCATCGGCTGGGGGCGGTCCTCAAGTGGTTAATAAATACATTTATTTGTATTTCTTACTTTGTTATAAATAACACAAACATGTGGAACAATTTAACAGTCACCCTTTGTAGATGGTCAGGGCTGAGGTGATGTTTGTTGTGTTCTTTACACATATGTAGTAAATGGGAATGCCACTTCCTTGCCTGAGACGGTGGGAGAGCAGAAAAAATATCATTGAAACTATAATTATTTTATAACTTTTATTTATTTTAATTTTTTTTTATAAATTTGTATTTCTTACTTTGTTATAAATAACAAATCTATCCATAACCATAAATAACTTTCAAAATATTTTTTTCTTCCAATAACCTACCTTTCTCTGAAACGTATTAAAACAGATACTACACTTGATCTCAGCCAAAAGAAAGCCGAGAAACGTTCCATTGCTTGCAAGTCTCCCCTGCGTGGCTCTGCATTGGAGTTGGGTGACACCACCCCCACCACGAATGGCAAGCAGGCCTGCTGCTGCCCGTCTGACACCTGCTGACTTTGTTTAATTTTTTTTTGAAAATGATCAATTAGAATTATTTTATTACCTTGGCATTTTTTATTTTTTATAAATAAATTTTTTATTTATTACTTTGTTATAAATAACAAATCTATCTCAAATAACGTTCACATTTTTGTCTTCAATAACCTACCTTTCCCTGAAACTGATCAAAACAGATACTACAACCTGAGAAGGCATAGGTGTTTGTACACAGTTCTTTATGGCACCGTACAGGTCAGCTCTCGTCGGCAGGTATTAGCTCTGGAATTACCACAGTTATCAAAGTGACATATTAGGAAACAGAAAAACAGCATAGATTTCAATAAATAACTGTTCAATTTTCAATTAATGAAAAAAAAACAAAACGTATTTTTCAACTTTCATCTTCATGGCCTGCACTCTCGCCAACGTGCGCACAAGCACGGCCATCATTCACTACACAAACATTGCCCCTTAGAGCACTGACATTTTATGTCCTAGGAGTGTCAACTAATGACAACCCTTTGTGACTGTTTGCGATGGTGGGTTAAACCGTGAGGTTGGTCTGTCAGTGTGAAGAAGTACACACTTACACTACCTGCTGTATACACACGCAAGATGTTTTTAAGCACTTTATGCCTCCAATTTAGGAATGCAATGTGATTTCTGCCCTTTAAAGAGTAACTGTTAGCCCCAAAACTGAAAATTAAATCTCTCTTGCAATCTTTTATTTACTATTTAAATGAGCCAAAAAGGCATTGTAGAAGTTAAAAATCAATATAATTTTTTTACTATGTACCCTTTTAACCAAGCTCCGGACGCAAAGCCGCATATCAGATACTGCTGAGCATGCATAGCATGCCTAGCTCTGCCCGACCCCCCTCTCCCCCCCAGGACCAGGTGCCGATATATGCTCACTCCAAACAGCTGACCGCTCTGACACGGAGAGAGAGCGGGAGCACTTCCAGCGCCGCCACCGCAGAGCACGTGCATCTCTCACATGTGACTCGGTGGCGGCTGCTCTGCGGTGGCGGCGCTGGAAGTGCTCCCGCTCTCTCTCCGTGTCAGAGCGGTCAGCTGTTTGGAGTGAGCATATATCGGCACCTGGTCCTGGGGGGGAGAGGGGGGTCGGGCAGAGCTAGGCATGCTATGCATGCTCAGCAGTATCTGATATGCGGCTTTGCGTCCGGAGCTTGGTTAAAAGGATACATAGTAAAAAAATTATATTGATTTTTAACTTCTACAATGCCTTTTTGGCTCATTTAAATAGTAAATAAAAGATTGCAAGAGAGATTTAATTTTCAGTTTTGGGGCTAACAGTTACTCTTTAAGAATTATAACCCTACTCTGTGTCAAATACGTAATTTTCCCAGGGACTTCGGGCATCCCACTCCGCCATGCCCTCCTCCAGGTGTTAGACCCCTTGAAACTACTTTTCCATCACTTTTGTGGCCAGATAAAGACTTTGTAGGTTTTAAAGTTCACCTGCCCTTTGAAGTCTATGGCGGTCCACCCGGTTCGCGCGAACTCGGACTTTTGCTGAAGTTTGCCCAAAATCTGAGGTTTGAGCCTTCTCTACTGGAAGCTGGAAAAGCTAAGGAAATTGCCCTTGCTGGCCAAGCAGCAGTAATCAGGTGTTGCTGCTCACAGTGAAGACTTGCTGCAGGTTTTTATTGAGAGTGATAACACAGGGTTTCTGCTCCTTGGCCAGCAGGTTACTTTTCTTAGTTTTTCCACCTCCCAGTCCGACACTGAAAAGGATCACCAAATGTTAATAAAGTAGCATGCAGTAACCACAGGAAAAAATGTGTTGTCAGTACAATTAAAGGCATCCAAATTTACTAATAAAAACAACATCAACAAAATCTCCAATGGGTCTGTGCAGTAACACAACTATTTATTTACTGGCCATTCACCAACCCCATTATATTTTGGTATGGCCCAGGTGAGGGTGGCAAATGTTTTTCACCTAATTGCAAACAATATGTAACGAAAAGTCCAGTCCAAGTTTGTTGGATCACTTGTTCTCCATTGTTTCTCTAAATTTATTAGATCAACCACATAGCGAGAGTTGCCCAAACTATAACATTTCTTGTGTTCAGGTGTCATCTTTTCCAATGGCGAGAGCTGGAAGGCAATGAGAAGGTTCACTCTCTCAACTCTACGAGATTACGGGATGGGGAGAAAAGACATAGAAGACAAGATTAACGAGGAAGCCAAGTTCTTAGTCAAGGCAATAAGAGATTGTAAAGGTGAGTCTTTTTTTTGCAAACTTTTTTTTTTACTGTTTGTGTGACCTCATGTTTTGTCTTTTTTCCCTGAAAAATGATCAGATTTTTAACTCTTTCCAGTCCTGTGTAGAAGTCCTTGCATTCCATTCATCAATTGATGGTTGTTCTAAACCTAAATTTCTTACGTCCTTCCTGTAATTTTGTGTTAAGAGCTGAATACCAGAATACCATTCTTCAGATTTGGCCCCACAAAGAGGTTTATAGAGAAGCAGTAAAAGTACAAAAAGTAATAGTACATTAGTGTCTTATGCATTATTTCTAATTTGATGCATCCCAAAGTATTAGGCCCCTTTTACACTGGCAGGTTAAACCTATGGACGACACAGTGAGTGCGGTGCGTTGCGGCGAACTTTCTGCTCACCAGAGCATGTTTATTAACTCTTTGTAAAACTTTGTATGGCAACTTTGTGTCATAGAAAAGACTAGACACTTAGCTAATGAATACTTGCCCAATGCCCAATAACATCTCGATGAAGGGTTTATTTATAGCTTTTTTTAAAAAAAGTATCATCAATTGACTATAACAATGAAAAGTAAGGTGTATGCACATGGCTGAGGTTACACAACTGAGGTTGAGTGTGCAAATGTGAAATTTGTGAAATATTAAAAAAAAATGAAAATGTGAAAAATGCACAACCGTCATCTTTGTGTTTACTATTTACCTGCATCAGTATTTTACTGGAAAAATGCCTGAAGATTGGGACTAGACCCAGAAAGCTTGCACAATTTAACTCTATCAGTTAGCTATTAAAAGGTATTACTTTTTACAAAACGTTTTTTCTACCTATATCAAATGTGTTTGCACAGAATGCGGCAGTGGGAGTTAACTCACCTTAGTCCCCACCTCAGTATTCTATTGAGGCTTCCCTCTGTGCTCCGATGTACCCCTCCGCATCAGGGCAGTGCACTTCTCCTGTTACAAGCATGGCCACACAGTAGCATGCGCAGCAGCATGGAGCCGCTTGTACACTTGCTCACGCGTCTACTGTGCGGCCTCGCTGATAGAAGAGGAGGCGCGTAGCCCTGATATGATTGGCAACAATACTTTGTTGCCAATCTTCCGGGGGTGTGTGCTCAGCGAGGAAGGGGGGGGGGGGGAAATCAGAGCACCGAGGGAAACCTCAATAGGAACCTGAGGCTTTGCTCTCTTTAGGTAGATTTCCAATTTTGTACCTGAGCTTTAGTTCAGGTGCACTTTAAATTTATGTTGTCTAATGTCCTCTAATGTTCTACCAGCAGGAAAGAGCTCTGGATCAAATTCGGATAAAATCAGAATGAGTTTCATTCGGATTTCATCCTCCTAATTAGTGCAGCTGAGCGGGTGGGTGGGGTTAAACTTATCCAGTAGCCGTCTTCTTTAACCCGTCCCACGCTGCGTTCCAAGCCACATCATGTGACTACTACGCTTTCTCCTTCAACCCAGAAGGAGGAAGTGTTTGTAGTCACGTGACCGCAGCCTGAAACACAGCATGGGACACGCCGTGGGACGGGTTAAAGAAGAAGGCTGCTGGGTAAGTTTAACCCCCCCCCCCCCCGCACCCACCCGCTCAGCTGCACTAATTAGGAGGATGAAATCCAAATGAAACTCATTTGGATGTCTTCCGAATCTGATCTGGAGCTCATCCCTCTCTACCAGTGTTCTCTTCAGACCAGGAGAACATTAGTAAATCAGGTCCAATGTAACACTTTCTGTAATACGCTTTCTTTGTTACACATAGATACTTTCCTAATCTATTATTTCCTTCTCTTGTGTAAGTTTATATTTTCGTTATTTTCGTCCCAAAGGGCAACCGTTCGATAATCTGACGCTCATTAATGCTGCCGTGGCCAATATCATCATATCCATAGTTCTTGGTCATCGATTCAATTATGATGAACCCACCATTCTGAATCTGATGAATCTGATCAATGAGAACATAAGACTCATGGGTTCTCCTTTAGTTCAAGTAAGTTATTACCAAACGTGTCATCTATGCCACCTCGAGATGGAACACTTATCAGAGGTTTTAGCTGCTCCACAAACAGAATCATAACTCAAAATCATGAAGCCCCAATAACATCCTGCAAGAAGGGAGGAGTAAGATAGCCATTGTCATCTCTGATAATGGATTTTTAAAATGTGTATCTCCCTTATTCTATAGCCTTTTGCTAAGAAGATGAATAACAGGCTAGATCAGGGATGGTCGTAGTCAGCCAACCTTGCTACACGTAGTTTTATGCAATTACGCTTTGCCAAACTACGGCTTCAAAATCAAATATTCGCTTCATATGCATTTCGTAGAATACGCGTTAAAATACGCAATTAAGCATAGTGTGAAGCATCGTTTATGCGGATGCTTATGCCCGTATGCAGAAAATTTTACGCATTAATTCCTCTTTAATGCTTATACCGGGAACTCCTCTATGCGTACATTCCCCTTTCCAATGCGTACATTTGTAAGCATCCAATCGCATGCGGAAAATTAGACGCGAGTAACGCATTCGTAGTTCACTACGCAATACACATGTTAACTACGCATAGTGGGCGTAAGCTACGCGTAACAGTACTCCGCTACGCAGAAATTTGTAACCGTAGTTTTGAAACTTCACCTACAAACTACGATGCGTAGATGCGAACTACGATGCGTAAATTCGCACTGGCGTAGTTTCTGCTCATCCCTGGGCTAGATGTTCCTCCATCCACAGGCCTCTGCACATGAGGGATGGGTACAGGGGGATAACTACAGGGGAGTAGCCCCTGTGATCTCAGGGGTGCCCAGAGCTGTGGGAAGCCCCAACTACTAACCTTCCCTTTTTCTGATACTGGGGACTATACTTCAGGTGAATTTTTTGGGCTGCACTTGTTATGGGTGTGAAGATCATGATGACCACACTTGTTTTATGACCCTTGTGAGATGGGCCCCAAGTTTGTGAAGGGAATCAATGGGAGGCAAGAGAAGGGGTGTGAACATGAGGGGGGGGGGGGCATCAGAGTTTTGCTGGGAGGCCCCATGAATAGTAGTTTTGTCACTGGATGGGTATGTAGCTCCTCACACTCACTCACATGGGGCTCGATTCACAAAGCGGTGCTAACCCAGTTAGAGACTTTAGGCGTGATAACCATTGCACCACGCTGGTGAAAAGCCAGTTTAGGTGTGATAAGTTTAGGTGTGATAAGTTTAGGCGTGATAAGTTTAGATAAGTGTAGATAGCGTGCAAAGTCCCGCACGCAAAGCAGCACCATTAAACTCTATGCGAAGTGCACCAGACTTTGCTAGCACAAAACTTTTGATCAGCTGTGCACTGCGGTGCTAACGCAGTTGGTGCTTAAACTTATCATGCCTAAACTTATCACACCTAAACTTATCACACCTAAACTTATCATACCTAAACGTATCACACCTAAACTTATCACACCTAAACTTATCATGCCTAAACTGAGTTTAGGCGTGATAAAGGGCTTTTCACCAGGGTGCTAACTGTTAGCACCATTTTGTGAATCAGGCCCATGGTGCCCTTTTAGAGACATTGGAGCAAATTCATTAAGCAACATTAAAATTGCTTTTTAATGTATTTATTTATGCTTTTGGAGGAGAAGGGATTATGTTCAACTGATGTGGAGGGAAACTGGAATGGATGGCCAAAATAAGACCTCCTGATTGTACTTTTACTTTTGCCTTTTTCAGCTGTACAACATATTTCCGACCTTGATAGACCTTCTTCCTGGACCTCACCGCAAAGTTTTTGAAAACGCAAAAAAAATGCTGGATTTCATAACAAAAACTTTTATGAAGAAGAAGAAAGATCTGGATGTAAATGATATGAGGAATCTTATTGATGCCTACCTGGTGAAGCAGCAAGAGGTGAGGATCACTTTTGATACTATGGTATCTGAAATACTGAACTTCTTCAGTGCCTTTAATGCCTCTTTTATCTAAAAATGTTTAGGGTTAAAAAGGTTTATATGTGCAAAAATTGGTATTTACCCATTATTCATGACAGCTTTTCCATCTTCTTTCATGCCTGACTCGTAGAGTAAAGTCTGGTAGACACAATAATTAGCTCTCTTCTGAGACAACTCGTCGGAGCTTCTTCTGCCAAGAATCTAACATGAGAGAGAGAGATCCCCCATTTTGGTTGAATGCCTCTTTATCCCTATCATTCCATGCTGTTCAGTTGTGTACCACATCTTCACCCCTCCATAGCAACAGAACATATCAATAGCCTCTAGGCTAGCAAAGCTTCTGTACAGAGCTTAGCCCCAAACTGTTGCCCGAGGGACTGAGTTCATGAGGGGCGTGTTAGCATTTTGTGCTGGACAGATGCCCCCCATGGGGTCACATCTGATGTCCACACCATACTCAGATGGAACATGTTGGCAGTTGTCTGCCACCGAGTAATGATACTGACATGCATGGTGTTACAACCACTGCCATTCGGCTGCATTTAAATTGCACTCGAATGGCACTCATGGGCTTCAGACAGAATGCTAAACTGCTCTGCAAGAGCGCAGTTCAGCCATCCACCTGAAAGAAGCCTCCAATTTTCCAGTCAGTGTTAGTATATAAATGTTTGAAAAATTTAAAGTGATGTATATACTTTTATATACGCCGACCCATGTATAAGCCGAGGTACATACGTTTCCCTCAGAAACCAGGAAAAAGTGATTGACTCACATATAAGCCCCCTCTGCAAAACAGCCCTCTCCATAGTTCCAGCAGTACAATTCAGCCCCCCTCCCCATAGCCGGATGTGCCCCAAGGATGATACAGCTGTGTCTCAAAACCCCACTAGATGGTGTCATAGATATGAGACACAGCCATTGCCACACAGGAAGCATCCCCGATCATTGCACCTCTGACACGTTGCTTGCATGTTCCGCTCCACAAGCCAGGGGACACAGGTAGTCTTGAGCAGTTCACTCTGCACACCATGTTGCGGGGATGGGGGGCACAGCAGGGAGCCAGCTGGCAAGAGCAGGATCACTAGTGCACAATACTTATGCTCTTCTGCCAGTAACAAAACCTGCTCCACCATCTGTTTTATTCCACTGACTCGCATATGAGCCAAGGGGTTAACTTTTCAGAAAATTTTTTATGCTGAAAAATTAGGCTTATACGCGAGTATATACAGTAGTAAATAGAGTAGGCATACTTTCAAAATAAGCTAGATACCGTGGATTAGCATTTATAGTTGTTTTAAAAAAATGTATATTTTGCTATATTATTTTGTAGGGGAAATCGGAAGCCAACCAATATTTCCACAATGAGAACTTGACAGCTCTGGTGGCTGATCTTTTTGTGGCTGGAATGGAGACAACTACCACCACTCTGAGATGGGGAATGCTGCTAATGATTAAACATCCAGAAATCCAAAGTAAGGAATGTACCTGCTCTGAGCAATGTGTTCTGGGTTATTGGTAAAAGAACCATCTTTGTAATCCATGTTGTGGGTCTTATACATGGTACACGTCGAGGCCTCTATTGGCCCCCCATGGAAGGTAAAATCTGGGCTCTCCCTCCTCGGGCTCTGTAGCAGTGCACTACCTGTACCCCCTGATGGACAGTCCTGGTTAAAGGAAATATGTATGGAGGGAAATAGGGAGACTATGGCCTCAATTCACTAAACTTATCTCCTGTCTTTAATAACTCTTCTAGAGTTGTTACCATGGTGATAAGGCATGTAGCATTCAGGAAACATTTTACCTCAGGCAAGCCTAAAGTTAACTCTTCTGTCTTTAAATTAACTCTCCAATCCTTAAAATAACTCCAGAGTTAAAGACAGGCTGTTAATTAGCTGCATGTGAAAATAACCACAGAGGAGGTAAATTAACTACAGAGGAGGTAAATTAACTACAGGAGAGGTAACTTAAGGAATGAAGAGGTAAGATAACTCTCACACGTGTGGAGGTAAGTTTTCTATTGCCTTATTATCTCTAGCATGATCTTAGTGAATTGAGGCCTATGGCCTCAATTCACTAAGATCATGCTGGAGATAATAAGGCAAGAGAAAACGTACCTCCACGCAGTGAGAGAGTTGTCTTATCTTTTCATTCCTTAATTTACCTCCTCTGTAGTTAATTTACCTCCTCTGTAGTTAATTTACCTCCTCTGTAGTTATTTTCACACGCAGTTCATAAACAGCCTGTCTTTAACTCTGGAGTTATTTTAAGGATTGAAGAGTTAACTTAAAGACAGAAGAGTTAACTTTAGGTTTGCCTGAGGTAAAATGTTTCCTAAATACGACATGCCTCATCACCATGGTGACCACTATAGAAATGTTATTTAAGACAGGAGATAAGCTTAGTGAATTGAGGCCTATGTCTATTCCATTTAAAGAATGCTGCTTACCTGGTTATTGTACAGACACCTTTCTATTATTCTAGTGACCCATATCAATGAATAGAAGTTTTTGGGGGCCAACACAAATACTGAATTTCCCTCTAAGTGATCTTATTTGCATTTCACTACTAGGAACTCATTGAAAGCCTTGTGGGAAATTGAAATACCCATCAGAATTCCTGATCAGCAATGATCAGTATTGCAGTGGGTAGAGGCAGACAAGGACAGCACATTGCGATTTTCCCATCATTCTTTTGGACCACATGCAGTTGTGTAACTTGGTGGGTGGGGCCACAGTTTTTCTGGGCTATACCAAGATACATGAAGGACAATGGGTTTAAATTAGATGCTGGGGGGGCACACTCATTATCATCGACAGTACGTTATATACTTTAACAAAGTGTGCATTTTCTTTCTAAATCACACTTTTTGATACACTGTGCATGCTCACAGGAACACATATACCCAGTGCTGTAAAGTGTCATCACTCCCAGGGCCGGATTTGTTCTCTTTACCACCCAAGGCCACTGTCACCAGCTGCCCCCTTCAGTGTAGGTAATCAGATGACCCCTCCCCTTTCCCTCTAGTATAGGTAGCCTGATGACCCCTCCCCCTCAAGTATAGGTAGCCTGATGACCCCTCCCCCCTTCCCTCTAGTATAGGTAGCCTGATGACCCCTTCCCCTCCAGTATAGGTAGCCCAGATGACTCCCTTAAGCCCTCCCTTTCCCACTCCCGCCTTTCAGTATAGGTAGCCAGCTTGCCTCCACACCGCAGTAGCCATCGGTGTCACCTCTCCGCTCATCTCCATTGCAGAAGCTTTCTCTTCCCCTCTGTCTCCATCAGCCACTGCTGTACATCTGTCCCTCCAACTAGTGTTGGGCGAACAGTGTTCGCCACTGTTCGGGTTTGCAGAACATCACCCTGTTCGGGTGATGTTCGAGTTCGGCCGAACACCTAAAGGTGTTCGGCCAAACTGTTCGGGTTCGCCCGAACTGCTCAATGGCCGGCCGAACAGGGCCCCTGTTCGGCCGAACAGGGCCCTGTTCGGCCGAATAAGGCCCCCCTATGGGGTCGCAGGAATAAGGGGGGAGCATGCCCCGATCGCGGGGGGGGGGGTCGGAAATTCCCCCCACCCCCTCCGCTAGCGCTCCCCCCTCTGCCCGCTTCCCGATAAAAAAAGTTTAATGCAAGTTAAATAGTACCGGTGGCTGGCAGTGGAGTGAGGAGGAGGAGTCCGAGTAGGAGAGTGACGCGTTGAGGCCGGGCAGCGTGCGGTTCAGCGGTAGTACCCTTGTGGTACTTCCGCCCTTTCTCTGACCTCACGTCCTCTACGTGATGACGCATACGAGGGTACGCGTGACGCGTACCCTTGTATGCAGAGGACGTGAGGTCAGAGAAAGGGCGGAAGTACCACAAGGGTACTACTGCTGAACCACCTGCTGCCTGCCCTCAACGCGTCACTCTCCTACTCGGACTCCTCCTCCTCACTCCACTGCCAGCCACCGGTACTATTTAACTTGCATTAAACTTTTTTTATGGGGAAGCGGGCAGAGGGGGGAGCGCTAGCGGAGGGGGTGGGGGGAATTTCCGACCCCCCCCCCCCCCCCGCGATTGGGGCATGCTCCCCCCTTATGCCTGCGACCCCATAGGGCCCCCAAAATGGGCATGTTCGGGGGTCCCATTGACTTCCATTGAGTTCGAGGTTCGGGCCGAACATGCCGAACATCGGGCCCATGTTCGGCCTGTTCGGCCCGAACCCGAACATCCAGGTGTTCGCCCAACACTGCCTCCAACCAGCATCTCTCACTTTTGACTTGCCGTCATTTTACCAGTGAGTCAGACGGGAAGAGGAAGCTTCTATGTTGGAGACGAGTGGAGATGTGAGCGACTGGCAGCTGCTATTCCACATCCTCTGCTTGTGACTCTGCAATGCTGCCCAAGTCCATAGCCGCTGGTCACAACGCCAACATGCAGACAGAGCAGGGCAGCTGCTGCACAGGGGGTTGGCAGCAGAGTACCGCGGTGAGGCACTCGCCTCATCTCCCTGCAAAGCAGCATTTGCATACTTGCAAATGCTGCACCAGTCTAGCCTGCTGCATTGGTGCCCTTGCTCCTGTGGTGCCCTAAGCTATGGCCTAGATGGCCTTGGCCTAAAGCCGGGCCTGATCACTCCCTGAG
The DNA here is from genome assembly GCF_040937935.1 of Hyperolius riggenbachi. NCBI lineage: Eukaryota > Metazoa > Chordata > Amphibia > Anura > Hyperoliidae > Hyperolius > Hyperolius riggenbachi. The sequence continues at coordinate 44,459,975 of NC_090649.1, read as the reverse complement.
CTGTGCACATTTATTTCATAAATGTGTAGGCAGACCCACGTACAGCCATTGCAATGAGCAACACTGTATAGGGAATTTCAATGGAACCATGCATGGCTGCCGTAGCAGTTTGCCTTGGCTCCAGAAGTACAACAGCTCACACTACTGGTTAGGTGATCACAGCAGAACTAATAGCTTGGTTAGATCCTACATTTGGGATGCTAATTCGGATTCCATGGAATTTAAATTTCTGCATTTGTGTGGAAATACTGCATTACCGCAACTCTGTAATGTTAACCCAATCACAGAACTCCGATGCTACCGAGTATTCCTGAGTCTTTTTATCGGCCTAAAATTTCTGTGACAGTCCAAATACGGCGGTAAAATTCTGCATTCTCTGATTGGTCCAATACTTGCGAGTCAACTCATAAGTATTTGGCCAATCAGAGAAAACAAAAAAAAAATTCCCCAAAAAAAGACTCCTTGAAATCAGTGATTGGCATTGGCAGAAATCGTAATTTCTGCAGAATTGGAAATCGGCACATACTGGGGTTGATTCACTATAACAAATAGCGTGCCTTATCAGAGTTAACATGCTTTATCAGAGTAGCATAGCGAGCGCTACTAACTTATGCCTGCTAATTGGCAATGACGAGAGCTCCACTCCTCTTGCCCTGAGCCCCTGCGGGTCCAATCACTTTAAAGGACATTATCCCCGTACTTTGATTGGCCCAATAGGCTGCCTGTCACTTGACAGGAAACTTGACAGGCAGCCTATTGGGCCAATCAAAGTGCGGGGATAATGTCTTTTAAAGGTGAGAGCTCTCGCCATTGCCAATTAGCAGGCATAAGTTCATAGCGCTTGCTATGCTACTCTGATAAGGCACACTAACTCTGCTAAGGCATGTTAACTCTGATAAGGCACGCTATTTGTTATAGTGAATCAACCCCACAGTGTTAGTAAATGTAAGCCAGAATGTTCAAAGGCAGTTCATAAATATATCAGGATGCAGGGTTGAAATTCTTAAGTGAAATAATTGAGCCCAGGGCAGGATTTCTGGAACAGCTACACCGGTGTGTGACCAGGGCAATTGCTGCCCAAGAAGGAATGTGAATGAGGGAGAGGGATTTTCAACATGGAAAAAACTGCAAACAGCAAAGCAGGGACGGATCTAGGGGGGGGCAAGCGGGTCTCTTGCCCTAGGCGCAATTTGTTGAATTCTTAAAAAGGCGGGAAAATTTGGATGGGGAATGGCAGTTTAAGCGCCAAAACCTGACCTTGCCCCAGGCGCAACTTGAGGCAACTTGGTCTAGATCCGTCCCTGCAGCAAAGGGAGGCTACAAAAGTGGAGCAGCACATTAACCCATTCGCGTTCCGTCGTTTTCACTTGAGAAATGTTTACCTCCCATTCATTAGCCTATAACTTTATCACTACTTATCACAATGAACTGATCTATATCTTGTTTTTTCCGCCACCAATTAGGCTTTCTTTGGGGGGTACATTTTGCTAAGAGCCACTTTACTGTAAATGCATTTTAACAGGAAGAATAAGAAAAAAAACGGAAAAAATTGATTATTTCTCAGTTTTCAGCCATTATAGTTTAAAAATAATACATGCCTCCATAATTAAAACTCACGTATTGTATTTGCCAATATGTCCCGGTTATTGGTTATTACACCGTTAAAATTATGTCCCTATCACAATGTATGGCGACAATATTTTATTTGGAAATAAAGGTGCATTTTTTCCGTTTTGCATCTATCACTATTTACAAGTTTAAAATAAAAAAAAAATATAGAAATATTTCATATTTACATTGATATTTAAAAAGTTTAGACCCTTAGGTAAATATTTACATTTTTTTTATTGTAATGTTTTTTTTTTTATATTAAACATTTTATTTGGATAGTTTTGGGAGGGTGGGAGGTAAACAATAGGTTTATAATGTAAATGTGTGTTGATTTTCATTGTTTTTACTTTTAGTTGTAGTTTTACTTTTTGGCCACAAGATGGCGGCCATGAGTTTGTTTACATGACGTCACTCTAAGCGTAACACACGTTTAGAGCGACGCATGGGGGAGGTAACAGCCAGAAAAGCTGCAGCTTCCGAGAGAAGCTGTCGCTTTTTCAGCGGGGGAGAGGAATCAGTGATCGGGCACCATAGCCCGATTCACTGATTGCCTGGCTAACGAACCGCGGGCCGGGAGCGCGCGTGCACGCGCGCGATCGGCCGCGGGAGTGCGCGGTAGCGTGCATGGTTCCTGGACGTAGTTTCTACGTCCAGGAACCAAAATAGGTTAAAGAGACTCTGTAACAAAATTTTCATCCTTATTTCTTCTATCCTATAAGTTCCTATGCCTGTTCTAATGTGGTCTGGCTTACTGCAGCCTTTACTACGTGGCTGTATTATCTCTGTTATATGATCTAATCTTCTCTCCTCTGTTGGCTCTGTCGGGCTGAGGCACTCAGACTGGAATGTGCAGGGCTGCTTGTGATTGGATAGAAGCTATACACACCCTCTCCAGGCCCCCTGCAGGCTCTGTATGACTCACACACTCTGCTTATGTGAGCCTATCACAAGCTGGTTAGTTTGTTTGTAAACACTGCTTAAAACTGGCAATTACACGCCAGGTTTGCAGCAGAGAGTGGCAGAAACAGCACAGAGGGGAGAACATAATGAACTTTTTGGTATGCTTTTTGTTGTAAGAATTTTAGAGTACAGATTCTCTTTAACCTCCTTAGCGGTAACCCCGTGCTGGACACGGGGTAAGCCGCCGGAGGGTGCCGTTCAGGCCCTGCTGGGCCGATTTTCATAATTTTTTTTTGCTGGAAGCAGCTAGCACTTTGCTAGCTGCGCCAGCACTCTGATCGCCGCCGGCCCCCGCCCGATCGCCGCTATCTGTTGCGGCGCGCGCCCCCCCCCCCCCCCCGACCCCGTGCGCTGCCTGGCCAATCAGTGCCATGGCGACGGGGGAAGCCCTCCAGGAAATCCCGTTCTTTGAACGGGATTTCCTGATCGGAGATCGCCGAAGTCAATCAAAGCGGGCGGGGGGATGCCGCTGAGCAGCGGCTATCATGTAGCAAGCCCTGGGCTCGCTACATGATTTAAAAAAATAAAAAAAACTGCTGCGCTGCCCCCTGGCGGAATTTTTCATACCGCCAGGGGGGTTAGGAGGGAAACTTCTGCAAAGGAGAGCTGTACATGGTCATAAAATCCAAGAAGAAAAGTTGACTGTGACAGCAGAAAATGTTTTGTTCTATGAGATTAGTAAAATGTAGAATAGGGTTTCATCAAATAGAGTTATAGCAGATAAATCACACATTTTCAAAAGACTAGGGACTTTTTTTTAATATATAAAAGGGAACACTACCTACATTTTATAAAAGGGAAAACTACCTACATTTTTATTAACAAACTACAGAAAGTTAATCCAAGGAATTTTTCCTGATTGCTCTCTAGGGCCAGGGAAAGTTTGATTTTTAACCTAATCTTAAGGCCAACTGTCACTTCACCTTTACTTTAATCAACTGGGGTTTTCCAGAAGCAGAAAATAAAAATGTTTATTAGTATTTTGCTTTATTGTCCCAGCTTGATAGAGATATGTTTTTTTCAGTCTGACTATATTGCATATCTTCTGGCAGAGAAAGTTCAAAAAGAGATTGAGCGTGTTATCGGCACAGCTCAGCCACAAGCAGAGCACAGGAAGGAGATGCCGTATACCGACGCCGTCATCCATGAGATACAGCGGGTTGGGGACATCGTACCTGAAGGTGCTCCACACGAAACTACTCGAGATATCACCTTCAAGGGACATTTCATTCCAAAGGTCTTGCAAATTTTATTTTTGATATCTAAAAAGCTATCAAGTGTATGTGACATTTGGTCCAAAGGCTGTTATAAATTTAGATCAATTTGGTTCAATTGCAGTTTTGGCACTGTTTGAGGAACCAAATGGTTTCTGATGCCTAGATCACCTAGTGGTGGTGGTGGTGGGTGGTGGTGGGGGGGGGGGGGGCGTGTTACTTGGGTAGTTAAAAAAAAGAATTTGGTAGAGACCTACTGCTAAATGATTTTGATCTACTAGTAGACCACTAGTAGGGATGGCAATGCTTAGTAGCAGGGCAGGGACAAGGTTCTCCAGCACCCAAGGCTGAGACACCAAAGTGTGCCCCTTCATCCCTCCCACCCCAGCTGTCACACACTGATTGCTATTAGACTAAGAGGGCCACAGGGCCCACAACCTCCCTAACACCTTAATATCTAGTTATCTGGCTTGCAGTCACTGCTATGTATCCCCTTTTCTTATTTCTTTCTGCTTCATACACAATTAGGAATGACAGCTGAATGAATTGTGCGCCCCCTGCTACACTGCGCCCTGAGGCTTGAGCCTCTCCAGCCTATGCCTCGGCCTGGCCCTGCTTAGTAGTACTCATGGAGAAGCATGTGATCAGTTTGATCAGCTGATAGATTTGTAAGGTTCTGATTTGCTGTGATGACTTCCTGGTTTAACACAGAATCATGACCAGCAAATCAGAACCTTATAATTCTATCAGCTGATTAAATGGATCACATGCTTCTCCAGGAGTTTCTTAGTCACTAACAAGTATAGTCACTAATTAGTGACACTGATTAGTCATTAATTAGTAAAGGTCGTTTGTTATGTCACATGTCACACACACACCAAAAAAAAGTGAAAATGTGAAGACAACTACAGGATCACCGCTGCACCAATCTCACAAAAAAATCTTCCTTGTGTTGGATATAACTCAGGCACCTGTAGGGCAATTTTTAATTAATTCAAACCAAATTTGCTGACTTACCTTAGTTTTTGACTACTCTCCAGTGATATCCACTTCTGTTAAAGATGAGCTGTTAGCCATACTATCTCAGAAAAAAACAAAATTTTTATTTCAGTGAGTTTTATATAGTAAATAAAGAGAATTCTGTGTCTGTCAGTTTCCATCTTAGAATCCCTGTGTCTGAAGCCAATCCTGATGTAATTTCCTCCCTTACTCTGTTTTCTCTCCTTTGCCTAATTGTGTATGCATTGCCCGCCCTCCTCTCAGTTGTCAGTCACTCCCACACAGCTCTGCAGCTGCGTGCATCCTCACAAATCATTGTGTGACTATGCAGACATGGTTCAATTCATCTGTACTGATCGGATTTCAGCTGAGTCACTTTCTCAGCTTCTCAGCACAAGAAATATTGGCCAATCAGAGAGGAACAGAGGTGTGGGATGGGGAAACCGGGTGTGAAAGAAACTTTAGCCAATCTGGCTGCATTACCAGTAGTCATGTATGAGGAGAACAGGGGAAGAAAAAAAAACAACCAGCATGCACTGCAACTAGTCTTTTGCGGCAGATGTACCAAATAAGAGTCAGGGGACCTGGTAAATGATATTCTATTAAGAAGAAAATTAAGAGAGATTTTTAACTTTTGGATTGCCTGATTAGCATCCTTACTATTTGTTTACCATATAAAAATAGAGAATTTTTATTTTATTTTATGCCTAACAGGTACTCTTTAACCTTTTGCCCACTGCGTCACGCCGACAGGACTGCCTAACGCCGATCCTTGGGGCCTGTTTTGCAGGAGATTGCGTGCGCTGATGCACACGCATCTCCGCTTGGTAAGAGGAGCTCTGCTCTGCCTTCAGCCTTCCAGCGCTGATCGCCGCTAGGAGACTGTTTGAGTACGGTTTCACCGTCTAATCACCCCGCACATCGCTGCAATCTAAGGCATTGCTGTACTGGGGACAGCCGTGTGATACGGCTGTCCCCTCCAGTGGCTTAGGGTTGATCGGCTGTCATAGGCTGAAGCCTAGGACAGCCGATCACAGTAATTGGCTGGTGGGGGGAGGGAGGGGGGGACTAGTAGAAAAAAAAAGGAAATTTACTAGTAAAAAATAGAAATAAATATTTACAAAAAATAAACATTTGGGGGGATCACTTGTGTGCTGACATATGCGGCCCTGCAGTGAACCCTTAAAGCTGCAGTGGCCAATTTATTGTAAAATGGCCTAGTCTTTAAGGGGGGTTTAAAACTGTGGTCCTCAAATGATTAAACATTTGTAGTTCAGGCCCTATTTGTGCTGTTCATCTGCAATTTAATGCATTCTTTTCTCTTCTAGGGCACAGCTGTGTTCCCATTGCTGTACTCTGCACTGACAGATGAAGCTTACTTTGAAAAGCCTCATGAGTTCTACCCAGAACACTTTCTTGATGCACAAGGACATTTTAAAAAGGTTGAGGCCTTCATTCCATTCTCTATAGGTAAATAAGAATAATGTTTAATGGGGTTTTCAGTGGCCAAACAACATAAAGCAAAGTCCCCATTATCCAAAACACAGGCAACCTAAAGTTTCAACCAAATGGCATGCCTAGGAGGATAATGGGGACTTTGTTTGGGGGGTTGGCAGGCATTAAAATACTCACTGAGCCTCCCACGACATCCTGTAGCTACTAGTGGGCTCCTGGCAGATTCAGGCATCTGTGCAGGGCTCCCAGTGTGCCATGTGACCCAGTGGCGTATCTAGGCAAGACAGCACCCATGGCAAATACTAAAGTGCAGAGAGTGTCATAAATAAAAGTAAGTAAACAGCACACTGAGATAAGGCTAAGGAATGTGTGAATGACAGAGCTGAATGGATGTGAGATCTTGTAACCTCCAGACCAGGAGCATCTGCTGCTATCTCCGGGGACTGAGACATGGTAGGGAGTGAGGGAAAACTTCGGAGCTCACCTCTCAATAGCTTGTAATGTAGATATAAGACAAAGGCTGAGACGGGCAGGCTACTGGATGAGTGTTACTCCCTTAGACTCTGGAATGCTGTCAGCAGCACTGCGCCCCCCTGATGATTGAAGAGGGAGGTCGCCTGGGGCACGTGTCATGCCTGCATCCCTCCAGATACGCATCTGATGTGACCCAATGCTGGTCAGGTGACACACTGAAAGCCATCAGGAGCCCAGGAGCGGTGAGAAATGTATGCAACCTTTGGCCAGATTAGTAGACTGATTCTCAGGTGAAATCCCTAGATTGGGTTGATTGGTGGTGGATAGAGAGTGTGTCACTAGAGGCATTTGATTTGGTGCCTGAAAAGAAGAGTACTCCCACCTATTTGCCACATGTCCCTGTCTCTGGGCCAGGTCACTGCTGGTCCCGGTGTCTTTTTCACTTCCTGTCTCCGGGCACCTGTGTGATGTAATGCAGGGGACAGACACTAGGGGCCTCTAGTGGTCACAGCACCCCTAGTGTCTCTCCCCTACATTACACTACACAGGCGCAGAGAACAGGAAGTGAAGAAGAATAGTCGGCAGGGAGAAGACCAGCACCAGCAGACACTGGGACTACAGGGGCGTGGTGAACAGGTGAAAACTATGGGGGCTATTGGGACCCTGGCAGGCACACAGGTTTTCAAAGATTTCATGCTGAAATTGGTTAAAAAATCTGTGGGCAGGGTGTGGAGGCAATCAAGAAGATTCTCTCTCTGATCAGAAAATGATTGAAGAGAGATCTATCTGCTGGCCATATCGAGCAGTGCATAGCCACGTTAACCACTTCAGCCTTCAGTCGTTTTTCACCTTATGCATCAGGGCAATTTTCACCTCCCATTCATTTGCCAATAACTTAATCACTAATTATCACAATGAATTGATCTATATCTTGTATTTCCTGCCACCAATTAGGCTTTCTTTGGGTGGTACATTTTGCTAAGAATTATTTTTTTTCTAAATGCATTTTAACAGGAATATTAAGAAACAAATGGAAAAAAATTATTATTTCTCAGTTTTCGGCCATTATAGTTTTAAAATAATACATGCTATGATAATTAAAACCTATGTATTTTATTTGCCCATTTATCTCAGTTATTACACTAGTTAGATTATGTCCCTATCACAATGTATGGCGCCAATATTTTATTTGGAAATAAAGGTGCATTTTTTTAGTTTTGCATCCATCACTATTTACAAGCTTATAATTAAAAAAAATATTAGTTGTATACCCTCTTCATATGCATATTAACCTCCTTGCCGGTTTTCCCGACCTGAGCTCGGGGTAGAAAAAACAAGCTATTAGCGGTGATCCCGAGCTCAGGTCGGGGTATGCATTGCAGAGCCTTACTTGTGGTTGTGGAGTCCCGCGCGCGATCTCGCTGCACAGCGGGACTCCAGCCTCTCTCCCCGGCAGTGTGGGGTCTTTCCCTGGCCGCCGGGATCCCCCATGTCCCCGCTATTCTTCCGGGGACCCGGCAGCCAGTTGGAGCAGCGCAGCCGTGGTGGTGGCAGCAGAGCGGTGGTGGCAGCGTGACGTCATCGGGGGGCGGGGCTAATATTGAAAACGAACTTCTTTATATTAGAGAAATATAGAGAAGTTCGTTTATATGTATATTAGCGCCATCTTGTGGACAAAGAGAAAACTGCAGCACAGGAGCCCAGGAAGGTGATTTTTTTTTTATTTTGCTGCAGATCTCACTGCCAGAATGATTTTTTTCAGGTTTTAGGGTCTGAAAGAGTGAAAAAAAAATTGCACCGCTTTTAGACCCTAAAATCTGGAAAGAATCAGACCGCCAAGGAGGTTAAAAAGTTCAGACCCTTAGGTAACAATTTTTTTTTTTTTAATTGTAATTTTTTGTATTTTTTTTTTTTTTAAGTTAAAAATGTTATTTGGGTATTTTTTGGGTGTGGGAGGTAAACAGTTCATTTTAAATGTAATTTATTGTGTTTTTTTTGTGATAAAATGTATGTGCATGTAGTTTTACTATTTCACCACAAGATGGCCACAATGATGTTTTTGTTTTTCTATCCTGTGAGCGAGCACGTTTGCTTACAGGAACTATAAGGAGGACGTGATTATTTTATTTTTTTTCCAGAAAGACCGCAGCCTCTGATGAGAGGCTGTCGGTTTTTCTACTGAGGACTTAGATCAATGAATGGAAACTATGTTCCCATTCATTAATCTCCGGGCTAACGGGGGGCAGCACGGGGGCGCACATGCATGCACGCGGGAGCACGCAGCACTGCAGCAGCAGCCTTTTGGACGTGAAAGTCACGTCCAAAAGGCTAAAATGGTTAAGATCAGTAGTTAAATGGGGGTTTGGGAACCATGGCAGTTAATCGTGGATTACAAATGTTACATGGAGTACCTGACAGATGATTTTGCTGATGAAACTCTGTAATAAACTAATGCCTAATACACACAATGAGATTTTCTGGCAGATTTACTGCCAGATCAATTATTTCCAACATGTCTGATCTGATGTCCGACCGATTTTCAGATTGGACATGTTGGAATTAATTAATCTAGCAGTAAATCTGCCAGAAAATCTCATTGTGTGTACCTAGCATTACATGAGAATGCCTGATGAACACTATTCTATTATTTGCAGTCTAATTGTAAAACGCCAACAAATATTAGGGCAGATGAAATGTGTCTCTACCTAATTATTTTAACAGTTGTCTATTAAGCTTTTGAAAAACGCCTATTGACCACTCATGAATGACTGTCAGTGGTTTCACACGTTTTAATTACACCAGAGAGGAAATGTGTGCATCAACCAAGTGAACCTGACAAATCTGGCTTTGCAAATTTGGCCTATTGGCTAATCACGAGACATTGCTCATGCAAATATGCATTTGCTTTCGCATGGCTAAATATGCAGGGTCAAAAACCAAAACCGCAAAACAATCGTCCTGCGGGAATTAGTTCATGCTACATAGCACTATCCAGGGGCGCCACGAGGAGGCTCCCCATTGCCCCCATACAACCGGGGGGCCACGGGGGTCCCAGGCTCTCTCACCGCCTGGAACCCACACAGCGGCACCCCGGAGGGGGAGGCTGGGGGGTGCAGGCGATCTCCCCAGCGTGGCCAGCACCGGGAAGAGCCGCCCACATACATAGTGCTATGTTGCATGAACTAATTCCCGCAGGGCGATTGTTTTGCGGTTTTTGGTTTTTGACCCTGCATATTTAGGCATGCGAAAGCAAATGCATATTTGCATGAGCAATGTCTCGTGATTAGCCAATAGTAGTGTTGGGCGAACACCTGGATGTTCGGGTTCGGGAAAGTTCGCCGAACATGGCCGCGATGTTCGGCATGTTCGGGCCGAACCCCGAACTCCCCGAACATCCCACTTTTGGGGGCCCTATGGGGTCGCAGGCATAAGGGGGGAGCATGCCCCGATTGCGGGGGGGTCGGAAATTCCCCCCACCCCCTCCGCTAGCGCTCCCCCCTCTGCCCGCTTCCCCATACAAAAGTTTAATGAAGTAAAACAGTACCGGTCCGGTGCGGTGGTAGTGGCTGGGTGGCTGGCAGTGGGCGGTACCGTACTACTGCTGAACCGCCCGCTGCCCGGCCTCCCTCAACGCGTCACTCTCCGGACTCCTCCTCCTCAGTCACTCACTAAACAGTGCCGCCCACTGCCAGCCACCCAGCCACTACCACCGCACCGGACCGGTACTGTTTTACTTCATTAAACTTTTGTATGGGGAAGCGGGCAGAGGGGGGAGCGCTAGCGGAGGGGGTGGGGGGAATTTCCGACCCCCCCCCCCCCCCCCCCCGCGATCGGGGCATGCTCCCCCCTTATGCCTGCGACCCCATAGGGGGGCAGTATTCGGCCGAACAGGGCCCTGTTCGGCCGAACAGGGGCCCTGTTCGGCCCTGTTCGCGGCCATTTAGTAGTTCGGGGCGAACCCGAACTTAAAAGGCCGAACACCATCAGGTGTTCGGCCGAACTCGAACATCACCCGAACAGGGTGATGTTCTGCAGAACCCGAACAGTGGCGAACACTGTTCGCCCAACACTAGCCAATAGGCCAAATTTGCAAAGCCAGATTTGTCAGGTTCACTTGGTTGATGCACACATTTTCTCTCTGGTGTAATTAGCAGCATTGCATTTTCTTTTCTTTGGAGGCAAGTGGTGAGTGGCTTGTTTTAGGAGGTGAGAGCCCTGGAGCAGGCTGTTTGCGCCTGTCCTCCCCTTATGTGTCGCGCCCAGGTCATGCGCATATAGCAGAATGGCAATAGATATCAGAAAAAAAGGGATTGTTGCGTGCACCTTCCGTCCAGTGAATGATTTTATTATCATCAACAGCGACAGCTGATGCTTGAGGATACAGACATCCAAAAACACTGTATGTGTAGCAAAACAGTTCAACCTGATATAAACCAATTCTTACATATCTTCGGTGCAGGTTCAGTGGTACGGGAGGTGGATGCAGGCACTGAAAGGTGGGGCGACGGCCGTTTCGCGTCTGTCTGACGCTTGGTCACGCGTGACCAAGCATCAGACAGACGCGAAACGGCCGTCGCCCCACCTTTCAGTGCCTGCATCCACCTCCCGTACCACTGAACCTGCACCGAAGATATGTAAGAATTGGTTTATATCAGGTTGAACTGTTTTGCTACACATACAGTGTTTTTGGATGTCTGTATCCTCAAGCATCAGCTGTCGCTGTTGATGATAATAAAATCATTCACTGGACGGAAGGTGCACGCAACAATCCCTTTTTTTCTGATATCTATTGCCATATGGTTGTCTTTTCCTCATTTAAGCGGAGCACACGTCTCAGCGACAGAGTCAAACAGACTCCATATCGGTGCAAGCCAGTGTGTTTCAAATTGTTTTTGTGCTGTGTTGACACGCTTACACTCACGCTGTAAGTAAGGGAGTGCCACACTTCATCTTTTCCTTTCCCTGATCATTGCATATAGCAGAATGCAATGGATGTTAAGGTAAGTGCCTGTTTTTAATCTTGGGAGGCGTGTGCGGGCAGCTCTTCCCGGCGCTGGCCACGCTGGGGAGATCGCCTGCATCCCCCAGCCTCCACTTCCGGGGTGCCGCTGTGTGGGTTCCAGGCGGTGAGAGAGCCTGGGACCCCCGCGGTTGTATGGGGGCAATGGGAAGCCTCCTCGTGGCGCCCCTGGATAGTGCTATGTAGCATGAACTAATTCCCGCAGGGCGATTGTTTTGCGGTTTTTGGTTTTTGACCCTGCATATTTAGGCATGCGAAAGCAAATGCATATTTGCATGAGCAATGTCTCGTGATTAACCAATAGGCCAAATTTGCAAAGCCAGATTTGTCAGGTTCACTTGGTTGATGCACACATTTTCTCTCTGTTGTAATTAGGTTTCACACGTTTTGTTCGGGGTTGTCAGCAGCTCAAAAGAGGTTGTCGGAAATCAGATACTAACACATTCTCCAAACTACCATCTGAGCTATCCCTACAAAATAATTTTGCTTTACTCTTTAACCTGTTGTACCCTTTTCCAGGTAAAAGAAGTTGCGCTGGTGAAACCTTGGCCAAGATGGAACTATTCCTGTTCTTCACCTCCTTACTGCAGAACTTCACCTTCCAGGCTCCTCTTGGCACAGAAGTAGACCTTACTCCTGCCCGTTCCAGCACCCATGGACCAAAGCCTCATATGATTTGTGCCATATCTCGCAGCTAATGTGCTCATTCAACCAAAATAATCTTAAAATGGCTCTAAACAAAATACAAAGAAGCAGGCCCGGATTCACATCACAAGAGCCAATAGGCACAGATGTCCTGACACCCTAGACTTTGCCTTCCATGAACCTACTCACCCCCACCAGATTACACCACAAGTGTGTTGGCTGGCCTAGCTGTCATTTCTCCCTTACTTGCCTTGCCCCATCATAGGTTGCTACAGGTGGCCCTTAGTATTACGTAGCCAGAGGTACCCTCAGTATTAAGTAGCTAGAGGTGCCCCCAACTGAAGGGAGATCTCTTCAGCGGAATGCCGAGATCTAGGTAAACTCTGCCTAGAACTCTGCATAGGGAAGGAGGGAATGAGGCACTCAGGTGGAGTGAGCCCCCCTTCCATCATCAGGCGCATGTAGGCATGAGCCTACAGAGCCTTATGGTAAATCCAGCCCTATAAAGAAGATCTCGGAAGAGCAGAGATTGTATGACTTCATGTGTGAGGGCTGGTTCACACTCGGGAGATTCTTCAGCTCTTTGCTGATCCCTGGCGATCAACATAGCGCTGCTACAATGTATGTATCTATGGATATGTTCACACTGCAGCGGTTGCGATTTCAATTAATCGCAAACGTGCTGCATGCAGCAATTTGGGGGCGATTGCTCTGTGATTCTCGTTTTATTTAACAGGAATCACAAGCACAAATTGCGCAGAATCACTATATTTTAGTTAAAATTGTGATTGCGTAGCTGAACGCGATCGCAGGCTAGCGACGCTCTAAGTGCCGAGTGTGAACTAGGCCTGACTGTATTACCTCTACCTTCTTCATGACTTATCAATGACTCTTATCAGGTGTTCCACGAGACTACAGTTTAATTATTTCCACTGACTACTGTGCATATGTAAACAAGGCAGGACATGGACAAAGTTCACTTGCTTTAGAAGATGAACTATGGTAAAATGGGCAGCCTTTAGGCTTAGTTGATTATAGTGGGATAAAACGCTGACAAAACATTCAATAAAAAATGTGTGTACCTACTTTGTATTACCCATTCAGTTACCATATTTGCTTTTGTGCACAAGTAATGTTGTCAGTCAACAAATTACAAATTCACATTCACAGTACAGTTTATTTGCTCTGAAAGCTGCCATTGAATTTTACTGCATAGTTGCTATATTTATACATCAATATATATTCAGTGATCACTTCATAGCTCTCTCTGGTTCTACAATGTGTGCAGTTTGATGTTATTATTCTGCTGGCTGAATACTAATTGTAAGAAACTAAAAGTGTAAACAAAAAATAATGCTATCACCTCTTCAGATGTGGCCAGACGCTTAAAGGATACCCTAGCCCTTTATTAATTCTTTAATTGATGTCGTGTATGTGTGGGAGGTGCACATAGGCTTACTGCACCTCCCATGCCGTGGTGTCAGTCTCCATTCAACTCAAAAAGGTCCCATTTCTAAGTAGTTGTCGGCTGGGGTGGCGTAGGGGCCTTATGTCTGTGGGAGTACATGCGCACTCACACGGGAAGAGGTAGCCGTGGCTTATGGTCACAGGTGCCCAAGCGGACATACTGCGCATGCGGATGCAGTATGGCCAGGTCAGAGGGCATGCACATGGCTATTTCTTCCCCCGGGAGTGTGTGCATACTCCCGCGGACATACTGCTCCTGCACTGACCCTGCTGACCACTGCTTAGGAATGGGATGTTTTTGAGATGAACAGAGACAGGAGCTGCGGTAAGCCTATGCGCACCTCCTCCCCCCCCCCCCCCCCCCCCCACACACACAGGGCATTAAATACATAATTAATTAAGGGCTAAGATATCCTTTAACAAGCTTTCCACTGAAGAACAAAGTGCTGTGTTTAACTGTTTGAATGGTGTTCTGCTGCAATTTTTTTTTTTGTGGGAGTAGATTTCATGCTGTAAATAATCTATTAGAACAAAGAGGAAATGCGGAGTTTCATACCATTTTATGGCAAAGTGAGCCCTAGGCAGTATATAGCAGCTTTGGTTTTCTCTGCTTGCCAGTTGTCCTTTTTTTGGGTAGGTCAAGCGGGTTCAGGGACTCTAAGGGGTTGGAACTCAAATCCATGGATTCCTGATTAGGTCACTTTGTAGGTGATATGACCCTGGGCTTTCTTGAATAAAATGTGAACTGAAGCGAGAGGGATATGGAGACTGACATATTTATTTCCTGTTAAACTGAACCTAAATTGAATGGAAAAAAAAAACAGTTTAACGTACCTCTGGCTTTAACCAGCCCCCTGCAGCCATCTTGTGCCCACGCCATGACAAACCAATCCTCCAGTCCCCCGCTGCAACCCTCTGTCACTTGGATGCATGGCCCTGGTCCACGTTCCTCCAGATGTCGCTTCCATGGACAGGAGAGCTCTGCACACGCACAGTACGCAAAAATCTGTACTGTGCAGGCGCAGAACGCTCCCTGCAATGGGAACGTGATTGAGGCCACACGCGGCCGCGCATACACAGTGGTCATAAACTCACCGAGTCGGCTGGCTGGAAGAGGATCACTTTGGGGGACTGGAGGATCTGTTTGTCTTGGTGCGGACACAGGGTGGCTGCAGGGGACTGGTAGCAGCACCAGGTGAGTTTTTTTTCCATCAGTTTAGGTTCCTTTTAAGCAGGCATGTCATTAGGGCAGGAGATTGGAGGCACTTCCACTGAATATACACCCATGGTGCCCCGGTTGTCGGAGGGGGGCGAGAGTGGGGGGTGCAGGAATGCCGACGCATGTGCCACCAGCATGACCCACCCCACTAGCTGCCAGTGTGACCCACTCTCCCACCTACCCCACCAGTGTGAACCACCAGCATGACCCACTCTCCCTGCCAGTGTGACCCACCCTGCCATCATAACAGTTCTGCATATCACATGTGTGGTAACAGTTTCTGCATTTGACATTTGGGGTAAATGTTTCTGCATTTCACATGTGTGGTAATGGTTTCTGCATTTGACATCTGGGGTAATGGTTTCTGCATTTTATATGTGGTGTAGTGTTTGTTCTATTAGTTACGTTTGGCTACTACTGAGCTGGACCTCTTTTTTCTTTCAGAACTGTTTTAATTCTTCATGGCATTCCACAGATTTTTGCCATATTGACATGATAGCATCACACAATTTCTGCAGATTTATAATTTGTCTGCACATCAGTAATGTGATACCAACACATCATGGAGAAAACATTGCACTATTGTGTGTTTTTTTTTTCCTTTGTGGGTAAAATGCTGCATTATTTATGTGTGTTTTTCAGGAAAAAAACGTTGTCTAATTACTTTTAGGGTCAATTTGCCTAACCGTTTCTGGGAAAAACTCAGGGCCTTTTTGAGTTACACTGTTACAGTTGGCTTTGTCCACGTCACGGCCACACCCATTTTCCCCGATACGCACATAATGGCCACGCCCATTTTCACTGCAGCACGTGCTCTAAATTTCTTGTTAAATCTATTTTTATTGAAATTTTTATCAAGCAGATAATACACACGTTCATTTCACTTATACAGACATTTCAGAACATATTGTATAACAGGTTTGCATATGCGTATTAAGGCATGCAAGTATCAATTAGAGATCTTCAAGGAAGAAGAAGTTATACACCTTGTACCATGGGGCACCTATACATTATGCAAGTATAATTAGTGAAGAAATCTCGCTTAGGGGTGATGTATGTATAATCTTTTTACTTGCAATTAGAGGAAAGAACCTGTGTGCTGCTGTGTGGGGAAGGGGAATTAGGGTAGGAGTGAGATGGGGAGAGGGGTAATGAGGTAAAAGGGGTAGGGAAATGAGAAAGGGAAGAGAGGAGGGGGGTATAGGATTGTATTCAGATGGGGGGGGGGGGGGGGTTGAGGGTAGAGGTTTTAGACCACCTACTGATGATGAAGAGAAAGATATATATATAGTTCTCATGCATACATTAATCCTGTACATATAACATAACCTAAGTTTTGACAAATCTTATGAGCATCTATAAGCAACTGGTGTATACAATCTTTAATGGGCATGTAGTCTCTGGGGACGTTTGCCTTATTTTTTATAATACGTCTAGATAGGGCTGAGTTTCTCTATAATCTAACCAAACAGACCAAATTGAGGTGAAGGAGCTCGGTCTTTCTGGATTTATTTCGGATAGTTCATCCATCCTCATTAATTCATTCATAGCTTCATGCCAGTTTTGTATGGAGGGTGGAATAGAAGTTTTCCAGGTTCTGGCAATGGCTGTTCTTGCGGCTGTCAGGCAGTGTTTAAGGATGCCTTTTTTGATTTTGGCAACAGAGCCTGGGATAAGAGAGAGGACGGCTATTTCAGGAATACACTCAATCTCAACTAATGTCATCGCTTTATATATATTGAATACTTTCTCCCAGAAGGGGTGTATTAAGGAGCACTCCCACCAAATATGAAAAGGAGAGCCTGTTTCCTTCTCACATCTCCAGCAAAGGTCTGAAATATCAGGAAACATTTGTTTTAATCTTGTGGGACATCTGTACCATAGTGCTATAATTTTATAGTTTCGCTCTTGTAGTATATTGCATACTGAGAGGGAGTGTGTAAGAGAGAAAATTTTTTGCCAATCCTCCGGGGAGAATTGTTTACCTATGGCTGTTTCCCAGTAAGATGTGAATTGTGGAAGGCCTTTGTGAACAGATGTTCTTAGTAGATCATAGGAGAGAGATAGTAGATGCTCTGGCTAATTATGAGCAGAGTATAGTTGTTCAAATTTCGTGAGGGCTCTGTCAGAATATCCAAGAGCTTTGCAGGACTGTAAGATCCCTTTAACTGTCTATACAATAACCAATTTTGATTGTCGAAGGAGATTATGTTGGGACTAGAGTGTATTACCTCTTTGATTATAGGCCAGTCCTCTCTATTCCATTGAAATATCTGTTGTTTTTTGTTCCCTTCCGTAAATAAGGGGTTCCCAAATAGGGGCATCAGGGGACTAATTGGGGGGGCTAGATGAAGATTAGTTTGAAGCTGTCTCCAGCATTTCAGTGTATGTTTACTTAGATAAGGGATGTCTAGGTTCAGAGGTTTTATATGGTTGGGGATCCAGGGAAGAGTTTTTAGGCTGTAGTTAGAGATGGCCTCCTCAAAGTATGTTTCCCTCCTATTGGCTTTGGAAAAGTTCCATTCAATAATCCTGGCCAGATGTGCCGCCTTGTAGTATAGGTGAAGGTCTGGTAGTCCAAGGCCTCCTTTCTGTTTGGGTCTGGTCAGTAATATATATTTTATACGTGGTCTACCTGGAGACCAAATAAATTTAGTCACCAGTGATTTTAGAGATTTAAAAAAGTCCGTGGGAAGAGTAATCGGGATTGTTTGGAATTTATATAATAGCTTGGGGAGTGTATCCATCTTAATAATATTAATTTTGCTTGTGAGCGACAGGGGCAGGCCTGACCAGGATTTAAGTTGGGTTTGGGTATCTTTGAGCAATGGGACAAAGTTAAGGAGGTAGAGCTTATTCAGGTCCTTCAGGATCTGAACTCCTAGATATTGTATTGCCGAGTCCTGCCATCTAAATTGGAAGGAGGAGCTCAACACCTCCTTGGTGTGTGGATGAGGAGAAATGTCCAGGGCTTCAGTTTTTGATAGATTTTTTTTAAAGTTACTAAGTTCTCCAAATTCCTGGAATTCTTTTAGGACAAGTGGGAGGGATGTAATTGGTTGGGTTATATATATTAATAAGTCGTCAGCATATAGTGCTACTTTATGTGTATCCCTCCCAATTGTTACTCCATGGACTCCAGAATTTAGTCTTAAGGCGTTAGCTAAGTGTTCCATTACTAGAACATAAAGTAGAGGGGAAAGGGGGCAGCCTTGGCGGGTGCCGTTTTGTATCTGAAAAGGTTCGGATAGTGTGCCATTTATTCTTATTCGGGCGGAGGGGTTTGTATAGAGGGCCATGATTCTGCCTATGAAGGTTTCACCCAGTCCTATTTGTGACAGGGTGGCCTGGAGGAACCTCCAGTCCACCCTGTCAAAGGCCTTCTCAGCGTCAACACTCAAAAAACATGTAGGAATGGAGTGAGATTGTACATATGAGATTAAGTTCAGAGTTTTAGTAGTATTCATTCTTGATTCTCTTTTAGGGATGAATCCCACTTGGTCTCCGGACACTAGCTTGGGGAGAAATTGTTGGAGGCGATTAGCTATCATTTTTGAGTAGAGTTTCACATCCACATTGATTAGGGAGATTGGGCGGTAATTGCTACATGAAGAGGGGTCTTTGCCCTGCTTGTGTATTACTGATATGTGAGCTTCCAGTGCCTGTTTAGGGAATGGGAAGGAAGGATATATGTTGTTACAGGATTCTAGGAATGGGGATGAGAGATAATGTTTGAATTGTTTATAGAATCTGGCTGTGAATCCGTCTGGACCTGGGCATTTACCTGCTGGGGTGTGTTTTAGGGCATGTGAAAGTTCCTCTTCAGAGAAATCTTTCTCCAGTTCCAATTTTTCTATTTCAGAGATAGTTGGAAGAGCTATTTTATTAATATAGGTATGTAATTTCTCTGATATTTGTTCCTGGGTTAGATCTTTTAGATTATCAGGGATATTATATAAGGTGTGATAGAAGTCTCGGAAAGCAGCAGATATTAATTTGGGACTATGTGTAAGGGACCCTTGTTTGGTGTGTACTGATCGAACATAGGTATTGTTAGATCTAGGGTGTAATTGAGATGCTAAAAGTTTGCTGCATTTACCTCCCTGCTCAAAATATAGTCTTTTAGTTTTGTCTCTTGCAGTAAGAAATTGTTTGTCTATTAATAGCTTTAATTGAGTCCTGCAATTCGACAGGGATATTGCAGTTTGTTCTGAGAGATTTCGTTTATGGATAAGTTCCAGTTGTTTTATCTGGGTAAGAAGGTTTGCTAGCAAAGATTTGTCCTCTTTTTTTGATCCTGGACCCATGTTTGATGAATACCCCTCTTAAGGTACACTTGAGGGCCTCCCATTTAATTGGAGCGGACGTGGTATCTCCTGAATGGTCTTGTGTGAAATGGTTGATGGTGGACTGAATTTCACCAACACATTGTGGGTCTTTTAATAAATTTTCATTCAGTCTCCATGACCATTGAGGGGCAATGGTGTTAGTCAGTTGGAATGATAGAAAGATGAGGGAATGGTCGGATAGTAGTATAGAACCTATGTCTACTGCTGGGTAGAGGTCTAGTATGGAAGCAGGAGCAAAGAGGTAGTCCAATCTTGAATATGATTTGTTAGGATTGGAATAATAGGTGTAATCTCTTGTGAGTGGGTTTAGGATTCTCCATACGTCTAGTAGGCCAAGCTGATTAATTTTCTTTTTGAAATAGTGTATGGCCCCTAGTGAAAGAGAGTGTCTCCCACATGATGTGTCTACTTTGGGGTCTAGTGGGAAGTTTAAGTCTCCTCCAAATATAACGGTTCCAGAGGCAAAGGATGTAACTCGGTTAATGAGAGTAATAGCAAATGAGATCTGGTCAGTGTTTGGGAAATATGTATTTACTAGGGTATATACATTTCCATAGAGGGACATTTTAACCAAGGCATATCTGCCATTAGGGTCTATTTGATGTTCTAAGATGGTGACTGGAAGTGTTTTATGAAATGCTATAGAGACTCATTTGGTTTTGGAATCTGGGTTAGTGCTGTGAATCCATAGATGGTAATTCCCTCTGTCTAGGACCGGGGTTTGTGTGGATTTAAAATGTGTCTCCTGTAGGAATAGTATTTGGGAGTGGGATTTGTGCATAAAGTTTAATATGTTTGAACGCTTGTTAGGTGCATTGATGCCCTGTACATTATAAGAGTAGGTTTTAATTCTGATGGGTGTGGCCATTTAACGTGTTTAAAGGTATATGGTTTAATCTGGTGGTGGTTTGACCTCTGGGGTTAGGGATAGGGATGGGGGGGGGGGGATAACAGGTTAACCTGCATGCCTGGATAAGGTTTCCCCAGGCTTGTGGGTGAATGTGGAGAACCGTGGTGTGCCCTGTTAGGACCATGAGCTAGCATTAACCTCTAGCGCAACAGTTTAGTATATAAAAGCTAACATTTTGCTTGAGAACGAACAGCAATTAGGAATTGGTTTTAAAACATTACAACGTCATAACCTTAAACTAACCATAGTGGAGCTTGTATCAGCAGAAGAAAAAGAGTAAATAACAGATATACTTAGTTGAATTCTGAGCGATTTAGCTTATACTTGACCTTTGGTATATTAGAGATGCATTGTATAGACTTTATCAGTATTGTTAATACTGCAAGATGGCCAGTGTAGCTATCTTATGCACTGAATTTTAAGAGTATAGGGTCAAGTCGATTAAGCTAAAGCCATCAGAGAGAAAATGTAACGAGTCTACAAGTATAGACCCAAGCAATGGGTATCATGGACCTGCGGTATTGTTGCGATTCTTCTGCCTCCTCTGTCTTCGAGATTGAGTGGCTTGCCACCTCTCTTTACGAGGGAGAGGGCTTAATGGGTTGGTGGAGAAGGGACAGTTTGGAAGAGTGATCTTTGGGAGTTCTGTCACTTCCAGAAAGTTAGGCAGGTCGCCTATATTTTTGAAAATTGCCGTTTTCCCGTTATGGGTTACAATGAGCTGGAAGGGGTACCCCCATTTTTTTATGTCTCTTTCTTTAAGGGCTTCAAGGAGTGGTTTCAAAGCCCACCGTAAGAAAAGAGTTTGTCTAGAGAAGGCTGGTAGGAGCTGTATGGTGTCTTCATTAAATAAGATGGCATCTTGTGCTCTGGCCGCATTCATAATGTCATCTTTAACTTTAAAGAAGTGGACTCGTACGATGATGTCCCGTGGTCTGGTTAAGTCAGTGCTTTTGGGGCCTAAAGCTCTGTGGGCCCTGTCTATTTCTATCGGGTCCGGCTTCTGCAGTAGTTGCTGAAATATTTTCTGTACTGCCTTTTCCACGTCTTTAGGTTCCACTGTCTCCGGAACTCCTCTAACTCTTATATTGTTCCACCTGTTGCGGTTCTCCATGTCATCCATATGAAATATGAAATTCTGCTGTTGATCGGCTTGAGCTGCAATGGCTTTTTGGTGAGTGTCCAGTCTGGCATTTATTTTGTCAATAGAAGTTTCAATTTCTTCCACCCTATGTCCAATATGTGAAATTTCTGATTTGAGGGACTGTGTTTCTTTTTTGTAGGTGTTTTCAAGCCTAGAAGTGAAGTGGTTAAAGTCCTTAATGGTGGGTAATGAGCGGATGTATTCTTTTAAATCTGCCATATCAGATCTTCCTGAGCCTCTTGATGCTCTTGAAAGGTGTTCTGAGCCGCTTTGTGAACTATCAGAGCGTCTACTCCGGGACCCCCAGCTGTCCTGTCTGCTGTATTTGTATGCCCTCTTGCTGGCTGGTAGTGGGGCTTCTTCTTCCGAGGGGGATGAGCCCGGTGAAAGGCTGCCTCGTGACCTTGTCTGCTCATTAGGTATTAAATGAGGTGATGTGGGGCCTTGGTTAATGTTGTCAGCGACTGTGTAATCGCTTAGTCTCGGGGGTGGAGTGTTGCGGACAACCGCATTAGAATGCGGCTGTGATGGCTGTGAGAGGCCGAGAGGGTCTGGATTGTGGCCTACCTTATGTGGTAGCTTCTGGGAGCGGTGTTCCGGGTCTGATGTCGGGGAATCAGCGTTCCCGGGAGTCCTTTCACTCCTCTCTGGTAGGCTTACTGTGCCCGGTGAGCGGCTTCTCTGGTTGTATTCCACAATAGGCTGTTGCGCAGCTGAGGGCTGGGCGCCATGCTGCAGCTCTTTCTGAGGAGCGGGCACCATCTTGGAGGCTTTGGATTTCCCTGTGCCAGGTTTCTGCTTGAATAGCTCCGGGATTGTGCTTGCTTCGGCAGTCCGGAGGTCTTTGGCAGATGCAGTCTGCTTTCGCCTAGACATTCTGGTGGTTTAAAAAGTTATTCTGCTGTTCGTTCTGTTTTATAGCCCTGTGTAGAGCGGGAGCTCTTTAGGTCTAGCTGCTCATGTCTCCGTGGCTAGCCACGCCCCCCGCTCTAAATTTCTTCTTGGTGCCCTTGGCATGTCCTTGGCGTTGCTAAGATCTTTAAGGATCCTAGCAAGGATCCTACCTCCCCCAGGCCCCCAAGTGCAGCAATTATTCATTCCCTGTTATGCAGCACAGTGACCCCCCCTCGCTCCTTTCCATGATAATTGTTGTGGCCAGGACTTGCTTTCTTGTCATTTCCTTTCCCCAAAGTGTCTCTTACCACTGGGTAAATTGCTGTAAATGGGAATGTCACTATTAGTACACACATAACTCAGTGTGCTCAGTGTTGCCTGTGACTCATGTATAAGTCGGCCCCTATACTTTTATGTAGTGAATCAGATGTAGACTGTAGATGATTTCGAGACTTACACTCGAGTATATGCAGTTAATCCTTGCACATTTTGAGCTTCTTTTCTCCTTGTATTGCATATTGCCCCTGGTTTCCCAGATTGCACTGGTAGAATAAGTTCAGCATTATAGACAGCATTGGCTAAACATCACTGGGAGGGCAGAGCAAGATAAGCAAGATAAACATATAGAGCAAGATATACATTTGAAAGAGCTGTGCGCTAATTTAGGCGCAATGTTAAATAACAATAATGGTAAATAACAATTTAATAGCGGTAACAGAATATTGGTAGATTTACCGGTAGAGTTTAGTATAGTGATAAGCACACATTTTGCATAATCGTAATTACGCAATTACGAAGCAAAATCCTAAGGCGAAATTTTGAGAAAAGTCATATTTGATTTTCCCTGTAACAGTAATTTGTAACCACATAATTTTGTGCAAACTTTAGTCCTTAATAGAAAAGCCCCATTTTTTTAAAAAGACCTTGTAGTTTTTGAGAAAATTGAACATTTAAAAAGTTTTGAACTTTTTTTTTACTTGTTCTTACTATTGCTGTTAATATTCATAACAGTTTTGATGACAATAGAATGTATGGGGGCTTTGCTATTAACCGCTTAAGTCGGCAAAAAAGTATGTTAAATTATAAATGGATTACATAAAACCAATTGGATTTCCAAATCATAACTATGCATGGCTGTAATTGTGAAAATGTATGCAAGATTTTACATAATTAAAATAAGCCAATTATGATTATCACAAGTTTAGTTACTAACTGTTGGTGAACTGAGTATTCCTGCAGAGAAAAATAATGGCCATAACACACATACCCATCCACACACACACACATAGAGCCTCACTCTGCCCTTCCTTTGCTGTCCTACGTAGGCTAGCTGTAATCCTCCTGGCAGCAGGAGGGTTAGAGTTACATCCTGCCTGTGTGTGCTCCTTCCCTCCCTATCTACTGCATGTGAGAATAACTGCAGAGGTGTTAAAGACTGGAGTGATAAGACAACACTCTCACTGTGAAAGCGTATCACTACATGTTAATTAGGGATGCTCATTCGGATTTTGCAGCATTGAAAATTTTGCACTTATGATCGGAAATCCGCATTTTCAATAGAAACTCGGAAAATATAAGCTTGAAAAATCAGATTTCTGCGAAAACACTGCATTACCGTAATTCGGTAATTTTAGCCCAAACACAGAACTAGGAAGCAATGGACCAATCAGAGAATGCAGAGTCAACTCGGAAGTATTTGGCCAATCAGAAAATGCCAAAAATGATTAAAAAACACTACTCGGAAAACGAAACTCGGGACTCGGATTTCTATGGAATTACGGAATTACTGCATTAATGCAACTCGGTAGTTTTAGGCCAATCACAGAACTCAGAAGCATTGGACCAATCAGAGAATACAGAGTCAACTCAGAAGTATTTGGGCAAAAAATTACCCAAAAAATACTCCGAAATTGAAAATCGGAAATCCGCAGAATCGGTAATCATCGACGGAAATCGGAATTTCAACGGAATCAGAAATCGGCATTTGTGACTATCCCTAATATTATAATATTATTATTATTACTAGTAAAAAGTCCTGGCCGTTAAAAAACGGGGTGCTAGGCCATGGCCGGTTTCCCCCGCAACAGACGCATCCCTCTCGCCCATCCCCCATTACTGTCTGTAGTATCCACTTGCCGACCGCCCCCAGCCGCTGGGCGGCGGCAAAGACTGGGCCCAAACGACCGCAATACGCCCATCGGCGGGGGCGGCTGCGGGAGTGGCTATGCGGCGATCGCGTCATTCGTGACGCGATCAGCCGCCGGGGACTGGCTCCGCCCACCGCTCGTAGTAACCCGCCGGCCGTTCGGAAGCGCCGGCGGGTTACTAGCACCCGGATCGCCGCATTTACATTGTATAATAGGCTTTGTAATGTATACAAAGCCTATTATACTGGCTGCCTCCTGCCCTGGTGGTCCCAGTGTCTGAGGGACCACCAGGGCAGGCTGCAGCCACCCTAGTCTGCACCCAAGCACACTGATTTCCCCCCCCCTGCCCCCTGATCGCCCACAGCACCCCTCAGACCCCCCCCTGCCCACCCCCCAGACCACTGTTTGCACCCAGTCACCCCCCTAATCACCCATCAATCACTCCCTGTCACTATCTGTCAACGCTATTTTTTTTTATCCCCCCCCCTGTCCACTGCCCCCTCCTGATCACCCCCCACCCCTCAGATTCTCCCCAGACCCCCCCCCCAGACCCCCCCCCCCCCCCCCCCGTGTACTGTATGCATCTATCCCCCCTGATCACCTGTCAATCACCTGTCAATCACCCGTCAATCACCCGTCAATCACCAGTCAATCACCCCCTGTCACTGCTACCCATCAATCAGCCCCTAACCTGCCCCTTGCGGGCAATCTGATCACCCACCCACACCAATAGATCGCCCGCAGATCCGACATCAGATCACCTCCCAAGTGCAGTGTTTACATCTCTTCTCTCCTCTAAACACCCACTAATTACCCATCAATCACCTATCAATCACCCCCTATCACCACCTGTCACTGTTACCCATCAGATTAGACCCTAATCTACCCCTTGCGGGCACCCAATCACCCGCCCACACGCTCAGATTGCCCTCAGACCCCCCTTTATAAATTCGCCAGTGCAATATTTACATCTGTTATTCCCTGTAATAACCCACTGATCACCTGTCAATCACCTATCAATCACCCCCTGTCACTGCCACCCATCAATCACCCTGTCACTGCCACCCATCAATCAGCCCCTAACCTGCCCCTTGCGGGCAATCTGATCACCCACCCACACCAATAGATCGCCCGCAGATCCGACATCAGATCACCTCCCAAGTGCAGTGTTTACATCTCTTCTCTCCTCTAAACACCCACTAATTACCCATCAATCACCTATCAATCACCCCCTATCACCACCTGTCACTGTTACCCATCAGATTAGACCCTAATCTACCCCTTGCGGGCACCCAATCACCCGCCCACACGCTCAGATTGCCCTCAGACCCCCCTTTATCAATTCGCCAGTGCAATATTTACATCTGTTATTCCCTGTAATAACCCACTGATCACCTGTCAATCACCTATCAATCACCCCCTGTCACTGCCACCCATCAATCACCCCCTGTCACTGCCACCCATCAATCAGCCCCTAACCTGCCCCTTGCGGGCAATCTGATCACCCACCCACACCAATAGATCGCCCGCAGATCCGACATCAGATCACCTCCCAAGTGCAGTGTTTACATCTCTTCTCTCCTCTAAACACCCACTAATTACCCATCAATCACCCCCTATCACCACCTGTCACTGTTACCCATCAGATTAGACCCTAATCTGCCCCTTGCGGGCACCCAATCACCCGCCCACACACTCAGATTGCCCTCAGACCCCCCCTTATCAATTCGCCAGTGTAATATTTACATCTGTTATTCCCTGTAATAACCCACTGATCACCTGTCAATCACCTATCAATCACCCCCTGTCACTGCCACCCATCAATCACCCCCTGTCACTGCCACCCATCAATCAGCCCCTAACTTGCCCCTTGCGGGCAATCTGATCACCCACCCACACCAATAGATCGCCCGCAGATCCGACATCAGATCACCTCCCAAGTGCAGTGTTTACATCTCTTCTCTCCTCTAAACACCCACTAATTACCCATCAATCACCCCCTATCACCACCTGTCACGGTTACCCATCAGATTAGACCCTAATCTGCCCCTTGCGGGCACCCAATCACCCGCACACACCTCAGAACGTCCTCAGACCCCAGCCCTGATCACCTCGCTAGTGCATTGCTTGCATCTATTTCCCCCTCTCTAATCACACCTTGAGACACCCATCAATCACCTCCTGTCACCCCCTAGCACACCTACCCATCAGATCAGGCCCTAATTTGCCCCGTGTGGGCTCCTGATCACTCGGCCAAACCATCAGGTCCCCCTCAGACCCCCTTCCAATCACCTCCCCAGTGCATTGATTGCATCTATTTTCCCCTCTAACCGCCCCCTGAGACTCCCATCAATCACCTCCTGTCACCCCCTAGCACTCCTATCCATCAGATCAGGCCCAAAACATCCTGTCATCTAAGAGGCCACCCTGCTTATGACCGGTTCCACAAAATTTGCCCCCTCATAGACCACCTGTCATCAAAATTTGCAGATGCTTATACCCCTGATCAGTCATTTTGAGAAATTTGGTTTCCAGACTACTCACAGTTTTGGGCCCCTAAAATGCCAGGGCAGTATAGGAACCCCACAAGTGACCCCATTTTAGAAAGAAGACACCCCAAGGTATTCTGTTAGGTGTATGATGAGTTCATAGAAGATTTAATTTTTTGTCAAAAGTTAGCGGAAATTAGATTTTTATTGTTTTTTTCACAAAGTGTCATTTTTCACTAACTTGTGACAAAAAATAAAATCTTCTATGAACTCACCATACCCCTAACGGAATACCTTGGGGTGTCTTCTTTCTAAAATGGGGTCACTTGTGGGGTTCCTATACTGCCCTGGCATTTTAGGGGCCCTAAACCGTGAGGAGTAGTCTAGAAAACAAATGCCTCAAAATGACCTGTGAATAGGACGTTGGGCCCCTTAGCGCACCTAGGCAGCAAAAAAGTGTCACACATGTGGTATCGCCATACTCAGGAGAAGTAGTATAATGTGTTTTGTGGTGTATTTTTACACATACCCATGCTGGGTGGGAGAAATCTCTCTGTAAATGAACAATTGTGTGTAAAAAAAAATCAAAAATGTGTCATTTACAGAGATATTTCTCCCACCCAGCATGGTTATATGTAAAAATACACCACAAAACACATTATACTACTTCTTCTGAGTACGGCGATACCACATGTGTGACACTTTTTTGCAGCCTAACTGTGCTAAGGGGCCCAAAGTCCAATGAGTACCTTTAGGATTTCACATGTCATTTTGAGACATTTGGGTTCAAGACTACTCCTCACGGTTTAGGGCCCCTAAAATGCCAGGGCAGTATAGGAACCCCACAAGTGACCCCATTTTAGAAAGAAGACACCCCAAGGTATTCTGTTAGGTGTATGATGAGTTCATAGAAGATTTTATTTTTTGTCACAAGTTAGCGGAAATTAATATGTATTGTTTTTTTTTTCACAAAGTGTCATTTTCCGCTAACTTGTGACAAAAAAAAAATCTTCTATGAACTCACCATACTCCTAACAGAATACCTTGGGGTGTCTTCTTTCTAAAATGGGGTCACTTGTGGGGTTCCTATACTGCCCTGGCATTTTAGGGGCCCTAAACCGTGAGCAGTAGTCTAGAATCCAAATGCCTCAAAATGACCTGTGAATAGGACGTTAGGCCCCTTAGCGCACCTAGGTTGCAAAAAAGTGTCACACATGTGGTATCACCGTACTCAGAAGAAGTAGTATATTGTGTTTTGGGGTGTATTTTTACACATACCCATGCTGGGTGGGAGAAATATCTCTGTAAAAGGACAATTGTGTGTAAAAAAAATCAAACAATTGTCATTTACAGAGATATTTCTCCCACCCAGCATTGGTATGTGTAAAAATACACCCTAAAACACATTATACTACTTCTCCTGAGTACGGCGGTACCACATGTGTGGCACTTTTTTGCACCCTAAGTGCGCTAAGAGGCCCAAAGTCCAATGAGTACCTTTAGGATTTCACAGGTCATTTTGCGACATTTGGTTTCAAGACTACTCCTCACGGTTTAGGGCCCCTAAAATGCCAGGGCAGTATAGGAACCCCACAAATGACCCCATTTTAGAAAGAAGACACCCCAAGGTATTCCGTTAGGAGTATGGTGAGTTCATAGAAGATTTTATTTTTTGTCACAAGTTAGCGGAAAATGACACTTTGTGAAAAAAAACAATTAAAATCAATTTCCGCTAACTTGTGACAAAAAAAAAAAATCTTCTATGAACTCACCATCCTCCTAACGGAATACCTTGGGGTGTCTTCTTTCTAAAATGGGGTAATTTGTGGGGTTCCTATACTGTCCTGGCATTTTAGGGGCCCTAAACCGTGAGGAGTAAAGTAGTAATACTTTGGGATGTCTTCTTTCCAAAATGGGGTCATTTGGGGGGTATTTGTACTATCCTGGAATTTTAGCCCCTCATGAAACCTGACAGGTGCGCAGAAAAGTCAGAGATGCTTGAAAATGGGAAAATTCACTTTTGGCACCATAGTTTGTAAACGCTATAACTTTTACCCAATCCAATAAATATACACTGAATGTTTTTTTTTTATCAAAGACATGTAGCAGAATAACTTTCGCGCTCAAATGTATAGGAAATTTTACTTTATTTGAAAAATGTCAGCACAGCAAGTTAAAATAGTCATTTTTTTGCCAAAATTCATGTCTTTTTTGATGAATATAATAAAAACTAAAACTCGCAGCAGCAATCAAATAGCAGCAAAAGAAAGCTGTATTAGTGACAAGAAAAGGAGGTAAAATTCCTTTAGGTGGTAGGTTGTATGACCGAGCAATAAACCGTGAAAGCTGCAGTGGTCTGAATGGAGAAAAAGGCTCTGGTCCTTAAGGGGCGAAAAGACTGTGGTCCTCAAGTGGGTATGGAGATGTTGCTTGCTCGGCAGTTGGAGAAAGCTGTTATTTCCCACAATGCAATGAGGTTCACAGAAAGCAAACTGTCAGGTCTGGAAGCACGGACACGGGGACACAGAAGGACGCAGGGACACAGGGAGATTATTATATAGGATTATTATTATTATTATTATTATTAGCATGATCTTAAAGAATTGTGGCCAATGTTACCTGTGTATAAGTATAACTGTCGGGCATAAAATCAAACAACAATTCTTTATTTTTATCTGGTAAACAAGTAATACGGATGCTAACCAGGCAATCCAAAAGTTAAAATCTCTATTACTTTTCTTGTTTATAAATGATCATTCCCCAGTTTACTTGACTCTTATTTGGTACGTTGCCACACAAAGGAAGTCCCTCTTTAACCTCCTTAGCGGTAACCCCGTGTGTGACACGGGGTAAGCCGCCGGAGGGTGCCGCTCAGGCCCTGCTGGGCCGATTGACATAATTTTTTTTACCCCGATCGTCGCCGCCGCGCGCCCGATCGCCGCTATCCGGTGCGGCGTGCGCCCCCCCCCCAGACCCCTGCGCTGCCTGGCCAATCAGTGCCAGGCAGCGCCAAGGGGTGGATCGGGTCTCCCAATGACGTCCCGACGTCGCTGACGTCGGTGACGTCATTCCGCCCCGTCGCCATGGCGACGGGGGAAGCCCTCCAGGAAACCCCGTTCTTTGAACGGGATTTTCTGATCGCCTATCGCCGGAGGCGATCGGCGGGGCTGGGGGGATGCCGCTGAGCAGCGGCTATCATGTAGCGAGCCCTCGGCTCGCTACATGATTTAAAAAAAACAAATTAAAAAAAAACTGCTGCGCTGCCCCCTGGCGGTATTTTTCATACCGCCAAGGGGGTTAAGGACTGAAATGATAAGACAGCACTCTCCACTGTAAAAGAGTATCACTGCATGTTAATAAGGTAAGCTTTTTAGTGAATTAATTACCATATGCTGCCACTACATAGCCCACCACCACTGTCTTTTTGGCCTAGTGGGAGACATTACTACACAATACGCTTAAGCCTATTATTAAGTACCAAAACTTAGGGGAGAGAAAAGGGGTAAGACAGGTAGTTAGTGCTCCAAAAGACCCACCTGTGCCACCAGGCTAAACAAATCCTGATAGTTTTTTTTTTACTTTACAGCGGCAAAGGCTGTGTGGTTATAGGTGGATTTGCGTTAGGCATCGGTGGGGTGGGTTAGTTAGAGTAAGCCAACAGAGGGAAAGGGGGGTGGCACCCAAGCACCTGAATTTCCACAGCACCCGTTTTGCATGTACGCACTTATAATGTCCTGCAAGCAGCATGTATAGGATTATGGACTTTTGCAGACTTTTTACTGTAATATAAACAATGCAGTAATAAAATTATATTTTTGAACAGAAGTACATTTATGCAGCCCTAGAGAACCTTTGAGTAGTATTTTCTAACTACAGAGTACAGAAAGGCAGGAACTAGGTCAGAGAGACACTTGTCCGGTGGCTACATACCTTTAGTTGATGTTGCAGAAGTGAGTTCTTTCTCCTAAGAAGTGAAGCTAGTTTAATCACTGATTGTTGTTGAATTGAGTTATAGGGGAAAGTAATGTAACCTGTGTTGAGTAGCTGGGAGAGGTGAACTCAGTTTTCATGTAGGGAAGATGTGACACGCGTTTATTAAAAGTGTTATCAGGGAAAATTAATAAAATAAGCGCTACTTACCCGGGGGCTTCCCCCAGCCCCAAGCTCCCAGCATGTCCCTCGTCACAGCTCTGCCCTCAGCCGTTCCCTGCAGCTCCCTCCCGGTCGGCCTGTACTGCACCTGCGCGAGTGGCACTGTCAATCACCGCCACGTGGACCGGAGTGGACTGCGCAGGCGCATCAGTTCTGTGCCTGCGCAGTCCTCTCCGGTCCACATGGTGGTGATTGACACAAGCCGACCTGGAGGTCAGCCTGAAGTCATTGCCAGGGACAGAGAGAGAGCTGCGGCGAGGGGCATGCTGGGAGCTGGGGCTGGAGGAAGCCCCGGGTAAGTAGCACTTATTTTGTTAATTTAGCCTGATAACTCCTTTAAGTAAGGGACGTTAAGGGCCTGTTCAGACTATGCGCGTTCCTAGACGTTTTCAGGGAACGTGTCTGGGTACCAAAAACGCATAGAAACGGCTCCTAATGCTTTTGAATGGGCTAGTTCACATGTATGCGTATGAGACGCATACGTTTCTCATCCGCATTGCTGCACGCAGTTCTGTGCGTCGCACATAGAAACGGACGCAATGAGAGTCTATGGACGCGTATCAAAAATGCGTACTATTGCGTTTTTAGCGTCTGTTTTCCTCTGCGGTTCCCATAATTCTTTTTTTTCCCCTGGGTCACGTGTGTGTGCAAAACGCAATAGAATACGCATTAGAACGCAAGAAAAATGCATGCATTTTTCAACTTGCGTTTCTTTGATTTTAAACGCATTCTTCATACGCAGAGGTGACATGGGAATGCAATGTGTGACCTTCATAATTAGACAACGCTCAACTTGTACTGTTACAAAAAAAACACTTTTTTTATCATGTAGGCCTTTATTTATTACATTTTTATCAAACATGCAAAGCAAATAATCAGCATATTAGCAATCAATATTAACCATAACCATAAATTTACCACGTACTACTTTTATGAGCCACACACTTACTGTACCCGCTACCATCATATACTGTAGTCTACCACCACTGTCCTCCTGGCCAAGTGGGTGACATTGCTTCACAATAAGTTTAAGCCAATGATTAAAGTTAGTTAAATTGTAAATGCCACATATATTTTCAGTAATTGCTAGCAAATAGCAATACATCATCTTTTCATTTGTGTGAAGGAAAAATGACAGAGAAGAGTCATTGTAGACATTACTGTGGAGGACTGTGTCCAGCACATCCAGCATACAGAAACAGTCCTCAGTAGCAGTAATACTGTGAGTAAAATGAGTTCAGATTGGTAGAAAACAGGAATATACCTTCAAATAGTGTGTAAATAATCATCAGCTGTGTGCCTGATCCTGTCTGTCTCTCTCTCTCTTTCTCTCTCTCTCTCTGTCTGCCTCAGCAGTGTAAAGTAAACAGTTTACAACCAGGGAGAAGTGTAACCTAGCTACATAGTACAGCTCTGACTCCCCTCCCCCCGATGCCTACACAATTGTTACATACCGCTGATGAACAAAGCTATTTTTTCACATAGTGAAAAAAAGAAAAAGAAGCTGCTCCACCTCACCACATATCGCGTGTAGAAGGATGCCGGCGACAGGAACACCACTCCTAACGGCCATATGAAGCAAAGTTTTCCGCACTCCTTCACCATATTAAAAATTCATATTTTTATTCGATCATCATTAAAAGGTACAACAGTGGTAGATGGCGGCACAAGAGCTACGCATTTCCGACCCTCCTGGGTCCTTAGTTGTAGATACGACCCATGGGGGGTCGGAAACGTGTCAGCTCTCGTGTTGTCATGTTGTACCTTTTAACAATGGTCGAATGAAGATATGGATTTTTAATACGATGAAGGAGTGTGAACAACTTTGCTTCATATTTTTTTTCAAACAGGCTGTGCTGAAAGACCTCTGAAAAGGCTTCTAGTGTTGCTGGCTAAAAGCTCCATAGAGATATGGGCTTTACAGAAAAACTGTTTCCTTGATAGTTGTTCTTTAAAGAGAAACCATGACCAAGAATTGAACTTCATCCCAATCAATAGCTGAGAAATCTATTCCTTTTCACAAACGGATCATCAGGGGGATCTGTATGGCTGATATTGTGGTGAAACCCCTCCCACAGGATACTGTGAGGACCATGGTAGTTGCAGTTTCCGGTCTGTGAACCTAGTTGCATTGTGGGAAATACCAGTAGCTGTTTAAATCTGTTTCCAACTGCCAAAAAAGCAAACAGCATCTCCTTTCCCTGACATCACCTGCCAGCAGTAAAAATGTCACCATGTGATAAATGTCAGAATGTAAATCAGGGAGAGGAAAGCTTTTACAATGGGCAAACACTGACTAAATCATTTATACATAATTATTGTAAAAATGAAGCACGTTTTTATTACATTATTTCACTGGAGTTCCTCTTTAAGTAACAATAAAGAAGGAAAAAGGTGAAAGAAGGGTAGGAGGATTGGAGCTGCTCCAAAGGTCCCATGTGTGCCACCAGGCAGATGTCAGTAAAGGGTTATGAATAGGGATGGGACGAATCCACAATTTCTTCAAATCCGAATCCGGATCCGAATCTAAAAAGGTTCTCGAATATCTCAAACCTTTCGAATCCCGAATCTAACGAATCCTGCGCATAAGAATTGTGCGATCCATGGTATAGTTGCCCGCAGTATAAGGTACCCAGGCATAGGTGCCCGCAGTATAGGTAGCTAGGTAAAGGTGTCTTCAGTATAGCTACCAAGGTATAGGGGCCCTTACTATAGGTTGCAAGGTATAGGGGCCTTCACTATAGGTTGCAGGGTATAGGGGCCTTCACTATAGGTTGCAGGGTATAGTGGCCTTCAGTATAGGTAGCAGGGTATAAAGGGCCTTCAGTATAGGCAGCAGGGTATAGGGGCCTTCAGTATAGGCAGCAGGGTATAGGGGCCTTCAGTATAGGCATCAGGGTATAGGGGCCTTCAGTATAGGTAGCAGGGTATAGGAGGCTTCAGTATAGGAAGCAGGGTATGGGGGGCTTCAGTATAGGTAGCAGGCTATGGGGGGCTTCAGTATAGGTAGTAGGGTATAGGGGCCTTCAGTATAGGTAGCTGGGTATAGGGGGCTTCAGTATAGGTAGCAGGCTATGGGGGGCTTCAGTATAGGCAGCAGGGTATAGGGGCCTTCAGTATAGGTAGCAGGGTATAGGGGGCTTCAGTATAGGTAGCAGGCTATGGAGGGCTTCAGTATAGGCAGCAGGGTATAGGGGCCTTCTGGATAGGTAGCAGGGTATAGGGGTCTTCAGTATAGGTAGCAGGCTATGGAGGGCTTCAGTATAGGCAGCAGGGTATAGGGGCCTTCTGTATAGGTAGCAGGCTATGGGGGGCTTTAATATAGTTAGCAGGCTATGGGGGGCTTCAGTATAGGTAACAGGCTATGGGGGGCTTCCGTATAGGTAGCAGGCTATAGGGGGCTTCAGTATAGGTAACAGGCTATGGGGGGCTTCAGTATAGGTAGCAGGCTAGGGGGGGCTTCAGTATAGGTAACAGGCTATGGGGGGCTTCAGTATAGGTAACAGGCTATGGGGGGCTTTAGTATAGGTAACAGGTTATGGGGTGCTTCAGTATAGGTAGCAGGCTATGGGGGGCTTCAGTATAGTTAGCAGGCTATGGGGGGTTCAGTATAGGTAGCAGGCTATGGGGGGCTTCAGTATAGGTAGCAGGCTATGGGGGGCTTCAGTATAGTTAGCAGGCTATGGGGGGCTTCAGTATAGGTAACAGGCTATGGGGGGCTTCAGTATAGTTAGCAGGCTATGGGGGGCTTCAGTATAGGTAACAGGCTATGGGGGGCTTCATTCAAGGTAGCAGGCTATGGGGGGCTTCAGTATAGGTAACAGGCTCCGGGGCGCTTCAGTACAGTGAGCAGGCTATGGGGGCTTCAGTATAGTTAGCAGGCTATGGGGGGCTTCAGTATGGGGGGCTTCAGTATAGTTAGCAGGCTATGGGGGGCTTCAGTATAGGTAAGAGACTATGGGGGGCTTCAGTACAGTAAGCAGGCTATGGGGGCTTCAGTATAGTTAGCAGGCTATGGGGGGCTTCAGTATGGGGGCCTTCAGTATAGTTAGCAGGCTATGGGGGGCTTCAGTATAGGTAGCAGACTATGGGGGTGCTTTAGTATAGGTAGCAGGCTATGGGGGGCTTCAGTATGGGGGGCTTCAGTATAGTTAGCAGGCTATGGGGGGCTTCAGTATGGGGGCTTCAGTATAGTTAGCAGGCTATGGGGGGCTTCAGTATGGGGGGCTTCAGTATAGGTAGCAGGCTATGGGGGGCTTCAGTATAGATAGCAGGCTATGGGGGGCTTCAACATGGGGGACTTCAGTAAAGTTAGCTTACGGGGGGCTTCAGTATGGGGGGCTTCAGTATAGGTAGCAGGCTATGGGAGGTTCAGTAGAGGTAGCAGGCTATGGGGGGCTTCAGTATAGGTAGCAGGCTATGAGGGGCTGCAGTATAGGTAGCTGGGTAATCCTCCTCCCTCCCCCCGCAGCCTCCTCCACTCGTCCCCCTGCATAAATAAGGAGAAGCAGCCTCTCACCTCCAGCATCAGCGTGGAGCCCAGAGCGGCAGACTTCTCCCTTCACTTTCTGGTTCCCCCTAGTGGCCACCTGACCGGCTCTTACTGATGACGCATAGTAAGAGCCGGTCACTAGGGGAAATAAGGAAGTCTGGAGGAGGTCTGCCGCTCCGAGCTCCACGCTGGAGGTGAGAGGCTGCTTCCTCTTATTTATGCGGCGGGCGAGTGGAGGAGGCTGCAGGGGGAGGAAGGAGGACAATTGCGGACGGGTAAAGCGGCGGATGCGCGGCGATGCAGCGTCGGGATGCGGCGGATTCGGCGATCAGAAAATGGCGTCGGGATTCGAATCCACGAATCTCGAATATTTCCTAATATTCGAGGGATTCGTGGATTCGCCGGATTCGTCGTCCCATCCCTAGTTATGAAGTATTGATAAACAAATCCTATCTGGAAGAGCAGTTTTGGAGGCAAAATGGATCAATTCCAATAATCTGATTGAATTGGATTGCAGCTCTCCTAACGTTAGCAGGCTCAAATAATTGTTTGTGATCGTTATTATGTTCCAATCGATGTTACATTCAAATTGGATGATAGATCGTACAAAAACTGTATTGTTAATGGCTTGTTAAGATGGAATCTGCCAAGGCCATGCTTTGTTCTGTAATTGCCAGAAGGGTAGTCTGGTTCAACTTCAGACTATGGTCAGCCAATCCCAAAGCAGGAAAAAAGGAGCTCAGGAGCCCTTATGGAAAAAACAGTGCTGCCATAAGCGCCTATATTATAAGCTGCATTTAGCGGCATACGAAGGAAATTTGGGTGCATGGCGGTGGCCGTTAGCGGGTTCTAAATTTTACCTTCTTTGCCGCAAATCGCAGCTACTATGAAGGTAAATTTGGGCGCCCAGAGGGACCCGATTAGCAGCAAGAGGGGGAAATATTTGCGGACAGCCTTGCGGATATGCAAATCGGTTTGCAGACAACTAAATTGCAGCATCGCATAGCGGGCACGGGCGTGGGTGCAGAAGACTTCCAAAGCTTCCTAGGGCAGGGGATTCAAACAGGGGTGACAGCACTGAAACAAGTGGACCATGAGAGGCACAGGAAGGCTCTGTAGGACCCAGAGCCTCTCCATAGGTGAGTATCTTTTTTTTTTTTTCCAGTTGACATTAGCTTTAAAAGGACATAAATATGGCAACCTCCATATCCATCTCAGTTCAGGTGTCCTTTAAAATATTTTAAGCAGACTGATGCACTTTAAGTTTTAACCTCAAAAAAAGGCAGCAAAATTTGACACATTTACATTTTAAGGAGAGCCTGAGGTGGGCTCATAAAAAAAAATAAAAATATATATATAGGTAGCCGCCCAAACTGCCGCTCTCCGCTGCTCCTGTTGGCCACACTGTGGCCCACTTTACTTTCGTGACTTCTGGGTCATGACACTGGAAAGAGAGAGATCTCTCTCTCCCAGGGTGCAGGGAGGCGGGGGAGCGGCAGGGGGTGCGGCCAGGGAGAGAGAGCTGCCCAGTGGCATCTCTGGAAAGCCTGCAGGAACTCCCCTAGTGGGAGTTTTGAGCAGGGAATCCCTCTCCTCTATTTCCCCTCCGAGATAGCGACAAATATTGTCGCTATTTTTAGGGGGTTATAGCGCGCCGTTGGGTTGGGGTTAGAGAGCGGCAGTGTGGGGACACAGAGACATGTCATGAGGCAGAGAACATGCCTCTGCATCCCATCTGTCCCCCCAAGTGTGAGGATCCGCGTTGCTGTCTGTGCAGACAGGCAGCCTTTTGACCACTGTTCATGACTGCATTCTGCAGGTCTCTGGAAGAGAGACCTTTTGTCAGTATTGCAACTTGCTGCTGAGAAATTTGCATATGTTTGTCATGCAGATTGCCTAGCCACATCCCTTGTGGGCTTGCTCTATAAATACTATGTGATACCAAAGTAAGTTGCTGGTCAAAAGGATTCCTCCTGTGAAACACTCTGGAGAGTGTCAGCCTTGCTCTTTGTTGAAGATTAGCCTAGAGTAATCCCTGGAATCTGCACTGGGCAGGTTTCCTTAGTGCAGTTAGGATTGCTTATCTGTTTTGTTTGTCTGTTGCGATTGTCCTGTCCCAGCGGTGGTCGACAGGAAATCGTTCTGTGTGTCTGGGTGCTAACCGGAACAGCGGTTGTTACTGGTAGGCCCTTCTGATCTGTTTCCCTGGATCGCACCAGCCTCTTGCGCTAGTGCTGTGGATCCTTCTGTTTTGCTACTCTGTACCTGGATCGCACTAGCATCCTGCGCTAGTGCTGTGGATCCTTCTGTTCTGCTACTCTGTACCTGGATCGCACCAGCCTCTTGCGCTAGTGCTGTGGATCCTTCTGTTCTGCTACTCTGTACCTGGATCGCACTAGCATCCTGCGCTAGTGCTGTGGATCCTTCTGTTCTGCTACTCTGTACCTGGATCGCACTAGCATCCTGCGCTAGTGCTGTGGATCCTTCTGTTCTGTCTTCCTGGATCGCGCTAGCCACTTTCACTAGTGCTGTGGATCCTATCGTTCGCTTATTCATGTTTTCGTGTGTCTGTCTTGTCTGCTACGAACGCTTGCTAGAGGCTCGGTGAGGTAACCATTAGGCAAGCGCTCGCGTCCTCAGTTTCATGTTTGTCTGTCGGTGGTTAGTTAGGCGTGTTTGTCTCTATTGTGCTTATCACGTGGAGACCGCGCATAAACGCGTGCACTGTTGCGAATGAGTGAGGTGTTCGCGTTTAGCTAGCGTTTGTTATTTTCCGTATCTCCTCATTGTATGATTTGCTGTGCCTTTGCTACTCTCATGCTCTGCCTTGCTGTAACCTTGTGCCACGTCTGGCGATCGCACCTCTCGCGATCGCGTTCCTACTTCATATCTGCTGTGGTGTGTGCACCGTCGCGGGTTGGCGACTAGTTTGGTGCACACACATACAATCTGTCTCTGTGCTCATTCTCAATCGCCTCTCTTGCGATTGCGTTCCGTCCCTTCGTGCAATTCCTGTCTGGCGTGTGTGGTAGGGCAGAGGAGCTGTTCCTCTGCACTCCCCAGCTCCCCCTGTCGACAGGAATTTCCCTCTACAGGTGCATTGCACCTTCTGCTGGGTTTCCACAAATTATACGTTTGTTCAGGATTTCCGCAGTGTCAGCACACACGTCTTGTGCGCTGATCACGGAGAGAATTCCACAATCGTTACACCAAGGAACCGCCTTGGGTTCTCTTTAATAATTGAATCAGAAAGGCCTTTAAATCCTGTAGTATTTTTAACAACAGAGTACAGAAAGCCAAGAATGAGGTCAAAGACACCACGTCTGGTGATAATATTACATAACTTCAGTCAGCACTGCAGCATTTTCTGAGATGTTAGTTTTATAGCCAGTATTCTTGCTGGGAAAGATAATTTTGCTTGTATTTATTAACTGGGAGAGGTGAATTCAGTTTTCCTGTAGGAACAGGTGACACAAGTTTATTAGCTGAGAGAGGTGAACTGAGTTTCTAACAGGGAGAGGTGACATGGGAATGCATGAGTGACCTTCACAATGCAAATAATAACAACATTAAACGTATGCAATCTATACAACTATCCTCACTTGCATACATTTTAATGCTATGGCATTTTGCCTATTAAGGTTATATCAAACATGATTGCAGAAAACTATAATCGGCTAATATTAACCATTTTACAGGACAACTGAAGTGAGAAGAATATGGAGGCTGCCATGTTTATTCCCTTTCAAACAATACCAGTTGCCTGGCTGCCCTGCCGGGCTGAAAGTTTTTTTCAAGCATGGGTGGACAAGATTTTAAACCCCTGGGTCATATTCCCAATTCCCTGAGATCACCATTGGATGTTTAACACCGTCACCTGATTCCTTTATAACTACCCATCTTCCTTCATCTTAAAGGGACTCTGAGCACCTCTCATGGGCATGCCATTAAGCCAGACGACTTCCAGCAAAGTTGTGCTATGACCCCCCCTGGAGGAGACTCTTGCAATGGCCATGTGTGTCACTTCCTCTTCTTGCTTCATTCAGTGATGCGCTTCTCTAACAGAGGAGACACAGGTGACCCGGAAGTTATAACATAGCCAAGATGGCAGCCGTGATTTTTAAATTGAAATGGAACGAAAACTATTTGGTGCAGAACGGCATCAAATGAAAGAGGAGAGCACAAGCGACAGAAAGGTATGCATCTTTAAGTACTTTGCAGTACTGGTCGGAATTTTAAAGGCATGCCTATGAGAAGTGTTCGGAGTCCCTTTAAATATTCAGGCCCGTATGCAATTCACTTTTTTCTCCTGCATTTTCTCCTAAGTTATATTTTTACAACTTGTCATAAAATGCCTTCTAAAAATACTCAAAATATAATTGATAGTACTTGTTCACCAACTTTTGGGTAGTTTTTCAATTGCAAAATGCTGAAAAATTAGATTAAAGAGAAGATGAAATTATCTCCTAGGAGACAACGCAAGTGAAAAAATGAATTGCATACGGGCCTCAGTATGCAAAACAACTCAGGTCTCAGAAAGTGGTCTCAGAAGTTACCCTTATGGTGTCCGTACATGGTGCAATTTTTTCATTTTTTTTTTAGATAATTTTGTTCGATTATTCCATTAGATCAAATATAAATATTTTTCCAACATGTCCGATCAGATTTTCATGGAAAAAAATGGATAACCAATTTTTTTTCTTGATAAAAAAAAAGATTATTTAAAACTTTCATTTAATTTGATCATTTTGGTTGAATAAACGGGAAAATTTCATGTTTTTATTGCACCGTGTATGGGCACTATAAGTCAGAGTGAAAAGTTTACTTTACGTTGTTGTCGGTCTACAAAGTCAGGAGTTGTCATGCCACAGATATGAAGACATCAAACAAATTCATAGCTCTCCAAAAGTTCAAGATACATTTTATTCAGGCAATCATTCACTGGATTTAAATATATATGGTTTTTTTCGCATCCAAAACCTTACAGAGAACCCGAGGTGGGGTTCTCACAACAAAATCCCCATACAGAGGCTGGCTCTGCCTATAGAGCCCAGGCTCTGTTGCTAATCAGATCCTCGCTAAATCCCCCATGCGCTCAGCCAGACCCCATAAATCTCAGCCACGCTGCCGACACGCAGCGTGTCGCAGCGGGCTGTGTTTAGCTTCCTAACGTCAGTCTCCGCTCTCCCCCGCCTCCTGTATTGCTCCGCTCACTCCAAAGTGTGGTAGATGGGATTAGCAGGGAATGTGCGCATGGTCGCGCGTTCCCTGCGAATAAACAGAGCAGGGATCTGTCATCAGCCTGCCAGCCACGATCGAAGCTGGCAGGCTAAAATAAAGGAAAGAAAGAAAAAAATAAAAATAAAATTATATATATATATATATATATATATATATATATATATATATATATATATATATATATACAGTGGTTTGAAAAACTATTTGCCCCCTTCCTCATTTCTTATTCTTTTGCATGTTTGTCACACTTAAATGTTTCTGCTCATCAAAAACCGTTAACTATTAGTCAAAGATAACATAATTGAACACAAAATGCAGTTTTAAATGATGGTTTTTATTGTTTAGTGAGAAAAAAATCTCAAAACCTACATGGCCCTGTGTGAAAAAGTGATTGCCCCCCTTGTTAAAAAATAACTTAACTGTGGTTTATCACACCTGAGTTCAATTTCTGTAGTCACCCCCAGGCCTGATTACTGCCACACCTGTTTCAATCAAGAAATCACTTAAATAGGAGATATCTGACACAGAGAAGTAGACCAAAAGCACCTCAAAAGCTAGACATCATGCCAAGATCCAAAGAAATTCAGGAACAAATGAGAACAAAAGTACTGTAATTGAGATCTATCAGTCTGGTAAAGGTTATAAAGCAATTTCTAAAGCTTTGGGACTCCAGCGAACCACAGTGAGAGCCATTATGCACAAATGGCAAAAACATGGAACAGTGATGAACCTTCCCAGGAGTGGCCGGCTGACCAAAATTACCCCAAGAGTGCGGAGAAAACTCATCCGAGAGGCCGCAAAAGACCCCAGGACAATATCTAAAGAGCTGCAGGCCTCACTTGCCTCAATTAAGGTCAGTGTTCACGACTCCACCATAAGAAAGAGACTGGGCAAAAACGGCCTGCATGGCAGATATCCAAGGCGCAAACCACTTTTAAGCAAAAAGAACATTAAGACTTGTTTCAATTTTGCTAAAAAACATCTCAATGATTGCCAAGACTTTTTGGAAAATACCTTGTGGACCGATCAGACAAAAGTTGAACTTTTTGGAAGGTGCGTGTCCCATTACATCTGGCGTAGAAGTAACACAGCATTTCAGCAAAAGAACATCATACCAACAGTAAAATATGGTGGTGGTAGTGTGATGGTCTGTAGTTGTTTTGCTGCTTCAGGACCTGGAAGGCTTGCTGTGATAGATG
The DNA here is from genome assembly GCF_040937935.1 of Hyperolius riggenbachi. Lineage (NCBI taxonomy): Eukaryota > Metazoa > Chordata > Amphibia > Anura > Hyperoliidae > Hyperolius > Hyperolius riggenbachi. Next base: position 44,417,894 of record NC_090649.1, on the reverse strand, counting down.
GAACCATGAATTCTACTGTCTACCAAAAAATCCTGAAGGAGAATGTCCAGCCATCTGTTTGTCAACTCAAGCTGAAGCGATCTTGGGTGCTGCAGCAGGACAATGACCCAAAACACACCAGCAAATCCACCTCTGAATGGCTGAAGAAAAACAAAATTAAGACTTTGGAGTGGCCTAGTCAAAGTCCTGACCTGAATCCTATTGAGATGTTGTGGCATTACCTTAAAAAGGCGGTTCATGCTAGAAAACCCTCAAATAAAGCTAAATTACAACAATTCTGCAAAGATGAGTGGGCCAAAATTCCACCAGAGCGCTGTAAAAGACTTGTTGGAAGTTATGGCAAACGCTTGATTGCAGTTATTGCTGCTAAGGGTGGCCCAACCAGTTATTATGTTCAGGGGGCAATTTCTTTTTCACACAGGGCCATGTAGGTTTTGAGTTATTTTTCTCACTAAATAATACAAACCATCATTTAAAACTGCATTTTGTGTTCAATTATGTTATCTTTGACTAATAGTTAACGGTTTCTGATGAGCAGAAACATTTAAGTGTGACAAACATGCAAAAGAATAAAAAATCAGGAAGCGGGCAAATAGTTTTTCACACCACTGTATATATATATATATATATATATACAGCACTGCGATCTAGAGCAGCTCTATATAGGGGAGATCCTTATCACCTAACTGTCCCTCCCAATGGCTCACAATCCAACCCCTATCATAGGTTGATGCCTATTATAGTTTAGTGTAGTGTGTCTAGGAAATCTATGGCTTATTGTGTGTGTGTGGGGGGGGGAAGGGGGTAATTGAAATACATATATATTATTTTTTTATAATCATTGTTAATAAAAAAAAATGCAGCAGCAATCAGAGACAACCAAAAGAAAGCTCTATTAGTGGGAAGAAAAGGGGTTAAAATGCATTTGGGTGACGAGGCAGTAAACCGTTAAAGCTGCTCAGTGCTGAATTTTAAAAAATCGCCTGGTCACTTCACTAGGAGGGTATAAACCTCTGGTTCTCAAGAGGTTGAAAGACATGATCCCACTGGAAACATCTTGCCTTATTTAGCTAATTAGAAATGAATTCAAGTACCGTATTTGCTGCCATATAAGATGCACCATGTGCCTCTCCTCCCTCCCCCTTGTGTTTCCTGCCCCGCCCCTCCCGTGCGTGCAGCAGCAGCTGGCTTCTCATCCACCATTAGAGATGGGCCGAAGTATTTGCCAGGAGAATAATTAGCCGCAAAGATTGCGTATTTGCATTCGCCTCCCCAGGCAAATACTGGTGGATTTGATTTGTCTCCTATACATCATCATTAAGCTAAACTTTGACCCGTTACCTCACAGTCAGCAGACACATGGCAGCCATTCAGCTATCCCTCCCACCTGGACCACCCCCCACCTATCAGAAAGCCAGGGCAGAAGCCATTTTGCTGTCTGTGTTTGGCTTCTATGCTAGGCAGATCAGGGACAGTGTGCTGCTGACAGGGAGAGAGTTAGGTAGGCCTGTGTTCTGTATCCTCAGTGCAGATTCTTGCCGCTACCACATTGCCCTGAACAGCTAAGTCCTTCTTAGAGCCGGTACATTGTTTTTCTTCCTATTGTATTGCTCTTCTGTGGCCAGCGCACACGTTAGCTGTTGGAGACAGGTCTGCTGGTCCTAGAAGTGCACCGACCATAACTTACCTTCACACCACTACTGGCATCTGGTATCCACTGGCCCCTGTGTAAAACCTCAGTGCTGTAAGAGACAGGTCTGCTGGTCCTAGTAGTGCACTGACCATAACCCACCTTCTCACCACTACTGGCATCTAGTATCCACTACTGCCCCCTGTATAAGGCCTCAGTGCAGAATCAGTGTTTTTTTGGTCACTTAACAGTTATTGATCTACCTCAACCTGACCATAGAGGCTGGAAAACCGCGATCACCTGCACTCCCATGATTATGCGCACAAGCACGGCGGCCACTACACACTACTACAAAAAGATTGCCGCAGAGAGGACTACAATTTATGTCCTGGAGGTGTCAACTAGTAAAAACAAAGATATGTGGTGTGTTAAATGCGGCGTTTCATCTGTCAGTGTGAATCAGGCATAACCCTTACACACGTATGTTTAACCACTTAAGTACCAGCGGTCTCTGCCCACTTAAGGACCAGAGACCGCTGGTACAGAAATGGCGCAATCACGGCGCAATTCCAAGGAATCACCGCACATACCTGTTGCAACTGCCATCACCACCGCACGTCGGGATCCTGGGCCACCCACTCTGCAGTCTCTATGATGGCAGAGTTCCTGTGAGCTGGTCAGGAGCCGCTTTTATTGGCTGCTGACCGTCTTTCAATGTAAGCCAATGGGAGTGGCTTACATTGAAATACAAGGCCAGGAGCCAATGAAATCGGCCCCTGACCCGCTCACAGGGCTCTGCCATCATAGAGACAGACAGAGCCAGTAAGCTATGGCAACAGACAGTGGGGATTAAGTGGCAAGATCAGCGGGAGCGAAGGAAACGGGATGCGCGTAGCGGTGGCTAATTGCAGATTCACCCGATTTGCAAATATTCGAAATTCGCGAAGCCAAAATGTGATATTTGTCCCACCATCCACCATGCCCGCAGAGATTGCAGACATCAGTCTTCTCTGTGCGGCTTCCTCAATTGCCGAGCTTCTAATGATGACGCGTCATCAAATGAGGGTCACCTGCTGGTGGGCAAACATTCAAAAAAGGGTGCAATGGAAATTTGGGCACTGGAGAAACCCACTAGTGGAATATTGGAAAAATTACTGATATTCTCCTACTTCATTCTGATAAAATATCAGTAATTTTTACTAATATTTTACTAACACCTAACCCTGTTCTCACATGAGTCCTCCCTCTACCGATGCTTAGCCCTCACAGATCTCCCCGACACAAAATTCCTAACCCTAATGGACCACCAACCAATACCTAACCTTAAACACACACCCCATACCGCTTTCCCATCGATATCTGTGCAGATTCACCACTAAATAGCCACCGGGGAGGTTTTGGCTCCACCAGGGGCCCCCATGTCAATAGTCACAATCAGCGCAAGTTTCCAGTTATATCCACTAATTGAAGCTATTAACTTGGTGTCTATGCACGGCTGGCTCGATCTCCAGCCCATCACCGTAAGCGTCCTGTGCATGTGCGTTCAGTCTTTCTAGAACTGTGCTTGTGCAGAACACTCATGATGATGGGCGCGTGTTCGAGCCGGGCGCATGAATGGGCCACGCATGCGCAGTTGCGCATGACATAGTCTAAATACACGCAGCTAACGGAGCCACCAGCGGGACCACATAAGGGACCCAGGGGACGCAGAGGGACCTCAAGGGCTACAAAGGGCTGGAGGAAGCCCCTGGTAATTTCAGATTTCAATGTCATGCCTCTGCTCAGGGTCCCTTTAAATAAATGAAGGCCAGATTTGCAGAATTACTCATGTTCCCCCTTTACCTCAGCAGAACCTCAGTGGATTGAGCCTGGTCTCTCACCTCTGCTGACTGATATGCCACTGTCAATACACCCCCAATAATGTTGGCACTAAGCTGACTTCATGGTGAATAATTTCCAGAGTTTCCAAGTTCCACAGTCGGCATTGCACAGCTTTCTGCTAGGCAGGGCTTTGAGAAGAGCTGTCAACCAGCCCAGGTTATTGGAAGCCCAGCTAGTATCAGTAACTGCTGTAGAAACAGAGCTTTAATGATCTGCCAGGGTGAATACAAGTGATTAACGGCAGGAGCTCAGAAGACCAGCAAACAGTAAGTAACAGCTTTTTCTATGCAGCAAATGGTATTTTACAGTGAACCCAAGGTGAGAATTATATGGAGGCTGCCATATTTATTTCCTTTTAAGCAATACCAGTTGCCTGGCTGTCCTACTGATCTTCTGCCTCTAATACTTTAAACCATACACCCTAGAACAAGCATGCAGCAGATCAGGTGTTTCTGATATTATTGTCAGATCTGACAAGATTAGGTGCGTGCTTGTTCCTGGTGGGATTCAGACACTACTGCAGGGCTGCCAGGCAACTGGTAATGTTTAAAAGGACATAAATATGGCAGCCGCCATATTACTCTCACCTCGAGTTCACTTTAAAGTGTAAATACATTTTGCAGAATGATCTCGGCCCAGCCAGTCAGTCTGCCCACAAGGCAGAAACATATTCTATTTACAAACTTTGTACTAGAAACCTATCCAGGGAGTTCTTATACAGTATTTAACATCTATTGACTGCATATTCTAGATTTACAACAACCATTCATTACGGAGGTATGTGCAAATGACTTTCTGCAACTGTAAAAATGTTATTTCATTAAATCCCAAGTTCAGATTTCTTTTATTTCTAACTTTATCATTCCCGTTTCCATAACCTATCCTTACTGTAAACCTACCAACCCCCCTATACTTACCATAGAGGGGTCACACAACCTCATCATCTGTCCAGACACTCAATGGATCTTAAAATTGTTAGTAATCAGCTGTTTTGACTGTTATGACCCATGCAATTATTGCAGAGATTTGCCACCCAATAGCAGAAACATGTTAAAGTGAATGTAAAGGCAAAAAAAAAGTTACCTTACATACTTGCGTATAAGCCTAATTTTTCAGCACAAAACAAGTGCCTCTCCCTGCTCTTACCAGCTGGCTCCCTGCTGTGTCCATGTTCCCATCCCCTGCAACATGGTGTGCAGAGTGTGCTGCTCAAGACTACCTGTGTCCCATGGAGCAGAACATGCAAGCAATGTGTCAGTGGTGCAATGATCGGGGATTCTTCCTGTGTGGCAATTGCTGTTTCTCATGTCTATGACGCCATCTAGTGGCGTCTTGAGACACAGCTGTATCATCCTTGGGGCACATCTGGCTATAGGGAGCCGTGATGACTTGTACTGGGGGCACATCTGGCTACTGTAGAGGGAGCAATACTGGGGAGAGGGCTTATATGTCAATCACTTTTTCCTGGTTTGAGGCTTATACACGGGTTGGCTTATATGCTTATATGTGAGTATATATGGTAGATACTGTCCTATGGATACGGAAGTTCTGAATCCTATATAGTGCCTTCCCAGTCCTCTCTTGTACCCCTTGTTCCAGCGCCGTCACCTCTGTTTAATTTGCCTTCTGAAGCACCTGTGTCCCCGAGATGGGTTACCCTGTACTGCGATTGGTCGAGTACATGGGGTGACAAAGCTGGAACAATGATAGCAAGAGAGGGCAGGGAAGGCTCTATAGGATCCAGAACTTTCTTTGTCCAGAGGTAAGTATCTGACTTTTTTGTTTTGCCTTTAAACTCACTTTCATAAATCCAGGTCAGCTAGCCTGATGACTTAAAGAGCACACATATATAAGTAGATAAATACTTGATCTACTTACATAACTGACAGTGAAGAGAGGCAGAGGCACAGTTGAAGCAAATAGAAATACCTTTTAATCCACGGTGGGCTGACACACGGGGTTACAGTGGGGGTGAGGGGATGCCTGACAGCTGTTTCACTAAAAAAGCTTCCTCAGAGGCAAAAATTGGGAACGGTCTCCCCGACACAAAATTCCTAACCCTAATGGACCACCAACCAATACCTAACCTTAAACACACACCCCATACCGCTTTCCCATCGATATCTGTGCAGATTCACCACTAAATAGCCACCGGGGAGGTTTTGGCTCCACCAGGGGCCCCCATGTCAATAGTCACAATCAGCGCAAGTTTCCAGTTATATCCACTAATTGAAGCTATTAACTTGGTGTCTATGCACGGCTGGCTCGATCTCCAGCCCATCACCGTAAGCGTCCTGTGCATGTGCGTTCAGTCTTTCTAGAACTGTGCTTGTGCAGAACACTCATGATGATGGGCGCGTGTTCGAGCCGGGCGCATGAATGGGCCACGCATGCGCAGTTGCGCATGACATAGTCTAAATACACGCAGCTAACGGAGCCACCAGCGGGACCACATAAGGGACCCAGGGGACGCAGAGGGACCTCAAGGGCTACAAAGGGCTGGAGGAAGCCCCTGGTAATTTCAGATTTCAATGTCATGCCTCTGCTCAGGGTCCCTTTAAATAAATGAAGGCCAGATTTGCAGAATTACTCATGTTCCCCCTTTACCTCAGCAGAACCTCAGTGGATTGAGCCTGGTCTCTCACCTCTGCTGACTGATATGCCACTGTCAATACACCCCCAATAATGTTGGCACTAAGCTGACTTCATGGTGAATAATTTCCAGAGTTTCCAAGTTCCACAGTCGGCATTGCACAGCTTTCTGCTAGGCAGGGCTTTGAGAAGAGCTGTCAACCAGCCCAGGTTATTGGAAGCCCAGCTAGTATCAGTAACTGCTGTAGAAACAGAGCTTTAATGATCTGCCAGGGTGAATACAAGTGATTAACGGCAGGAGCTCAGAAGACCAGCAAACAGTAAGTAACAGCTTTTTCTATGCAGCAAATGGTATTTTACAGTGAACCCAAGGTGAGAATTATATGGAGGCTGCCATATTTATTTCCTTTTAAGCAATACCAGTTGCCTGGCTGTCCTACTGATCTTCTGCCTCTAATACTTTAAACCATACACCCTAGAACAAGCATGCAGCAGATCAGGTGTTTCTGATAATATTGTCAGATCTGACAAGATTAGGTGCGTGCTTGTTCCTGGTGGGATTCAGACACTACTGCAGGGCTGCCAGGCAACTGGTAATGTTTAAAAGGACATAAATATGGCAGCCGCCATATTACTCTCACCTCGAGTTCACTTTAAAGTGTAAATACATTTTGCAGAATGATCTCGGCCCAGCCAGTCAGTCTGCCCACAAGGCAGAAACATATTCTATTTACAAACTTTGTACTAGAAACCTATCCAGGGAGTTCTTATACAGTATTTAACATCTATTGACTGCATATTCTAGATTTACAACAACCATTCATTACGGAGGTATGTGCAAATGACTTTCTGCAACTGTAAAAATGTTATTTCATTAAATCCCAAGTTCAGATTTCTTTTATTTCTAACTTTATCATTCCCGTTTCCATAACCTATCCTTACTGTAAACCTACCAACCCCCCTATACTTACCATAGAGGGGTCACACAACCTCATCATCTGTCCAGACACTCAATGGATCTTAAAATTGTTAGTAATCAGCTGTTTTGACTGTTATGACCCATGCAATTATTGCAGAGATTTGCCACCCAATAGCAGAAACATGTTAAAGTGAATGTAAAGGCAAAAAAAAAGTTACCTTACATACTTGCGTATAAGCCTAATTTTTCAGCACAAAACAAGTGCCTCTCCCTGCTCTTACCAGCTGGCTCCCTGCTGTGTCCATGTTCCCATCCCCTGCAACATGGTGTGCAGAGTGTGCTGCTCAAGACTACCTGTGTCCCATGGAGCAGAACATGCAAGCAATGTGTCAGTGGTGCAATGATCGGGGATTCTTCCTGTGTGGCAATTGCTGTTTCTCATGTCTATGACGCCATCTAGTGGCGTCTTGAGACACAGCTGTATCATCCTTGGGGCACATCTGGCTATAGGGAGCCGTGATGACTTGTACTGGGGGCACATCTGGCTACTGTAGAGGGAGCAATACTGGGGAGAGGGCTTATATGTCAATCACTTTTTCCTGGTTTGAGGCTTATACACGGGTTGGCTTATATGCTTATATGTGAGTATATATGGTAGATACTGTCCTATGGATACGGAAGTTCTGAATCCTATATAGTGCCTTCCCAGTCCTCTCTTGTACCCCTTGTTCCAGCGCCGTCACCTCTGTTTAATTTGCCTTCTGAAGCACCTGTGTCCCCGAGATGGGTTACCCTGTACTGCGATTGGTCGAGTACACGCAATGGGGTGACAAAGCTGGAACAATGATAGCAAGAGAGGGCAGGGAAGGCTCTATAGGATCCAGAACTTTCTTTGTCCAGAGGTAAGTATCTGACTTTTTTGTTTTGCCTTTAAACTCACTTTCATAAATCCAGGTCAGCTAGCCTGATGACTTAAAGAGCACACATATATAAGTAGATAAATACTTGATCTACTTACATAACTGACAGTGAAGAGAGGCAGAGGCACAGTTGAAGCAAATAGAAATACCTTTTAATCCACGGTGGGCTGACACACGGGGTTACAGTGGGGGTGAGGGGATGCCTGACAGCTGTTTCACTAAAAAAGCTTCCTCAGAGGCAAAAATTGGGAACGGTGGGCGGAGCCTATGCGCCTGGACGCTGTGGCCGCTGGATGGGGGCATTGTCACTGCCAGGATGGCGGTAAGTGAAACTATTTATGGCCAGATACCACTTGGGTTTTGTTGTTCCCAATTTTTGCCTCTGAGGAAGCTTTTTTTAGCGAAACAGCTGTCAGAGGTTCCCAATGTTTGCCTCTGAGGAAGCTTTTTTAGCGAAACAGCTGTCAGGCATCCCCTCACCCCCACTGTAGCCCCGTGTGTCAGCCCACCGTGGATTAAAAGGTATTTCTATTTGCTTCAACTGTGCCTCTGCCTCTCTTCACTGTCAGTTGCAAAAGTGTATGCTCTGGAGAGCACGTTGAGCATGGAGTACATGATCCGGTGAACCCAGCGTCCATCCACCCACATCTAGTGCCAGTCTGCCTCCTTCTCACATAGGTTATCTACTTACATAACACATGTATTATACTGTCCACGTTTTGATTTCAGTGAATGTTATATAGTAAATTACGAGAATTCTGTTCCTGGTGGGGGCCATGTCTTTTGCCCAAAGTTAAGGCTGACTCATGATGTAATTTCTGCCCTTTACTTTTTTCTTGTCTCCTCCAATTGCTGAGTCGCCTCAGCCTTGCTTGTAAACAGTTGCTATCCGGATATCTCCCAGTAAACCTGTGCGGGCTGGGCGTGGGAGTCAAGCTTACCTATCTGACGTCTTCTTCGGTCAGTCCCTCGGCGCCTCCCACGATGCGGTCCACACGCATCACGTGACTACAAACATTTCCTCCTTCAACCCGGAAGGAGGAAGTGTTTGTAGTCATGTGACAGCCGCGTGGATCGCATCGTGGGAGGCGCCAAGGGACGGACCGAAGAAGACGTCAGATAGGTAAGCTGGACCCCCACGCCCAGCCCGCACAGGTTTACTGGGAGATATCCGGATAGCAACTATCCGGGTATCTCCCGAATCCGAATTTGAGCATCCCTGCCTGCCCTGTACCATGAATGAAACCATGATGTCCACTCGCACTGACATTTGTGAGTCCCTTTCTTGCTCTGAGGAAAATACTGACTTTCCACCCTGTACTCTGGATGAGTCAATGTTACCTTGCAATAAATCCCCTGCAGGGAGCCCAGAGGCTCGTCTGGGTATTGCAGCTAATTTCATCTGTTTCTCTGCCATTTCAGAATTGCAATCTGGTTTGACTGCAAAGAAGGATTCTGCCTGCAGTGAAACTAGACTCAGGGAGTCAATGTTGGTTTCACTGGATATTCCTGTGCATCCTGTTCATGAAGATGAAATGCAGTCCCAGCGTATGGTAAAACCATCCCTGGGACATCTGCCCTGTTCGCAGAATGTATTTGATGTTCGGCCCTGTAACATGGATAGTTCAGAATCCTTGATTGCTTTATCAGAAAACTTGGGAAATGATGCTCCTGAAGTTTTGTTTGATGTTCTGGAGGTCTTTGAGTTCCTCCCAAAGGGTGCAGAACTTTTAGGAGGTGCCTCCTGCCCCGCAGGGCCGTCTGAGGTGTTGCCCACTTCAGTGGGCATTGCTGCTATACTGACTACTTTTGCAGGTCTTGTGGAGCTTCAGTCATGCGTAGTCAATAATGAGTTCTGGTTGGATACAATTACAGTCACAGAGACTTCTAAGTCTGAGTCCATGTCTTCTTTTGAAAGACCAGTGCTTGTGACCACTACTCGTGATGATTCTCTGCCCGGTCCTGGTTTTGGTCTTGTCGTGACAGACTCTGAGGTAGAGTTGGGCCGAACGGTTCGCCGGCGAACCTGGTTCGCGCGAACCTAGGTGGTTCGCGTGCGGGTACCGCACGCGAACTTTATTGCGGAAAAGTTCGCCCCATTGCGGTTCGCCCCATAATGCACTGAGGGTCAACTTTGACCCTCTACATCACAGTCAGCAGGCCCAGTGTAGCCAATTAGGCTACACTAGCCCCTGGAGCCCCACCCCCCCTTATATAGGCAGGCAGCGGCGGCCGTGGCCACTCGTGTGCCTGCATTAGTTAGAGTAGGGCGAGCTACTGCAGTCTCTCATAGGGAAAGATTAGTTAGCCTTAGCTTGTCCCTGGCTGCATACCTGTTCATTGATCCTGCCACTGCATACCTGTTCATTGATCCTGCCACTGCATACCTGTTCATTGATCCTGCCACTGCATACCTGTTCAGTGATCCTGCCACTGCATACCTGTTCATTGATCCTGCCACTGCATACCTGTTCATTGATCCTGCCACTGCATACCTGTTCATTGATCCTGCCACTGCATACCTGTTCATTGATCCTGCCACTGCATACCTGTTCATTGATCCTGCCACTGCATACCTGTTCATTGATCCTGCCACTGCATACCTGTTCAGTGATCCTGCCACTGCATACCTGTTCATTGATCCTGCCACTGCATACCTGTTCATTGATCCTGCCACTGCATACCTGTTCATTGATCCTGCCACTGCATACCTGTTCAGTGATCCTGCCACTGCATACCTGTTCATTGATCCTGCCACTGCATACCTGTTCATTGATCCTGCCACTGCATACCTGTTCATTGATCCTGCCACTGCATACCTGTTCATTGATCCTGCCACTGCATACCTGTTCAGTGATCCTGCCACTGCATACCTGTTCATTGATCCTGCCACTGCATACCTGTTCTGTGAACCCACCACTGCATACCTGTTCTGTTCAGTGGACCCGCCACTGTATACCTGTTTAGTGAACCCGCCACTGCATACCTGTTCTGTTCAGTGGACCCGCCACTGTATACCTGTTCAGTGGACCCGCCACTGCATACCTGTTCTGTTCAGTGGACCCGCCACTGTATACCTGTTCAGTGGACCCGCCACTGCATACCTGTTCTGTTCAGTGAACCCGCCACTGCATACCTGTTCTGTTCAGTGGACCCGCCACTGTATACCTGTTCAGTGGACCCGCCACTGCATACCTGTTCTGTTCAGTGAACCCGCCACTGCATACCTGTTCTGTTCAGTGGAGTTTGGTGTGTCAGTGTGAAGCAGTACCTTAATTACACTCCCTGATTGATGTATACACATGCAAGATGTTTTAAAGCACTTTAGGCCTGTCATTTAGCATTCAATGTGATTTCTGCCCTTAAAACGCTGCTTTGCGTCAAATCCAGATTTTTCCCGGTGACTTTTGGCGTGTATCCCACTCCGCCATGCCCCCCTCCAGGTGTTAGACCCCTTGAAACATCTTTTCCATCACTTTTGTGGCCAGCATAATTTTTTTTTTTTTCAAAGTTCGCATCCCCATTGAAGTCTATTGCGGTTCGCGAACTTTAACGCGAACCGAACCTTCCGCGAAAGTTCGCGAACCCGGTTCGCGAACCTAAAATCGGAGGTTCGGCCCAACTCTACTCTGAGGTTGGCAGTTCCTCGACATGTCCTGAGGTTTCTCTTGTGCTAGTGTACCCCGATGCGCTCTGTGAGCCAGAATGCCCAAGTGTGTCTCGGTTACCAACATGCTCAGATGCTTCCTCGGTGGAGACATGTTCTGATTTTGACTGCCTGCCTGCATGCCCAGAAGTGGTCCCTGAAAGCCCTGCTCTTGATGGTTGTCCTGATAATCCTGAATCCGGAATTGTCATAGGTTCCATAGGGGCTCTTGATAGATCTCCATGTGAGCCTGGTGAACGTTCTGGCCTCTTGAGATCTCTGCAGAGCTTAAAAGTGTTCTGGGAGATTCTGGGAGAAATTGTTCTTGGTACCCTGGATGGGATCAACAGTGGCTTCTCTGTTGTAAGGGACACTTCAAATAGGTATTGTGGTAGGTTTGGTATTTTTGGACGATCCCTGGAAGGTGGTGGGTATTGCTCGGAGAGTGTCGATGGGTTCTTCTCTGGCATTCACAGTTCTGATGGGTGTTACGCTGAGGCTTGTAGTACTGATGGGCATGTTTTGCTGGCTTCTGCTTCCGATGAGTTCGGTTTCGGGAAGATTGACTCTGGAATTGAGCCTTGTCGGGCTGTCCCGACCTTCATGAGTGTTCAGTCAGAGTTTTTTTTGGGAAATATCAGTTTTGAGAGACGTCTGGAAGCCGTCCCTAGAGGAGGGGGTACTGTAATGATCTACTCTGCTGTCTGCACAGGCAGACAGCTTTTTGACCATTTTGTAGGTCTGAGTGCTGCAGGTCCCTGGAAAGGAGACCTGTCTTCACTCTGCAACTTGCTGAGCTGCTGCTCTGGTGAGGAATTTGCATCCACTTGGCATGCAAATTGCTTAGCTGCTTCCTTTGATGGCTTGCAGTATAAATACCATTTGCTCCCAGAATTCCCTGCTGGTCATAAAGGTTTGATCCTGCTAGGCTTACCTTGAGTCTCAGCCCTCTGCATATTGTTTGTTAAGATTATCTTAGAGCAATCCTTGGGAGTGCACTAGCATTCCTTCTAGCGTAGGTAGGTTGTTAATTATCTGTATTGCTTTGTACTGTCTATCTTTTGCGATTGTCTTGTCGCCAGCGGCGGTCAACAGGAATTAGTTCTGTCTGTTGGGATCGTATTAGCCCTAGCGGTAGAGGCGGTGGTTCCTTCTGTACTCTGTCTGGGAGTGTAGCCAGAGCAGCGGTTGCTACTGGTTGCTCCGTCTGTCTGTCTGTTTGGATCGCATTCGCCCTAGCAGTAGAGGCGGTGGTTCCTTCTGTACTCTGTCTGGGAGTGTAGCCAGAGCAGCGGTTGCTACTGGTTGCTCCATCTGTCTGTCCATTTGGATCGCATTCGCCCTAGCGGTAGAGGCGGTGGTTCCTTCTGTATTCTGCCTTAGAAGTGTAGCCAGAGCAGCGGTTGCTACTGGCTGCTCCATCTGTCTGTCTGTCTGGAACGAACGCTTGCTGTAGTCTCAGTGGGGTAACCGTTTAGCAAGCGTTCGCGTTTCTCTTTTGTTTTCATGTTTCTTTGGTTAGTCAGGGTTGGTACGCTTTGTCGCTATTGCGCTTCTCGTGTGGTGACCGTGCCGCGCACGCGCTTTGTCGCTATTGCGCTTAACGTGTGGTGACCGCGTGTAGTTAGTCCTGTCTACTCCTGTGTGTTGGATTACAGTTTGTTATCAGTTCTGTGTTTATTCTGTTCCTTTGCTCTGTCTTGCTCAGTCTTGTGTCGCTAAAAGCAATCGCCATTTTTGCGATTGCGTTCCCACTTGGTCTTCGCTGTTGTGTGTTCACCGTCGCTGGGTGGCGACTAGATTGGTGGACACACATACATCCTGTCCCTGTGCTCACTCTCTCTCTCCAAGGGCTATCTTGCCCTGTATTGCTTCACCTCGTACAATTCCTGTCTGGCATCTGTGGCAGTGCAGAGGGTTTATCCCTCTGCACTCCACAGCTCCATCTGCCGGTGGGAATTTCCCCCTACAGGTGCATTGCACCATAGCTGGGTTCTGGTATGTCATACGCTTGTGGAGGATTTCCGCAGTGTCAGCGTGCATCTTGTGCGCTGACCACGGAAATAATTCCCCAAGATTTGCCATATAGTGTGGCGTACTTCACTACAACCTACTTTGAACCTATCTGTTCGAGAGGGTGCTGTCCTCTCATTCACGTTACCGTTTTCTCCCTATGGGTAGAAACACACTAGGCTGTGCGAGAAAGTAGCATTTTACTGCATATGTACTTGTGCGTTTTTAGCGCATGTTCCGTGCATTTCCTGTGCTTTTGCATTTATTGTTTTTTCCCCTGCATTTTAATGCATTTGCGGTTCGCATAAATAAATCGCATATGCGTTTTGTATGCATTTTGCATGCTTTTTTATGTGTTTTATGCAAATCACTAGGAAGTGAACAGGAAGCGGAAATACATCATCAAACTTTTTTTTTTTTTTTTTAAATGCATACAAAACGCTTAAAAATGCACCAAAATGCATAACCCCTGCGTCACCATTGACTTTCAATATGTGCGTTTTAAATGCGTTATGGAAAAAAAATATGCAGCAAGACCAGCATTTTTAAAACCGCGTATTGCAAAACACGTGCATTTTTTCATTCAGCCCATTGACTTGCATTATGTGCATTTTCACTGTGGTTTCCGCAACACTAGTGTTTCTACCCTAAGAGGTTTCCTGCTGGATCCCTTAAAGTAGATTAGTGCCCAATAACCATCCTGCTGCATTATTTGTGCAGTTGCGGTACTACACAAAGTATAGCAGTGCAGGAAAATTGTGACGCAATTGTGCGCTATGCAGCTTTACCAGTGATCTAGAAGTTCACAATATTTTCCTGCTAAATTTTGTTTCTCCCATCAGAAGTTGCAAATGCACCTCAGAGGCGCTAAACCTAATACTATAGAAATCCTGTTGTCCCCTTTCTGTTTTCCTGATGAAGCAGGCTTGACCTGCGAAACGTGTTGCACTTTTATTTGGGGTACCATATAATAAATGTATTGATTTATATGAAGATAGGATCTCGTGTCTGCTTTTGGGAGGCAAGCCCACCACTTCCTCCAAGCATTTTAAAGGTTTTTATCGACTTTTATCCTGCTGACGCCTCTGTTCCGCATACAAACATACTGTGTCCACTCCTGGTGGAGGGGAGTGCTATCCCTATCTTCTTGTTTCTTTACTACAGAGAGTGACTTCTTAATCCTGAGTGAGGACAGGTCTAATCTCCTCACCTGCCTATATAGTGGTTGCCTCAATGGTAACCCATGTTTGTGAGTATAAATTCTCTCGCTAAACCACTTACCAATTGTTCATAACATACTACACCATATTGGGCTCTCGGTTTTTTCCTATTTTATCATGATGGATAGTCACAATCGTAATTTGCTACTAACGACTTTTGTAAAATGTAGCATTATTTTCATAATTACGATTAAAATTGAAAAATAATTATCGTGAAAAATTACGCTAAATTTTGCATGATTACGGCTATACACAAATTTTCGTAATTACCAATTTTGTTTGGAAGTAGGATCATTTTTGTAATATGATTATTTTCCTCACAAATTGTCATGTAAAACACAGAAATTACAATTTCGTGTTACGATCTTACGCAAAATGACGACACGAAATTATGAATGACGACAAAATTAATAGAAATGTTTCTGAATATTATGAATTACGATTTTGTGTCAAAAGTGCACATTTTGTGTTGCAATTACACAGCTGAGAAAATGTGGTCACATCTCTAGTAATGGAAATAAAAAGAAACATGATCTCAATACTTAGGGGGAAAGGGGCTATAAAGCTGCCGCGTAATCACAGGAGCGCACGTTATGCTGCCTGTCAAGCAGCCTATTGGGCCATTCAGAGGGTGGGGATCACAGAAGCGCACGGAAGGGGTTGTTCCGGGTGTACAGAACACCCCCCTGCACCAAGACCGGAAGTCTCCCTCTAAATCTGAGCAGCGGCAGCCACAGATGCACAGCTGCCGCCTGCTCATATCTGTGTGCAGCGAGAAGGACTCTGACTAGAGCGAGGGGCCCAGGGATGCGGGAGCCGGCTTTATTCCTCGCTCCCTCCCTCCCTCTGAATTCCCCTCACCTGCGGTGATTGTGTGCCCGGCTCCCCCATGAGTGTGTGCGCAGCGGAGCGGTAGGTCCTCTTACCGCAGATCAGGCGCACCGGCAACTAGTCTCTATGCTTCCTGTGACGTCATGGTAAACAGGAAGCAGGAGACTCCAGTTGCCGATGCGCCTGATCTGCGGTAAGAGGACCTACCGCTCCGCTGCGCACACACTCATGGGGGAGCCGGGCACACAATCACCGCAGGTGAGGGGAATTCAGAGGGAGGGAGGGAGCGAGGAATAAAGCCGGCTCCCGCATCCCTTATTGGCGCCGCCACAATCTTTTTCTCTCTTCTCTTCCCAGGGCAATTTTCTCCCCACACAGGGGCACCTTCCTCCACCTATCTAGTCTATACTGGGGGCATATACCTATCTAACCTATACTGGGGGGCATATACCTATCTAATCTATACTGGGGGGCATATACCTATCTAATCTATACTGGGGGGCATTTACCTGTCTAATCTATACTGGGGGGCATATACCTGTCTAATCTATACTGGGGGGCATATATCTGTCTAATCTATACTGGGGGGCATATACCTGTCTAACCTATACTGGGGGGCATATACCTATCTAACCTATACTGGGGGGCATATACCTATCTAACCTATACTGGGGGCATATACCTATCTAACCTATACTGGGGGGCATATACCTGTCTAATCAATACTGGGGGGCATATACCTATCTAACCTATACTGGGGGGCATATACCTATCTAACCTATACTGGGGGGCATATACCTATCTAACCTATACTGGGGGGCATATACCTATCTAACCTATACTGGGGGGCATATACCTATCTAATCTATACTGGGGGGCATATACCTGTCTAATCTATACTGGGGGCATATACCTATCTAACCTATACTGGGGGGCATATACCTATCTAACCTATACTGGGGGGCATATACCTATCTAACCTATACTGGGGGGCATATACCTATCTAACCTATACTGGGGGGCATATACCTATCTAACCTATACTGGGGGGCATATACCTATCTAACCTATACTGGGGGGCATATACCTATCTAATCTATACTGGGGGGCATATACCTGTCTAATCTATACTGGGGGGCATATACCTATCTAACCTATACTGGGGGGCATATACCTATCTAACCTATACTGGGGGGCATATACCTATCTAACCTATACTGGGGGGCATATACCTATCTAACCTATACTGGGGGGCATATACCTATCTAACCTATACTGTGGGCATATACCTATCTAACCTATACTGGGGGGCATATACCTATCTAACCTATACTGGGGGGCATATACCTATCTAACCTATACTGGGGGCAACTATATGGGCTACCTATACTGGGGGGGGGACCTATAGCTGGCTACCTATACTGCGGGCACCTATACCTGTCTAAACGTTGGGGGCGCATTTTACGCCCTCACCCTGGGTGCAATTTAGCCTAGAAACTGCTAGTATTTGGCTCCACCCACACCATGTTTTGGCCACGCCCACACACCGCTTTCAGGAACCCCCCCCTTGGAAATCCTGGATTTGCCCCTGGATCACATCTTTTACAGTGATTGGACCTGAAGGGGCTCAGGGCAGGAGGAGAGAAGCGCTCCTTATTTGCAGGGAGGCGGTGTAACTTACTACCGCTCGCTATAATGCCCTACCCGCAGCATAGTGTGCACTACTGTGATTACACGTGCTATGTGGCCAGTAGCGCGCATAGTGTGCAGCCCATTAGATTTAAGGCACGCTGTGGAAATAGTGCGAGCAACAGGAGGTTACTCGTGCTATTTTCTTTAGTGAATCAATCCCCTAGAATACTAGGAGCAGATTGTGTAGATAAACCATCATACTACATGGAGGTGGTAAAATTGATTGAAAAATCATAAGGCTGGGTGCACACATAACATACATGAAGGGCTGCATTTTATGGCATGTTTTCTTCTTATGTTGTGTGCATTTTTTGTGCATTTTTAAAGTTTTTTTAACTGCGTTTTTGGTGCATTTGCAGGGTTTTTTTTTTTACCACAGATGTGTTTTTAAAGTGTTTTGCGTGCGTTTTAATGCATTTGCTGTTCGCATATTTGTATGCGTTCTTATATTTCCATTTATGCAAATTAGTAGGACGACAACAGGAAGTGGAAAAACATCACAAAACAATTTTTTTTTTGGGGGGGGACGCATAGAAAAACGCATAGAAAACGCATGAAAAATGCATACCATTGAGTTCCCATTGACTTTTACTATGTGCGTTTTTGATGAATTTTTGCACATTATGCAACAAACCCAGCGTTTTTTAAAACGCACGCATAGAAAATGCATATGCATTTTATTTTTCCCTGCGGCCCATAGATTTCCATTAGAAGCAAAAAAATCAGCGTTTTACACAACGCTAGCATTTCTGCTATGTGTGCACCTAGCCTAATAGAAAGTGTGTACTAGGCTTTAGCCCTGTCTCTTTAATGAGGTGCATGTGCCTGACAGGTGAAGAAGGAAGACAGCTACAATTACCTGGGCAGGGCAGCAGCACCTGGAGGAGGATTGCCTGGCTCTCTGCACACATAGCTGGCACACTTCCCCGGGATACCAGCACCAGGCACAGAGGCACTGTGAGTAAAGCTCAATGCAGCCGCACTGTGTGGACAGGAGTGAAGCACTGACATCTGATGCATTGAAGGAGTGAGCAGTGTCAGTGCTTTTCCATGGGGCAGTTTCTCGAGTGGGATCTGGAACTTAATCCTGCAGTTATTCGAGCTGCTAAACCAGCGTCTGCATTCTTATTCTGTGGGCCTGGCAGCTGCTTGTCCGGGCCTGCAAATGTTATATTTCATTTACTTGTTAATTTGCCTGGTGGATCTGCAGTGAGTGCAGTCTAAAGCCTGAAAATAAATTATTTTAACTTATTTAAAGGTGGCCAATGGCCATACACTGGTCGATCGACCAACAGATAGATCCCTCTCTGATCGAATCTGATCAGAGAGGGATCGTATGGCTGCATGAAACCGTTCACAATCTGTGAAGCTGCGGCGCCAAACCCCCCCCCCCCCCCGCGTATATTACCTGATCCGGCCGGCGCGAGTCCCCGCTGTCCCTTCTTCGCTGGGTTACGGACCAGCTAGCTTCACTTCTTCCTGTCCGGGGAAGTTTAAACAGTAGGAGGCGCTCTACTGTTTAAACTTCCTGTCGGGACAGGAAGTAAGTGAAGCCAGCCAGCCAGTCCAGAACCCAACGGAGACAGCGGGGACTCGCGCCGGCTGGATCAGGTAATGTATTGCCGATAGCGTCAGTCGTCAAGCATTCGAACGCCGCTATCGACACACTCCCGACCCGCACGGACGGTCCGCCGGGAACGATTGATTTCCGACGAAAATGGATCGTTCTGTCAGTGTTTGTGTAGCAATTTCACATCAGATTCGATCACAGTGATCGAATCTTCTGTATATCGGCGGGAAAATCGTTAGGTGTATGGGTCCCTTAAGGCTTCTTGCAGCCCCCTGCAGTCATCCTGTGCCCGCATCATCCTTCCAGGACCCTCCAGCCACCAACAGTGACTCCTTCAAAGCCAGCCGGCCGTGCACCTCCTTGTCACACTTCCATGCACAGCAGCATTCTGCACATGTGCATTAGGGGGGAAATCACTACTGCGCATAACGCTGCCGGCTATGTGAGACATAGTGGCCTACAATTAGCCACAACCCGCCAGCTTTGAGGGATGATGAGCGGCGCATGCTTGGTGTCATGCAGCAGGTGGGAACAACTGGATCGGCGGTGGGATTTTAAATACTACGAGCATATTGTGTAGGTAAGTGCTCTCATGCTACATGGAGGTGGTAAAATTGGTGATTACTGTAAAACTGATGGTGTGTACCAGCCTATAGAGTATCAGAGACGAAGGTTCAGCAGCACAGCCAGGCAATATGCATTCACAGATGCGCTATAACACGTCCCGGCACTTTCCCAGTTGCTCCTTTTGGTACATTGCCTGAGGAAGTGGGCGATTGTCCCGTGAAACACATTTCAGATTCTATCGGCGTAAGAAATAAACAATGTCTATCTTTTATGATATGATACTGTTGTGTCATCTGTGGGGAGGGAAGTCCACCAGTAAAATCCTCCCACCCATTTTAAGCTGTTTTTAATATATTTTATCCTTGATTGGCGCCTCTGTATATACAACACAATAATAATTATAATGAATAAAACAAGGAAACAAGGAAAAATAATAATAAAAACAAGGAATCCATATCACTCCCAATTTCTAGTGTGCTTTAACGTTAAAGAGTACCAGAGACGAAGCACCTTCATGTATTTTATTACATTTATCAGTGGGAACATGACAGTAAACACCTACCCTGCTTTTAGTTTTATTCTTCTCAGTCTAATCTATCTGTTATCAACTGTGATAAGAATCCACCGCCTGATTCAGTCGAGGTTTGACCTGGAATCATTATAGCTGAGTCACTCTTCTGTGGAGTCTTTTCAAGCCCAAGCCTGCCACCTCCTGGATCAGATATCCTTACTCAGAGCTCTTGACATGGGAGGGGCTGCTGCTGTCGAGAAAGAAGTTCTGAAACAGTGTATCTGTGTGCAGTGTGCAGCCAGTCATTATCTACTGTATGCAGTTTCATTTCTATGAGAGACACTTCCTACAGGCAGCCACACAGCATACCAGAATAATAGTTGAAAGCAGACAGATTAAAGGCTGCAGCAGCCCTGCTTGTCTATAGTCTCAGAGGCTAGACAGCACATCCAGAACAACTCATAACCCGGAAGCAGAACAGGTATGAGCCGGCGGCCATATTGGATAGTTACTGGAGCAATAATGGATAAAAAACACTCAAAAAGGCACACCAGAGTGGCGAAATTATCAGGTAGAGCAGTTATTCTTTACAAGCTATCAACTGATATGTTTATTTTGTGTGAATCGTTCATCTCTGGTTCCCTTTAAATTTGCAAGTCATTTTTTTTGCACAAAACTGTGACTCTTTCTTTGTCTCCATTAAACTCAATTCACAAATGGAAAACAAAAAACAAAAAAAAAGCCACTGCTATGATTTTAAAAATGCAGAGACGTCGCACGAAAGTTCACAAAAAAATTGGCACTAGTCTGCTTTAGGGGACCCAGCAGATTCTGCAAATGTGATTGGGCGAACCGCACCCTCTCTGACTTTTAGGTTTTTCTGGTTGTAGTAAACTGCGCCCATACTATACGACCAATCACAACGCTTTGTGCTGTACGAGGGTGCTGTGATTGGAGAACTGTTTCCTATGAGGTTTCCTGCTGGGTCCCCTAAAGTAGACTAGCCCCTAAAAAATTTGATTTGCACTGAAGTACATTAGATGTGATTTTTGCCAATCAAAAATTGCACATGAATTTGCGCACGAGTCCTAAGGGCTGGAACCCACGATTGTGAACGTGTTATTCTCCGATTTGGAAGCGCTGTACAGTAAACTAATTTTTTAAAAATAAACTTTATTATACTTACCGGGTGTCCCAATGTCCAGCTTCCATCAGTAGCCCCACCCCCTAATGGAAGAGGTCATAGGTGCTTCTCTAGGACCAATCAGAGAAGCACCTGTGACCTCTTCTTCTAGGGGGCAGGGCTATGGACAGAAGCCAGACATCAGGGCACCCGGTAAGTATAACTTTATATAAATCTCAAATCGCTCAGCCCCCCACCCCCCCAAATCCCCGCTCCCCAGAAAAAGCGTAGCCCTCAAAATTTTGAATGTTCTGCAATTGCAAGTAAACCTAATTGCAATTGCACTAGTGAGTTCAGCCCCATTTAAATACGTTGGCAAAGTATTTTTGGAAATCGCCGTCTGCCCCAAAAAATTGCTGCCAAAAACGTTATAGTGGATCCCAACCTGGCCCGCTTTAGCTGCTCTACATTAGTGGATCCCTATGAGTGTGGTCCCGTTAGAATCAGTGGCTACAGCAGCCAAATTGTGATTGTGGTGCTTTGCCTTTTATCCGACACATACAGACAGCAGGACAGGAATTAACCAGTCTAGAACATAGATCCCATGCAGTGCCACCTACAGGCCAGAAGCATGAACACCACAACATGATGGACCAATATAGCATGGGTGGGTATCTGCAAACTGATGCCTCATAATACCAGACTATACATAATTTTCAAATTACCTTCTGCTCTCTGATTATCAAGAGAAGAGGTCAGGCTTGCCCTGAGGTCTGTTGCCAGCTAGGCAGCTACACCACTGTTAAAACATCATCATTAATCTTGGCACCAAATAAATGTGTTGTGGTGAATGATTTCTAGAACTCTGTGTTCCATAGCCAGTGTTGCACCATTTTTTATTGCCAGGAGGCGGGACTTTGGGAAGTGCAGTCGTCCTGCTTAGTGTTTTGGAAGCTCAGCTTTATCAGTTACCTGTGCAGGAGTAAAAACAAGCTATTCTTTCCAGGCATGCAGAAGGGGAAAGACCAGATCAGGGTACAGTGTACAATCACCCAGACCAGAGAACATTAAGTAGAATGCATTGTTATTTTACATAGAAGCAGCATGGTGGCGTAGTGGTTAGCGCTCTTGCCTTGCATCACTGATTCCCTGGTTTGAGTCCCAGCCAGGTCAACATCTGCGAGGAGTTTGTATGTTCTCCATGTGTCTGTGTGGGTTTCCTCTGGGTACTCTGGTTTCCTCCCACATCTCAAAAACATGCATATAAGTTAATTGGCTTCCCACCTAAATTGGCCCTAGACTACAATATAGACATAGGAGTATGGTAGGGGCTAGATTGTGAGCTCCTTTGAGGGTAGTTTGTGGCAAGACTATATATACTCTGTACAGTGCTGCAGAAGATGGAAGCACTCTATAAATACTAAATAATAATAAAACAAGAAAGTACAAGTTCAAAGTGTAAATGAGCACTCCAAATTAACCACTCTGCATCCAGACCTTGTTTCTTATTGACCAGAGCAGTTTTGACATTTTAGCTAAGTCCCTATTTAAAGGTTACCTTAAGTCTGATAAAAAAAATGACATTTACTCACCTGGGGCTTCCCTCAGCCCCCTGCAGCCGATCGATGCCCTCGCCGTGTCTCAGAGATCCTCCCTTCCTCGCCGGCGACCACTTCCGGTTTGGCCGTCACCGGCCGACAGGCATGGTATAGCGAGTGATTCTTCGCGTTCCCAGCCGTAACATCTCTCCCTATGCTGCTATTGCGGCCTCCTGGCCTGGCCATTGTGGCTGGGAACGCGAAGAATCACTCGCGTTCCCATGCCTGTCGGGTCCTGACAGCCAAACCGGAAGTGGTCGCCGGCTAGGACAAGAGGATCTCCGAGACACGGCGAGGGCACCGATCAGCTGCAGGGGGCTGAGGGAAGCCCCAGGTGAGTAAATGTCATTTTTTTTATCAGATTTAAGGTTACCTTTAATCAGCAGTGAAGTTATCCCTACTTATGATACCTAAACAAAATATATATTGTTATTTTCAAGACCAAATAGGCTTTCATTGTATGGTATCTTTTCCCCTCTGACAATTTTCTTTTCTATGCATTTTAATAGGAAAATGAGGAAAAAAAATAGAAAAAAACCAATGTTTCTCAGTTTTACCAATTCCAGTTTAAAAATAAAAACTGATATTGTAGATAAAAAACACAAATTTTGTTTGGCTATTCGTACTGTTCATCACAAAACTTAAATTACATTCCTGTCACCATTTATAGTGACGATATTTGATTCTGAAATAATGCTACAGTGAGTATTTTTCACTACGAACTGAGAAAATAAAAGTATTTTTAATGGTAAAAATCAATCTTATGGGCTCAGGGAACATGTATTCGCTTTCAACAATATGTTCTGCAGCAGATAGTGCCAGAGGTGTGCACAGGAGCAAGCCCAATCGTGCACAGCTCTGCTTCAGCTATACGACTTATATCTGCGTCCACGTAGCTTAGATGAAGTCAAAGAGGACTTTGATAATATACTGTAGTGGTGGAAAAAGTGGTTAATCTGCACTCAACCAGTCAGTTCTTCCTGCAAAAACCACTGGTAAATGGTTTACTGACAATGGTATTACTGTGCTCAATTGGCCTGCCAACTCTCCTGACCCGAACCCCATAGAGAATCTGTGGGATATTGTGAAGAGAAAGATATTGAGAAAGTTGAGAGACGTAAGACCCAACACTCTGGATGAGCTTAAGGCCACTACCGAAGCATCCTGGGCCTCCATAACACCTGAGCAATGCCACAGGCTGATTGCCTCCATGCCACGCCACATTGAAGCAGTCTGCAAAAGGATTCCCGACCAAGTATTGAGTGCATAACTGAACATAATTATTTGAAGGTTGACTTTTTTTGTTTTAAAAACACTTTTCTTTTATTGGTCGGATGAAATATGCTAATTTTTTGAGATAGGAAATTTGGGTTTTGATGAGCTGTATGCCAAAATCATCAATATTAAAACAATAAAAGGCTTGGACTACTTCAGTTGTGTGTATTTGAATCTAAAATATATGAAAGTCCAATGTTTATCAGTACATTACAGAAAATAATGAACTTTATCACAATATGCAATTTTTTTTAGAAGATCCTGTATATATATATATATATATATATATATATATATATATATATATATATATATATATATATATATATATATATTATTTTTTTTTTTTATTATCTTTTTATTGTTTTTTTTTTCTCTTCTTTTTTGTTTTTGTCATAAGCAAAGCACACAGAGAGTATAAAGCAAGGGGTCAGAAAGTGTACAAATATCACCAAATATCAAACAATAATGCACAACATAGTACTAGCATAATAGAGTCAGACATGTACAGCTATCTTGATAAATGTTTAAGTGCCTTTTTCATCCAAAAAAGGAACACATAATGGAGTTATCAGATAACACATAACAGATATCACTGGTCATAAAAGAACCAGAAACTGTATATTAACCCACCCTCAGTACTTAAAATAAGGCAAACATGTGCGAGGTCTGAGTTCTAGATAACAAAAAAGTTTGATCTAATTGATTGGCATGGAGACTAAAATCTAATCTATACAATCTAAGACCACTGACTGTAGCACAAATTTATAGGTAAGAGTGGAGGGCGGTCGGAGTGATAAAAAGTGCAATAACTTCACCCGCTGCTGATCTCTGTATTGGGGTTCCCACTCCCACCAATACTGTTATAGTGCAATGCTGTTTTTGTCAGTTGTTTGTCAAGTAAAATGATCTAATTTTACTCAGCATGCTCCCAGCGCTACCTTCTTTAACTGTAGGACAAATTGTTGAAAACTAATTTTGGCCATGTGAGATAGCTGCCAGAGGACACAATGGCCCTTATTTCATTCCCCTTTCCTATCCAAGGAAATAATTCATCTTCTTCCGTTTAAATTAACTTTTCAGCTCTCTGAAATTGAAAGAGTACCAAAAAGTAGGTGAAAAGTACTGTCAAAATTATATTACATATAGCCCTGCTTTCTGGTGGTTTAAAAGGCATTTTATTAATCAGGTGCGAAAAATCACCCAGGGGAAAGAGTGAATTGAATCATGGCCAATGTGTCCCAGCTTGCCACAGAGCAGTCAGAATACTAAGTCTACTACCGAGGTGTGTACAATGGGGCCAAAAGCAGAGTCAGACTGGGACACTGGGGGGCCACCAAAGAAATTTAAACCTGGGGCCCACACATCCCATGATTGCGACGAAAAAAGGGCTTGACCATGCACCGGAAGGTGGGCGTGGTCATGATGTATTATGGACAGGGCCAAATGTACATGATCTTAGCAGCATTGTAATTCAGAGACACTGCTGCCCAGCAAAACTTTGCATAGAGTCCCCTCCTTCAATATAAAGTAATGTCCTACTTTGCAGAGGTTGCGACTGCATCGGGGCCCTTGGGCCAAAGGGGCCCCGAAGGGCCCTCCCTCAACTACAATATTAGCTTTCTATTGGTCCTGTGCTCATAATAATCACTTCTATAGATACTTTGAACAGTGGTAATCATTAGCAAGCTACAGTGGCGGACACAGGCAGCAGTGGGCCCCTGTGCAAAATATCAATTGTGGACCCCCTGACCTGGACGGCAAAGAATGGGTGCGGCTGTAAATGGGCGTGGATAGAACCTGCGGCGCGTAGCGCCGCGGCAAAAAATGGGCGTGGCAATGACCGGATAAGGGCGGAGCTAACTGTAATTTAAAGTGATCCCGGGGTGAGAGTAATATGGAGGCTGCCATATTTATTTCCTTTTAAACAATACTAGTTGCCTGGCGGCCCTGCTGATCTATTTGGCTGCAGTAATAAACTGAATTACACCAGCAACAAGCATGCAGCTTAATCTTCTCAGTTCTGACAATATTGTCAGAAACCCCTGACCTGCTGCATGCTTGTTCAGGGTCTATGGTTGAAAGAATAAGAGGCAGAGGACCAGAACGGCAACCAGGCAACTGGTATTGCTTAAAAGGAGAGAAATATGGCAGCCTCAATATTATTCTCACCTCAGGTTCCCTTGAAAAGTGCAACACAAAGACAGTGGGCCCAAGTTTTGGTGTCCCTTTCCCCAGAAAATTCACATAATTGTGCAGGTTTTCTCAAGAAAATACACATAATGTGAGCAGATTTGCCCAGAAAATACATTCAATCATGTCGGCAGATTTGCCCAGAAAATACATTCAATCATGTCGGCAGATATGCCCAGAAAATACGTGCAATGATGTCGGCAGATATGCCCAGAAAATACGTGCAATGATGTCGGCAGATATACCCAGAAAATACGTGCAATGATGTCGGCAGATATGCCCAGAAAATACGTGCAATGATGTCGGCAGATATGCCCAGAAAATACGTGCAATGATGTCGGCAGATATGCCCAGAAAATACGTGCAATGATGTCGGCAGATATGCCCAGAAAATACGTGCAATCATGTCGGCAGATATGCCCAGAAAATACGTGCAATCATGTCGGCAGATATGCCCAGAAAATACCTGCAATCATGTCGGCAGATATGCCCAGAAAATACCTGCAATCATGTCGGCAGATATGCCCAGAAAATACCTGCAATCATGTCGGCAGATATGCCCAGAAAATACCTGCAATCATGTCGGCAGATATGCCCAGAAAATACGTGCAATCATGTCGGCAGATTTGCCCAGAAAACACATGCAATCATGTAGCAAATTTGCCCAGAACATACATGCAATCATGTGGCAGACCTGCCCAGAACATACACGCAATCATGTGGCAGACCCAGGGCCGGCCTTAGGTTTCACGGCGCCCTGAGCGAAACCTGAATTTGGCGCCTCCCCCCCCCCCCCCGTCATCCTACACACACAGTTGTCCTAAATATGGGTAGCCAAGCATAGATGCCCCCAGTATAGGAAGTTAGGTGTAGGTACCCCCCCCCCATAGATAGTCAAGTGTAGGTGCCTCCAGTATAGGTAGCCAGGTGTAGGTGCCCTCAGTATATGTAGCCAGGGAAAGGCCGCTCAGTATAGGAAGTCAGGTGTAGGTCCCCTCTGTATAGGTAACCAGGCAAACGTGCCCTCAGTATAGGTAGCCAGCTATAGGTGCCCCCAGTATATGAAGTCAGGTGTAGGTCCCCTCTGTATAAGTAACCAGGCATAAGTGCCCTCAGTATAGGTAGCCAGGTTAAAGTGCCCTAAGTATAGGTAGCCAGCTATAGGTGCCCCCAGTATATGAAGTCAGGTGTAGGTCCCCTCTGTATAAGTAACCAGGCATAAGTGCCCTCAGTATAGGTAGCCCGGTTAAAGTGCCCTCAGTATAGGTAGCCAGCTATAGGTGCCCCCAGTATATGAAGTCAGGTGTAGGTCCCCTCTGTATAAGTAACCAGGCATAAGTGCCCTCAGTATAGGTAGCCAGGTTAGAGTGCCCTCAGTATAGGTAGCCAGCTACAGGTGCCCCCAGTATATGAAGTCAGGTGTAGGTCCCCTCTGTATAGGTAGCCAGGTATAGGTGTCCCCAGTACAGGAAGTCAGGTGTAGGTGATCTCTGTATAGGTAAACAGCTATAGGTGCCCCCAGTATAGGAAGTCAGTGTGTAGGTGCCCTTTGTATAAGTAACCAAGCATAGTATAGTTGCCCCAGTAGATGTAGCTAGTATAGTTGCCCCCAGAATAGGTAGTAGTTTCGCCAGCTTATGTAGCTAGTATAGTTGCCCCCAGTTTCTACTCAGTCAGTTTCTGCGCTCCCCCTCCAGATAGTGTCTGTGGATAGCAGGCGGAGAATTACTCACCTGTCATCCACGTTGCAGACTTCCAGCGGCGACATCACTCTTCTCTCCCTGCTTCTCCCCGCCTCCTCTCTATCTGTAATTGGAGCGGGACTACAAGAAAATGGCCGCCGATGTCCGCATTTGTGGACATCGGCGGCCATTTTGTTGTAGTCCCACTCTAATTACAGACAGACGGCAGGGAGAGACAGAGGCAGAGCGGGTGGCAGAGCGGCGACACTATACTGTGCGCCCTTGTAAGCTGGCGCCCTGAGCGACCGCTCCGGTCGCTCAGGTCAAAGGCCGGCCATGGGCAGACCTGCCCAGAACATACACGCAATCATGTGGCAGACCTGCCCAGAACATACACCTGCTAAAATAAATAATAAAAAAAAACATTTACTCACCTGCAGCAGCAGACCTCCTGTCCCAGCCTCCATCCGGCGCGCAGCTCCCATGGGTGGTTGGGTGGATAGGTAGCCTGGTGGGTAGGTAGGTAGCCCTTAGCCGGGTGGGTAAGTAGCCCGGTGGGTGGCTGGGTAGCCGGGTGGGTAGCCTGGTGGGTGGCTGGGTAGGCGGGTGGGTAGGTAGCCTGGTGGGTGGGTAGGTGGGTGGTTAGGTAGCTGGGTGGGTGGGTGGGTAGGTAGCCTGGTGGGTCTTTAGGTAGGTAGCCTGGTGGGTTGGTAGGTAGCCGGGTGGGTAGGTAGGTAGGTAGCCTGGTGGGTAGGTAGGTAGCCGGGTGGGTGTGTAGGTAGCCGGGTAGGTAGCCGGGTGGGTGGTTAGGTATCCGGGTGGGTAGGTAGCTGCGTGGGTGGGTAGGTAGCCGGGTAGGTAGCCGGGTGGGTGTGTAGGTATCCGGGTGGGTAGGTAGCCGGGTAGGTAGGTAACCAGCAGGGTGGTTAGGTAGCCGGGTGGGTAGCTAGGTAGCCGGGTGGGTAGGTAGCCAGGTAGGTAGCCGGCATGGTGGTAGCGGGGTAGGTAGCCGGGTGGGTGGTTAGGTAACGGGGTAGGTAGCCGGGTGGGTGGGTAAGGTAGCCGGGTGGGTGGGTAGGTAGCCGGGTGGGTGTGTAGGTAGCCGGGTGGGTGGGTAGGTAGCCGGGTAGGTAGCCGGGTGGGTGGTTAGGTAGCGGGGTAGGTAGCCGGGTGGGTGGTTAGGTAGCGGGGTAGGTAGCCGGGTGGGTGGTTAGGTAGCGGGGTAGGTAGCCGGGTGGGTGGGTAAGGTAGCCGGGTGGGTGGGTAGGTAGCCGGGTGGGTGTGTAGGTAGCCGGGTGGGTGGGTAGGTAGCCGGGTAGGTAGCCGGGTGGGTGGTTAGGTAGCGGGGTAGGTGGTTAGGTAGCGGGGTAGGTAGCCGGGTGGGTGGGTAAGGTAGCCGGGTGGGTGGGTAGGTAGCCGGGTGGGTGTGTAGGTAGCCGGGTGGGTGGGTAGGTAGGTAGGTAACCGGCAGGGTGGTTAGGTAGCCGGGTGGGTAGCTAGGTAGTCAGGTGGGTAGGTAGCCAGGTAGGTAGCCGGCAGGGTGGTTAGGTAGCCGGGTGGGTAGCTAGGTAGTCGGGTGGGTGGGTAGGTAGCCGGCAGGGTGGTTAGGTAGCCGGGTAGGTAGCCGGGTGGGTGGTTAGGTAGCGGGGTAGGTAGCCGGGTGGGTGGTTAGGTAGCGGGGTAGGTAGCCGGGTGGGTGGGTAAGGTAGCCGGGTGGGTGGGTAGGTAGCCGGGTGGGTGTGTAGGTAGCCGGGTGGGTGGGTAGGTAGCCGGGTAGGTAGCCGGGTGGGTGGTTAGGTAGCGGGGTAGGTAGCCGGGTGGGTGGTTAGGTAACGGGGTAGGTAGCCGGGTGGGTGGGTAAGGTAGCCGGGTGGGTGGGTAGGTAGCCGGGTGGGTGTGTAGGTAGCCGGGTGGGTGGGTAGGTAGCCAGGTAGCCGGCAGGGTGGTTAGGTAGCCGGGTGGGTAGCTAGGTAGCCGGGTGGGTAGGTAGCCGGGTGGGTAGGTAGCCAGGTAGATAGCCGGCAGGGTGGTTAGGTAGCCGGGTGGGTAGCTAGGTAGCCGGGTGGGTAGGTAGCCGGGTGGGTAGGTAGCCAGGTAGATAGCCGGCAGGGTGGTTAGGTAGCCGGGTGGGTAGCTAGGTAGCCGGGTGGGTGGGTAGGTAGCCGGCAGGGTGGTTAGGTAGCCGGGTAGGTAGCCGGGTGGATGGTTAGGTAGCGGGGTAGGTAGCCGGGTGGGTGGGTAAGGTAGCCGGGTGGGTAGCTATCCGGGTGGGGGGCCCGACTCCTATCCTCCCTCACTCACCTCGGGGCCCACCTCCCGGTATGCGCGGCGGCCGGCGGGAGAGCAGAAAATACAGGAAGTCTCCGGCCGGGGCTGCAGCAGACGCTAGAGGCAGCTGCTGCTTAGTTTCCGATATGTCTCCAAGTTGGAGACCAAGCGGCAGCTGCCGCCCCGGCCGGAGACTTCCTGTATTTTCCGCCCTCCCGCCGCATGAGGGGGGGGGGGCCGAGGTGAGGGGGAGGACAGGAGTTGGGCCCCCCAGGTTAAAAAAATAAAACATAAAAAAAAAAAAATTAAATAAAAAAAACCTGCAATATTTAATGGGCCCCTGAAGCAGCGGAACTTCAGGGGCCCTCGTGCGGCGGCACTGGCAAGCTATTTCCCATCCCCTTCTTGCACCTCTGACACTGTAGTTGCCATTGGCAGGTTTTGGTGCGTCGTATCAATTGTTATGTATAGAGTGCTTATGGGGGGCACCATTGTAAAACTTGCATCAAGGCCTACAGCTCCTTAGCTACGCCACTGCTCTCAGCATGAGTGATTACAGCACTGAGAAGAGAATTTTTGTGCTGCAGGCAGCAATTGGAGCTCTGTCAGACAAGGAGGGAGGGGGCCCACCAGAGACCTGGAGGCAGGGCCCACCGAGGGAAAAAATGTACTACTGTGGCCCAGTCCGACCCTGGCCATAAGCATCACAACTGAACCAAGGAGCAACAGAGCAAGGTGACCTGTTCTAATGGTTCACCTTTTCTTTGGCCTTCACATGCCTCAGATCCAATCAGGTGTTCTTTGAAAAAACAAGTAATATCCACCGAGACCCCACTTCACAGCTACAGTACTACTACTATTACTGCAAACCACTTGGTACCAGATATCACAAGATACCTTGAGTGGCCTTGAGGAACCCATAGCCCACATGCAATTAACTTTTTCTTCGGGAGTTTTCTACTAGGTGATATGCTGACACTTTGTCAATAAAAGGCCTTTTAAACCTCGGAAATAAACATGACCCGCTCCCTGAACGTGAAAAAGAGTGCCGTCAAACGTCAGAAACGTCTGACCCCTCAGTCACATGCACACTTCCAGACAGGAAGAGTGTCTCATGATTTTCTCAATCTGCACATGCATGCCCCAGTGGCGGACACAGGCAGCAGTGGGCCCCTGTGCAAAATATCAATTGTGGGCCCCCCTGACCTGCGGCGCGCGAAGCGCGCCGCTCCCCAAAATGGGTGCAGCTACAACCTGCGGCGCGCGAAGCGCGCCGTGGCAAAAAATGGGCGTGGATAGAACCTGCGGCGCGTAGCGCCGCGGCAAAAAATGGGCGTGGCAATGACCGGATAAGGGCGGAGCTAACTGTAATTTAAAGTGATCCCGGGGTGAGAGTGATATGGAGGCTGCCATATTTATTTCCTTTTAAACAATACTAGTTGCCTGGCGGCCCTGCTGATCTATTTGGCTGCAGTAATAAACTGAATTACACCAGCAACAAGCATGCAGCTTAATCTTCTCAGTTCTGACAATATTGTCAGAAACCCCTGACCTGCTGCATGCTTGTTCAGGGTCTATGGTTGAAAGAATAAGAGGCAGAGGACCAGAACGGCAACCAGGCAACTGGTATTGCTTAAAAGGAGAGAAATATGGCAGCCTCAATATTATTCTCACCTCAGGTTCCCTTGAAAAGTGCAACGCAAAGACAGTGGGCCCAAGTTTTGGTGACCCTTTCCCCAGAAAATTCACATAATTGTGCAGGTTTTCTCAAGAAAATACACATAATGTGAGCAGATTTGCCCAGAAAATACATTCAATCATGTCGGCAGATTTGCCCAGAAAATACGTGCAATGATGTCGGCAGATATGCCCAGAAAATACGTGCAATCATGTCGGCAGATATGCCCAGAAAATACGTGCAATCATGTCGGCAGATATGCCCAGAAAATACGTGCAATCATGTCGGCAGATATGCCCAGAAAATACGTGCAATCATGTCGGCAGATATGCCCAGAAAATACCTGCAATCATGTCGGCAGATATGCCCAGAAAATACGTGCAATCATGTCGGCAGATTTGCCCAGAAAACACATGCAATCATGTAGCAAATTTGCCCAGAACATACATGCAATCATGTGGCAGACCTGCCCAGAACATACACGCAATCATGTGGCAGACCTGCCCAGAACATACACGCAATCATGTGGCAGACCTGCCCAGAACATACACCTGCTAAAATAAATAATAAAAAAAAAACATTTACTCACCTGCAGCAGCAGACCTCCTGTCCCAGCCTCCATCCGGCGCGCAGCTCCCATGGGTGGTTGGGTGGATAGGTAGCCTGGTGGGTAGGTAGGCAGCCGGGTGGGTAGGTAGGTAGCCCTTAGCCGGGTGGGTAAGTAGCCTGGTGGGTGGCTGGGTAGCCGGGTGGGTAGCCTGGTGGGTGGCTGGGTAGGCGGGTGGGTAGGTAGCCTGGTGGGTGGGTAGGTGGGTGGTTAGGTAGCTGGGTGGGTGGGTAGGTAGCCTGGTGGGTTGGTAGGTAGCCGGGTGGGTAGGTAGGTAGGTAGCCTGGTGGGTAGGTAGGTAGCCGGGTGGGTGTGTAGGTAGCCGGGTGGGTGGTTAGGTAGCCGGGTGGGTAGGTAGGTAGCCGGGTGGGTAGGTAGGTATCCGGGTGGGTAGGTAGCCGGGTGGGTGGGTAGGTAGCCGGGTGGGTAGGTAGGTATCCGGGTGGGTAGGTAGCCGGGTGGGTGGGTAGGTAGCCGGGTGGGTGGGTAGGTAGCCGGGTGGGTAGGTAGCCAGCAGGGTGGGTAGGTAGCCGGGTGGGTAGGTAGCCAGGTAGATAGCCGGCAGGGTGGTTAGGTAGCCGGGTGGGTAGCTAGGTAGCCGGGTGGGTAGGTAGCCAGGTAGATAGCCGGCAGGGTGGTCAGGTAGCCGGGTGGGTAGGTAGCCAGGTAGGTAGCCGGCAGGGTGGTTAGGTAGCCGGGTGGGTAGCTAGGTAGCCGGGTGGGTAGGTAGCCGGGTGGGTAGGTAGCCAGGTAGATAGCCGGCAGGGTGGTTAGGTAGCCGGGTGGGTAGGTAGCCAGGTAGATAGCCGGCAGGGTGGTTAGGTAGCCGGGTGGGTAGCTAGGTAGCCGGGTGGGTGGGTAGGTAGCCTGGTTAGGTAGCGGGGTAGGTAGCCGGGTGGGTGGGTAAGGTAGCCGGGTGGGTAGCTATCCGGGTGGGGGGCCCGACTCCTATCCTCCCTCACTCACCTCGGGGCCCCCCTCCCGGTATGCGCTGCAGCCGGCGGGAGAGCAGAAAATACAGGAAGTCTCCGGCCGGGGCTGCAGCAGACGCTAGAGGCAGCTGCTGCTTAGTTTCCGATATGTCTCCAAAGTTGGAGACCAAGCTGCAGCTGCCGCCCCGGCCGGAGACTTCTTGTATTTTCCGCTCTCCCGCCGCATGAGGGGGGGGGGGGCGAGGTGAGGGGGGGAGGACAGGAGTTGGGCCCCCCAGGTTAAAAAAAAAATAAAAATAAAAATAAAAAAAAATAAAAAAAAAAACCTGCAATACTTAATGGGCCCCTGAAGCAGCAGAACTTCAGGGGCCCTCGTGCGGCGGCACGGCCTGCACGGCCGTATGTCCGCCACTGGCATGCCCCACAACCATCTATATCAAGGGTCAAGAACCTTTTTAAACGTGAGTGAGACCACGGTCCTGGAAACCACTCAGGAATACTATTCCTGGAAATGCCGGTGCTGCACCTCGCTCGGGTCACCCCCCCCCCCCCCCCCCGGGCAAAAAATATGCAGAAAGTGATGAGGTGGCACACAACGGGCTTTGCTATTTCAAGCGTGTATTGGAAACGAACAACACTACATGTTACGAGCCATTACTGCTCTTCATCAGGTGACAAGTGTGCCGCCTCATCACTTTCTGCTCAAGAACCTTTTTGTCTGAGAGAGCCATGTAATATGCTTCAAACTAAATACAAGTACAATTGGAGTGGCCGTTAGTTTTGGAGGAAGCGCAACAAAGTTAGTAGTGCCTGCTACAGCAGAAGCATGCCTACTTTGACAACTTTACTTGCGCTGCCGCACTAAGCTGCGCTTCTTGAGTAGTGTAGCTTAGTGAATCAAACCCTACTGATTTGTATGTGAGCCAAATGTAGCCATCAAAAGAGCCACATCTGGCTCCCGAGCCATAGGTTCCCTAACCCTGGTCTATACAGATTGTTTGTGTTTCCATTGACTCCCATGGAGTCTTGAGCCACTCGCAAACACACTGCAGCTTCTGCATCTGGATCACTTCCATCGCACCACAAGAATTAGGGCCTGTCTCATAGACAGTAATGGCCCCTGCGATGTGCTGAGACAGGGCAGAGTACCATGATGGGTCGCGATGCTACATGTGCGAAAGGGGCCATAATGTACTTCATAAACCTCTAGAAGTCATTGTTGCCCTTACAATGGCTGAATAAAGATGATACAAAATATGATTTGTTTTCTCCATACAACTAACATAGTGTTACTGCAGTGTATATTATATTCCATCAGGTATAACTGGCAGGATGTTCGCTTTCGACCCTTTCACAGCTCTGGTGTCTGTTCTGGTCATTCTGTTCTTGATCAAAGTTTACAACAACCAGAAACAGCCAAAGAATCTCCCTCCTGGACCCCGACCTCTGCCCATCATTGGAAATTTGCATCAGCTCGACCCAGTTCAACCCTACAAAACATTAACGGAGGTAATGCAAACCTATTATAAAAGTAATAAAGATGTCAAAAATTGCATACATTCGTTATCATTATTATTTTTTGGTGCAAAGTATTGCAACATCCCGCCATGTGCCCTCTTGCTCACCCCTCCATACACCTTCCCCTTTTTAACGCCTAACAGCAACCTTCTACTTTAATCCTACCCTTCCTCACTTGACTCCTAACACGACCCCCCACCCCCCACACACCCACACACACCCACACACACACACACACACCCCACCCCCACACACACACACCTAGCACCAACATCCCCCTTCTCCACTCCTAAAGGTGGCCCTACATCTGTAGACTTGAAGGCCAATGCTTATCAGTTTCAATAGTTATTATTGAATATGGTGAAATGTGGTGCTGCAAAGGGCATGCCCAATTAACAATTCAGCTAATTTTAGGGAAAAAAATTGTCATATGTATTGATTGGACATGCTGGAAAATCTTGGGGCCGACATACTCGATTGGGTGCATGGCGGTAATGGTATGCAATAATCACGATAACCCTAATGTTTTATGTCCTCCCTGGTGCCTTTGTAGTTATACTTTGTTTGCTATCCGTGTACATGCCCTATATCTGCATTCAGGCTTCACATGACTACCAGCATATAGTATGTAGGTTGTGTGTGCTAGGTGGGATGGGTGTGTCACTCACAAGGCCGATTCCCGAAATATTTCATACTGTAATAGATCTGGAATTGGCCTGCGGTGTATAGCGGCCAACAGATCTCTCTCCGATCATATTAGATCAGAGAGAGATCTGTGTCTTGGTCGATTGGCAGCCAAAATGGCTAGATATATGGTCATCGTAATAGTAATCTGTCATCTCTGGTTGTCCTATGTTACTTGATGTGTTATTGAGACCACAGCTGGATATATTACCTTCACACAACATGCCAATACCCTTGTTGAATGTAAAGGAGTTGCTCTGCCCCGGAAAGATCCATAATTCTTTTCTCTGCTTTATTGCAAGGAATACAATTTCATGTTATTAAACGTTTTTGGGTCCCCTGCCCAAGGTGGGAGATCAAGACTTCTTATCTTTCTGGGAATTTACAGGGAAAGGTGGTTGACACCAGTAATGATGATGAGGAACGATCGGTGCAACCTGATGATCAGGGATTAAAGGTGTAACCTTTTCACTCCAAGGGATATTTTGATTTAAAGGTCTGTAAACAACAAGCAGCCACAAAGTGTTGAGACCTCTAAAGATGAGGAAAATTAGGGTGCACAATTACTAGACTTGACCCCTCGGGAACCAATCATGGCCAACTAAGTTCTGTACAAACCCATCGCTAATTTAAAGGCTAGTGGCATGTTTGACTATGGTTTCTTTTTCCAGAATGAGGGAAGGAGGCTACATGATAGAGTAGGTAAAGGGAGTAGGAGAACAAAAGGCTTGGATTGTGCTCGACTAAGACATTTAAGCCAGTTCAGATCTAGGTTCTCAGCAGAGATGGCCCTGTCTGGCTGCCTCAGCCAATGACCATCTAGCATGTGTACAAGACTTTAGTATGGGAACATAACTGTATTACTGATCATTGGAGCCTATGATTTTGCTTATTTACAGTATAATCACAATTATCAGCCAAATTCTAATGTTAAGACAATATACACATTCATTTTCATATTTTACACTTCCAGATGTCTAAAATATATGGCCCAGTGTATAGTGTACATTTTTGGCTGGGTAAGGCCGTTGTGCTGTGTGGATACGACACCATAAAAGACGCCTTCCTAAACCATGCTGAAGAATTTTCCAACAGACCAGTGATTCCCTTGATGACTAAAATAACAAAGGACCATGGTAAGCTTGTGATGTGTGGCTTGTTGCAATAAACTGTAGAGATGGCTCGAACCCCCGATTTTAGGTTTGTGAACCTCGAACGCAAACTTCTGCAAAAGTTTGCGTTCACGCGAACCATGCGAACTACAATTGACTTCAATGGGGAGGCGAACTTTCAAAACTGCAAACACAAATTCTGGCCACAAAAGTGATGGAAAAGATGTTTCAAAGGGGTCTAACACCTGGAGTGGGGCATGGCGGAGTGGGATACATGCCAAAAGTCCCCGGGAAAATTCCGGATTTGACACAGAGCAGGGTTTTAAAGAAAACCTGTAACAAGAAAAACGTCCCCTGGGGGGTACTCACCTCGGGTGGGGGATCCTCCTGATCCTTTTGAGGCTTCCCCCGTCCTTCTCGGTCCCACAGCGGCGGCGAGGAAAGCTCCCCGAACGGCAGGGATGTAAATATTTACCTTCCCGGCTCCAGTGCAAGCGCAGTATCGGCTCTCCGCCTCGGAAATAGCCGATCACTGTCGGGCCGCTCTACTGCGCAGGCGCAAGTAGATCCTGCGCAGCGCTGGACTGCCTGCAGCTACAGTGGAGGAGGAAGCCTCATTGAGACCCTGAGGCTTCCCCCTCCCGGGGTGAGTACCCTCCAGGGGCACATTTTTTTGATACAGGTTCTCTTTAAGCGCAGAAATCACATTGCATTGCTAAATTGGAGCCAAAAAGTGCATTAAAACATCTTGGGCTTGATTCACAAAGCGGTGCTAACCTAGTTAGCACACCTAAAGACTTTGGGCGTGATAAGTAGGGTGCTAACTAGGTTAGCACAGTTTTGACAACCAGATCGCGTGCAAAGTCCCGCACGCGAAACGTCGCTCCGAGTTTTGCGGGCGGGACTTTGCGCGCGATCTGATTTTATCACGCCTAAACTGAGTTTAAGCGTGAAGAGGGGCTTTTCACAAGCGTGCTAACAGTTAGCACTGCTTTGTGAATTAAGCCCCTTGCCTGTGTATACATCATTCAGGTAGTGTAATTAGTGTACTGCTTCACACTGACAGACCAAACTCACTGTGTAACGCACCGCAAACAGCTGTTTGTGTAGTGATGGCCATGCTAGACTGGTGCGCACCATGGCGAGAGTGCAGGCGATGGTGATTTTCAAGCCCATATGGTCGGGCTGAGGTAGCTCAATGATGAACAACAGTGACTGAGTGTCCAGCTGATCGAATTTGGTCTGTCCACAATGAAGCAACAACCTTATTATCTTGGGTCAGGTGTGCCCCCCAATACACTCATATAGCCGGTCATTGCTTAATTGTAGGGGTGGGACGACGAATCCGGCGAATCCACGAATCCCTCGAATATTAGGAAATATTCGAGATTCGTGGATTCGAATCCCGACGCCATTTTCCACTATACGAATCCGCCGAATCCCGACGCCGCATCGCCGCGCATCCGCCGCTCGCACTCGTCCTCCTCCGACCTCCTCCGACCCCCCCGCGCCTCCTCCGCTCGCCCCCCCTGCCCGCATCCACTCACCTATCCATAGCGGAGCGCAGAGCGGCAGACCTCTCGCCGACTTCCTGGTTCCCCCTAGTGACCGGCTCTTACAATGACGTCATTAGTAAGAGCCGGTCCGGCCACTAGAGGGAACAGGGAAGTAACGAAGAGGTCTGCCGCTCTGCGCTCCACGGGAAAGGTGAGTAGATTATGCAGGGGTGAGCGGAGGAGGCACGGGGGACGGAGGGGGCCGTGGGGGGGTTCTATCTACCTACCTACCTACCACTATCCCTACCCACCTACAGGCCGCTATACCTACCTACCTACAGGCCCCTATACCTACCTAAAGGCCCCCTATACGCACCTACCTGCCTACCTAAAGGCCCCTATACCTACCTACCTAAAGGCCCCTATACCTACCTACCTAAAGGCCCCTATACCTACCTACCTACCTACCTAATGGCCCCTATACCTACCTACCTACAGGCCACTATACCTACCTACAGGCCTCAATACCTACCTACCTACCTACCTACCTACCCACCTACCTACAGGCCCCCTATACATACCTACCTACCTAAAGGCACCTATACCTACCTACCTACCGGACACTATACCTACCTACAGGCAACTATACCTACCTACAGGCCACTATACCTACCTACCTACCGGCCACTATCCTTACCTACCTACAGGCTGCTATACCTACCTACCTACCTACCTACCTACAGGCTGCTATACCTACCTACCTACCTACAGGCCACTATACCTACCTACCTACCTACCGGCCACTATCCTTACCTACCTACAGGCTGCTATACCTACCTACCTACCTACCTACAGGCCGCTATACCCACCTACCTAAAGGCCCCCTATACCTACCTAAAGGCCCCCTATACGTACCTACCTACCTACCTAAAGGCCCCTATACCTACCTACCTACCTAAAGGCCCCTATACCTACCTACAGGCCACTATACCTACCTACAGGCCTCAATACCTACCTACCTACCTACAGGCCCCCTATATGTACCTACCTACCTAAAAGCACCTATACCTGCCTACCTACATACTTACCTATACTTAAGGCCCTATACCCTGCTACCTATACTGAAGGTCCCTTTACCTACCTACCTACCTAAAGGCCCCTATACCTACCTACCTACATACCTACCTACCTATACTTAAGGCCCTATACCCTGCTACCTATACTGAAGGTCCCTTTACCTACCTACCTACACTGAAGGCACATGTACCTTACTACCTATACTGAAGGCCCCTATACCTAGCTACCTACCTATACTGAAGGCACATATACCCTGCTACCTATACTGAAGGCACATATACCCTGCTACCTATACTGAAGGCCCCTATACCTAGTTACCTACCAATACTGAAAGCACATGTACTGTGCTATCTATACTGAAGGCCCCTATACCTTGCTACCGATACTGAAGGCACATGTACCCTGCTACCTATACTGAAGGCCCATATACCCTGCTACCTATACTGAAGGCCCATATACCCTGCTACCTATACTGAAGGCCCATATACCCTGCTACCTATACTGAAGGCCCATATACCCTGCTACCTATACTGAAGGCCCATATACCCTGCTACCTATACTGAAGGCCCATATACCCTGCTACCTATACTGAAGGCCCATATACCCTGCTACCTATACTGAAGGCCCATATACCCTGCTACCTATACTGAAGGCCCATATACTCTGCTACCTATACTGAAGGCCCATATACCCTGCTACCTATACTGAAGGCCCATATACCCTGCTACCTATACTGAAGGCCCATATACCCTGCTACCTATACTGAAGGCCCATAAACCCTGCTACCTATACTGAAGGCCCCTATACCTTGCTACCTATACTGAAAGCTACCAATATTGAAGGCACCCATACCTAGCTAGCTATACTGAAGGCACCTTTACCTCGCTACTTATGCCTGGGTACCTATACTGCGGGCAACTATACCACGGATCGCACAATTTTTATGTGCAGGATTCGTTAGATTCGGGATTCGAAAGGTTCGAGATATTCGAGAACCTTTTTAGATTCGGATCCGGATTCGGATTCGAAGAAATTGTGGATTCGTCCCATCCCTACTTAATTGTTATACGCAAGCCCCTTCGCCGCGGCAAGGTAACGATCACGAAGGGGAATTGTCACATATTCATGCCTTTTGTTTTGTTGTTGCAGCCACAGTACAGCCAGAAAAATTAGGCAGGCATGTACACACACCAGAAAAAAATATTATTGTTTTTGTTAGCAGCGGCTGCTAGCAGCAACCTTAAAAATTCTGGAATCCACCTGGAGTCCTGAACCCTGTTGGTGGTGGTGGAGAAGGCAGTGAAGCGGCCTGCAGGCAGAGATGATGTGTGGGGACCGGCTTAGTCTTGGGGCAGGCAGTCACACGGCGTGCAGGCAGAGATGCTGTGTGTGGGGACCGACTTAGTCTTGGGGCAGGCCTGACCGTGCTTTGCAGACCAGACATCCGTGGTCAGATGGACCCTTGACCCAACGCTGTGTGCCAGAGATGACACCACTTGTCTTTCAACATCACGGTGCAGTTTGGGTATCACCTTTTTTGAGAAATAATTGCAGCCTGGTATCTTCCTCTGCGGTGTGTGGCTTTGCTTTTGTGTGCTGCTTTTCCTCAGGTGGTCATCCCATTGCAGTTTGTGCTTTTTCATCATGTGCCTTCGTAAGGAAGTTGTCCCTATGTGGGTCTTGGTCTTTCCATGGCTCAATTTTCGGTGGCAGAGAGTACAGATGGCATCGCTCTCATCTGAGGCAGACACAAAAAATGTTTTTCCCCATGCTGAGCCCTGGGATGATGGCACTTTGGTGATGGCTGCCGACTGAGTGTTAAGTGGGGTGCCAGAATCAGAGCAGGAGGAGGAAGATATGGCACGCTTCCGTGCGGAAGCTGAGGAAGATGAAGAGTTCTGTGTCAAATAGTCAACTAAGTCCTTACAATATTGGGGGTTGATGGCACGTGCCTTCTTCTGAACACTGTACTTTGATCGAGGGCCACACGAAATCATGACAGCACGACCTTGAATAGATCTGCCGTGTGGCCTGCCTCTGCCTGTTGTTTTGTCCATATTGGGGGGGGGGGGGGGGATGAAGTGAAAGGTATGCACTGACTTGACTAATACACTGTGCAGTCACACAGATGCAGTGAAAGGTATGCAGGGACTGCTGATATGACAATGTGCAGTCACACAGGTGCAGTGAAAGGTATGCAGTGACTGCTGGTATAACAATGTGCAGTCACACAGGTGCAGTGGAAATGGATGCACTGACTGCTGGTATATAAAACAGCATGCGGTCACACAGATGCAGTGAAAGGTATGCAGTGACTGGTATACAAAACAGCGTGCGGTCACACAGGTGCAGTGAAAAGATACACAGTGACTGGTA
Source organism: Hyperolius riggenbachi (assembly GCF_040937935.1). Lineage (NCBI taxonomy): Eukaryota > Metazoa > Chordata > Amphibia > Anura > Hyperoliidae > Hyperolius > Hyperolius riggenbachi. The sequence goes on along the minus strand of NC_090649.1, from coordinate 44,376,283 downwards.
TTATAATATAATGTGCAGCAGTCACACTAGGCACTGAATGTGCTGGGCCTGGCACAGTATAGCAATTAGCAAGGGCCAGCTGCAACAGACAGGGCTGTATATGCAGTGTCAGTGGGCCACACACACACACAAAAAAACACATAACAGGAACAAAAGAGCTGTTTTGGGGTGCTTTTCAGCAATACACATCAGCAAGGACCAAGCTAACAGAGCTCCTAACTATCACTCTCCCCATCTCTCCAATGTCTCTCCCTTCTCTCACTAATACAGCAGCACACAGAGTGAAAACATGGCCGTCGCTGCTGCCTTATATAAGGGGTGTGTGGGGGGGGGGAGCTCCAGGAGGGAGTGCAGACTGATTGGCAGCCATGTGTGTGCTGACTGTGATGTAGAGGGTCAAAGTTTAGCCCAATGATGTAGTATAGGGGGCGGGTCGAACTCGCATAAAGTTTGCGTTCGGCCGCAAATGTGAACTTGCGTTTTTCGCGTTTGAACCGTTTGGGCCATCTCTAATAAATTGTTGTTACTTAACCATTTCTAGACCTCGCTAAATGAAATCTATGTCCTGTTTGTGGCCGCTTATTTCTGACAAGACGTAGATTGTAACATCGCCGGTGCACTTCCTCACCGCTCCCGCTGATCATGCCTGCCGTCAATATGACGGCAGAGCTCTATGAACCGATCAGGAGCTGACTTCATTGGCTTACATTGATGACAGGGTCAGGAGCCAATTTAATTGTTTCCTAACCGGCTCACAGAGCTCTGCCATCATTGCAAGGGGCCTGGGGTGATAGGTGAGTGGTGTGACCAGTGAGAGCAGTGGGGCTGTGCGGTGATTCATCGGTAAGCTGCATTTTGTGTTACCAGCAGTCTCTGGTCCATAACGAGAGTCTGAAGCCATAATTAAAATGGCTTTTTTCCTTATATATAGCAGGGGCATGTGTGCCCCTGCTAAAACGCCGCTATCCCGCGGCTGAACGAGGGTCCTTTCCCCTCCAAATCCCCCTGTGCTGCCGGGGAGCGCTTCCATGTGAGGCAGGGCTATGAGCTGCAGCCCTGCCTCACACGCGTCTGTCAGCGGTGGATCTCCGCCTCTCCCCGCCCCTCTCAGTCTGCCTTCGATGATAGGAGCGGGGGAGAGGCGGAGATCAGCCACTGATAGACACGTGTGAGGCAGGCCTGCAGCTCATAGCCCTGCCTCACACGGAAGCGCACAGGGGTAGCAAAATCTACAACCAAGTTGGTCGTGGATTTTGCAGGGGGATTTTGAGGGGAAAGGACCCTCATTCACCCGCGGGATAGCAGCGTTTTAGCAGGGGCACACATGCCCCTGCTATATATAAGGAAAAAAGCCATTTTTATTAAGGCATCAGAGTCTCTATAAGGGGCCAGAGGCCACTGGAACACAAGAGGTGAAAGCAAACTTGTAAGGTTTTCTACAGGCTATTCTGGATACTCACCTTGAGAGGAGAAAGCCTCTGGATCCAGGAGAGGCTTCCCCTGTCCTCCTCAAACTGGCTGATCCATCGATGAAATCCCTGAAGTGAGACCGCATTGTGCCTGCACAGTAGCATGTACCTGCCTGGGGTCCAGCAGAAAAAGCTGAGCCTGATCAGGTCTGTGCAGTATACTTCACAGGCAGCTAGGGCTGGAGCTGCCATTGGGCCAAATGGGGCAATTGCCCCAGGGCCCTTGGCAGCTGCCGGGCCCTCCTGCACCGACGGAACTACAGGTGGTCACCCCCACCCCCGGACTGCTTGCGGGGCACCTACAATATACGGGCCGGCTGCGCCACATGTCAGCACTGTGTGGGGAAGGAGAAGGCCACATATGTCTGTACTACAGCCCCCACGATCCCTTGCATCTCTTACTGCTCAAACCAGGCGACTGCTCATTGGCTAGGAGCGGTCATCTGGTATGAGCAGTAGGCAATGCAAGGGATTGTGGGGGCTGTAGTGCGGGGGCCCCATCTTCACCAAATGTAGCCCCAGGGATTGCTTTTTTTCCCCTGGGGCCCCAGTGCAGCTTAAACCGGCCCTGCAGGCAGCTCACACGTGCGCAGTAGCATGGTGCTGATTGGGCTTGGACCATTGTACCTCGCATGTGCGAGCTGTCCACAAGTGATTTTTCGGGGGTCTCATAACTGGATTAGGAGGGTAAAGAAGGAAAGTGAAAGCTTCTCTGGGATTCAGAGGCTTCCAAGATCAGTATCATGTAGGAGCATTTCTTTTCCTACAGGTACATGTTTTAAATGCCTCTTAACTAACTGCTTCCGGACCGAAGCAGTACGGATCTACGTCCTGCAGGTGGAGCTGCTGCTCTGACAGGATGTAGATTTTACTGCTTCGGAAACCGCACATACCTGCTGCTACGACGGTTGCGGCCCTTTTTCCTGCAGCAGTTCACTCACCCTGCTGTCTATATGACGGCAGAGCTGTGTGAGCAGGTCAGGAGCTGATTTCACTGGCTCCTGACCACGTGACCACTGTAAGCCAATCCCATTGGCTTACCTTAAGTGACAGAGTCAGGAGCCAATTAAAGTGGCTCCTGACCAGCACACAGAGCTTTGCCGTCATAGCGACGGCAGAGAGAGCAGCCTGCAGGGGTGGGAGAACGGTGTGACCAGCAGGAGTAACCGGTATGTGCGGTGATTCAACAGTAAGCTGCAGTTTTTGGTACCAACAGTCTCTGGTCCTTAAGGGGCCAGAAACTGCTGGTGCGCAGGTGATTAACCGCTTGAGGACCACAGTGGTAAATCCCTTAAAGACCAGGCACATTTTTGCTAAAATGGCCACTGCAGCTTTAAGGCACAGCTGCAGGGCCGCACAACACCGTACACGAGTGATCCCCCCCCCTTTTCCCCCCACCAACAGAGATCTCTGTTGGTGGGGTCTGATCGCCCCCCGGTTGTTTATTTATTTTTTTATAAATATTTATGGTCCCATTTTGTATAAAAAAAAACCCTTTCCTCTGCCTACCCCAGCCAGCCTCCCTCCCCCAGCCAGCCTATCACAGTGATTGGCTGTGATAGGCTTGAGCCTATCACTGCCGATTGCTCTCTTGTCCCCCAGGGGGACAGCCGTGTCACACGGCTGTCCCCAGTGCAGCACTGCTGCTGATCGCAGCGCTGCACGGTGTAAATAGACGTGTAATGATCTGCTCAGCTGCCTGTGCAGGCAGGCAGCTTTTTGACCATTGTTTAGATTTGCATGCTGCAGGACTCTGGAAAGGAGAGCTTCTGTCAGTTTTGCAGCTTGTGCTTGCTGAGGAATTTGCATGCGTTGTCATGCAAATTGCCTGGCCACATTCATTGGAGGCGTGTACTATAAGTACTATGTGTTTCCCACAATGCTGGGCTGTTCATAAGGATTCCTTCCTGTGAAACACTCCTGGAGGAGTGTCAGCCTTACTCTTTGTTTGAAGTTCAGCTTAGAGTAATTTCTGAAACTGCGCTAGGCAGGTTCCCCTAGTGCAGTTAGGATTTCTTATCTGTTTTGTTTGTTCTGTTGCGATTGTCCTGTCCCAGCGGTGGTCGACAGGAAATCGTTCTGATCTCTGTTCTTGGAGTATAGCTGGTGCCGTGGTTGCTACCAGCTATCTCTTCTGATCTGTCTCATTTGGATCGCACTAGCATCTTGCGCTAGCGCTGTGGATCCTTCTGTTCTGTCTCCTTGGATCGCGCTAGCAACTTTCCGCTAGTGCTGTGGATCCTTCTGTTCTGCCTTCCTGGATCGCACTAGCATCCTGCGCTAGTGCTGTGGATCCTTCTGTTCTGCTACTCTGTCTGCCTGGATCGCACTCGCCTAGCGCTAGTGCTGTGGATCCTTCTGTTCTGCTACTCTGTACCTGGATCGCACTAGCATCCTGCGCTAGAGCTGTGGATCCCTCAGTTCTGCTACTCTGTACCTGGATCGCACTAGCATCTTGCGCTAGCACTGTGGATCCTTCTGTTCTGTCTTCCTGGATCGCGCTAGCCACTTTCGCTAGTGCTGTGGATCCTATCTCTCGCTTGTCCCTGTTTTCGTGTGTCTGTCTTGTCTGCTACGAACGCTTGCTGGAGGCTCGGGGAGGTAACCGTTAAGCAAGCACTCGCGTCCTCTGTTACATGTTTGTCTGTCGGTGGTTAGTTAGGCGTGCTTGTCTCTATTGTGCTTATCACGTGGAGACCGCACATGAACGCGTGCACTGTTGCGAGTGAGTGCGGTGTTCGCGTTCAGTTAGCGTTTGTTGTTTTCCGTATCTCCTCATTGTATGATTTGCTGTGCCTTTGCTATCCTCGTATTCTGTTCTGATCTGCCTTGTGTCACTTTTGGCAATCGCCTTTCTTGTGGTTGCGTTTCTGTTTCGTATCTGCTGTTGTGTGTGCGCTGTCGCGGGGTGGCGACTGGATTGGCGCACACACATACAACCTGTCCCTTTGCTCGTTCTCATTTGCAATCGCTTCTCTTGCGATTGCGTTCTGCGCTTTGTACAATTCCTGTCTGGCATTTGTGGAGGTACAGAGGATCGGTTTCGCGTTGTGCGCTGATCACGGAGAAAGTTCCGCAATCGTTACAAGACGGCGATCCCGAGCAGCAATAGCTGCTCAGAGACTGAAGAGGGGGCGGAGCTCAGCCCCGAAGCACGAGATGCGTGCACGCTATCTCATGCAAATTAGAGCCCCAGGACTTGACACCAATTGGCGTTAGGCGGTCCCTGGGCTGCCGCCGCGTTCACACCCATTGGTGTGATGCGGTCGTTAGGTAGTTAAAGGGAAATTCAGTAGAACAAGGTATTTTCAGTATTTGGTATGTCCAAAATCTGAAGACCACTGAAATTGTTTTGTGATCTCTGTAGCTACATTTTTAGTGTTAATGTACTCTAGAGCTCATTATATGTATATTTTGGCGCTCAAGTTACACTAGACCAAGAACGGTAATGTAACATTTCCTCTATTCAGGTCTTACCTTTTCCAATGGTGAGAGCTGGAAAGCCATGAGGAGGTTCACTCTCTCAACTCTACGAGATTACGGGATGGGGAAGAAAGCCATAGAGGACAAGATTAACGAGGAAGCGGAGTGCCTAATACAGGCAATACGATCTCATGAAGGTGAGAATTGAAGTTTTTTAAACACCTTTAAACCTACAACTTTAGATCTATCTTGACAGGATTGAAGAAATTAGTTTAGGAAGGATTTTAGCAGGTTAAAATGTATATAAAATCATCTTTAAATGTATGGCATAATGAATGCAGAAGAGGCGTAACAGTAGACCTTGCAAGGGTTGCATCCACAGGGGGGCCCAGAACCCACAGGGGGCCCCATCCTGAGAAATTGACAACTAAGGGCAAGAAGAGAAAAAAAACGTTCTGCTCTCTGCATAATTGTTCTAATGACTGCATCTGCTCAGCCATTGATAACGAATTATACAAAGTTTTGCAGACAAATATTTGTAGACAGTCCCTATTTGGTGTTCAGCAGGGTCTTGTGTACAGCGTTGTGAAAAATGCATGCAGTGCTTCACTGCTGTTTGCTTTTATCTGCATGGGGAAAACACATTAAAGTGTGCACTAGCCAATTGAATAACATTGGTTCTCAGTTTACCTGTACAGAAAGTGTGTGTGTGTGCGTGTGGGGAGGGGGGGAGGATGTTGGCCGGAGGGCCCCATCCAAAGTTTCGCAGGGGGCCCAGTGATTTCTAGTTACGCCCCTGGAATGCAGTAATAAAAACAGAGGCAGTAAAGGCAAGTAATCACTCCCAGCATCTGATCAAAGGACATTAGTGCTCATTCTCATATTCAGCAATTGACACTTACCTAGGGCTTCTATCGGCCCCGTGTAGCTGTCATGTCCCGCGACGTCCTCCTACAGTCCTTCTTCTGCCTCCCCTTGGATGTGGCCTTCAGATCCTGTCCCCTAGGAACCGCAACATGTCATGGCTCGGCCCAACCCGGCTACCAGCCTGGTTCCTTTGGCCTTGGCATGGAATGTTGCCATCTCTGTGGGTCAGGTTTGCAAGGTGACGCCCAAGGGACTCTGTGACCACAGTTTATGTTCTGATTTAAAAATTTTTTTTTTTTTTTCTATCTTCCGTGTTGGAAGACTGTTGTGTTCACTTCTATGTTGGTAGCTTTGTTATTTATTTTTTAATTGTTGATAGGTTTTGTAATAAAACTTTTCAATGTGGTTTCAAAAAAAATGTTGGCGTTGTTGTTACTAGCCTTAGAGTGATCATTAGCTGTTCCTTCGGTGTGACAGCCTTCCAACGGGTATCCTTCTTCTTGAGGTCATTCCCCACCATCTCCAGGAGGGTATCAACCCTGTGACAAAAGGTATAAAGGATTAGAACTGGAAAGTGTTTGCTGTGGGGCAAGGTGTTGTGGGGAGAGTGGGGTTGGGGTGCGTAGGTATGGATACTTACAGGGATATGGACATCCGGCAGTAGCTGTAGAATTTTTCTGGGTGTTGTCTCAGGTGCTAGTACAGTGTCTTGAACTGTCCTTTCCTCTGCCTTTGAAGGAGTAAAGGGTGCACCCAAAATCTCCTGCGAATAGCAGGCCTACGTCCCACATAGTAGTAGGTAAATATCAAAAAAAAGGCTATTCCAAGCCAGAAGCTGTAGAAATACACTGGATACATTGTCCAAACAGCAAGCTCTCTCCTCAACAATGACCATTTACTGATCATTCAGAGCTCTGGGGTATATATAGCTTATCTTAAATGCTAATTTTAGATTTTAAAAACGGAAACGGACACAAAACACATGCAAAACATATACAAACGGAACTGAAACGGACCGGAAACGTACTAACACCGGTCCGCAACAGATCCGTTCGAATAGACAACGGATCCCTTGGAACTGACAGCTTCTGCACGAAACGCTAATGTGAACCGGGCCTACCCCTGTCACGTTTGAGAGCTAGTTTCCTACCTCTCGAGACCATCCACTTAGGGTAACCTCATTCGAAAAGGTGGGATGCCACAGTGTCAAATTCCCCGCTCAAAATGTCATCATGTGAACAATTACGGTGGGCCCTGGTAAATGCACCAACTTGGACCGCTCAGGTTGTATGTCGAGGATGACAGCTATTAGCCCTGAGCATGGAATTACCGCTACAGGGCTTACGATAAGTAGAGGAAGACATCGTTACAGTATCTGGATCTCCGACAAGGTTAACATTGAGATAACTGATATCAGAAGGGGCCTAATGGAAAGTAAATTTCAAATTCAGGGAATTCTGGTGAAGGTAGTCAATGAACCTAGAGGCCTCATCGGGTGTGCCACCCCAGATGACTAAAAGGTCATCTATGTACCTGCCATATCACAAAATTGACTCCATAAAGACATTAGAGTCAGAAAATAGGTGGCGCTCCTCCCACCAACATATATATAGGTTGGCCAAAGAGGGAGAAAACTTTGCTCCCATGGAGGCTCCACATCATTGTAAATAATATGTAGAGTCAAAAAGAAAATAGTTGTGGGTAAGGTGGTACTGAACGTCAAACCCGATAAAGGCCCTCAGGTCCATTGAAAAAAAACGAGTACCTGGTCAAATGGTGTTCAAATGCCTGAAGTGCAAGATCATGGGTAATACAGGAATATAGTGCTTGAACATCAATCGTTTTTTATCCACAGTAGCATGTTTTATTTTAAAACTTTAATGGTTGAAATCTGAGAAATAATGATTTTTTTTTCAAGTTTTTACTTATGATTCCCATTAAAATTCATTTAGAATACAATAATTCTTAGCAAAATGTACCACCCAAAAAAAGCCTAATTAGCGCTGAAAAAAACCAAGATGTAGATCATTTCATTGTGATAAGCAGTGATAAAGTTATTTGCGGATGAAAGAAAGGAGCGCTGAAAGGTGAAATCCATGCGCATTGCACATGGCATCAGCAGTATCCCTGCTAGGCTAACCCGGAACAATCACCACCATCCCACGCACACGCTGACAATGACATGACACCCATACATTCCCAGGGCAATATCCAGCTGATATCCAGCTGCTAAAGCTCCATTTAGGGGGCATAAAGTCCACCTGCAGAGCAGCGATAATTAGCAACAGGATGTTAACCACTTAAAGGGACTCCGAGGAGTAAAACAAAACAAATCGTCATCACGCCAGCTGCTAAGCATAATCCCGGCGGCCGGCGTGACAGTACCGCGCATGCGCGGTTTTCTAACTGTAAACCGTGCAGGCGCAGTACTGTCACGCCGGCCGCCGTGATGATGCGTAGCAGCCGGCATGATGACGACAAGCGTCATCGTTCAGGAAGTTCCAGCCCGACACTCGGCCCCAGTGTCACCGGTCGTGATTTCTGTGGAGGGACCGGGAGAGGAGCCAGGAGGACGTCGGGGGAACCTCCCGACCTACGGTGGGCTGGAGAAAGCCCCAGGTAAGTTCCGATTCCCTTTAAGCACCAAAGGCTTACACCCCCCTAGTGACCAGGCTATTTTTTACAATTCAGTGCTCTGCAGCTTAAACAGCTCGCTGCAGAGCCATACAACTTAGCACACCAATGAGTCTGTCCCCCTTTCCTGCCCACCAACAGAGTTTTCTGTTGGTGGGCTCTGATTGCTGCTACAATTTATTTATGTTATTTGTAATAAAAATAGCTATTATTTTTATTTATTTTCCCTCCCCCTCCCTCCCTCTCTCCCCCTGAGAGCCAATCCGGGCAATTCTCTCTCAGGCTCGGTTCACATTGGATTTTGACAACAGAACCAGCTGCTGAACGGACAAAAAGATGCAGCAAGACCCAATTTTCCAGACCGTTTCGCTCAGCGGAATGGAAGCACGGAAGGCTTTGCAGCATAACAGGGACATATGGAAAACTGGCGTTTTACAGCACACTGGCTGTAAAAAGGGACTGTTTTCCCGGATCCAGATGGCCAGATCCGTATGGCCGACTCCGCAAAAAAAAAAAGCAGATGTGAACTGGGCCTGATAGGCATCCGCCTATGCGAGAGGATGGCGTAGTGAGCCACTCCAGGGGACAGCCAAGTGACAGGGCTGTCCCCAGTAGTGTTGGGCGAACATCTAGATGTTCGGGTTCGGGCCGAACAGGCCGAACATGGCCGCGATGTTCGGGTGTTCGACCCGAACTTCGAACATAATGGAAGTCAATGGGGACCCGAACTTTCGTGCTTTGTAAAGCTTCCTTACATGCTACATACCCCAAATTAGCAGGGTATGTGCACCTTGGGAGTGGGTACAAGAGGAAAAAAATATTTTAAAAAGAGCTTATAATTTTTGAGAAAATTGATTGTAAAGATTCAAAGGAAAAACTGTCTTTTAAATGTGGAAAATGTCATGTTTCTTTGCACAGGTAACATGCTTTTTGTCGCCATGCAGTCATAAATGTAATACAGAGAAGAGGTTCCAGGAAAAGGGACCGGTAACGGTAACCCAGCAGCAGCAGCACACGTGATGGAACAGGAGCAGGCGCAGGAGGAGAAGGCCATGCTTTTTGAGACACAACAACCCAGGCCTTGCATGAGGACAAGAAGCGTGCGGATAGCATGCTTTTTACCGCCATGCAGTCATAAATGTAATAAAGATAAGAGGTTCAATAAACAGGGACCGGGCGTCAACGCTAACCCAGCAGCAGCAGACGTGATGGAACAGGAGGAGGCGCAGGAGGAGAAGGCCACGCTTTCAGGTGCAACTCAGGCCTTGCATGAGGACAAAAAAATGTGTGCGCAAAGCAATGCAATGAGTAGTTTTCAGGACACAATGGGCTAACCGGAGGAGCTATTCCCACCCCCACAATCTTCTACCTGTGAAAGGTCAATGGAACAGCCACAAATGTTGTGCCCGGATTCACAACCTTTTTCTGTGGAAAATGCACCTCGCACTGTAATGCAAGGCGAGGCCGAGGATGAACATGACGTCAACAACTCAACATGACGCAAAATGGGGGCGGAACAGAAAGCTGCTTTCAATGTTTTGAAGGCCTTAATTGCCTCCGGTGGCCAGTTAGATGCATCATTCATCACACCCAAATCCCAGAGCAATGTGTGCAGGAATTTGAATCTCAGGAGGTGTACCGAGATCATCTGGACAAGTGACCAAGTGACAAAGTGACCAGTGACAAAGTGACAAAGTGACAAAATGACAAAGTGACAAGTGACAAGTGACAAAATGACAAAGTGACAAGTGACAAAGTGAGAAGTGACAAGTGACAAAGTGACAAGTGACAAAATGACAAAGTGACAAGTGACAAAGTGAGAAGTGACAAGTGACAAAGTGACAAGTGACAAAATGACAAAGTGACAAGTGACAAAGTGAGAAGTGACAAGTGACAAAGTGACAAGTGACAAAATGACAAAGTGACAAGTGACAAAGTGACCAGTGACAAAGTGACAACTGACAAAGTGACAAAATGACAAAGTGACAAAGTGACAAAGTGACCAGTGACAAAGTGACAACTGAGAGGTTGTTCTGGGGAGCTCCACTGCACTCAGTCGCATATGAGGAGAGGTCTCGTCGGGACTGCTGATCCTCCTCAGCTTGCTCAAAGCCTTGAGGGTTCCTGAAGATCCTCTGCTTGGAGTTCGCCGGGGTTCAGCTTGGTGTCGGGGTCGGCGGCGTCCTCCTCACTCCAACGTGGCAGATCTTCTGTTGAAGGAAAAAAAAAAAACATTGTTAAAAGTCCAGTACCGCTTCTGAAGGACTCACCAAGAGATGCAGCAGCGCTTCAATCTAGCGCACCATCGCTCGCTGGGTGATGTCCCTGCCTACGCGCTGGAATTCTACGCTGCACATGCTAGCACGCTTTTGCGCAGTGCCGAGGCGCATTCCAGCAGCTAGTAGCTACCAAGCTTCTGTGGATCTGATTGGGCCACCATGTTGGATCTCTGCCATGTCCTCCAAAATTTTGAGCAATCCACGCTGCGTGACTGAGCAGTGACAACTCTACAGTCAGCATTACAATACCACTGCTGTGTTTACTGAAGAAATCAATGTTGAAGATGGAAACCGCTGGCATGATGCAAGTGGGGGATTCTGAAGATGAAAACGATCAGCGTGATGATACCAACATCAGGCAACCTGCCTCAGGAAACGCTGGTCCCAGCTATGACAAAGAACAGGACGAGGAACAGCTGGAGTTGGAGCAGGAATTGGATGCCCCCACTGCCGAGGGACAGAGCGGTGCACGTTGGACTTCCACAATTTAGCGGGAAAGGACAGCAGAAGAGGAAGAAAGTGATGCTGGTGACGAATATGGTGCATCACAACAATCACAACGCTTACAAGAACATGAAGATAGAGGAGTCTGGCAGGACTCTCTGGCACACATGGCTCAATTCATGCTAGACTGCATTGAACACGGCCCGCGCATTATTCACTATTCATTATTATTCATTATTCTGGAATCTGGACAACACCAATTACTGGGTTTATACCCAGTTTATACAAACACAATGTTAAAAAACTGATTGAAGAAAGTGTCAGACAGGTCAAAAATGGAACAATTCCAGCAGGCCCTTGAGGATGGAGACTTTAGAGAGGAGATTGACATCCCCCTCCTTCTCTAGCCAGTTGTACGCCGACAGACTGACTTCAGCAAACCCAGGAGTAGTGTTGGGCGAACAGTGTTCGCCACTGTTCGGGTTCTGCAGAACATCACCCTGTTCGGGTGATGTTCGAGTTCGGCCGAACACCTGACGGTGCTCGGCCAAACCGTTCGGCCACATGGCCGAACTAAGAGCGCATGGCCGAACGTTCCCCGAACGTTCGGCTAGCGCTGTGATTGGCTGAACGGGTCACGTGGTTCGGGCCCGAACGCGCTCTGATTGGCCGAACGGTCACGTGGTTCGGGTAAATAAATACCCGAACCACGTCATATCTCCGCCATTTGTCTGTGGGTTTAGCTTTGGGTAGGCAGGCAGGGTAGTTCGCTCTCCAGCCACGCTAGCCAGGGTCCCCCCCAGTCATTGTGTGTCGCTGCTGGGAACAGTAGTACACCGCTCGCTCAGCCACACTATATATAGCATTGTTTACTGCCACTGTGTACCTCGCTCAGCCACGCTATATATATAGCATTGTGTTTTCTGACACTCTGTGTACACGGCTTAGGCTAGCCTGACTAATATAGCATTGTGTGTACTGCCACTGTGCACCTCGCTCAGCCACGCTATATATAGCATTGTGTGTACTGCCACTGTGCACCTCGCTCAGCCACGCTATATATAGCATTGTGTGTACTGCCACTGTGCACCTCGCTCAGCCACGCTATATATAGCATTGTGTGTACTGCCACTGTGCACCTCGCTCAGCCACGCTATATATAGCATTGTGTGTACTGCCACTGTGCACCTCGCTCAGCCACGCTATATATAGCATTGTGTGTACTGCCACTGTGCACCTCGCTCAGCCACGCTATATATATAGCATTGTGTTTTCTGACACTCTGTGTACACGGCTTAGGCTAGCCTGACTAATATAGCATTGTGTGTACTGCCACTGTGCACCTCGCTCAGCCACGCTATATATAGCATTGTGTGTACTGCCACTGTGCACCTCGCTCAGCCACGCTATATATAGCATTGTGTGTACTGCCACTGTGCACCTCGCTCAGCCACGCTATATATAGCATTGTGTGTACTGCCACTGTGCACCTCGCTCAGCCACGCTATATATAGCATTGTGTTTTCTGACACTCTGTGTACACGGCGTAGCCTGACTAATATAGCATTGTGTGTACTGCCACTGTGCACCTCGCTCAGCCACGCTATATATAGCATTGTGTGTACTGCCACTGTGCACCTCGCTCAGCCACGCTATATATAGCATTGTGTGTACTGCCACTGTGCACCTCGCTCAGCCACGCTATATATATAGCATTGTGTTTTCTGACACTCTGTGTACACGGCTTAGCCTGACTAATATAGCATTGTGTGTACTGCCACTGTGCACCTCGCTCAGCCACGCTATATATAGCATTGTGTTTTCTGACACTCTGTGTACACGGCTTAGCCTGACTAATATAGCATTGTGTGTACTGCCACTGTGCACCTCGCTCAGCCACGCTATATATAGCATTGTGTTTTCTGACACTCTGTGTACACGGCTTAGCCTGGCTCTATAGCATTGTGTGTACTGCCACTGTGCACCTCGCTCAGCCACGCTATATATAGCATTGTGTTTACTGCCACTCTGTGTACACCGCTCAGCCAGACTATATACCGTTGTTTACTGACACTCTGTGTACACCGCTCAGCCAGACTATATACCGTTGTTTACTGACACTCTGTGTACACCGCTCAGCCAGACTATATACCATTGTTTACTGACACTCTGTGTACACGGCTCAGCCTGACTATAAAGCATTGTGTGTACTGCCACTGTGCACCTCGCTCAGCCACGCTATATATAGCATTGTGTTTAATGACACTCTGTGTACACGGCTTAGCCAGACTATATAGCATTGTGTGTACTGCCACTCTGTGTACACCGCTCAGCCAGACTATATAGCATTGTGTTTACTTCCACTCTGTGTCTGCTGGGCCTGGGAACAGTAGTACACCGCTCACCCGCCACTGTATAGCATTGTGCTCTGTGTCGCTGCTGGGAATAGTGGTACTGTATAGCATTTCTGTACTGCCACTGTACTGCTGCCAGTCAGCGTGTACTGTAAGGATAAGTGAAATGAGGAAGAAATCCGGTGAAAGAGGAAGGGGCAAGGGAAGAGGTGTTTCCCCTGACGGTTCACGTACAGGCCACAGGGGAGCACCCAAGAAAACCCACTCAATACTGCCCATGTTGTCCAGGACAACAACCCTCACAAATCCAAAAGAACAGGACCAGATAATTACTTGGATGACCTCTCAAGCGTCCAGCAGTGGGTTAAGCAGCACCAGCACATCACGCACGAGGTCCGAGTCCTCAGCCAGTTACAAGGAGCCAGTGGGCACAAAGCTGACACAACCGGCAGCGACACCACGCACACAACTGCCAGATAACCAGTCCTATGAATTACCTCAGGACACAATGGGGTATTCGCAGGAGCTATTCCCAGCCCAACAAACTTCCACCTTTCAAAGGTCAATGGAGGAACAGCCAGAAATGTTGTGCCCGGATTCACAACCATTAACTGTGGGAAATGCACAGCGCACTGAAATACAAGGCGAGTCCGAGGAGGACTCGGAAACCCAAATCCCAGAGCAAGTTGGGCAGGAGGGGTTGCAATTGCAGGAGGTCGGCCGACAAGATCTGGAAGACGACGTTGGAGTGAGCTGCGCAGAGGTTGTTCTGGGGAGCTCTACTCCACGGCGGCGGCCCCCCACAATGACATATGACGAGTTTGAGGAGATGGAAGAGGAGGGTATGGACAATGTGGACAGAGACCCAGATTTTATTTGTGAACGAGAACATCGCCGTCGTAGCAGCAGCACAGATGAGTCTGTTGAAGAACCCACTGCTGCACGAGTTCGCCTTGTGCCACAAGGTAGGCGGCGCACAATTTCAGGCACCACAAGCGTGGAAGTTAGAGTGAGAGGCAAAAGAGGAGGAAACAGAAATCGCCAGCAAGGAGGCAGGTGCTCCAAAGTCTGGGCTTTCTTTGAAGACTGCACTGAGGATGTTACCGTGGCGATTTGCAAGGTGTGCAAGACTCGCCTGAGCAGGGGGAAAAGTATTAACAACCTCTCCACCACCAGCATGAGCCGCCACATGCTATCCAAACATCCCACTCTGTGGGCAAACGCGGCAGGACAGGGTACCAGCAACACTGCCTCCCTTGGGTTCACCAGACTCACCACCAGACCCGCCTCAGCAGCAGCAGTAGCCCAGCCATTGCGTGGTTCACAACATTCACAAACATCAGACGACGCTGACACTGTCACTTTCCGGAGTAGTGCTCTTGAGGTCTCCCAGTGTTCATCAAACACAACAACCAACAGCCCTTCCGTGTGCAGCGCTACGGTTCAGTTGTCTGTGTCGGAGATGTTTGAGCGCAAGAGGAAATTGCCAGCAAATGACCCCCGGGCCGTGGCAGTAACAGCCAGCATAGCCAAGCTTCTGGCCTGCGAAATGCTGCCATATCGAGTGGTGGAGACAAACAGCTTCAAGGGCATGATGTCAGTGGCCATCCCACGTTACGTGGTTCCCAGCCGCTACCACTTTGCGCGCTCTGCAGTGCCTGAGTTGCATGAGCATGTGGTCAGCAAAATAACCCGAAGCTTGAAGAATGCCGTTGCCTGCAAGGTTCACCTCACCACTGACACTTGGACGAGTGCGTTCGGCCAGGGTCGATACATCTCCCTTACCGCGCACTGGGTGAACCTTGTGGAGCCTGGCAGCGATTCCTCACCTGCTACGGCGCGGGTGTTGCCCACGCCGCAAACAGCTGCACCGCCGTCCCTCCCACTGGATAACAACAGCAGCACCTACCTCTCTGACTCCTTCTCCTCCAACGCATCTCAAAGCTGTACCTCATCCGGAAACGCTAACCCAGCAGCAGTAGGATCGTGGAAGCAGTGCAGCACAGCTGTTGGCATGCGTCAGCAAGCGTTGCTGAAGCTGATCTGCCTTGGGGATAAGCAGCACACAGGGGAGGAAATTTGGAAGGGAATAAAGGAACAGACGGATTTGTGGCTGGCACCGCTGGACTTGAAACCGGGCATGGTTGTGTGTGATAATGGGAGTAATCTCATTTGCGCTTTAAGGTTGGCTAAGCTGACACACATCCCTTGCCTGGCGCACGTGATGAACCTAGTAGTTCAGCGGTTCCTGAGGACATACCCAGGCGTGGCCGATCTTCTGTTGAAGGTGCGTCGAGTGGCCAAACATTGTAGAAATTCCAGTACTGCTTCGGGGGCACTCGCCAAGATGCAGGAGCGCTTCAATCTCCCCCACCATCGCTTGCTGTGTGATGTCCCTACCCGCTGGAATTCTACGCTGCACATGCTAGCACGCTTTTGTGAGCAGAAGAGTGCAGTGGTCCAGTACATGACGGCGCAGTACCGAGGCGCATCCGGCCAGCTGCCAAGCTTCTGTGGATCCGATTGGGCCAACATGTTGGACCTCTGCCAAGTCCTCCAAAATTTTGAGCAATCCACGTTGCTTGTGAGCAGTGACAACTCTTCAGTCAGCATTACCATACCACTGCTGTGTTTACTGAAGAGGTCAATGTTGAAAATCAAGGAAACAGCTGTCATGATGCAACTGGGGGAATCTGAAGGAGAAAACGATCAGCGTGATGGTACCAACATCAGGCCATCCGCCTCAGGGAACGCTGGCCCCAGCAGCTATGACGAAGAAGAGGAGGAGGAACAGCTGGAGTTGGAGCAGGAATTTCATGCCACCACTGACGAGGGCCAGAGCGGTGCACGTTGGACTTCCACAATTCAGCGCGAATGGTCAGCAGAAGCAGACCAGGAGGAAGGTGACGACTATGATGCATCACAACAACTATCACAACGCTCACAAGAGGATGATGAGGATTCTGGTAGGACTCTTGCACACATGGCTCAATTCATGCTAGACTGCATTGAACGCGACCCACGCATTGTGCGCATTCTGGACAACACCAATTACTGGGTTTATACCCTTCTGGATCCACGGTACAAACACAATGTTCCAAAACTGCTTGAAGAAAGAGTCAGACAGGTCAAAATGGAAGAATACCAGCAGGCCCTTGTGGAGACTTTAGAGAGGAGATTGACATCCTCCCCCTCCTCTAGCCAGTTGTACGCCGACAGACTGACTTCCGCAAACCCAGGACGACCAGGAGGGCAGCAAACAACGCAAGCCGCAGCTAGTGCCCAAAAGGGAACGGTATCGGCAGTGTCCTTGGAGTGGGAAAATTTTCTGACACCCATGCAGCAGCAGCCTACTGAACAGGAAGCGTGCAGATCCACCTCCAACACCGATCGCCTGGAGAAGATGGTCAAGGACTACATGTCAGATGACGTAGCTGTGTCGAACAATCCATCTGCACCCTTCAACTATTGGGTATCGAAGCTAGACACCTGGCACGAACTGGCAATGTACGCAATAGAGGTGCTGGCTTGCCCGGCAGCCAGCGTTATGTCGGAACGCTGTTTCAGTGCTGCCGGAGGCATCGTCACAGATCGGCGTATCCGCCTCTCCACAGAAAATGCAGACCGTCTGACTCAAATTAAAATGAATCAATCCTGGATTGGAAACGACTACGCAACACTCCAGGACCCCAACCAAGTAACATGACCAATGAACATCTGGGATGGTGTAGCGTTACCGGTCCCTGTTTATTGAACCTCTCATCTGTATTACATTTATGACTGCATGGCGGCAAAAAGCATTGCTGCTATATCCGCACGCTTTTTGTCCTCATGCAAGGCCTGGGTTGTTGTGTCTCACAAAGCGTGGCCTTCTCCTCCTGCGCCTGCTCCTGTTCCATCACGTGTGCTGCTGCTGCTGCTGGGTTAGCGTTGCCGGTCCCTGTTTATTGAACCACTTATCTTTATTACATTTATGACTGCATGGCGGTACCTCATGCAAGGCCTGGGTTGTTGTGTCTCACAAAGCGTGGCCTTCACCTCCTGCGCCTCCTCCTGTTCCATCACGTCTGCTGCTGCTGGGTTAGCGTTGCCGCGTGGTCCCTGTTTATTGAACCACTTATCTTTATTAAATTTATGACTGCATGGCGGTACAAAGCATGCTATCCGCACGCTTCTTGTCCTCATGCAAGGCCTGGGTTGTTGTGTCTCACAAAGCGTGGCCTTCTCCTCCTGCGCCTCCTCCTGTTCCATCACGTCTGCTGCTGCTGGGTTAGCGTTACCGCGTGGTCCCTGTTTATTGAACCACTTATCTTTATTACATTTATGACTGCATGGCGGTACCTCATGCAAGGCCTGGGTTGTTGTGTCTCACAAAGCGTGGCCTTCTCCTCCTGTGCCTCCTCCTGTTCCATCACGTCTGCTGCTGCTGGGTTAGCGTTGCCGCATGGTCCCTGTTTATTGAACCACTTATCTTTATTACATTTATGACTGCATGGCGGTACAAAGCATGCTATCCGCACCCTTCTTGTCCTCATGCAAGGCCTGGGTTGTTGTGTCTCACAAAGCGTGGCCTTCTCCTCCTGCGCCTCCTCCTGTTCCATCACGTCTGCTGCTGCTAGGTTAGCGTTGCCGCGTGGTCCCTGTTTATTGAACCACTTATCTTTATTAAATTTATGACTGCATGGCGGTACAAAGCATGCTATCCGCACGCTTCTTGTCCTCATGCAAGGCCTGGGTTGTTGTGTCTCACAAAGCGTGGCCTTCTCCTCCTGCGCCTCCTCCTGTTCCATCACGTCTGCTGCTGCTGGGTTAGCGTTGCCGCGTGGTCCCTGTTTATTGAACCACTTATCTTTATTACATTTATGACTGCATGGCGGTTCCTCATGCAAGGCCTGGGTTGTTGTGTCTCACAAAGCGTGGCCTTCTCCTCCTGCGCCTGCTCCTGTTCCATCACGTGTGCTGCTGCTGCTGCTGGGTTAGCGTTGCCGGTCCCTGTTTATGGAACCTCTTATCTTTATTACATTTATGACTGCATGGCGGTACAAAGCATGCTATCCGCACGCTTCTTGTCCTCATGCAAGGCCTGGGTTGTTGTGTCTCACAAAGCGTGGCCTTCTCCTCCTGCGCCTCCTCCTGTTCCATCACGTCTGCTGCTGCTGGGTTAGCGTTGCCGCGTGGTCCCTGTTTATTGAACCACTTATCTTTATTAAATTTATGACTGCATGGCGGTACAAAGCATGCTATCCGCACGCTTCTTGTCCTCATGCAAGGCCTGGGTTGTTGTGTCTCACAAAGCGTGGCCTTCTCCTCCTGCGCCACCCTCCTCCTGTTCCATCACGTGTGCTGCTGCTGGGTTAGCGTTACCGGTCCTTTTTCCTGGAACCTCTTATATGTATTACATTTATGACTGCATGCCGACAAAAAGCATGTTACCTGTGCAAAGAAAACAGACATTTCCCGCATTTAAAAGACAGTTTTCCCTTTGAAACTTTAAAATCGATTTTCTCAAAAACTATAACCTCTTTTTGCTAAAAAAATTTTTCCTCTTGTACCCACTCCCAAGGTGCACATACCCTGTAAATTTGGGGTATGTAGCATGTAAGGAGGCTTTACAAAGCACAAAAGTTCGGGTCCCCATTGACTTCCATTATGTTCGGAGTTCGGGTCGAACACCCGAACATCGCGGCCATGTTCGGCCTGTTCGGCCCGAACCCGAACATCTAGATGTTCGCCCAACACTACCCAGGAGGACCAGGAGGGCAGCAAAGAACACAAGCTGCTGCTAGTGCCCAAAAGGGAATGGTATTGGCAGTGTCCTTGGAGTGGGAACATTTTCTGACACCCATGCAGCAGCCCACAGAACAGCAATCGGGCAGTTCCACGTCCTCCAACACCAATCGCCTAGAGAAGATGGTCAAGGTCCAGGACTACATGTCAGATGGCGTAGCTGTGTTGAACAATCCATCTGCAGACAGACGGTGAGTGTGACAGGCAGCACAGAAGGACCATGGCAACTCACTCATAGTACCACAGTTTGATAGTGCTGCCCAAAAAATTATATGGATCCGTGGACCCGGGCACTGCAGGCAGTACTGGGAAGTGGGAACGCAGATTTTAGTACCTAAACACACGATACAACATGTTTTCCGGGGTCGGACTCTGAGGCACATACAGATGGTCCCGATCATCATCCTCATCATACAACTCTTCTCCTGAGTCTGACCCACCCACCACCTCTGCCACCCCAACATCCCCAGACACAGACCCCTCATCGTCCTCAACATTAACTTGGGATGCTGGCCTGAGCCCGACCTCCTCCTCCACATCAGGCCCCATCATCTCCTCAATGGCAGCCCTCATTAATCGTTCTGGCGACGGACCGATGGACACAACATTCTCCTCCGGAGAGGGCTGCTGCTGACCACTGGCTGCTGTAGTGGATGTTATAGCTTGCGTGGGGCGTTGGCTGTTGCTGTTGTTGGGAGTGCTGCTCACAGCGGAGGTCTCTGAGGAACTCATGGTTAGCTCATATAGTGGTTGGCGGTGAGTGGAGTATTACTGATCCCAGCAATATACACACTGACTGGCAGAGTACGCAATGCTATATAGTCTGGCTGAGCGGTGTACACAGAGTGGCAGTACACACAATGCTATATAGTCTGGCTGAGCCGTGTACACAGAGTGGCAGTACACACAATGCTATATAGTCTGGCTGAGCGGTGTACACAGAGTGGCAGTACACACAATGCTATATAGTCTGGCTGAGCCGTGTACACAGAGTGGCAGTAAACACAATGCTATATATAGCGTGGCTGAGCGAGGTACACAGTGGCAGTACACACAATGCTATATAGTCAGGCTAAGCCGTGTACACAGAGTGTCAGAAAACACAATGCTATATATAGCGTGGCTGAGCGAGGTGCACAGTGGCAGTACACACAATGCTATATTAGTCAGGCTAAGCCGTGTACACAGAGTGTCAGAAAACACAATGCTATATATAGCGTGGCTGAGCGAGGTGCACAGTGGCAGTACACACAATGCTATATTAGTCAGGCTAAGCCGTGTACACAGAGTGTCAGAAAACACAATGCTATATATAGCGTGGCTGAGCGAGGTACACATTGGCAGTAAACAATGCTATATATAGTGTGGCTGAGCGAGCGGTGTACTACTGTTCCCAGCAGCGACACACAATGACTGGGGGGGACCCTGGCTAGCGTGGCTGGAGAGCGAACTACCCTGCCTGCCTACCCAAAGCTAAACCCACAAACAAATGGAGGAGATATGACGTGGTTCGGGTATTTATTTACCCGAACCACGTGACCGTTCGGCCAATCAGAGCGCGTTCGGGCCCGAACCACGTGACCCGTTCGGCCAATCACAGCGCTAGCCGAACGTTCGGGGAACGTTCGGCCATGCGCTCTTAGTTCGGCCATGTGGCCGAACGGTTTGGCCGAGCACCGTCAGGTGTTCGGCCGAACTCGAACATCACCCGAACAGGGTGATGTTCTGCAGAACCCGAACAGTGGCGAACACTGTTCGCCCAACACTAGTCCCCAGTACAGCGCTGCAGTAGATCGCAGCGCTATAGAACATAAACAAATGGCGGTTTCTTTTTTTACAGTCTGCCAGCAATGATCGCCGCTGGCAGACTGTTTAAGGAGCTCCGCTCCGTCACTCAAGCGGGGATGTGCGCCCGATCCTCGCTTAACTCCTCCTCCAGGACTTGATGCCTTTCAGCATTGGCGGTCCTGGGAAAGCCACTCTGTGGCTGGCGATCGGCGTTAGGCAGTTGTAGAGTGGTTAAAGGGTATCCTCATGTCAACTAGGGTTACATTATTTATCATTGATTTATAAAGAGTCAACATATTCCGTGGCGCTGTACAAAGTAAGAAACAAACATGGGGTACATAATAATACAGACAATGGTGTACACCAATATACAAAATGCAGACCCAATGCAAAATACGGAATTGGTAATAACAGTAATGACATTAATGTGAATAAATGTGTAACAAAATCCAAGACACTAAAGGGTGAGAGAGTCCTGCCCTTGTGAGCTTACAATCTAAAGGAATAGGGGAGAACAAGAGGAGGGGTAATATACAATATTCACACCTAGAGGCATTGTGTTTTAGGATACCTAGTAGGAATTACAACTTGGCCAGAGGTCAAAAGGTGAACTGGCCTAAGGTAGAGCGTATGCTTGATGGAAAAATGAGTTTTGAGTGCACGTTTAAAGATATCAAGGGTTGGAGAGTAAC
This sequence comes from Hyperolius riggenbachi, assembly GCF_040937935.1. Classification (NCBI taxonomy): domain Eukaryota; kingdom Metazoa; phylum Chordata; class Amphibia; order Anura; family Hyperoliidae; genus Hyperolius; species Hyperolius riggenbachi. Next base: position 44,354,546 of record NC_090649.1, on the reverse strand, counting down.
GGATGTGCTGTGGAAGGGCATTCCAGAGGAGGGGTGAAGCACATTTGCAATCTTGTATATAAGAATGCGAGGATGTGATTCTAGAGGAGGACAATAGAAGGTCATGAGCTTATACATGTGACAGTCCCGCAAACAGGCGTATAAGTGTCACCACCTTCTGCTGCTGGAGCCTTTCAGGGGTTACCCACACCGTTAAGCCAGCATCTCTTCCGTAGTCAGCAGCGTGTAGTGAGCATGTTGCACGGACACACAGGCTCCGCCCACCAATGCATATCACTACACTAAAGAAAATGGTTGCTTTGCAAGGTGAGGCAGGCTGGCAGTGTTGGGGTTTAAAGAGGAACCGTAACCAAGAATTTAACTTCATCCCAATGAGTAGCTGATACCCCCTTTCCCATGAGAAATCTTTTCCTTTTCACAAACGGATCATCAGGGGGGTCTGTATGGCTGATATTGTGGTGAAACCTCTCCCACAGTGTGATGTCAGAAGCATGGTGCTGACAGTTTCCTGTCTGTGAACCTCATTGCATTGTGGGAAATAACAGCAGTTTACAGCTGGTTCCAACTGCGGAAAAAAAAAAAAAAAACAAGCAGCATCTCCTTCCACTGACATCACCTGCCAGCAGTGAAAATGTCACAATGTAGTAAATGTCAGAATGTAAATCAAGGAGAGGAAAGATTTTACAATGGGAAAACACTGACTTTATTAATCATTTATACATAATTATTGTAAAAATGAAGCACTTTTTTATCACATTATTTTCACTGGAGTTCCTCTTTAAGGTAAAAATGATGCCACTTCATTCGGCTTATGCAGCTTTGTCACTATTGTGATTTAAATAAGCGACATTGTTTCTCTAAACTCAATTAAAAAAAAAGTATACTTACCTAAGGAGGGGGAAGGCTCTGGGCCCTATAGAGCCTTCCGGCTCCTCTCCTAGTTTCCTCACTGGCTCTTCGTTTAAAACCCCCGCTGCGAGGGGCTTCGGAAGTCTTCATGCTGTGCTGTCTCTCTCACACTCGTGCATGCGCAGTACAGAGCCGCCCGTCTTCAGGAGCACTCTGGCTTCCAAACACTTCGGAAGTCTCCTTCGGTGGCAGAGAAGCAGTATTTGACCAAATTGGCTGAATACTGCTACCAGGGAGGCAGCGCTGAAACAGGGATCAGGAGAGGAGCAGGAAGGAACAGAGTCCTGCCTCTCCTTAAAGAGACACTGAAGCGAAAAAAAAAAATATGATATTATGATTTGTATGTGTAGTACAGCTAAGAAATAAAACATTAAGATCAGATACATCAGTCTAATTGTTTCCAGTACAGGAAGAGTTGAGAAACTCCAGTTGTTATCTCTATGCAAACAAGCCATTAAGCTCTCAGACTAAGTTAGTCCTGGAGAGGGCTGTTATCTGACTTTTATTATTTCAACTGTAAGATAACGGTTTACTTTTTTCTCTGCCAGAGGAGAGGTCATTAGTTCACAGACTGCTCTGAAAGACTCATTTTGAATGCTGAGTGTTGTGTAATCTGCACATATTATAGAGTGATGCAATGTTAGAAAAAAACACTATATACCTAAAAATAAAAGTATGAGAATATTTTCTTTGCTGCTAATCTTCAAGTTATTATTCATAGTACACAACCAATTCACTATATCATATATTTTTTTTCGCTTCAGTGTCTCTTTAAGTAGGTATCTGATTGTTTTTTTTTTATTGATTCCAATTGACTTTAATGGCTGCTCTACATCATATGGTAACTTGCTAAGGTAAAATTGCATAATAATAATAATAATAATAATAATGTATTTGCAGGAAAACCATTTGATAATCTGACCATCATTAACGCTGCTGTCGCTAATATAATCATCTCCATTCTACTTGGTTACCGATTCAGTTACGATGATCCCACCATTCTCTATCTCATGAATCTAATTCATGAGAACATGAAACTTGGGGCTAGCAAGTCAGCATGGGTAAGCTGATACCAGTTTTTTATGACTATGGTTAGCAGATGTTTTTGTGATTACAAAACTCTGGAAAAATGACAACCAATATAAAGAGATTTCACAAGCTAGTATACCTTAAAGGGATACTGTAGGGGGGTCGGGGGAAAATGAGTTGAACTTACCCGGGGCTTCTAATGGTCCCCCGCAGACGTCCTGTGCCCGCGCAGCCACTCACCGATGCTCTGGCCCCGCCTCCAGTCCACCTCTGGAATGTCAGACTTTAAAGTCTGAAAACCACTGCGGCTGCGTTGCCATGTCCTCGCTCCCACTGATGTCACCGGGAGTGTACTGGGCGGGCCTAGTATGGTCTGTGCCTGCACAGTACGCTCCTGGTGACGTCAGCGGGAGCGAGGACACGGCAAAGCAGGCGCAGTGGTTTTCAGACTTTAAAGTCTGAAATTCCAGAAGTGAACCGGAGGCGGGGCCAGAGCATCGGTGAGTGGCTGCGCGGGCACAGGACTTCTGCAGGGAACCATTAGAAGCCCCGGGTAAGTTCAACTCATTTTCCCCCGACCCCCCTACAGTATCCCTTTAATGAGAACCCGAGGTGGTTCTTGGGGGGGTGGGAGCAGCTGGGAAACAGATGCGCATGTTCTCTGTCTCATGACATGCCTCTGTGTCCTTACACCGCCGATCTCTGCCCCCCCCAACGTCACGTGATTGTTGACTTATTTGGTGAACACAGGGAAGAGGGATTCCCTGTTCAAAACGCCCACCAGGGGCATTTCTACAGTGTCTCCAAAGCTGCCACTGGGCAGCTCTCTCCCTAGCCACTGCTGCTCTCCCGCCTCCCTGCACCCTGGTGAGAGACACACAGTCTCTCCTTGCACCACGGTGCCCCAGAGGTCACGAAAGTGAAAGTGGGCCATTGTGGCCCCAAAGGAGCAGTGGGGAGCGGCAGTCTTTGATGCTACTTGATCCACTCAGCCCCCCGGATCAAGTAGCCTACTTTTTTTGTTAATGAGCCCACATCGGGCTCTCTTTAACAAATTGCGGCAGTAGAAAATAGTTTTATAGACCAGCAGATAGATCATGGTGGTATGGTGGAACAGTAAGGGCCGGTTCACACTACAAGAGCTTTTCTAAGCACTTTTGCGTTTTAAAAGCCCTTGCTAATGTTATCCTATGTGTGTGTTCACACTGGAGCGATATGATTTTCTACAAATACCCCATGGTATTACGTTATTACGTTAGCTAGAGCTTTTTTAAATCACTAGCGCTTTAACCACTTGCCGACCAAGTGGTTTCCTATTGATCTGTGCTGGGTGGGCTCTTCAGCCCCCAGCACAGATCGTGTTGTAGGCAGGGCGATCAGACTACCCCCCTTTTTTCCCCACTAGGGGGATGTCCTGCTGGAGGGGTCTGATCGTCGCCGCTCTGCTGTGCCTTGCGGGGGCTCCTCAAAGCCCCCCTTCGCAGCGCTATTCCCCCTCCCTCTCCTTCCCTCCCTCTCCCGAGCTCTGTGGGCGGTACAAGACGGCGATACGTCCTATACCGCCTCTGATAGGCTTCAGCCTATCAGACGGCAGCGATCACCGGCCTATCAGAGGCCGGGGATCGCCGATCTCCTTTACGGCGCTGCTGCTGCTGCAGCGTCGTGCAGTGTAAACACTGGGAATTTCTTCCCCGCGTGTTTACATTTCGCCTGCGAGCCGCGATCGGAGGCTTGCAGGCAGTTCACGGAGACACCCTCCGTGAACTGACATAGAACGGTTTGTTTCCATGGAAACCCACTGACAACCAGTTTACGCCAATCGGCGTTAGCTGGTCGTCAATAGGTTAAAAGTTCTTGCAGTGTAAACATACCCTAAGGGCTGAATCCCATTAAAAGAGCTTTCTAAGAGCTAAAGATGTGAAAAGCCCTTGCTAATGCAATGCTATGAGGGATTTTTACAAAATCATATACCTCCAGTGTGCAGGATAACATTAGCAAGAGCTTTTAAAATCACAAAGCGCCTAGAAAAGGTCTTGTAATGTGGATCTGCCCTTAATCACACGCTTGCCTTGAAGCTCTACGGGCCTCAGTCTAATGGTGGCCATACATGGTACAATTTTTTCATCCAATCTTACCATTTCTATGTAGTATACGGCCTCTTTCCCACCAAGATGTTGCATTTTAGGGGATGTTATGGTCGCATAACGTGCCCCTAACGCAATGCCTGGTGGTGTTGGAGGTGGACGCCAGAATGAGCTGCGTTGTGCTGCTGTTGGTGCGCCTTTTTTGTCTCATACCTTGCGAAGACCACGTGATCGGAACACTCCGCATCACGTGGTCCCACCAGCCAATCAGCGGCCGCTCCAGGAAGAAAACACTGCAGAAGTGATGGGAAGTCCGGCTCTTTTCAATGAATCGATTCATTGAAAAGAGCCGGACTTCCTATATCTACTGTTCAGAATCGATTCAGAGCAGCAGGACTGAACCTAGTGGTGGGAAGTCCGGCTCTTTTCAATGAATCGATTCTGAACAGTAGCGATAGTAAGTCTGGCTCCTTTCAATGAATCGATTCATTGAAAAGAGCCGGACTTCCTATCTCTACTGTTCAGAATCGATTCAGAGCAGCAGGACTGAACCTAGTGATGGGAAGTCCGGCTCTTTTCAATGAATCGATTCTGAGCAGTAGCGATAGGAAGTCCGGCTCTTTTCAATGAATGGATTCATTGAAAAGAGCCGAAGAACTTCCCATCACTACACTGCAGTGCAGTGAATATTAATTAGCCATGTGGCTAACAATAGCAGACTCTCCCCTCCTCAAAATAAAAAATAAAAAAACCACAATACTGAGCATGTGCAAACAGGCAAACAGTCTAACGCAGCTAAAACCGCGTAGAAAGCACAGCATGCTGCACTTTCAAATAACATCCAGCGTTACGCTGTAACGTAACGTGGGCACTGTGAACAGCCCATTAATTTTTCATTGCTGTGAGTTGGGCTGCGTTACAGGCTGCTGTAATGTGCGCCTGTAACGTCCCACTCTGAAAGCAGCCTTAGGGTAAATTAAGGGGATAGACTGAAAGGATAATTTAGGCAGTTTCCTTATATTACATAGAAATGGTAAGATTGGATGAAAAAATTGTACCATGCATGGCCACCATAAGTCTAGGCCAGGACACTGAAAGCAGACAATTTCTAGTGACTAATGGCGATTTGGATGCCCAATAGGCGCTAATGCAAATATCAGCTATTAGGTAACCAAATCAGAAATTTGGGTGCGCTATAATTATCATATTGAAAACAACAATGTTATAGTTTTAGAAATTTTTTAATGTTTTGCTTTCTTATAAATTACTCATTCTTAAAAATGATTGTTATGAAATGTATTGTTTTGAGTATTATAAGGTTAGGAAGGGGAGGGGGGGGGGGGGGTTAGGGGTAGGCATCAGTAGGTCGGGTTTTAGGGTTAAGTGTCAAGAAGGGTCTTTTAGGGTTAAGCATCAGGACGCAGGATTTTACAGATAGGCATCAAGAAGGGTGGTTTTAAGTTTAGCTATCAAGAAGGAGGGGGGGGGGGGGGTTAGGGTTAGGTGTCAGGAAGTGGGGTTTATGGTTAGGCATCAGGAAGGGGGTTTAGGCTTAGGTGTCAGGAAGTGGGGTTTATGGTTAGGCATCAGGAAGGGGGATTAGGCTTAGGTGTCAGGAAGTGGTGTTTATGGTTAGGCATCAGGAAGGGGGATTAGGCTTAGGTGTCAGGAAGTGGTGTTTATGGTTAGGCATCAGGAAGGGGGTTTAGGCTTAGGTGTCAGGAAGTGGGGTTTATGGTTAGGCATCAGGAAGGGGGATTAGGCTTAGGTGTCAGGAAGGGGGTTTTAGGGTTAGGCATTGGAGGGGGAAGGTTCTGTGTGTGAGAGGAGGGTTCAGTTAAGAAGTTGTAGTAAAATATTGTTAATATGTACCAATATGTTATTACAATAACTTACACAATTTATACTTTAAAAAATGAAGACTATCAGTAGATATTAACAGGCTAGCTCTGCCCCACCTGCAATCGCTTGGGCTTTTGTTTGGGATTTAAATGTGATAAAAGAGGTCATTATTTAAACATTTTTTGGGCCAAAATAAACACATACTGCTCTCTCAGATGGTATGTTTAGACCTTATACACAAGAAAAGAGCTTCTGTGTAAGGGAATAAGAATACACAGCAAGACCTATTGAGAAAGCGGAGAGCCGAAATACGCGTGAAGGAGGGGCAACGGGTCCTACACCAGTTTATTGTCTGACATCAGGTAATTATGTGTTCTTATTAACTCTCATTCTTTTTATTTGTATCCTGTGGAGCGCTGACTGCAGCTGCAGTGCAATCTTGATATTTTGTATTTATCAGAGGTCTTGACTTATACATTTGCAGCGGCCAGTTTAGCAGCTCAGCTCAATGTGGGCTAGAGCTCAGTAAGGCTCCATATTTATAACTATTGTAGTGTGAGGAGGACTTATTGTTTTCATTGTACCTGATGCAGATTTTTGTATGCATTTATGTATGACCACTGAGAGTGGTTACTCTATTTATGAGTGTTATGTTTTTTGGACCCCGTGTTGCCACGGGAGTTTTAATTGTTTTTAAGTTTTTTTCATGACCCTAATAAAATGATTAATGAGTGTGAACTAGATGCTGTGTATACTTATTCCCTTACACAGAAGCTCTTTTCTTGTGTATGTTATGGCCAGAACCCGAAGTGTGGCCACTTTGGGTTCTGGCCGGCCAATGTGCGAAGTGGCCGCAGCGCAGCGGCCAATGTTAGAAATGTAATGATTAAACTAAGCACAATGTATTTTACGTCCGTCTCGCTGCGGCCAAATGTATTACAACTTGCTTAATTTAATTAAATATAGCCGGCGGCGATGTGATAGATGAAGCCGCCGGCTTTCGCACTGCCTTCTCCTCCTCCCCCCGATCCCCCCCGCCTCTCTCCTCTCCCTGCTTCCTATACGACATACGGAGCAGCCGGCGGGGACACGCGTGTCCCCGAGAGTCGTTCGTCGCGGCAGGGGAATCCTGCCGTTCCTGCAGAGCGGGTGCGGGCAGAAGCAATGTCTGCAGCCTCCCCGCTCTGCCGCCCTGCAGCCACGAACGACTCTCGGGGACTAGTGTTGGGCGAACACCTGGATGTTCGGGTTCGCGAACGTTCGCCGAACATGGCCGCGATGTTCGGGTGTTCGCGCCGAACTCCGAACATAATGGAAGTCAATGGGGACCCGAACTTTCGTTCTTTGTAAAGCCTCCTTACATGCTACATACCCCAAATTTACAGGGTATGTGCACCTTGGGAGTGGGTACAAGAGGAAAAAAAAATAGCAAAAAGAGCTTATAGTTTTTGAGAAAATCGATTTTAAAGTTTCAAAGGGAAAACTGTCTTTTAAATGCGGGAAATGTCTGTTTTCTTTGCACAAGTAGCATGCATTTTGCCGCCATGCAGTCATAAATGTAATAAAGATAAGAGGTTCCATAAACAGGGACCGGCAACGCTAACCCAGCAGCAGCACACGTGATGGAACAGGAGGAGGCGCAGGAGGAGAAGGCCACGCTTTGAGACACAACAACCCAGGTCTTGCATGAGGACAAGAAGAAGCGTGCGGATAGCATGCTTTTTGCCACCATGCAGTCATAAATGTAATAAAGATAAGAGGTTCCATAAACAGGGACCGGCAACGCTAACCCAGCAACAGCACACGTGATGGAACAGGAGGAGGCGCAGGAGGAGAAGGCCACGCTTTGAGACACAACAACCCAGGCCTTGCATGAGGACAAGAAGCGTGCGGATAGCATGCATTTTGCCGCCATGCAGTCATAAATGTAATAAAGATAAGAGGTTCCATAAACAGGGACCGGAAACGCTAACCCAGCAGCAGCACACGTGATGGAACAGGAGGAGGCGCAGGAGGAGAAGGCCACGCTTTGAGACACAACAACCCAGGCCTTGCATGAGGACAAGAAGAAGCGTGCGGATAGCATGTGTGAGCAGACACACAGAGTGGCAGTAAACACAATGCTATATAGTGTGGCTGAGCGGTGTACTACTATTCCCAGCAGACACACAGAGTGGCAGTAAACTCAATGCTATATAGTGTGGCTGAGTGGTGTACTACTGTTCCCAGCAGACACACAGAGCACAATGCTATATAGGGTGAGCGGTGTACTACTGTTCCCAGATGACACACAGAGTGGCAGTAAACACAATGCTATATAGTGTGGCTGAGCGGTGTACTACTATTCGCTGCAGACACACAGAGTGGCAGTAAACACAATGCTATATAGTGTGGCTAAGCGGTGTACTACTGTTCCCAGCAGACACACAGAGTGGCAGTAAACACAATGCTATATAGTGTGGGTGAGCGGTGTACTACTATTCCCAGCAGCGACACAGAGCACAATGCTATATAGTGTGGCTGAGCGGTGTACTACTATTCCCAGCAGACACACAGAGTGGCAGTAAACACAATGCTATATAGTGTGGGTGAGCGGTGTACTACTATTCCCAGCAGTGACACAGAGCACAATGCTATACAGGGTGAGCGGTGTACTACTGTTCCCAGCAGAGAGACACAGAGTGGCAGTAAACACAATGCTATATAGTGTGGGTGAGCGGTGTACTACTATTCCCAGCAGCTACACAGAGCACAATGCTATACAGGCTGAGCGGTGTACTACTGTTCCCTGCAGACACACAGAGTGGCAGTAAACACAATGCTATATAGTGTGGGTGAGCGGTGTACTACTATTCCCAGCAGCGACACAATGACCGGGGGACCCTGGCTAGCCTGGCTGGAGAGAGAACTACCCTGCCTGCCTACCCAAAGCTAAACCCACAGACAAATGGTGGAGAAATGACATGGATCGGGTATTTATTTACCTGAACCACGTGACCCGTTCGGCCAATCAGAGCGCGTTCGGGTCCGAACCACGTGACACGTTCGGCCAATCACAGCGCTAGCCGAACGTTCAGGGAACGTTCGGCCATGCGCTGTTAGTTCAGCCATATGGCCGAACAGTTTGGCCGAACACCATCAGGTGTTCGGCCGAACTCGAACATCACCCGAACATGGTGATGTTCTGCAGAACCCGAACAGTGGCGAACACTGTTCGCCCAACACTATTGGGGACACGCGTGTCCCCGGCTGCTCCGTATTGTATAGAAGGCAGGGAGAGGAGAGAAAGGGGGGGGGGGGGGTCAGTGCGAAAGCCGGCGGCTTCATCTATTACATTGCCGCCGGCTATATTTAATTAAATTAAGCAAGTTGTAATACATTTGGTCGCAGCGAGACGGCCGTAAAATACATTGTGCTTAGTGTAATAATTTCTAACATTGGCCGCTGCGCTGCGGCCACTTCGCACATTGGCCGGCCAGAACCCGAAGTGGCCACACTTCGGGTTCTGGCCATAACATGTATACAGTCAGTTGTTTTCTTCTGTGGAGGCACTTATCATGGTGCTTGTGTGTAGACTCATTGAAGTTAAGATTGTTGGTATATTTAGACCCGTCTGATATTATATATTTCTCTTTTAATTATAAAAGATGTACAACAGATTTCCAGCCCTGATGCGCCTCCTGCCGGGACCTCATCAAACAGTTTTCGCCAACATGAGGCACATGTTGGACTTCCTAACCTCAACATTCACTAAGCAGAGGAAAGATCTGGATGTAAATAATCAGAGGAATCTGATCGATGCCTTCCTGGTAAAGCAGCACGAGGTGAGGACTACATTTAAAACAATAGTGTCCTTTTCCTGTTAAAGCAGCAGGGACAGCCATACTATCCCAGGAAAAAACAAAAACACATATATAAGTAGATAAATACGTGATCTACTTACATATTATATCTATTGTACTGTCCACATTTTGATTTCAGTGAATGTAATATAGGAAATAAAGAGAAAACCATTTCAGACATTTTCCATCTTTACTGCCTCTGACTGAAGCCAATCCTGATATCTTTTCCTCCCTTACTTTTTTCTCTCCTGCCTGAAATGGTGTATACATTGCCAGCCCTCCTGCCCACTGAGCTCTGTAAGAACCTTACCTGGCCTGTTAACCTCCCTGGCGGTATGATTCCTCCTGGTATTAGGGTTTAAAAGCGGTACCATTTTTTCATGTGCTTTTAGACCCTAAAAGCATGAAAAAAATCATACCAGCAGAGAGTCTGCAGCAGCCCCAGCACTTACTCACCTCCCTGGGCTCCAGCACTGCAGTTTTCCCTTTGTCCTCCAGGTGGCACTGTAACCCTAAAGTGAGATTGCCGGCTGATGACAGACAGAGGGGAAGCAGAGCCTCGGAGGAGTGGAAGAAGGATAGCGTCCGACGTCGGGATCCCCCGGGAAGTGGGTTGAAACGCCCGCTGAGCGCATTGCTCTGCATAGAGCCTCCGGCGACTACCCCGGGCGTAGGTCGAGGTTACCGCTCTGAGCTGCGGTTTTCCGCCCCGACCGTAGCCCGGAGTTACTGCCAAAGAAGTTAAGTGTGCTTAAAGCGGATCCGAGATGAAAAACTAACTAGAACAAGTAACTTGTCTATATATCTTATGTACAGTTTACAGGGTTTTAAACTGCAAATCTGTCTGCATATTGCTTTAATAGAATATGATTATTTCTTCCTGTGATACAATGACAGCAGCCATGTTGTTTGTAAATATTACACACAGCCAAGCTTATCTGCACCATCAGCACTCAGACTGAAAAAAACCTAATCCCCCCCTCCTCCTCCCCTCTGCCTCTGACATCTCTGGCTAGTAATACCTCCTCCTGCCCAGACTGAGCTCCCATGAGCCCTTGCTACTGCCAAGGCTCTCTGAAAACTGTGGGTGGGGCTTATATAGTTTATAGGGAATTAGAGTATTAAAACAAAAACAAAAACAGTATTTGGCTTGAGGAATGCCCTATAAACTATAGGAAAGAAACACAATTATGCAATGAGTTAAAGTTCATCTCGGATCCACTTTAACCATTTGAGGACCACAGTCTTTCTACCCCTTAAAGAGGAACTCCAGTGAAAATAATTGAATAAAAAAAAGTGCTTCATTTTTACAATAATTATGTATAAATGATTTAGTCAGTGTTTGCTCATTGTAAAATCTTTCCTCTCCCAGATTCACATTCTGACATGTATTACATGGTGACATTGTTACTGTGGGCAAGTTATGTAGCTGTTTCTAGCTGCTCTGGCTGTTACAGACAGCTTTAAACAGCCATTTCCTGTCTGTGAACATTGTTACATTGTGGCAGTTTGCCCAGAGTACCGCGGTATTCAGAGCCTCTTGTGGGAGGGGTTTCAGCACAAAATCAGTCACACAGCGCCCCCTGATGGTCTGTTTGTGAAAATCATTCTATTTCTCATGTAAAAGGGGGTATCAGCTACTGATTGGGATAAAGTTCAATTCTTGGTTGGAGTTTCTCTTTAAGGACCAGAGCCTTTTTTTCCATTCAGACCACTGCAGCTTTAACGGTTTATTGCTCGGTCATACAACCTACTATCGAAATAAATTTTACCTCCTTTTCTTGTCACTAATACAGCTTTCTTTTGGTGCTATTTGATTGCTGCTGCAAATTTTAGTTTTTATTATATTCATCAAAAAAGACATGCATTTTGTCAAAAAAATGATTTTTTTTTTACTTTCTGTGCTGACATTTTTCAAATAAAGTAAAATTTCTGTATACATTTTAGTCCAAATTTATTGTGCTACATGTTTTTGATAAATAAAAAAACAAAACATTAAGGCCCCGTTCACAGTGGTCAGTTGCGTTGCAGAATAATTGCTAAATAATTCTGCATGTCAGCTCACTGCCCATACAATTCTATGGGGCTGTTCACAGTACTGCGTTGTAACAGATCACTTTATTCCAACTCTATGCATGCAAGCTTTGTATTAAAGTCTATGGCCAGTCTCCATTGCAGTTCACAGTAATCATAACACATTATAACACATGCATTATGCAACTGACCACTGTGAACCTAGCCTCAGTGTATATTTATTGGTTTGGGTAAAAGTTATAGCGTTTACAAACTATGGTGCCAAAAGTGAATTTTCCCATTTTGAAGCATCTCTGACTTTTCTGCGTTCCTGTCAGGTTTCATGAGGTGCTAAAATTCCAGAATAGCATAAATACCCCCCAAATGACCCCATTTTGTAAAGAAGACATCCCAAAGTATTCACTGAGAGGCATGGTGAGTTCATAGAAGATTTTATTTTGTCACAAGTTAGCGGAAAATGACACTTTGAGACAAAAAAAAAAAAACTTTCCATTTCTGCTAACTTGTGACAAAAAAAAAAAATGAAATCTGCCACGGACTCACCATGCCCCTCTCTGAATACCTTGAAGTGTCTACTTTCCAAAATGGGGTCATTTGTGGGATGTGTTTACTGTCCTGGCATTTTTGAGAGGTGCTAAAAATTGTAAGCACCCCTGTAAGGTGCTCATTGGACTTTGGGCCCCTTAGCGCAGTTAGGCTGCAAAAAAGTGCCACACTTGTGGTATTGCCGTACTCAGGAGAAGTAGTATAATGTGTTTTGGGGTATATTTTTACACATACCCATGCTGGGTGGGAGAAATATCTCTGTAAATGACCATTTTTTTATTTTATTTACACACAATTGTCCATTTACAGAGAGATTTCTCCCACCCAGCATGGGTATGTGTAAAAATACACCCCAAAACACATTATACTACGTCTCTTGAGTACGGCGATACCACATGTGTGCCACTTTTTTGCACCCTAACTGCCCTAAGGGGCCCAAAGTCCAATGAGTACCTTTAGGATTTCACAGGTCATATTGAGACATTTGGTTTCAAGACTACTCCTCACGGTTTAGGGCCCCTAAAATGCCAGGACAGTATAGGAACCCCAAGAATTACCCCATTTTAGAAAGAAGACACCCCAAGGTATTCCATTAGGAGTATGGTGAGTTCATAGAGGATTTTATTTTTTGTCACAAGTTAGCAGTAATTGATTTTTTTTTTCACAAAGTGTCTGTAACGATTGGTGTCAGCAAAACAGATTTTCTGATTATTGGTGATCTGCAGTATCACCAATAATACAGATGCTATACCTGATTATGTGGTGATCTGCAGAATCACCAATAATGCTAGTATAGCCAGACACAGGACAACCAATGTGAGATAGTGTTTGGTGCAACAGTAAAGAGGAAGAGGAGATCTCCCGAGGAGCGGGTGACTCAGACAGTACTGCAGCCAATGATCCCCTGAGGAGCAGGTGATTCAGACTGTACTGTGGCCAGTGGACACCTGAGGAGCAGGGACCACTGACTGTGCTGCAAGGATGATCACCTGAGGAGCAGGCGATTAAGACTATACTGCAGCCAGTGGACACCTGAGGAGCAGGGACCACTGACTGTGCTGCAAAGGATGATCGCCTGAGGAGCAGGCGATTAAGACTATACTGCAGCCAGTGGACACCTGAGGAGCACGGACCACTGACTGTGCTGCAAAGGATGATCACCTAAGGAGCAGGTGATTAAGACTATACTGCAGCTAGCGGACACCTGAGGAGCAGGTGTTACAGACAGTGCTGCAGCTGAGCTTCACCTGAGTAGGTGAAGGCTACTACAGATCCCTCACCAGTGGCTAGGCCCACTGGTGAGGACAGGAAGGTCAGACAAGCAGAGTAGGCAACGTACGGACAGATAAAGTACAAAGACAGTAGGCTGATTCAGTGTTAAGTTCAGGCAGAGTCGGCAACTGGAATCAGATAGGCAGAGGTACAGAATCAACAAGCAGGAGAATAGTCAAAGGAAGCAGAAGGTCATAACAGATAATACAATGCAATTAGTACTTTAAGCTATCAACAGAATCTGGCTAAGTGTGGATCCCCAGCTCCAGCTGGTTCTAGCACACTTTGGAATCTGACTAGGGTCTGAGTGCTAACACGTTAGCATTCGCAAGAGCAGACATGGAGCAACTGACAGACTAGTACTATATATACAGAGATGCCCTGCAGCGCTGCCCCCATCACTCAGCCAATCCAAAGTACCGTTGGAGTCAGCTGACTTGGCAGATCAGCTGACTCCCCTTCTATTCATATAAAGGTCCTGTCGCCTGGCGCGCGCGCGTAGCCCTCAATCTATGTGCAATAGAAGGACCAGGCAGAGCAGCAGTATGTAACTGCTCGGCAGAGGCCGCCGGCTGATACGCTGAGATAGCCGCCATGCCGCTTGCCTCTGCGGCGGTATCTCCGCTATCTATTGCAGTACAGTGTAACTCATGAAACTCTTTTTTTAAATCCTCAGCATGCATGTGACAATCCGGCACCCAAGTTCTCTCCTCCAGACCACACCCCTTTCAGTGGACCAGATATTGCACAGAATTCTGCACCAATCGGGAATCCATTATCTTCTCGATTTCATACTCAGGTTGGTCGTCAACCATCACAGGGGGGGGGGGGGGGGGAGAGGAATCCACGTGCACCGCAGGTTTCAACAGAGAAACATGGAATGATCTCACACCTCTCATGCTGGCTGGGAGATCAATCGCATATGTGACATAATTAATCTTTCTTGACACAGGGTATAAGCCTACAAATCTGGGTCCTAACTTAGGTGACGGTTGTTTCAACGCCAAATGCCGAGTAGATACCCACACCATGTCCCCTGGGGAAAACTTTCACTCTACAGACCGTCTCTTATCCGCCTGTTTCTTCTGAGTCTGGAAAGCCTTTCCCAAATTCTTCTTAACTAACACCCAAATCTCCTTTAATGCCCTTTGCCACTCTTCTAGGGCCGGGAACAGAGTAGATGCCACAGGTAATGAAGAAAATTTGGGAGATTTTCCCAGCACCTCCCTTAAAACTTCATTGATTAACTCCTGGAAGACGGCAGGGGCATTACACAATCCGAAGGGCATAACCAGATACTAGTAATGCCCGTCGGGCGTGTTGAACGCCGTTTTCCATTCGTCACCGTCCCTAATGCGTACCAGGTTGTATGCCCCTCGCAGGTCTAATTTGGAGAAGATACTGGCATTGGTCACCTGGCCAAACAAATCGTCAATCAGAGGCAACGGATAACAATTTTTTACAGTGATCTTATTTAAACCTCGATAGTCAATACAAGGTCTAAGCCCACCGTCCTTTTTCTGTACAAAAAAGAGCCCAGCCCCAGCTGGTGACCGGGAAGGACGGATGAAGCCTTTGGCCAAGTTTTCTTTAATGTATACCTGCATCGCCAGTTTCTCGAGCCCTGACAGATTATAAAGAAGACCTCTAGGGGGCATGCAACCAGATCTTAAATCTATGGGATAATCGAAACTCCGGTGGGGCGAGAGTTTATCTGCAGACTTTGGACAGAACACCTCAGCGAATTCTGTGTACTGTACTGGCACCCCTTTGACCTGTACCTTGGTGGCGCAAACAGCAACTCTCTCAAAACAATGATGATGACAATGGGTTGACCAGCTCTGTAGCTGACCTGAAGCCCAGTCAATCTGAGGGGAGTGGAGTTGCAACCAGGGCATACCAAGAATAATTGTAGAGGTTGCCATTTGCAGGACAAAGAACTGTAATTTCTCTTTATATAACACCCCTATATTACGCAATAATAAGGGAGTCTGGGAAAGAGGCTGTCTACACTGTAATGGGAAAGAGGCTGTCTACACTGTAACAGAGAGTCATCTACTGCTGTGACCAAAATCTGCCGGTCTAAAAGGAGTAAGGGAATCCCCAATTTTTTTACGAAGTCATAGTCTATAAAATTGGCTGCAGAGCCGGAGTCCACAAAGGCTTCTGTGGGTGTGATCTGACCTTCCCTGGTAATGGAACAAGGAAGGAGCAAACGATTATTGTTTAGAGGTAAAGACTGCTCGCCTAGGGTATTACCTCTGACTACACCTAGGCGGCAGCGTTTCCCGACTTCTTAGGGCAATTCTGTACAATGTGACCCTCCTCAGCACAGTATAGACAGAGTCTTTCTGATCTTCTGCGATTCTTTTCCACTTGCGTCAACCTAGAGTGTCCGATTTGCATCGGCTCGTCCGGAGGTGACGAGGGTGGAGAGGAGGCTTAGGAGACAGATCTTACAGCATTTCTGCCACGGGTCTGTTTCTGATAGCGTAAGCGGCGATCTACCCGTACTGCCAAAGAAATTGCGTCGTCTATAGATTTGGGCTCAGGATATCCTAACATCAAATCAGAGACTGCATCGGACAATCCTAACAGAAAACAGTCTAGCAATGCATATGTTCCCCATCTAGCTGACACAGCACACTTCCTAAACTCTGCAGCATAAACCTCCACCGGATTACGACCCTGCCTGAGGGTTTTTAGTTTCCTTTCAGCAGTGGTTGCAATATCCGGATCATCATATATAATGGCCATGGCCTTAAAAAATTCCTGAACTGAGGATAACGCCTCATGCTCTGAATGAAGACAAAATGCCCATGTTTGTGAATCTCCTGACAAGAGGGTCTTTATAAATGTTACCCTTTGGTGCTCTGTTCCTGACAAGTTTGGCCTCAACTCAAAATAAGATAGCACACGATTCCTAAAGTTCTGAAAGTCAGATCTATGCCCTGAAAACTTCTCGGGCACGGACATGCGAAGCTCTGTGACTGAAGGGGATCGCACTGTATCAACAGTCGTTTGAAGTACCTGTACTGTCCCAGACAGTTGTGTGATCTGAGTCTGTTGGGTATTAATCACCCCGATGAGATTGTTCACCGAGGTGGTCAGGACTTCAGCTTGGCTGTGCAGTGCGTCCATAATGTTTGGTCTGCTGTTCTGTAACGATTGGTGTCAGCAAAATAGATTTTCTGATTATTGGTGATCTGCAGTATCACCAATAATACAGATGCTATACCTGATTATGTGGTGATCTGCAGAATCCAGTTGCCGGGGGAAGCGCGCGTCACTAGTGACGCGATTGCTCCCCAGGCATGCCGAAAGGACGCAACGCCAATGGGCGTATTGCGGTCCTTTCGGCGTCCACTTTGCCGCCGCCCATCGGCTGTGGGCGGTTAGCAAGTGGTTAGAATGTAACAAGGTAGAAGACTTTCAGTACAGGATTTCAAGAGACAATTCCCAACTTCCACAGTAAACCAGACTCCTGTTGGTGCTCTCTGCTCTGTCTTCTGAGTGTGCGGAAATATAATCACCTGCAATGTTTTAAGTAGCAATCTGTGCGTAACTAGTTGTCTTTAAGAGAAGACACTGAGCTTCCATACAGCTTATCCTGAAGCTGACATGCAGGTATCTTAGAGAAGGATCAAAATCAGTAACATAAGTACAGTATACAGTATTGCATTATTATTCAATCGGGCTAATTTTAAACTTACTGTCAATTTCCAAAATGTCCGCCACCCCCTGTTCCTCCCCCCCCCCTAAATCCCCCCGCCCTCCCTTCCACATACTCCACTTGTCAAATTCCCTAACCCACAACAAGAGCGCTGAGGTACTCTGCCCCGTCCTCCAACAGCCACGGCGAGCCGGGCACATTTCCGCCCACATTCCTGACAGCGCCGATACGTCTCATTCGTCCTCACAAGCGGTGTGTAATAAATCACCTTTAGCTCCGGCACCAGCAACTCATCAGAGCTGCAACTCACAGCGACAGCATACAGGAGATAGAGCGGAGACAGCCTTCTTCACCTTTCAAAGGGGTTTATTAAGCATCTTGTGTTACAGTTTGATTTCTTCAAAGTATAAATAGTCTTTCCTATGTCCTATCTACATCACATATATTTACATCATACATACAGGAAGCTAGTATTCTAACTAGGAAGCATAGAGAGCTGGATAGCTGGAAAGTAGAGTGCAGCCCCTTTTCCCTCCGTGCTCCCTCTCTATATTAACCAGAAAGAGTTAAATGTGACCTCATCTGAGCCATCTATGATTGGTTCAGATCCCTTGTGATGTCAGGACACACACCTACTCGATTAATATTCAATAAGATATTATGCCCTAGTTGCAAGAATGTTATGTTTTATAAATATGGCCCATGTTGATTGTTCCCGTAGTCCATTTGTCTGGGGCAGTGTAGGCCTAAGACCTTGGACTAGGAACATCTTCTCAGTATCTGCTTGTATCATTTGCTTCAAGCAGACACTGAGATGCTTCTGCCTGCATCACGAAAACCTCTATTTAAAGGTATATTCTGCGAACAAGCCTTTTACCTAAAACTCAGTCCAAATAACTGAGGCCTACTTAAATTATAACAATCCCCCCTAAAATGGCTTGATCCGCAGATCCCAGCTTCGGAACCCAGCAGTACCTGGTTTCTTTCCTTTATGTTTCACTTTTCGATGCTCGTGCTCACACACCTTCTCTGCTCTAGGTGGTTATTCCTGGGAGAGAGGGCAAGACCTCTTGGTCTTCCTGTAACCAGGCTCTCTGGGGAGGCCCTACTTCTAAGTCCCTCTATACCACATTCTCAGCATTTGCATCACTTGCGTATCACTCACAAACTTGCATGAGCACAGAAAAGTGAAACTTGTGTGTTTGTTACTCAATGGAGCAGTGCCAGATGCCTTCTAAAAGAGCGCCTTTATACAATCAGCTCCATCACAGGTACTACTAAACCTATACCCGTAACCCTGTATATCCCTTAATTTGAAAATATCGGTTCAGGAGATTGTTTATGAGGCACCAATCTCTGGACCAGGTTAATTTGTTTTACGTAATTTTAACACGCAACCTCACCTGGATAATGATGCCTAAAGTTGTCATCCCCATCCAGACGACCAGTGGGTGTAGAAAGAACTTTGGAACTGCAGAGGCCCAGTCCGAGTGTCCCTGGAACATCACCGGAAACCTTTTCCACCAGGTCAGACTGGAACTCACCTGCTTATTTGTGCGTTCTATCTCGTTTAGATCACCTGGATCATGGTGAAATCTTACCTCTAACTTAGTGTACTGTTTGTTTAACCTTTGTAACAAAATGTGGTCGTCTTGGATCAAAACCTTTTCCCCTTCGTCCCATGTCATGTTCTCTTTCAGGATGGGAACTACCCGTGAAACTTTGCACTTTAGAGTTCTCTTAACAATTTGAGAAATAACGTCATCCAACCTGGATGACTGGATCCATATGGGATCTCCACTCACCCAATATGTTCCCCTTGACAGATCCCCCTTATTAGAACAATTATGAACATGTACCTTGAATGTGTCCTTAGACAGGATGCTAAAAAAACAAACCTTTCCTTCAGCCACCGGAACTATCGGTTGGGCTTCAGGGTGGATCTTTTGAATGGTAGCCTCGCATTCTGCGTTATTGAGCCCGCAGGCTTCTTCACTAAATTTGACTTGCCCCGGCCAACGCAGGTACTTCTGCAAGAATTGCCCGCATGAGGACAACTCTACTTGTTTCACCTCCCCGTCTAGCACCAAAAAAGGTTGACCTCTCAGGTTCTGGTGTAAGACCCGGGTTGAGGTGGGAACTAAGGAAGTGGCGGTGCCTAAAGGAATGTTGCACCGTTTCCATTTGTTCACCCAAACATCTCGAAGCTGCCATGCAAAAGATCCTTCTCCAGAAAAATTAATATACCCCCCCTTGTCCAATCTCAGTTGCACTGGATCTTTTAGAATCTCCCTGACAAAATATGCCCCCAACTGTCCTGATTGGACCTCTTCCCCCCTTATGTCCTGAGGCACATATGTACCTGAGGTCGGGAAGACTGTACTCTCTGCAATCTTTCAATTAAGAGTACCTCTTCACTTGCCCAACTAGCATGAGGATAAGCGGCTGCATATGGACTGTGTAGTATCGTCCCCTGTTGTGACCCGTGTCGTGTGGATGGGGTTCCCTGTGTTTGCTTTCCCTCCCCCGGGACCGCTCTCCCCACCCTCTTTGTCACCTGGAAATGTGGCTTGATCTCGATTTTTACTTCTTGTTTCGAGAACCACCAACCCTCGGCTTTCCAGCCTTTACGTGTGCATAGTTGTTTCAGAGGCACTCTCTGTTGGTAGCTCCAGAGTGTGATGTTGTCCCCTGCGTCTCTCTGGTAGGAGAATTGACGCCTCCTGCTCGTTCCTCTCCAATCTGGAACTATCTCACTCTGCATAACCAAGACAAGGTACCCCTGAATCACACACTCCACCTTTTGCATGTACCCATTGTACTGCAATGTACCTTTTAACAAAACTTTGGATCGGTGCCTCGATTCTGGGAGTGTGGCATTCAATAGCAGATTTACACTGCCATTCAATTCCCACTGCCCGCACACCTGACCCTTCAGACCTTTCACCCACCTTGTGCCATGAAATTTGATTTCACCTGGCACAAGTGCTCTTTTCCTCCGTCCCTGCATGGTCCATCTGTGCCAAGCGGAGGGAGGTGTGAAAGGATTAGTACCTTTGTCACCCAACATTAACATGTTTGGGCCTTGCATTCTCATTAACCCCTTATTATACATGAGAATGTCCTCTCTTCATTCTCCTAGGACGAAATGGCAACCTAGGATCACCATCAGCACGGTACTCTTCATTATAAAAGCACCACCTTGGGAAAGAAAAACATTAGCAATTTGCACTATGCTTTGCTCAGTCAGTTTTTTTTTAGTCGTTTTCCCATCTCCGGAATCTCGTTTTTTTAGTCTCTTTCCAATTTCAGGAATCTCGTGTTTTAGTCTCTTTCCAATTTCAGGAATCTCGTGTTTTCCAAACTCAGATTGGCATCTGCAACTTTTCGCTTATCCGACTGACATCTCCATCTTTGCTGTCAGCACTGCCGCTGTCTCGATTCCATATTGCCAAACTCCTGAAATCGAAATACAAACAAATCAATTCTTATTAATGATTTGGGTTTATGCCCTGCGGCTTGTACTCTGTACACTTTAAATGGATCAATATCTACCGTAATTGATCTTGTTTCTTTATAGTTTACTTGAACTTTATTAACTTTTTGATTATGGGAAGGCTCTAAAGCTCTCTCCCTTACTTTATGTACCATAGCATAAGTACTTATCTTGTTACATTGTGCTTCCCTCAGATCTCACCTTTTGAAGCACTGACCTCTACATCCCCCCTGTACATACTTCGGCCGCAACGCTGACCGCAGTATGTACTGAGTAGCTACCACCTGCCCACTACTGCAACGCGCAGTTGAGCTTGAAATGTTCTTACCCCTTTTAGGGTACTTACCTAGGACTTCATATATCGCAACCAGTTCTGCCGGAAGTCCTATTTGTGAACCAATCGGCAATGCTACTACCTCTGCACTTGCCCCAAAAACAAACACCGCTACTTCCTGTAGGAAGGTGTGCTTTCTCTGTTAACTAAGCAGAACCCCATCCAGGGATTCACATGACAGTTTACTACAACTGCATGGGAGTCTCTGACTCCTGACTGTGTAGGGGATCTTAGACTGAACATAGGACTACCACCCCCCAAATACACTGTCACACTATACACGGCAATCTCGCCCCTTGGACTGCTGTCAGTCCTGTGCATTGTGTGAACGCTTGGTACGAGCTGGAAGAAGAAAAAAAAATACCTTTTGACCAATCCGCAGACGCAAAAACCGCACAAACTGCCCAGCCTTGACCTCTGTCAAACTCTGGCTTTGTCCCGGACAAAAACCGAAAAACGCTTACCGCTCTGTAACGTTCCGACAGACGGCTCGATTGGTCAACCCTTTTTCTGTATTATTTTCTTTTTTTTCCATTGCTCTGTACCCTTTTATCCCCCTGACCTCTATCGGGAAACTCATGTTACAGTGAATAAAACCACTACCGGCACCCCCCTGATATGCTCTAAGTTATATGAATGCATACCCAGGGAGCCGCTTCCTATGTCACCAGTAGCCATCTGTCAGCTACTGTGCTTCCCTTGTCTGATGTTCTCCCACTCAAATTGTGGCCACACTCTGTGGAGTTATATCCCAGCTTCACTTGCTCGTCAGGGTGCTTCTGTATTAGCCCAGCACTCAGCATAGGAAACAGCAAACACCTATGGGTGGTACCATTCCCACAGGCCCTACTGAATTTCCTATGCTCTCCTCCTCCACTCCTACCTCCCTCACTGGGGGCGGGGGTGAGGGTTCGTCCCTGGGCTCAGAAGACTCTCCCATTAGAACGTCATGACTGCCTGGGATCCTCCCCCTGAAGCCTGGGACACCATTTTGAGTCATGGAGCATCAGACAAGATGGCCGCTATGCAATCTCCCATAGCAAACTCTATGCATGTATGGAAAGAATAAAACAGTTAGAAAAAACATTGCATGCACACTTTAGCATATCACATTGCAACAATACAACTGAATGTAACACACAGCTGAGGAAAAAACTCTGAACCAGTGCACGCAGCAAGTATGCTCTGGAATGTTACACACCTCGAACATTAATCACCCCTCCCACACGAGAGGGCATAACTCATAACCATACGAACGGAACTACTAGCGAAAGCGCAGCTTCATATCCCTCTCTCAGGAATGCGAAACGAAAAACCTCACTAAACAGATAACTCATGGACAAGAAAACATTTTCGCTGTTATGCACGCCTTACTAAGCTCGAAAAAAACACGTAAAAAATGACATGCAGTATTGCAGCTTCACAGAAAGGCAAAGGGTAAAAAAACAACAGCATCTCTCTGTCTCTCTCTCTCCCAAACTCCGAGGAATATAACCCATAGAACATGAGAGAGAGAGAGACACACACAGACACACAGCCCCCCCCCCCCGCCTCTGCTGCAGGGGGGGGCGCCGCACTGACAAGTAAAAGAAAACATGTATAACACCATACTCGCCTTATCAAAACCTCTTGCGGTGTGTGGCCTCTGTACCAGAAACAAGCTCCGAGTCTCCCAGCAATCTTGGCCCAAGTTTTCCTCACAGGCGTCGGATGCGCTGAAGGTCCTAATGGGATCTGGCCAAACCCATTCTCTTGGACTGCCTTCCCCTATGTGTGGCGTACGTCCACTCCAATTAGGGCGCCCACATCGACCCTGCCGCTGGGATTTTCCCGACTCACTCCGCACAGAGCTTATCTCTGCTTGATAAGCTTTGCACTTCTCGTCTCTGGCCTCCGTAGTCCGCTCTTAACTCTTCCAGCTCAGCTTGCTCTGAGCTTCTCCTGTTCTCTTGTGCTTGCCTCACAGAGATCTAAGTCGCTGCTTCGAGAAGTCTCAATTAGACTGACTCTTGTGCCCACCTGGATCACCAATCAACGACCTGGGATTGGCCTAGGGTTTTCACGGCACCAACTGTAATAAATCACCTTTAGCTCCGGCACCAGCAACTCATCAGAGCTGCAACTCACAGCGACAGCATACAGGAGATAGAGCGGAGACAGCCTTCTTCACCTTTCAAAGGGGTTTATTAAGCATCTTGTGTTACAGTTTGATTTCTTCAAAGTATAAATAGTCTTTCCTATGTCCTATCTACATCACATATATTTACATCATACATACAGGAAGCTAGTATTTTAACTAGGAAGCATAGAGAGCCGGATAGCTGGAAAGTAGAGTGCAGCCCCTTTTCCCTCCGTGTTCCCTCTTTATATGAACCAGAAAGAGTTAAATGTGACCTCATCTGAGCCATCTATGATTGGTTCAGATCCCTTGTGATGTCAGGACACACACCTACTCGATTAATATTCAATAAGATATTATGCCCTAGTTGCAAGAATGTTATGTTTTATAAATATGGCCCATGTTGATTGTTCCCGTAGTCCATTTGTCTGGGGCAGTGTAGGCCTAAGACCTTGGACTAGGAACATCTTCTCAGTATCTGCTTGTATCATTTGCTTCAAGCAGACACTGAGATGCTTCTGCCTGCATCACGAAAACCTCTATTTAAAGGTATATTCTGCGAACAAGCCTTTTACCTAAAACTCAGTCCAAATAACTGAGGCCTACTTAAATTATAACACGGTGATGTCACATCCTGCCATACAAGCTGCTCGGCCGTTGCTACAGATGGTGCACAGCGCACTTTCAGCACCTCAACTACAGATTGGGGACATTTTTGAAGATTCACATCCTGCTACTATGGGTTTGTGCAAGACATTATAGAATGCATGATAATTATGGCTATGTGATCTCTAAACACAGCGGGTAATATATACAGGCTACATATGCAGGCCCGGATTTCTGGGAAGGTCACAGAGGCCATGGCTTAATAAAAATTAGCAAGGCGCAGGACTTGGAGAGATAAGAGGTCACATGTCAAAGTAAATCACCACTCCTGCTTTGCTCTGGTCTGCCTGAATTCCAGAGATCCCTGCATCTCTCTTACTTGTGAAAAGTGTGTGTTATGGCAGTCAGCATCTGCTGTTACCTGTATGATAAGAGGGGACAAACAATCTGCTGTGAGAAGAAAAATATATGGGCTCAAGTAGCAGAACTCTTGAGTTCCGATTAATTTTTCTCATGCAGCACGCATTCACGGGCAGGAATTAGCAGCTCTCCCCCCTCCCTGACTGATGTTAGTTTATTACTAGTAGGTTAGTGCTGTTAAAGACCTCAGATCTGTTGAATTTATGGCTTTTTTTTTCCTCCTAGAGAATGACAACAACATTCTTTGTGCTATAGTTTAACTCTTTCCTAGCTTTTTTTTTGTCAGCAAAGTACTGTGTTGACCATCAGTGAAAGCAGGATGTTTTGAAACAGAATGACAACTGTGTTACATTTATTTATATTTACAAAACAATCAATGCATCTCCTGCTCACTGTATATATAGCTGTGTGCCTAACATCTTGTATACAGTAACAAAGTCTGAAGACGGCTCATTAACCAAAGGCTCACTGTTTTTCTTTTGGTTAGCCAATAAAAAGTGTTATTCTGTTACAAAACTTCCTGCTGACTGATTTTAAAATCTGTCTTAAGTGCTAAATTGTCACTGTGATTTTTAATAGAAGTGAACAGAAAATTGATCGAAAAATTTAAATTAGATCAGACATGATGGAAATAATCGACCTGACAGTAAATCTGTCAGAAAATTGCATCATGTGTACCTAGCATTACACTACATCTATGCCAGTGTGTGTAGTGTCGGATCCTTCTACTTACCTGCTCTCTGTTTTGGATGGGCTTCTCTGCATTGTGCTACACTGTCCCCTATTTGTGGCTCTGACGGCAGCAAGTAGCACAGAGGACAAAGAAGCAGCGATGTCCACTGGGGCTCCTTGTGATTTTGCACTCCTGTATGCATGTGCACAGGAGCTGAGGGAGTGTTATGGGTATGTGTACTTGACAAGTGCTGCTGAGTGCTTATACATGAGCATCATTTCTGAAGTATGCAAGCCCAGAACACTATCACCTGTTGTGTATGCAGACAGGAGCGCAAAGTTACATGGAGTGGACAGAGCATGCACTGCTTCTTTGTTGAACGGGGCAAAGCAGCAAAACCGAGGGGGGCCCGTTCAAACCAGTCAGAGTTGGACAGAATGGGGGGGGGGGCAGTTGGTGACAGCCGGCCTAGGGCGCTGGAAAGTACAAATCCGGCCCTGTACATATGACCATGTCCCCGCCCCAGGGGCATCCACGCCCCCCCCCCCCCCCTTAGCAGCAAGCCTTTTCAGTTAAATTCAGTGTTTGAGCCTGCAGCATCATCTGATGAAGGCGTAAGCACGCCAAAACGCGTCATGATGCTGCAGGCACTGTGAATAAAGTCCATTCCTCTTCACCCCAACCCGATGGTCTGCTACACATCTAGACACCCTTGCTATTGGCCACAGCTGCGGCAATCGGAAGGAGGCGAGAGAAGGAGGGATTTCCAACTACCCTATATGGGAGATATGCTTTGAAAACATTTACATCTTGTAAGTGCAATTTTAATCCTTTTTTAATCTGAAATAAAATGTTAATGCACAATAGAGAACTCCTCTTTCATCTAATTTTAAACTTAATGGATACCCGAACTGACATGTGACATGATGAGATAGACATGGGTATGTACAGCGCCTAGCACACAAATAACTATGCTGTGTTACTTTTTTTCTTTCTCTATCTGAAAGAGTTAAATATCATCAGGTATGTAAGTGGCTGACTCAGTCCTGACTCAGACAGGAAGTGACTACAGTGTGACCCTTACTGATAAGAAATTCCAACTATAAAACACTTTCCTAGCAGAAAATGGCTTCTGATGGCAAGAAAGAGGTAAAAAGGGGAATTTTTTATCAGTGAGGGTCACACTGTAGTCACTTCCTGTCTGTCAGGACTGAGTCAGCCACGTACATACCTGATATTTAACCATTTTAAGGCAGAGAAAGAAAAAAAGGAACACAGCATAGTTATTTGTGTGCTAGGCACTGCACATACCCATGTCGATCTCATCATGTCACATGTCAGTTCGGGTATCCTTTAACCTGTGTCCAAATCTAATGGTAAAAGTAAAGTGAAGCAGTGAATACTGTTCCCCCCCCCCCCCCCCCTTCCTTTTCCTTCATATTGTAAATAATTTTGTTCTCCCTTTTCCTTGATTTATGAAGTTATTTGTTAAAACATTATTTTAAAAAAACTGGTGAGGGGGAGTTTGGGAGAGGGAATGGGGCGGGGGGGGGGGGGGGGGGGTGTTCATATTTACTTTCCTGGGGTTTCATCCACCCCCTTGCTTGGAGTAAAACACAAACAAAACAATGAAATCATGAGTATGGAATTGGTAGCTGTAGAGCAGGGACGCTCATTCACATTCCATGGAGTTGAAATCTCCGCATATCCGTTCATAAATCAGCACTCCTGATCGGTTATTGGAAATCATTTTTTTGTGGAAATTTAGTACAACTCGCTAATTTTAGCCCAATCACAGAACTCTGAGGGCCCTTTCACACTGAGGCGGTGCAGTAAATTTACCGTATTGGGGTGCGGGTGCGGTAAATTTAACGCACTCCACCGCAGCCTAATGTTAATCTAAAGGGGAGTGCACACCCCTCACATTGCAGTATGCTGCGCTGGAAGTGCCCTATCCAAGGTGCTTCAATACCTACATTACCGCACACGACCTGGGGCATCCTGCATTAATCTGCATCGCACTGGAAGTCATGTAAGTCTATGTTAACACGCGTACATTTAAAAAATCTGCCGCAGTTTATTAGCGCCGCACATGCGCCGAATAATATTTTAGAGATACGCTTCGACACACGGCATCGATTGCCGAACAGGAAGTGTCCATCTCTTCCTTTTTGGCCATATGCCAGATGGGAATTATCGCGTACTAACTCGATAATCCCCGAAGGCTAATCTACAGTGTGAAGCTGCGTACGTACGAAAAGGGCGTCGGGAAAAAAGGGCGCGTGGTATAAACGATAAATGGAAATATCGTTTATAGAAATTATTGTGTAGAATTTCGTTTATAAATAGTGTTTTAAGAATTTATAAATCACTAAATAATGTGTATGAGATCGGCAATTCTTAAAACGTTAATCTTCCCTGTTTGTAAAGTGAAACTTATATTTTCGTTTATTAAAAACCCTCCCTGTACCTATCCCTAACCCCTAGACCCCCTGTTGGCGCCTAAACCTAAGACCCCCCTGTTGGTGCCTAAACCTAAGACCCCCCTGTTGGTGCCTAAACCTAAGTCCCCCCTGTTGGTGCCTAAACCTAAGACCCCCCTGTTGGTGCCTAAACCTAAGACCCCCCTGTTGGTGCCTAAACCTAAGACCCCCCTGTTGGTGCCTAAACCTAAGACCCCCCTGTTGGTGCCTAAACCTAAGACCCCCCTGTTGGTGCCTAAACCTAAAACCCCCTATGGATAATAATGGTTTACAGACATTAATAAATAAAAAATGTAAAGAAAAAAAATGTAAATTATTTTTTTGGGTGGATAATAATGTGTTAGAAATGTTTTAGAAATAGTGATTTATTATCTTCATAAACGTTATTCGTCACGGGCTCATTTTGTAAACTTAAATCATCACAAACATAGTTATAAATCCTTAAAAATCTCCGGGCGCCGTTATAAATCCTTAAAAATCTCCGGCGCCTTATTTTCCCCGTTCAGCGCCCATTAAACGATATTTATAATGGAAGTGAATGGGGCGCCCTTTTTGTCCACTTGTCTCATGCGCCCAAATCTACTGCTTCCGTGTGAAGCTGGCCTGAAGCATTGGACCAATTACAAAACGCACAATTTTTCCATGAAAATTGGATTGCTGTGGTAATTTTAGACAAATCACTCAACTTGGTTTCTACTCGGTATTTCTGAGTCTTGGGATTGGCCTAAAATTTCTGAGGTAACCCAATTACCGCGGTAAAATTCTTCATTCTCTGCTTGGTCCAATACTCAGAAGTATTTGGCCGATCAGAGAATGCAAAAAATGACTAAAAAAAAACTCCACGTAATCAGAAAGGCGTAAATCAGACAATCGGAAATCTGCGGAATTGGTGATCGGCATTGGCAGAAATTGGAATTTTTGCGAAATCGGAAATAGGCATTTCCGACCATCCCTACGGTAGTGAGGTTGTTGCCCTCTTGACAAGTGGTTGTTCTGAAGGACTTTAACCCAAAAAGGTATCACTGTTAGGGCTTGTTCACACTAGAGGTGATTATTCATTTTTTTAAGGGCTGGCAATTTTTCAAAAGCACCCTGCAAGCTTTCCTATGCGCTAGTTCCGATTGGGGCGTTCTGATCGCTTTCTGATCTGAAAAGCGCTGCATGGACCAATTTCGGGGCAATTTTGTGTAATAGGAGGTACAGGAAAAGTGCAAAGCTCTAGAAAAAACGCTTTTGTCAGCAATGTTGTGGGCTTTTTTTTCCCCTGTCAGTCTAATTGTGAAGTAATTCTGGGATTTTTAGGTCCTTTTCCCTTTAAAAATAAGGCCTAGGACACTTAGAAATCGCAAAATGTCCAAAAAAGCGGTTACAAATTGCTTACCATAAACGCCCAACGCACAGAAATCACTGGGAATTGAAAAAAAAAGGCAAAAAACGCCCAGCATGAACACTACCAAGGTATAACTGTGGACCTTTCAAGCAAAGCCCACAATCTTGAAGCACAACGTTCAGGTCCTTGTCCTGAAGTGCACATGAATGTAGTAATGGGTAAAAACATGAACAAAAAAAACAGACTGATGTACAGGTAGTCCCCGACTTAAGAACGCCCGACTTACGAACGACCCGCCAATAAAAATGACATGGATTCTGTGTTTCCATGGGAACAAGCACAAAAGAAAATGTTTCAAATTGGACTTGTAGTTTTGGAGAAGATCGATTTAAAAACAATTCAAGGAAAAAATGGCTTTTAAACTTACATAAGCAGGTACAAAAGCAGAGGTGACACAGAGGGGGGCACTGGAGGTACAGGGGCACACAGAGGAGGTACAGGGGACAGAGATGGCACAGTGGTCCGACTTAAGAACAGATTCAGGTTAAAAATGAACCTACAGGCCCTATCTTGTTTCTTAACCGGGGACTACCTGTATCAAGATATTATTATTATTATCTAAAATTATTTTCTGCAGAGAAAGTCACCCTACTCTAAGTATTTCCACAATGACAACTTGGCGGCTCTGGTGGGTGATCTGTTTCTTGCTGGCATGGAGACAACCACCACCACTCTGAGATGGGGCCTCCTGCTTATGATGAAATATCCACATATCCAAGGTAAGGAATGCATTCATAGGAGTGACCAGGGCCGGGCCGAGGCATAGGCTGGAGAGGCTTCAACCTCGGGGCGCAGTGTAGGAGGGGGCACACAATTCATTCAGCTGTCATTCCTAATTGTGTTTGAAGCAGAAAGAAATAAGAAAAGGGGATACATAGCAGTGACTGCAAGCCAGATAACTAGATATTAAAGGGGAACTGAAGAGAGAGGTATGTGGAGGCGGTCATGTTTATTTCCTTTCAGGCTGCTTACACATCAAGACGTTACAGGCGCACGTTAGTGCACCTGTAACGCTCCCCCAACGCACAGCAATGTAACACAAGTGGGCTGTTCACACAGCCCACGTTGCGTTACATGTAACGCTGCACGTTCTCCGCAAAGTGCAGCATGCTACGGCGTTGGAGCGACTATAGCCGCGTTAGACTGTTTGCACATGCGCAGTGGGGGGCGGAGAGGAGGCGGGGAGAGCCAGCTACAGTAGCCGCGCACATGGCTACTTAATATTCACTGCACTGGCGGGCGCTGATTGGCCGGCGGGACCACGTGATGCGGAGTGTCTCGCTCCGCATCACGTGGTCCCACTGGCCAATCAGCGCCACTCTGGGAGACATTATAGGAATCGAGCCGCCTAACGCGGCTCACTCTACCGTCGCCTCTTGCAGCACCATACGTTGTGTTAGGTGCACGTTATGCGACCTTAACGTGGCACCTAACGCAACGTCTTGGTGTGCAAGAAGCCTCAATCAATACCAGTTGCCTGGCAGCCCTGCTGGTCTATTTCTCTGCAGTAGTATCTGATTAAAACCAGAAACAAGCAAGCAGCTAGTCTTGTCATATCAGACTTATAAGTCTGAACCACTGAAACACCTGATCTGCTGCATGCTTGTTCAGGGGCTATGGCTAATAGTATTAGAGGCAGAGGAACAGCAGGGCTGCCAGGCAACTGGTATTGTCTAAAAGGAAATAAACATGACAGCCTCCATATACCTCTCTCTTCAGTTCCCCTTTAAGGTGTTGGGGAGGTTGTGGACCCTGTGGCACCTCTTAGTGTAATAGCAATGAGTGTGTGACAGCTTGGGTGGGAGGGATGGAGGGGCGCACTTTGGAGTCTCAGCCTTGGATGCTGGAGGACCTTGTCCCGCCTCTGGGAGTGACTGGAGTTATTAATCCAAAGATGTACAAAAAAATCAAAATGATTCCACTTGGACTTTAGGGCTCATTCACAGTGAGTAAGTTGCAGTGAGTTCTGATGCACTGCACATTGTGTGCATTTTACAAGGGAACATGAAAGTCCATAGACTTTCATCTTCTCATTCACACCAAACAGTGAGTTGCTGTGCTGTGCATTTCAACTCGTCGGGAGGTGAAACTCATGGAAATACTCAGAAATGCCCAGCAACACACACACCCAATCATAAGTTTGTATTCATGCATTGTCATGCATTTTAAACTTACGGACTACTGTAAATGAGTAGCGATGAGCAGAAATGACGCCTATGCATAATTAACAGAAAAACAAAAGTTTGCTTTCCTAAAACAGAAAGAATTTGCGATAATTCAGGTTGGAGTGAGCTCGAGATGTCTCCCAGGCACCACTGCTGAATATATGCAAATTAACCATTGTACCCTTAGAAGCTAAACACACCTCCAGAACCGCTGGAATGCAATGATGTGTCAGCTTGTTAATATGTACAGAGCCATAATAATCCAACATGCATACAGACTGTTTCGGATTGTTTGATCCTCATCAGTGCATGGCATGGATTAATTTGGCTCTATGGAGTAGGGCTTGTAAATCCGAGAGGCACAGACTAACCAGCAAGCTCATGGTGACCCAGAACTCATTGGGATGTGTAAGGGACTACAATGGTCCTAAAAGCCCCCTTACTAAGATGTAATTAACAGGGATGGTCATAGTCAGCCAACTTCGCTACACTGGAACTACGCGTAGTTTTACGCAATTACACTTCGCCAAACTACGTCTTCGAAATCAAATATTTGCTTCGTATGCATTTCACAATTACGCGTAGTTTGAAGCTTAGTGTATGCGGATGCTTTTACCTGTATGCAGAAAATTGTACGCATTAATTCCTCTTTAGATGCTTATCCCGGGAACTCTTCTATGCGTACATTCCCCTTTCCAATGCGTAAATTTGTAAGCATACAATCGTACGCGGAAAAATAGACGCGAGTAATGCATACGTAGTTCACTACGCAATACACATGTTAACTACGCATAGTAAGCATAAGCTACGCGTAGCGGTACTTCGCTACGCGTAAATTCGTAAGCTAGATTCAGAAGAAAGAGGCACTCCACAGGCATGAACTTGCGTTCAAATTTATTGCATGTCGATACACACTACATGTTTCGGGCTCCACCCTTCATCAGGAGCCCGAAACATGTAGTGTGTATCGACATGCAATAAATTTGAACGCAAGTTCATGCCTGTGGAGTGCCTCTTTCTTCTGAATCTAGCAACACTTATGTGGCG
This sequence comes from Hyperolius riggenbachi, assembly GCF_040937935.1. Classification (NCBI taxonomy): domain Eukaryota; kingdom Metazoa; phylum Chordata; class Amphibia; order Anura; family Hyperoliidae; genus Hyperolius; species Hyperolius riggenbachi. The sequence goes on along the minus strand of NC_090649.1, from coordinate 44,322,582 downwards.
CAGAGGTGGTGTACCTGCTTGAAAGAGTTACACCGGCAAAAGCTCTCCTAATCCAGGATTGAGCCAACTGGGTAAAGTTCAGTCCAGTAACTAGTAAATTCGTAAGCGTAGTTCTGCAACTTCACCTACGAACTACGATGCGTAGATGCAAACTACGATGCGTAAATTAGCACTAGCGTAGTTTCTGCTCATCCCTGGTTTGACAAGGGAACATGAAAGTCCATAAACTTTCATCTTCTCATTCACACCAAACAGTGAGTTGCTCTGCAGTGCATTTCAACTCATCGGGAGGTGAAACTTATGGAAATGCGCGTAAATGCCCAGCAACACACACACCCATTCATAAGTTTGTATTCATGCATTGTCATGCATTTTAAACTTACGGACTACTGTAAATGAGTAGTGATGAGCAGAAATGACGCCTATGCATAATTAAGCATCGTAATTCACATTTACGCAGTGTACGCAACATTTCGGGAAAATGCGTAATTAATTAGTATTTAATTGTAAGCATTTGTAATTAGGCATGAGTTTACGCATAAATTAAATGTCATTTTTTGCCGACTTTGGTGGGGAATAGCAAAGCGCCCATACATGGTTATTGCTACCAAAATATGTCGCAGAGAATAGTGGGTACAACTCAAAAGAAGAATTTTTCAAAAAGACCTTGTAGTTTCTGAGAAATTTGATTTTAAACATACAAAGAAAAATGTTTTTAAAACTCATGTTTTGAGTTTGAACACCATTTTTCTTTGCATTTTTAAAAAAAAAAAGATTTTCTCAAAAACTGCATGGTCTTCTTTTTTTGACTTGTACCCACTATTAACCTTAAAGGGGAACTTCAGCCTAAACAAACATACTGTCATTAAGTTACATTAGTTATGTTAATTAGAATAGATAGGTAATATAATCTTTTACCCACCCTGTTTTAAAAGAACAGGCAAATGTTTGTGATTTATGGGGGCAGCCATCTTTGTCATGGGGGTAGCCATCTTTGTCATGGGGGCTGCCATCTTTGTCATGGGGGCTGCCATCTTTGTCATGGGGGCAGCCATCTTTTTGGTTGAAAGGAGGTGACAGGGAGCAGGAGACACAGTTCCAACTATCATGTGTCCTGATTATCCCTCCCAGCTGCACACGCTAGGCTTCAAATGTCAAATTCAAAATGTAAAAAGAAAAAAATTGCACCAAAACAGCAGAACGAGAACAACAACATCAGAAATCCCATCATGCTTTGCACAGCATCAGGGGAAAACTGCCCGGGCCATTTTCTTCTGTGCAGCTAAAAATGAGGCTTGTATAAGAGAAACAAAGTTCTGATGCTGTGAAACTGTTAAAGAAACGCCAAGCCTTTTCAGTGCTGCTGAGTCAATTTTTAGTCTGGAGGTTCACTTTAACATGTGTACCAATATTAGTAGCAATAGCATGCATGGGGGCTTTACTATTCAACGCCAAAGTCGGCAAAAAATCATGGCTGGATTTCAGGCAAGACGACAAAGGCCATGGCCTAGGGCACCAGGAAACAAAGGGCGGGCTTTGGGCTGGCACACTCATGCAGTCAAGCTGCCAAAGATGGAAACTGCAGCAGTCGTGCAAGTGTCTGGGACTCAGGGGATGACCGGGAAGCAAACTTGAGCAGCTTATTGTCTGTGACCTGAGCTGTCACTCATCATCACAGTTGGCCGCTCTTCAAGTCCAATGCTACGTACACACATGTGACAACGATCGTTCGTTGAGAACGACGAACGAACTTTTAATTGATGAAAGAACGACCTAAGTAAAGATAGTTTTAAAAGGTGTGTAACGATCTGATCGTTAGAACGAACGTTACATCACGTAAAGCAACTATTGCGCCTGCGCATAAAAATGAGAAGTTTCACAGAGAAATAGTGAAATGCGCATGTCAAGCCTAGTACGAACGACCGTTTCCAACGATGTACTACTTTTGCAAACGATCGTCGTTGGTTAAAATCCGCCGGGACAGAACTTTCTTTTGTAGCGATTTGGCTCGTTCGTCGTTTGCCTTAATAGTCGGTGGTTCGTTTTTTGTAACGATCGTCGTTGATAAAGAATGGGGAACGATCGTTACAAACGACTTTAGTCGCATGTGTGTACGCACCTTAAGTCTGCCTTCCACCCAGCTCCAACCTATCAGAGCGGAAAGCATCAATTTGGCCCATAAATGGGATACAAATGATAACCTTTCCAAACATTTCAGATGTAATCGATCTACAAAACAGTTTGATAAAACGACAAATTGATCATTTGAAGTCGTTTCAATCCAATCAATTGAAAAATTGCTCGTTCAGCAAGACTGCATTTTCTAATAAGCATTTTCAACTTTGATTACTGGGATCAGTAAAAGTGTGTGTGGTAGGGGGTTTGCTGTTTGTCAGGGGCCGGCTGGTGATAGTGGCCTTGGGTGGAAAAAAGTACAAATCCGGCCCTGCACGAAATTACACATACGTTACGTGTAAATTAATGTGTAATTATGAATAATTATATGAAGTCAGTTGAATTTACAAACTGAAGTTAAGTATGGGCGTAATTGCAAAAATGTATGCAAAATTTCGCGTAATCATAATTTGCTGATTGGGTATGAGAAAACACATTCTCCCCAGTGATGGGAGAAAATGCCAATATTCTTTTTGCACTCATTTTTGCAAAACTAATGTTAAATTCGACTTTCAAGCTATTCACAGGTATAATTTGATCTCTCAGCTGTGTCAGCAAAAAAAAATTGGCAGTACTCAGCAGACACAGCTAATATGTACACACAGGAGGTCAACCCTTTGTCTGTTTTCATGAAAGCAGGAAGTAGACACACTGCAGATTTATTGCAGGAGTTCTGTAAACTGTAACAAAGAAATGTTTTTTCTTTAAAGTTTATTATACTGTTGCTTATCTTTTAGAGCAGAGAGGAAGTACTGAGTTCAGGTCTGCTTTAAGGGTGGGCTCAATTAGTATCACGCTGATACGTGAAGAGGGCTAGCGTAACAAGTGCAAATCACAGTACTAGTGGGAATAGCGTAGTCAGAGACAGGCTGCGGTCAATCACGTGAGCAGATGGCTAAGGTACAGAAGGGCTAGGCAAAATCATAGTCAAATCTCAGGCCGAGTCATACACATAAGTCAGATGTCAGTTGTATTGGAAGGATCAAACAGTGAAGTCAGGGGCAGGCTGAGTCGTACACAGTAATCAGATGGCAGTAGTACAGAGGAGCTAGGCAGATTCGTATTCAAGAGGCAGGCAAAGGTCGGTACACAAGACAATACTCAATATTACAATAATATACAAAACTGACTGACTAGAGTACATATATATCACGCTGATGCACAATATATGAGATGTTGCTCTCAAACTCTCACTAGCTAGGGCCAATAACCAGCGAACTGATTAGTATCAGGGCCAGTGAGCAAATGACCCACTTGGCCTAAAATACCCAAGAGGCAGAGCAAGATCCCGCCCCCAGGATGGCAGCCTTTCCTGTCAGACACACCTCCTTAGCCTATAAAGGTTGCTCTGCCCCGTGCGTGTCCGACTGGAGGAACTGCGCATGCGTGGCTTTTGATTCACCGCTGGAGGGATCCCGGGGACACCATTGGAAGACGGCAGAGCGGAAGTCCCTTCGCCGGAGATGCTGCGGGACCCGCCGCTGGAAGGTAAAATTGTTACAATTAGCCTTTTTATCTCACACATTATCAACTTGGTGATGGTGACTTAGGCCTTGATTCATAAAGCATTACCACACGCGGCAATGCTGAAAACAGCTGACTTTATCGAGCACTTAGGAAAATGTAAATTCATAAAAGCTGTTACCGCATGAAAAGCTGAAATTCCAGAGCAGTGAGGTAAATTACCGACTTGTGCGGTAATTACTTCAACACATGTCAGTAAATGTCAATTGATAAAGATTAGAACACTCGGTAATGACATGGAACAATACCCCCTGCTTTGAAGAGGTGATAAGAGCGTTGTAAGAGCGTGGGACTGTGTGACTCACAAGCAGAAGCGGTGAGATCTCCCCCCAGGCAGCAGCAGAGACAGAGGAACAAGGCTTACCCTGAATACCTTAAGCTGTGTGTTTAACCTCTTGGGTTCCTTTTTTTCAAATGTGTATTTGCTGGAGGTGAACACCACAAAGCGTGGCATGTGTAAAGTTTCTTGAAGTTCTTCTAAGCTGTGACAATTAAATAGATTATTTAGAAAGATTAATAGACCGATACAGAGCAGATTCAGGACAAGCAGAGGCAGTATAACAAAACATGCACATCTAAATTGAAGTTGGGATGCCTCTTATATTGTAACGCTGTCTCTGCACGGAGAACTGCAAATGTAACAACTCAGGCAGCTACTCTCCTCATGTTACCGACAGTTTAGTTCGGTAAATCACCGCATTTCTATCGCAGCTGTGAAAATGTTGATGAAATAGCACACACAAGTCTAAAATCCTGAATGCGGTATTTTCCCTACCTGTTTTTTTTTACCACACAGCCTTTTATGAATTGACCCCTTAGTGTGTCAATAGCATTTAATTATAATAAATGAAATATCTATATTTTGGCAGCAAAAGTCCAGAAGGAGATTGATAACATAATCGGCACAGCTCCGCCTCAGCCAGAGCACAGGAAGGAGATGCCGTATACTGACGCTGTCATCCACGAGATACAACGGTTTGGTAGTATTGCACCTAATGGTGTTCCACATGCAACTACTCAAGATCTCACATTCAAAGGATATTTTATCCCAAAGGTAGTATTACTTTCATTTTAGTTTTGCCACTAAAGGCAATTAGTGTAACAATGCTGTTGTGGAAAGGTTGTGCCCGCGCATCCACTTCATCTGGCGTGTACTGCGCCTGCGCAGTAGTTGTGTGCAGGCGCAGTATGCACGCCAAATTGGATTGGTCTAGTTTCCACTGCATAAAACTTTGCAACAACATTTTATTTGTTGATTGATCTAATCTAGATGTCAGTGCTATAAATAATAATATTAACAATAGGGGACATGTCACATGGGAAATACTATTGCTTTTAGATAATGTGAACTAGCAGAAAGGGACTGTCATCATTGACATTATTGCTCCCCAAAGAAGCTGACTCTTTCAGTCATTGAGGGACAAGTTAAAAGGATACTTACCTAAGTAGTTGGAAGCTCACCGCCGGGCACCGAAACCAGGTGCCCCATAGCAGCAATGTTATGTTGCGTACCCCGTGCAAGGGTAATTCAGGGCTCCAGTGGCAGCCAGACCCTGAATTACATCTCCCTCCAAGTTGCGACAACTCGGAGGGGGAATGGTATTTAAAGCCGCCGGGGAATTTTGCGGCAGCAGGGAGAGCCGTCATTCGGTTCTCCCGGCGCCCAGCTCAAGGACGACGCAACAATGCGTATGCTCCGAGAAGCCTCTGGAGTATTCAGAGGCATCCCTCTACTAAGGTAATCATCTATTTTTTACTTTTTCTGCTTCAGGTGCCCTTTAAAGTAATCCCGAGACCAAGCCGGGTATAAAAATAACACTTCACCCTGAGGAGAGGGAAGCCTCAGATCCTATTGAGGCTTCCCTCAGATGTCCCAAGCCCCCCATTGCTGAGAGTGGCCCCTCTACATCGGGGAACACAGCTCTCCTTCCTGTATCGTGGCCGTGCAGTAGCCACGTGAGACCATCCGCCTGCAGCTCAGGCTTACTGCAGATGCGTGGGCGGGCTTCGCAGCTACTGCAGGGCCACGATACAGGAGGAAGAAGAGCTGCGTGGCTCCAATGGGATTAGCGACAATGCCTTGGTAAATATTTATTTTCCATATATACAAGCAAACTGTTACGCTTGGTGGTATGTTCTCCACAGTCAGCACGTGGTGTATATCCTGACGTGAAGGAGGTACACACGCTAGCACAAGGAACCAGGATATCCCCAGTTTAGTGGAGGAGAGGATTGACTCCCACAGGAGATGTGGCGCACAGAGCAGGCGTAGATCCGAACAGCCACAGACAATCCTTCCACTGTAGTGGCTCAGCGCAAGGTAGCGCTGAGTGCATAAACCAGAACTCACAAGATCAGGACAGATAACAGAATGAACGCTTGCTTAACTAGTCACTGCTTTAGTGACAGAAAGCGTCCATAACAAGACAGACTGGAATGAGGCAGCCAATGCGATTACAGCGGTGGCGTGCCTCACAAGGACAGGACAGAATAGTCAGGAAATAGCAGAATCAAGGTAGGCAATGTAATACACACAAATATACATTAGGTATGTTATCCTAGCGTATTACAATTACAGCTATCAATGAAACTACAAATGACTGACTGACATATGCAGTGGCGTAGCTAAGGAGCTGTGGGCCCCGATGCAAGTTTTACAATGGGGCCCCCCAAGCACTCTATACATAACAATTGATACGGCGCACCAAAAACTGTCAATGGCAACTACAGTGTCAGAGGTGCAAGAAGGGGATGGGGAACAGCTTGATAATGATTACTACTATTCAATGTATCTATAGAAATGATTATTATGAGCACAGGACCAATAAAGAGCCAATACTGTGGTTGAGGGAGGGCCCTTCAGGGCCCCTCTGGCCCAAGGGCCCCGATGCGGTTGCTACCACTGCACCCCCTATTGCTACGCCCCTGGACATATGTATATATTGGCGGTGAACCGATATATGACATAAGCAAGGAAAACTGGCTAGGAACTGGAGCAATACAGGGAACAGGACTCAGAAGGATTTGCTACCTCAACGCAGATGTGAGCGCAATCCACACACGGTAACAGGAACAGGATTTAACTAGCTAAGCACGGGTGATCACGCTAAGCGCAACCTACCGAAACGTGCTGGAAACTGACTGACTGAACACAGGATATAAACAGTTTGAGTACGTATATATCAGCGACACTGATGTATTAATGTAACATGAATACAAGGAAAATAACAAACACGCTAGTATGCGTATATATTGTCGATGAACCGATATATAATGCAAGACTAGCAAAGTAACAATTACTGGTTAACAAGAATAGGACTAGAAGGACTCACTGACCCCTTCGCAGGAGTCAGTGCAGTCCACATGGACTAGGAATGAGGGGGGGGGGGGCATACAGAGTAACAGACTGATCTGAAACTATGATTTGGAGCCCATGGAGTCCTGCAGGAAGCAGATCTTTATACTGAGGTCATCCAATGGGAGCAGACATGCAGATTCCCACACAGGTGAATGATAATCAGTCACAACCTGGTAGCAGGAAAAGGCTATGCTACCAGCTATGCAGCCTGCATGGAAGGGATTGCAGAAGGAATCAGCAACTAGTGTGAATGTAACCAAAACTATGTAAGCAAATGCATGTAATGACATCAGAACTGCTTGGGCTGCAAAACAACTGCAGACAGCAGTACATGATGCAGAAGCGATCGTGACACGAACAATGGCAAACCCCACAGTGAAACCAACATAAAACACAGCAATCCAAATGACATCTAACTAACTATACAAATATATATACAGACAAGGTGGAAAAGCAGATAAGCGCAAGGCAAATCAGAGTCAAAACAAGCAGGGACAAAAACCAGGAGGTCAGATCAGAACAATGGTTTCCGAGCAAGGAGCACAGAACACAGCAACAGGAGTGCCAAGCTGAAACTGTCAGGCATAAAATCAAAAATCAATTCTTTATTTTTATCTGGTAAACAAGTAATAAGGATGCTAACCACGCAATCTAAAAGTTAATATCACTATTACTTTTCTTGTTGATGAATGATCATTCCCCAGTTTACCTGAGTCTTATTTAGTACATTGGAAGTTACAGGGCATGATAGGTTGTCTTTTTTTGCTTCTCTACTTTCCCCTCAGACTTAACTAATGCAGCCTGATTGGCTGAAGCATTTTCCCCTCCTATTTTCCCCTCCCAAACCTCTGTTCCTCTCTGATTGGCCAATATTTCTCATGCTGAGACAATGCACTTTCCATTGTAGAGCTCGGTGGGAGTGTCTGAAGACTGGGAGGAGGGCGGGCAATGCATACACAATCAGGCAGAGGAGCGTAAGGAAGGAAATGACATCAGGATTGGCTTCAAGATAGACACAGTTAAAATGGAGACTCCTAAGAAGGATTTACTCTTTTTTCGCTATAGAAAAATCACTAAAATTGAAATGTGGACAGTGCAATACATATGTTATGTAAGTAGAGCAAGTATTTATCTACTATGTGTTTGTTTTTTTTTGTTTTTTGAGATAGTATGGCTGACAGCTCCTCTTTAAGGTAAGGTGGGCAGAGTCCTTAAATGCAAATGGCAATAGGTGATGGCATGATGAGTAGGTGCGTCCATAGCATGAACACCACCTGCTAGTGAATACTGAAAGTACTGTTGTCCAGAAGCAGAGAGCCACTAGCAGGTAAACAGTGAAAATACAAAAGTCCAGGAGAACAGCACCACCAGCAGGTGCAACCATGTAAAGCAGGATTTCTAACAGTGGTGTATCATATACCTATTTATTGTTAAAGGATACCACAACCGAAGGGTTGTGGTAAAATTGATTGCATCACTGGGTTGGTAGTAAGCAGCACATACCTCCTGTCCCTCCAGCCCCCTCCGTCTTTGCCGTTTTCACGCTATCCCTCACGGTGTTGTGCGACTTGCTTGAACTTTGCCCCGGACATACTGCGCCCTGTGCGCACAGTATGTCCTTCCCCCTTCACTTTTGGCCGGCGCATAATGCGAGGCTCAGAAGCACGCTGTCCCCTCTGTGCTGCGTGTGCGCTCCATTACACTGAGCGTCATGTGACGCTCAGTGTAATGGAGCGCACACGCAGCACAGGGGGGACAGCGTGCTTCTGAGCCTCGCATTATGCGCCGGCCAAAAGTGAAGGGGGAAGGACATACTGTGCGCACAGGGCGCAGTATGTCCGGGGCAAAGTTCAAGCAAGTCGCACAACACCGGGAGGGATAGCGTGAGAACGGCAAAGACGGAGGGGGGCTGGAGGGACAGGAGGTATGTGCTGCTTACTACCAACCCAGTGATGCAATCAATTTTACCACAACCCTTCGGTTGTGGTATCCTTTAACTGATGTGTATTTCTCCTATGCAGGGCATGACTGTTCTCCCAGTGCTGTACTCTGCACTCACAGATGAAGCCTACTTTAAGAAACCTCATGAATTCTACCCAGAACATTTTCTGGATGCAGAAGGAACGTTTATAAAGAATGAGGCCTTCATCCCATTTTCAATAGGTAATTCTACTGTGAATAAAAATCAAAGGACCACTATTGCAAAAAAATGGTAAAGTTCATTGATAACAATTACGATTTTGCTATGTTACTGTCACTTATTAGATAGTAAAAAGCTGATGGATCTGACAGGATTTGAGCGAGTCCATCTCTTTATGGGGGATACTGAGTATTATCTTTATTCTTTAAAAAAGCAATCCCTGGAAAGGATGTATATAAATATGTCAGCCAACTTCCCCACTGCTTTGCACACTATTTTGGCAGTTGAACTGACTAAATGCCACTCAGTAAGTTATTTTGTAAATAAAGAAATAACTGTGAATTCCTCATGAGGAGATGGATAGGCTAATCCAAAAACCAATCTGTCTGATTTTCACTGCCTACTTTAAGGACTGCAACATAGAAAAAAAGGTTATATTATATATATATATATATATATATATATATATATATATATATATATATATATATATATATATATATATATAATTATTATTTTTTTAAATAATCATTTGTAATACAAAAAAATTGCAACAGCAACCAGACACCACCAACAGAAAGCTCTATTAGTGAGAAGAAAAGGGGTTAAAATTCATTTGGGTCTTAAAGGGGAACTTCAGCCTAAACAAACATACTGTCATTAAGTTACATTAGTTATGCTAATTAGAATAGATAGGTGATATCATTTTTTACCCACTCTGTTTTAAAAGAACAGGCAAATGTTTGTGATTCATGGGGGCTGCCATCTTTGTCATGGGGGCAGCCATCTTTTTGGTTGAAAGGAGGTGACAGGGAGCTTAAGACACAATTCCAACTGTCCTGTGTCCTGATAACCCCTCCCAGATGCATGCACTAGGCTTCAAATGTCAAATTCAAAATGTTAAAAAAAAATATTGCAACAGAACAGCAGAACGAGAACAACAACATCAGAAATCCCATCATGCTTTGCACAGCATCAGGGGAAAAATGTTCGGGCAGTTTTCTTCTGTGCAGCTAAAAATGAGGCTTGTATAAGAGAAACAAAGTTCTGATGCTGTGAAACTGATAAAGAAACATCAGGCCTTTTCAGTGCTGCTGAGTAGATTTTTAGTCTGGAGGTTCACTTTAAGGATTAGAATTTCAGAGTGCTTCTCAACTTTCTATAGGAGGAGTGGGATGAAAATGTTATGAGCCCTTTTTAATTTTAACACTTTGACTAATGCAGTGATGACCGGTTGCAGTTTGGGACCAATAACCCTTCAGACATTGGGTGAAATCCTTGATGGAACTATAGCTTAAACTTTTGTAAGCCAAAAAGGAAACTTTAAAATGTTGACAACAGATGTACACTGCATATCCTGTATCTCCTATTCAGTGCCCTGTTTAATCAAGCATCATGTAATGATGGCCAATGAAAACTCATTCTATAACTGATACGTTGGCAAACAAGAGGGGCGTGGCTTGCACACAGAAGGAGGAAAATGTGGATTAGCTAAGCTCCGGGTTACGAGCAGACAAACCGGCTCACAGCAGCGCTCCATGCAGCCAAATACCGCCGAAATGGAGGAGGAAATGCCACCCGAGACGGACCCATCTAGGAGAAGGAAAACAGGGTCGCAGCTCCTGCAAAAGGTCTCAGACTACTTCCAGGCTCAGCCTCCCCGAAGGATTACACAGGCCCAAGATGGCGCCGTCGCTAAGAACAGTGCCCGCACGCACGCTCAAGTCCCGGACGCTCGCTCTGATGACCACACAGATGGAGGTAGAGATGAACAATGTGAAGACCATTCATCATCTCCCTCCGACAGCCCAGCCAAGTCACAGCCGAGAAGGGACTGTGCAGATGAGGGGGTAAGGCAAATGGCGCGCATTACACATAACACTGAAGGCACAGCTCTCTCTATAGAGACATTTCCCACGTCAGACTCCACTGCTACGCAAACTTTCATCAAGGATATTCTCCTTTCGTTCCGCACCTCCCTTATGGCTGACATTTCTGCTCTCACTGCAGATCTTCACACAGAACTAGCTTCCCTAGGAGAAAGAGTCAGTTATGCAGAAGACAAGATAGAAGAGCTCTCTAAGGAGTTTAACAATATGGTGGACACTGCCACGACTCAATCCTCTGACATCACATTGTTAAAAGCAAAACCGGCAGGTATGGAGGATAGAAGCCGACGCAATAATATTAAATTCAGAGGCCTCTCTGAGCAAGTCCAGGCATATGAACTTAAACAATTTATCAAATCCTTTGTCAAGTCCATCCTCCCTGACACTCCTGATATTGAAAGAACAATTGACAGAGCTCACCATATCCCCAAACCTGCGCACCTACCAGATTCAACCCCTAGGGATGTGCTGGCACAATTTCTCTTCTATCATGTGAAACAAAATCTTATAAAAGCTACACGGAAAGCAGGCTCCCTACCAGAACCATACAACCATATACACCTATATGCTGACCTGTCAGCCACTACCCTTAAACTTAGAAGAGATCTTCAACCATTCACCAAGGCACTTCAAAATCTGCAAATTCCCTATAAATGGGGATTCCCCACTAAACTGCTCTTTTCTTATCAAAATAAGCATTATGTGGTTTCCTCCACAACCTCAGGATATAAACTATTTAAGCAGCTGCTCATTCAACTACCAGAACGCAACAACAGTCCTAACGCATCCTACGCAGCTAAAGTTAGCCAAGTCTGGCAACAACAAGCTAAACGCTGACACGGCGCATCGATGCAAGATTAGCAGTGCTCCCCTGTCCTTGAGGCCAGGCTCTGTACTTGCGCAGACTCCAGGTGTTACCCAAAGTTAGGGTGTGCAATTAGAACTATGTCACACTCTTTTGTCTATAGACAAAATATGCCAAACCAAGTTCGAAGGCTATGGCTATGCAAGTTATTGATGTTATCTTTATTGTTAATTATTTTTATGCTTATTCCTGTTATATCTTATTACTTTTAAGGTCTTGGCACAGGTTAACCTCAGCTCATATTGATTCACTGCTTAACTATGCTTGCTTATTTTTATTATGCCTCTAAAAATCACATCAATTAATGGCAGTGGTCTCAATTCGCCCTACAAAAGGCATCTTCTGTGGAAGGAAATTGGGACACACAACTCACAAACTGTTTTGGCTCAAGAGACCCACCTACTGGACAAAGACAGTCACTTATGTTCTCACTCTCTTTTCCCTTTAATTTACCACAGCACCTCTTCGAAAAAAAGGGGGCGTTCTAATGGCCTTCCACAGAGATATTAAAGTTGTCCCAACAGATGTAGTGTGTCATCCAAAAGGGAGATGTATTATCTTTGTTGGCACTATTAATAATGATATGATTACCTTGGTTGCTCTATATATGGCCCCAATACAGGTCAACGCTCTTTCCTCCAAAAACTGTGTACAAAGGATAAATCAATACAACAGGGCCAAATAATTATAGGAGGAGATTTTAATGCCTGTCCATCAAGATTAGACTCCTCCTCCAAATCTACACGCACAATTACCCTCATTGATAAACAATTGCACTGAAATGGCTTGTATGATCCCTGGAGAATATACCACACCTCTGAAAGAGATTACTCTTTTTTTCTCCAGTGTTCATAAAATCTATTTGAGAATAGATCTTTTCCTTACAGATAAATTACTTCTACAAAAGGTATTAGAAACTTCTATTAGCACCAGATTGTGGTCTGACCATGCACCAGTACATATTATTTTAGATGACAAACTTTCAGTTCCTAAACCGGCTCTTTGGAAATTAAATACTTCTCTTTTAACTGATCCTCACTTTAGATCTAAACTAGCATCCCAGATCCAAGAATTTATACAGTTTAATCGATCTTCTGAAACTGGAGTAGCTACTGTCTGGGCGGCCCATAAAGCCTTTGTGAGAGGCCTTCTTATTCACCAAGGTTCCTACATTAAGAGAGAAAGACAAAAACAATACACACTACTTGTAGCACAACTTCAAAAGCAGGAGAAATTACATAAGCAAAATCCCTCCTTAGCACTAGAAAGATAACTATTTTCTCTTAGACAAGAACTAGCAATACATCTACAATCCCAATACGATTATATTCTACATAATTCTAAACTTAATTTCTACTCTCATTCCAACAACGCACGGAAGTACTTAGCGAAGCTGTTAAAGCATAAACAAGCCAAAACAAAAATTCATTCTCTAGTTCACCCAGTAACAAAAGTCATAATCACGAATCCTAAACAAATAGCAGATCAATTTTGCGAATATTATATGGCTTTATATAACCTTAATTCTGACCCTCAGATATTACACTCCACTCCAGAAGTCATTGACTCCTTCCTCAACTCTATTGAGCTTCCGAAATTATCTTCAACTCAATTGGAGTCATTAAACTCTCCCATCACTCCAGCTGAAGTCCTCTCCAGCATTAAAATTCTCAAACGTAACAAGGCTCCGGGCCCAGATGGGTTTAGTAACGAATACCTAATACACTTCTCGGAAATACTATCTCCCCTCCTGGTAGATCTATTCAATAATTTTGCCTCACAAGGCTCAATTCCAGTGGAGTACTTTGAAGTTATGATTACAGTTTTGCCTAAACCAGGGAAAGACCAGAGCTCTACATCCAACTACAGACCAATTTCGCTGTTAAATTCGGACACAAAATTATACGCTAAAATATTAGCTATTAGGCTCATGAATATTACTCCCTCATTATTAGATCATGACCAAGTGAGATTCACAAAAAAACGTCAAGCTTCTGACGCTACCAGACGTATGATCACCATCTTGAGATATCTAGAACTCTGCCGAACGCCTTCTCTGCTCCTTACATTGGATGCGGAGAAGGCGTTCGACAGGGTGCATTGGCATTTTCTTAGAGCAACATTGTTTAAATTTGGGTTTTCAGGCTTAATTGTATCAGCCTATATGGCATTATATACCGTCCCTTCTGCTCAAGTAAATGCAGCAGGTTTTATTTCCAAGCCATTTGCTATTACAAATAGGACCCGCCAGGGTTGTCCCCTGTCTCCTATAATATTTGTACTCATTATGGAAACGCTAGCACAAAAAATATGTTCCAATTAATTAATTTCAGGTATATCCCATAAAGGCTCATCTCATGTGATAAGCCTCTTCGCAGATGACGTGGCCTTAATTTTGTCAAACCCTCTAAGATCTCTCCCTCCTTTAATCCAAGCATTACAAAGCTTCTCAGAAGCATCTTTATATAAATTAAACCAACATAAATCTCAGATTCTGGGTCTAACTTTATCTTCATCGAGGACAATGAATTTTGGTCTCACGTGTAATACAATTGTACAAATACTTTATTTATCAAAAAGGGGAAAGATAGAATGGGGAACATAAAAATTGGGGAAGGAATGTTGCTGAGTCATAAATAGCATTATTCATGGTCGGCCATACAGTCATAACATTCCACTCACTCCAAGCACACCAAAACCCCTCTATCTAATCTATTGAGTCTCTGCGCTGAGATAATTTTCATGTAAAAGTGCAGCATAACGCAATTCCAATGATCTTGATATGTGGATTCAGGTGGTTAATTGATTTTCATGCAAATGTTCATGGAGCAAACATAGCAAGAGCAGGTAATGGGAAACAGCGTTCATCATACAGAGGCATGCAAAGCACAATATATCTCGTTGATAAAGCTCCAGCAAACTTCAATACTCAACACATAGCCATGCATGAAAGGATAGGCATGCAATGATTCTAAATTAGGCTTTTAGCACATGTCAGCAAGCAACGCATAAGCATGCATGTCATAATAGTACAGGATGGATCTCACCGATCTGGATGCAAACTTCCACAGCGCTGTTTAGAAGCTCATAGGCTGAGTGGGTAAGTAGATTGGTGTTATTGGGGGCCCCCCTCGCTAGGTCGCCATATATTAAAGGCCGACAGCAGGCTTGTCGTGGGACTGGGGCTGGCTGGCGTCCCAGCTCAGCTATAGCAGCAGTCTTCATGCTCCTCCGGATAGTGCACTCGCTCTGCTGCCAGCAAAGGCTCCTGGGTAGGGTAGTCCCATGTGAGGAATAGTCAGGACGGCCAGACGTGGCTTAGACTCCGCCCACCGACGCGTTTCACGCCGTGGGCGTTTCTTCAGGGTGTAATTCCCTCCTCCCTGTGCAGTCACTTATATCTCACCAGGACCTCCTCCTCTGTCGTCTCCATACCACCGCTATTGGTCAATCTCCGCTATGATCATAATAGCTGTTGGCAGTCAGCGGGGGCATAAATAACTTTACCGAGAAGGGGACTTTCAATATTACTTATAGAATCAGTAAGGCAATAAGGTATTGATCCGGCAAAACGGAGAGCAGTTCCACATAAAGAATGAACAACTTGCCATATTGGAACGCTCCCATATGGAGTTTAAACAGCTTGTTTTTTGGCTGCACATTTATTGCATATCGCACATTTAAAGGGGACCTCCCACATAAAAGTCTGTTGACAATTCTCAGGCCAGGAAACGGGGTATTCTATAGCTAGCTCATGGACAATCACACAGTATAACCTCTTCACATACATCCTAACATCCATATGCATTTAAGCGCAAGAATGCTCTTTATCTTCAGCAGTTAGCACTCAAATTAAACAGACATATGCCTTTGCTTGGGCAGAGAGGACGGTATCTTATTTAGGCATCCAATTAACGAGTTCAACGTCAGATCTTTTTAAGCATAATCATATTCCACTACTAGCCGAAATTAAAAAAGAATGTCGGAAAATGTCTAGATTCTGAATATCTTGGTCAGGCCGCATTGCAGCTTTTAAGCTATTTTTACTACCAAAGATTTTATATCTGCTTAGAATAATCCATATCCCTATCAATAGATCTTGGTTTGATGATATTAAAAAATGTATAAATAATTTTGTCTGGAATGGCAAAAAAATTTGAACCTCCTATTAGGTTACGACACTCCCAAAAAGTCTTGGAGGTATGGGTCTACCTCTATAGAATCGTACCATCAAGCTTCTAATTTGGACATGACCAGACAGTGGTGGAACCCTTTATCCACAAAACCCTGGGTTATTTTGGAACAAAAATTACTAGAGTGCAATATTAGAGACGTATTAATTAGTATCGTAATGAGTGCCAAAATACCAACCTCCCAATACCCTACCATTCAGGACTACACTAAAAGCTTGGGAATGTTTTATTAAACACCCACCACCTGTAAACAATTCAGTACATATTACAGCTAATATCAAGGTTCTCAAGCACTTTTCTCCTAATCTTTCACTATCTGCATGGTATAACGCAGGGATTTCTCTTTTCTCAGATTTATTTATCAAAACAACCAAACTTAAAACTTTTGATATGTTAACACAATAATATGACCTTCCCCAAAATCAACTATTTACATATCACAGAATTAACCACTTGATAGCTTTAAAAAAAATCCAACCCCCTACCATTCTTCCAGAGATTCTAACAATGCTGAATCTTAAAAATCAGTTCAAGGGAAATTCGCGTTTCGCATGAAAACATTATCGTTTTGTGCAAAAATTCGCGATCGCGCGCAATGCGAAATTCACGCGAAAACGGCCGTGCTAAGTTAGCACTCTTTTGTGAATCAAGCCCCCATCAGTCCATTTTAAGCTTATTGCTGACTACCCGTTGGGTCAGAAAAAGTCAGTATGTAGGCTTTGGATTCATATTATGGTATGCTATATGTATCTGTACTGCATTTTATTATTCAAAATGTGTGTATACATTATGGTACGTTCCAATATTTTGCAGTTGGCTATGCCTTCAAGTTTAGCGCAATGTATCTATTGTTTAACTGAGGCTTTATTTTCAATAAAAATCATTTAATGATGGAAAAAAAAAGTTGGCAAACAGGAAACTCAATGGCTGATTGCATGTTTACAGAAAACCCAAGGCTAAATAAGTTTAAAAAGCAAACATGTACCTAAGGAAAGGGAAACCTCTGAATCTTCCAGAGGCTTCCTACTACACTGTCCGACCTCCAGTCTCCTGCTGCTTGCTGATACTCTCCCTAAAATCAGAGCCGTGCTCCTTTTCTTGCATGAGCGTGGCCACGCCTGTGCCGCAGCACAGAGGCTCCAGCTTACTGTGCAGGCGTGGCTGTACTCGCACAGTATGGTCACACTCATGCATGAAGAGGAGCATGCAGGGCTGGTTCTAGACTTTGTGCTGCCTGAGGCAAACTTGTGAGGATGCGCCCCCCCCGGCCTGGCCATTGGGGGGCCCACTGTGAGGTGAGCTGGAGGGGGGTAGCAGCCAAGTAGGGAGGGGGGTTGGACCCTTCCTCCCTCACCTGGGTCCCTTCCCTGTCCATGCTCTGCTGTCTACTTAATCTAGTCTCTAAGTCAGATATGACTTTAGTCAGATGTGCATTAATTTTAAGTGCATGATTTGAAGTGCACAGCTAAAGACCCAAATTAGACCAGAATTGAACCAGAAGGGAACAGAGGGAACTGCCAGGAGACTCGGCACTTTGATCACATGGTTTGCTACTTAACTGTTTTTTATCTGTTTCACCATATGCTTGCTTGTTTCTGCAATTCCTGTTTCTAAACATACCCCACTCTCCTGCTGTCAGCTATCAATCGCCCTGTAGATCCCTTCAGAATGTTTAAAATGTCTTTCTCAACCGCTTCTTTTTGCCTTCTGTTCCTGAAAATCCACATGTCACTTCATCCTCCCACTGTCAGCAACACCATACAGATTGCTCCCTCTCTGCTATCGTCTCCCCTTTTCTCTAGCCACGAACTATTCCTATTTCTGTGCTCACACTACCCCTCCTCTGCTCTCACTAAACCTAACTTGCATACACGCAAGTCCCACCCCCACATCTCTCTGCTCTGCCTACTACTCCTTCTGGCTTCTGCGGACATATCACCGAACCCAGGGCCCACTCCTAGACCTCACACTGCTCAGACTACAACTCATTCCACCAATAACAAACCTCACCACCTCCCTTCCCAGAACACCTACAATCTTATTGACATCCCCCTTCTTCCCAGCTCTCCCCTCCCCATATCTGGGGCTCTATGGAACTCCCGCTCCGTTTGTAAAAAAACTGGCCTTTACTCATGACATGTTTATCTCCAACACTTTCACCTTCCTGGGGCTCACTGAAACATGGATAACTCCATCAGACACGGTGTCTCCAGCTGCTCTATCATATGGTGGTCTAAAATTTAGTCATGCCCCTAGACCTGGTCACAAACATGGAGGGGGGTGGGGATCCTCTCCTCTGAACACTGTTCCTTTAAGCCACTCACACCACTGCCCGCACTCTCATCCTTTGAAGTTCATGCTGTCCGTCTCTACTCTCCATACCACATTCAGATTGCTATTATCTACCGCCCGCCCGGTCCAGCCTCTACTTTCATTGATCACTTTTCAGCATGGCTTCTCCAGTTCCTCTCCACTGATATACCCTCTATCATCATTGGAGATTTTAATATACCCATCGATACTAATTGCCCTACTGCCACCAAACTGCTCTCTCTCACCTCCTCGTTTGACCTCGCCCAATGGTCCTCCACTTCCACCCACAAAGACAGCCACACTCTTGACCTTGTCTTTACCCGCCTCTGTTCTATTTCAAGCTTTCATAACACTCCGCTTCCCCTCTCAGACCACAACCTTCTTACCTTCTCAATCAATTCTTCTCTACCGTCAACTCCTCCAACACTACACCATACAGTCACGCGCAGGAATTACCGCAACCTGGATGTGAATTCCCTGACTGAGGCCTTGCAACCTCTAAGTACCCTGTCTTCCTACACTGACCCTGAGGCAGCATCCAGTTACTTATTTAATGTAGTCTCCTCTGCCATGAATTCAGCCGTTCCACCCGCCCCCGCCAAACTAACCGGCAGCCCTGGCTCACTGAACAAATCAAACAGCTGAAAAGGCACTCCAGGGTGGCAGAAAGATGCTGGAGAAAAAGCGCTGCTGTAGAAGACTTCAATCACTATAAACAAACTATTCAGGAGCTCAGGGATGCCCTCACTTCTGCTAAGCAGTCTTATTTCTCCTCGCTCATCTCCTCACAGTCCCACAACCCAAAACAATTGTTCAACACCTTTAACTCCCTACTTCGTCCCCCACCTCCTCCCCCTACCACATGTCTGTCAGCCGACAACTTTGCATCATACTTTACAAGCAGGGGCGTAACTAGAAATCACTGGGCCCCCCTGCGAATATTTGGATGCCCCCCCCCCCCCCCATAGGTGCCAAATAATCGTAATGGGGCAGCGTTTCACTGTAAATTGATTGTAAAGTGGGCAGCATTTTACCAGACAATCGTAATGTGGGCCAGAAAATCGTAATGTGGGCAGAGTTCACCAGAAAATCGTAATGTGGGCCTTTAGAAAATCATAATGTGGGCAGAGTTCACCAGAAAATCGTAATGTGGGCACCAGTCACCAGAAAATTGTAACGTGGACAGCATTCACCAGACAATCGTAATGTGGGCAGCGTTCACCAGAAAATCATAATGTGGGCAGAGTTCACCAGAAAATCATAATGTGGGCAGAGTTCACCAGAAAATCGTAATGTGGGCACCAGTCACCAGAAAATCGTAACGTGAGCAGCAGTCACCAGAAAATTGTAACGTGGACAGCATTCACCAGACAATCGTAATGTGGGCAGCGTTCACCAGAATATCGTAATGTGGGACAGAAAATCGTAATGTGGGCAGAGTTCACCAGAAAATCGCAATGTGGGCAGCAGTCACCAGAAAATCGCCATGTGGGCAGCAGTCACCAGAAAATCGCCATGTGGGCAGCAGTCAGCAGAAAATCGCAATGTGGGCATCAGTCACCAGAAAATCCTAATGTGGGCAGCAGTCACCAGAATATCGTAATGTGGGCAGCAGTCACCAGAAAATCCTAATGTGGGCAGCAGTCAGTCACCAGAATATCATAATGTGGGCAGCACACACCAGAAAATCCTAATGTGGGCAGCAGTCACCAGAAAATCCTTATGTGGGCAGCAGTCACCAGAAAATCGCAATGTGGGCAGCAGTCACCAGAAAATCGCAATGTGGGCAACAGTCACCAGAAAATCGCAATGTGGGCAGCAGTCACCAGAAAATCCTAATGTGGGCAGCATACACCAGAAAATCGTAATGTGGGCAGCAGACACCAGAAAATCGCAATGTGGGCAGCAGACACCTGAAAATCGTAATGTGGGCAGCAGACACCAGAAAATCATAATATGGGCAGCAGACACCTGAAAATCGTAATGTGGGCAGCAGACACCTGAAAATCACAATGTGGGCAGCAGACACCTGAAAATCGTAATGTGGGCAGCAGACACCTGAAAATCGTAATGTGGGCAGCAGACACCTGAAAATCGTAATGTGGGCAGCAGACACCTGAAAATCGCAATGTGGGCAGCAGTGACCAGAAAATCGTAATGTGGGCAGCAGACACCTGAAAATCGCAATGTGGGCAGCAGACACCAGAAAATCGTAATGTGGGCAGCAGACACCAGAAAATCGCAATGTGGGCAGCAGACACCAGAAAATCATAATGTGGGCAGCAGACACCTGAAAATAGTAATGTGGGCAGCAGGCACCTGAAAATCGTAATGTGGGCAGCAGACACCAGAAAATCATAATATGGGCAGCAGACACCTGAAAATCATAATGTGGGCAGCAGACACCAGAAAATCGCAATGTGGGCAGCAGGCACCTGAAAATCATAATGTGGGCAGCAGACACCAGAAAATCATAATATGGGCAGCAGGCACCTGAAAATCGTAATGTGGGCAGCAGACACCAGAAAATCATAATATGGGCAGCAGACACCTGAAAATCGTAATGTGGGCAGCAGACACCAGAAAATCGCAATGTGGGCAGCAGGCACCTGAAAATCGTAATGTGGGCAGCAGACACCAGAAAATCATAATATGGGCAGCAGGCACCTGAAAATCGTAATGTGGGCAGCAGACACCAGAAAATCATAATATGGGCAGCAGGCACCTGAAAATCGTAATGTGGGCAGCAGACACCTGAAAATCCCCCTGCAGAATTTCAGAGCGGTACCCTCCCCCCCCCCCCCCCCGGGGCCCGCTCGTGGCCGGTTTTTGGGGGCTGGAGGGGTGGCAGCATGAGGGGAAAGCCTTGCCCACAGTCGGCGGGGAGAGGGGAAGTTCCCCCCTCTCCCTCACCTCGGGGCTCTCCCCTCTGCGCCCCCCTCCAGCTAGTGAATGTGTGTGGGCAGCGGGAAGCAGCGGCGGCGGGATACATACCTTCTTCCTTGCGTTCCATCGCCGCCTTCTCGCTCTAGCGGCTGACGTCACTTCCGCTTCCGGAAGTGACGTTAGCCGCTAGAGCGAGAAGGCGGCGATGGAACGCAAGGAAGAAGGTATGTATCCCACCGCCGCTGCTTCCCGCTGCCCACACACATTCACTAGCTGGAGGGGGACGCAGAGGGGAGAGCCCCGAGGTGAGGGAGAGGGGGGAACTTCCCCTCTCCCCGCCGACTGTGGGCAAGGCTTTCCCCTCATGCTGCCACCCCTCCAGCCCCCCAAAACGGCCCCGAGCGGGCCCCAGGGGGGGGCCGGGCCCCCCCGCGGGCGCAGGCGCTGCAGGGCCTATTGTTACGCCCCTGTTTACAAGCAAGATTGATGCAATACGTAATAGCTTCAACGCGCAACCATTTTTACCAGCACAGCCGTCACCTATAAATTCCTTCTGTCCGCCTGCACCCTCACCCACCACTAACTGCCTTCCCCCCGCTCCACAAGACCAGTCTCCCACTCTAACATCTTTCACCACACTAACTGAACAGTGTCTTTCCTCACTAATCTCCAAAGCGCATCTCACTACCTGTGCCCTGGACCCCATTCCCTCTCATCTAATCCCCCAGCTTTCCCCCTCTTTTAATCCCGCTCTAACAACTCTATTCAACCTTTCTATCTCCACTGGCACTTTTCCTTCCTTATTCAAACAAGCTATCATCACACCACTAATCAAAAAACCCTCTCTTGATCCAACTTCTCTATCCAACTACCGTCCTGTCTCGCTCCTCCCCTTTGCTTCTAAACTGCTGGAACGTCACATCCATTCAGAATTGTCTGCCTTTCTCTCTACCAACTCCTTACTTGACCCCTTTCAATCTGGATTCTGCACACACCATTCCACTGAAACTGCCCTCACGAAAGTTGCTAATGACCTACTGGTAGCTAAATCCAAAGGCCAGTTCTCCATTCTAATACTCCTTGAACTTTCCTCTGCCTTTGACACGGTTGATCATGCTCTGCTTCTGCAGACACTGTCATCTTTAGGAATCAAGGGACAAGCACATTCCTGGATCTCCTCTTATCTCTCTGGACGCTCTTACACTGTCTCCTTCTCTAACACCAAGTCCTCTCCACACCCACTGTCTGTTGGTGTACCAAAAAGGCTCTGTTCTTGGGCCACTTCTTTTCTCAATCTACACCCGTGGCCTGGGACAACTAATTAACTCTTTTGGCTTCCAGTATCACCTCTATGCGGATGACACCCAAATCTATCTCTCAGCTCCTGACCTGTCCTCACTACTATCCAGAGTCCCCGACTGTCTACGTGCCATTTCTGCATTCATGTCCTCCCGCTTCCTCAAACTCAACATGACTAAAACGGAAATTGTGATTTTTCCACCATTGCTATCTACACCCCCACCAATTGCAACCATAACGGTAGACAACACCCCAATAACCTCAACCACTAAGGCCCGCTGCTTGGGGGTTATACTTGACTCAGAGCTCTCCTTTAAACCTCACATTGCCTCATTAACCACCACCTGCTATTTCCAGCTCAAAAATATATTCCGTATCCGTCCCTTCCTCACACAAGAGGCCACCAAAATGCTTGTTCATGCCTTAATCATCTCCCGCCTAGACTACTGCAACACCCTGCTCTGTGGCCTACCAAAAAACAGGCTAGCTCCTCTCCAATCCCTTCTAAATGCAGCGGCCCACCTCATTCACCTTTCCACACGCTCTTCCGATGCAGCCCCACTGTGCCGTTCTCTCCACTGGTTACCCATTACCCAGAGGATCCAGTTTAAACTCCTGACTCTAACATACAAAGCCCTCCATGAGTTGTCTCCTCCATACATCTCCTCACTAATCTCAAGATATTGTCCCTCCCGCAACCTTCGCTCCTCCCAAGAAATTCTCCTGGCCTCTAAGCTGATCACCTCCTCTCATGCTCGCATCCAGGACTTTACACGAGCATCAGCCCTTATCTGGAACTCTCTTCCACAGCCTGTATGTCATGCTCCAAACCTGGACATCTTCAAACGCACTCTTAAAACACACCTTTTCAGACAAGCTTATAACATTCTATAGCCCTTTATTTACTTATTTGTCACAATGTAATCAGAGGCAAAGAATCACTGCCTCATCAATCCTCCACCCCCTTACCTAGTGTGTCCCCCACTACCCATTAGATTGTAAGCTCACAAGGGCAGGGTCATCCTCCTAATGTTTACTGTCTTTGTAACAATATTTGTGCTGCTTGGAACTCTGCTGTATATTTGTTAGTTGTATCTATGTTCCCCTTGTCGTCTTATTGTGCTTTGTAAAGCGCTGCGGAATATGTTGGCGCTATATAAATAAAAAATAATAATAATAATAATAATAATAATAATGCTCCCCCCTCCAGATAGCAGGCCAGGCAGCAGTAGGCGGGGAAATAACCCACCTCCTTCTCTGTGTGGTCACAGTGGGCGGCATTAAAGGAAGAGGAGACTTGTGGGACATGAAGTCTGCGCTCCAAAGCCTGGGACGCATGGAATAGGAGGTGAGTTATTTCCCCGCCCACTGCCACAACATCAGAGAACGTCCTGCCTGGCCTGCTTTCTGGAGGGGGAGTGCAGACAGGGGGGCACCCAGGTGAGGGATGGTGGGTCCGACCCCACTCCCTACCACTGTGCCCTCCACCCCCTTCCTGGCCCCTACAGTTCACCTCACGGCTAACCCCCCCAACAGCCAGGCGGGTGGCGGTAAACTGAGTTGCACAATTCCTGGTCCTGCCTGGTGCCTCCCCCAGACTTCTGCTGCCTGAGGAACCTGCCTCACTCTGGCTCATGAGCAGACCAGAGCTGGGAGCACGGCCCTGATGTGATTACCAACAAGCCCTTGTTGCTAATATTCAGTGTGTCCGGGCTCTGCATTGGAGGACCATAGGACAGCGTGGGGAGCCTATATAGGATCCAGAGGCTTCCCTCTTCTTAGTTAAGGATTTCCTTTATTATGCCTTGGGTACACTATAAACTGTTGCTGATATCATTGATTTTGTTGCATGTTTCTCTAGGCAAAAGAAGTTGTGCCGGAGAAACGTTGGCCAAAATGGAGCTGTTCCTCTTCTTCACCTCCTTACTGCAGAACTTCACCTTCCAGGCCCCTCCTGGTGCTGAACTCGACCTCAATCCTGCAAGGAAAGCAACCCGCAGTCCAAAAACTCATATGGTTTGTGCCATACCTAGAAACTAGCAAAAAGGACAAAAATAGGATGTGTGAAAACTCAGTACTATTGGGTACAGACACACAGAAAAAAAAAAGATCCAAAATGAGAAAATGAAAATTAGGATGTATCAAAAACCAACTCCAACGGCAGTGGAAATGTAATTTATGGAACAGCACTATTACTAATTTTCCATGAATATAAATAGAAAGAACTTTTATTAACAATAAAGCAAAAACTAAATATATAATTGGGGCCTTGGGTCATAGCGGGGCTCCTATTTTGCTTATATTGCTGAAATTGTCAGCAAGATATATATAATATAGCAGTAGACATTCACTAAAGTTTCAGTTTGAAGGTATAGCGCAACTAGGCCTTGCTGCTTAACACACATATTTAGCCAAAGTATTAGTAACCTTTGTTGTGTGTTGATATATTATGTTATATGTTGTTTTAAAAAAAATGAAAGCAAAAATAAATAAATAAATAATTCAGACTGGACTGTGGTGAAAAGAAGTAAAATAAGTGGTATAATTAACTTTACGTGGTACAAAATAAGTTTTAAAAAGTTAACTATTATTGGCAAATATCTCATTCCACCTCAGTAATTCAACACATACACTGTTTGTCTTCCCCCAAAATCTCACACATTTTAATATTTTATTGGACCGCCTTTAATTTATGACACATATTCACTGTGGCATCATTATAATGGGTTTCTGCTATTTCACAACATTTATTTCCATCTAGAATTGTATTTGTTTTTTTTACAAAATCTTGTAGAGATTATGGATGAGTCAGATCGCTGTGCCAATAGTTCTCCAGCACATTCCAAAGATTCTCAATGGGGTTAAGGTCTGGACTCTGTGATGGCTGTAACAATCAGCGGTGAGGCAGCTGCGGTGAACAGCGTTACCACCGCAGCTACCTTTGTCGCTCGGCCTAGTGACACTCCCGTGCCTCAGGCGTCTAGCACGCCGAGGACGGGTCTTTCAGCTGCACATAAGATTGTGTTAGAGCGTGCGTGCGCTCAGAAAAGAGACCTTTATGCAGGGAGGAGGCGCGTCAGCTGCCTGGCCATAGTGATGGGCGAACACCTGGATGTTCGGGTTCGGGAAAGTTCGCCGAACATGGCCGAGATGTTCGGCATGTTCGGGCCGAACCCCGAACTTCCCGAACATCCCTATTTTGGGGGCCCTATGGGGTCGCAGGCATAAGGGGGGAGCATGCCCCGATCGCGGGGGGGGTCGGAAATTCCCCCCACCCCCTCCGCTAGCGCTCCCCCCTCTGCCCGCTTCCCCATTCAAAAGTTTCAAGAAGTACCTGTATAGCGGATGGCCTGGCAGTGGCACTGTGGAGTGAGGAGGAGGAGGAGTCCGGAGAGTGACGAGTTGAGGGAGGCCGGGCAGCGGGCGTGAGGTCAGAGAAAGGGCGGAACTCGCCCTTTCTCTGACCTCACGCCCGCTGCCCGGCCTCCCTCAACTCGTCACTCTCCGGACTCCTCCTCCTCCTCACTCCACAGTGCCACTGCCAGGCCATCCGCTATACAGGTACTTCTTGAAACTTTTGAATGGGGAAGCGGGCAGAGGGGGGAGCGCTAGCGGAGGGGGTGGGGGGAATTTCCGACCCCCCCCGCGATCGGGGCATGCTCCCCCCTTATGCCTGCGACCCCATAGGGGGGCCGTATTGCGGCCTGTTCGGCCGAACAGGGCCCTGTTCGCCCGAACAGGGGCCCTGTTCGGCCCTG
The DNA here is from genome assembly GCF_040937935.1 of Hyperolius riggenbachi. Classification (NCBI taxonomy): domain Eukaryota; kingdom Metazoa; phylum Chordata; class Amphibia; order Anura; family Hyperoliidae; genus Hyperolius; species Hyperolius riggenbachi. Next base: position 44,296,182 of record NC_090649.1, on the reverse strand, counting down.
TTCGGGGGCATACAGAAGTTCGGGGCGAACCCGAACTTAAAAGGCCGAACACCATGAGGTGTTCGGCCGAACTCGAACATCACCCGAACAGGGTGATGTTCTGCAGAACCCGAACAGTGGCGAACACTGTTCGCCCAACACTACCTGGCCAGTCGGCTGACGTCATTGGGCACGCCCGCCGCCTACCATTGGCTGATCTGGGTGGGCGTGCCAGCAGGGTCTCCTCCGTTACTTAAAGAGGAACTCCAGTGAAAATAATGTAATAAAAAAAGTGCTTCAGTTTTACAATAATTATGTATAAATGATTTAGTCAGTGTTTGGCCATGGTAAAATCTTTCCTCTCCCCGATTTACATTCTGACATTTATTACATGGTGACATTTTTACTGTGGGCAGGTTATGTAGCTGATGCTAGCTCTTTTGGCTGTTAGAGACAGCTGTAAACAGCTCATTCCTGTCTGTGAGCCTTGTTACATTGTAACAAACTGCCAAAAGTACCGCGGTACTCAGAGCTTCTTGTGGGAGGAGTTTCAGCACAAAATCAGTCACACAGCGCCCCCTGATGGTCTGTTTGTGAAAAGCATTATATTTCTCATGTAAAAGGGGGTATCAGCTACTGATTGGGATAAAGTTCAATTCTTGGTTGGAGTTTCTCTTTAAGCTCAGCAGATTCAGTTGCTAGTTGTCTGCTGTTGCGAATACTTCGTGTTAGCGCTCAGACCTTAGTCAGTTCCCTAGTGTGTTAGAACCGGCAGGAGCTGGGAATTCACACTAAGCTTAGGATCTGTTTAATAGCTTAATTATTAACTATTGTATATTTGTGTATGACTCTTAGCCTGTCTTGACTATTCTTCTGCCTTGAGATTCGGTACCTTGGCATTCTGATTTAGTTGCCGACTCAGCCTGTCCCTGACACTGTCTCTGCCTACTGATTCTGTTCCAGATCTGTCTGTCTGTTGCCGAACTCACTTGCCTGACCTCTCTACTCTCACCAGTGGGCCTCAGTCACTGGTGAGAGGTTTTCTGTTAGACTGCATCACCAGCTCCTCTGGTGAACAGTTTAGTCTGTATAGTCTGCATCACCTGCTTCTCAGGTGAGCAGCTCAGTTAGTACAGTCTGCATCACCTGCTCCTCTGGGGTGCAGCTCAGTTAGTACAGTCTGCATCACCTGCTCCTCAGGTGAGCAGCTCAGCCAACATAGTCTGTATCACCTGCTCCTCAGGTGAGCAGCTCTGGTTGTTCTGCTGGCATCACCAGCTCCTCTGGTGAAAAGCTCTCAGCAATATATCTCTCCCAGCTCCTCTGGGGAGATTATATCTGCATACTGTTGCACCAAACACTCCTCTGTGTATCAGCTATCACACTGTCTGTACACTATACTTGAATTATTGGTGATTATGCAGATCACTATATAATCAGGTATAGTATCTGCATTATTGGTGATACTGCAGATCACCATATAATCAGAGCTCTGTTACGTTGCTGACACCAATCATTACATAACAGCAGACCAAAATATCATGGACACTCTGTGTAGTCAGGTTGGGGTCTTGACCACGGCTGTTAACAACTTAGCCAATACAGTCAGTGCTCAACAAAGGCAGATCAATGACCTGTCTGAAGTGGTAAAGACTCTTCAAACCTCGAACTCACCAGAACAGTCCCCTGTTGTCATAGAGCCCAGAATGCCTCTTTCCGAGAAATTCTCTGGGCATAGATCAGATTTCCAGAATTTCAGAAACCGATGTCTTTCTTATTTTGAGATGAAACCTATATCTTCCAGGTCTGAGAGCCAGAAAGTAACTTTTATTAAGACGTTATTATCAGGGGACTCTCAGACATGGGCTTACAGCCTTCCTAGTGATCATGAGGCCTTAGGTTCAGTACAGGAATTCTTTAAGACCATGGCGATTATCTATGATGATCCAGATATCACAGTTACGGCTGAGAGAGAACTTAAGACTCTCCGACAGGGACGTAATACAGTAGAGACCTATGCCTCAGAGTTTAGAAGGTAGGCTGTGTCAGCTAGATGGGGTCAATTTGCCCTTTTAGATTGTTTTTTTATCAGGTCAATCTAATTTAGTGTCAGGCATAATGCTTAGCCACCCTGAGCCTAAAACAGTTGATGAGGCAATCTCACTGGCAGTAAAGATTGATCGGCGTATTCGGTATCAAAAACAAATTTGTGGTAAATCATCACTTAAGTCTGTGTACGCCTCCTTCTCTTCTTCTCCACCTCATGAGGAACCGATGCAGATCGGTCACTCTCGATTGTCTGAGGTAGAGAAAAATCGGAGAAGAAAAGAGGGGCTGTGCTGAAAAGGGTCATTTAGTCCAGAACTGTCTGTAGAAGGCGGAAAACTCTGCCGCCTAGGTGTTGCCAGAGGTACTACCCTAGGCGAGCCAGTTTTACCTCTAAATGATAATCGTTTACTCCTCCCATGTTCTATTACCTGGGAGGATCAAGTTTCGTCCACCCAGGCATTTATAGATTCGGGCTCTGCAGCTAATTTTATCAGTTATGATTTTGTTGAGAAATGGGGGATACCACTTATTCCTCTCAAACGACAGATCTTAATCACAGCAGTCAATGACTTTCCGTTACAGAGTAAAAAGGCTCTTTCACAGACTCCAGAACTCTTGTGTCATGTGGGGGTATTGCATAAAGAGAAATTGCAGTTCTTTGTGCTTAAGATAGCTTCCTGCACTGTAATCTTGGGGATGCCATGGCTACAAAAGCATTCTCCTCAGATAGACTGGAGTTCCGGCCAATTGTTAAGCCGGTCCTCTTTTTGCCATCATCATTGTATGGAGAAAGTTGCTGTTTGTAGCACTAGGGTACAGATGGAAGGTTTACCTCCACAATATGCTGATTTTGCGGATGTGTTCTGTCCCAAGTCAGCAGATAAACTTCCACCACACAGAAATTTTGACTGCCCCATTGAGTTAAGAACAGGCTGTATGCCCTCTAGAGGTCATTTGTATAACCTCTCCGGTCCTGAAAAACTCACTATGCAGGATTATATTAAGGAAAATCTGGCCAAAGGTTTTATCCGTCCTTCCAAGTCTCCGGCCGGAGCAGGATTCTTTTTTGTTCAGAAGAAGGATGGTGGGCTTCGGCCATGTATTGACTACCGAGAATTGAACAAGATCACCATAAAGAATCGTTACCCACTCCCGTTAATTGACGATTTATTCTCCCAGGTTACCAAGTCTGGTATCTTTTCTAAACTTGATCTGAGAGGGGCATACAACCTGGTACGCATAAGAGAGGATGATGAATGGAAGACAGCATTTAACACACCCGACGGGCATTACGAGTACCTGGTTATGCCCTTCGGGTTGTGTAACGTTCCTGCTGTCTTCCAAGAGCTGGTCAATGAGATTTTCAGAGAGGTACTAGGCAGGTTTGTTCTATGGATGATATGATATGGATGATATTCGGATTTTTTCATCAAACTTGGCAGAACACAGGGAGCATGTGAAGTTTGTCCTGAGAAAACTTAGACAGAAATCGTTGTATGCAAAACTAGAGAAGGGTCTCTTTGAAGTTACATAGTTACATAGTGTCTGAAGTCCCTTTTTTGGGTTACATAATTTCTACTTCCGGGCTCTCCATGGATCCCAAAAAAGTGTCTGCCGTCATGGAGTGGCCTCAACCCTTCGGGTTGAAGGCACGCCAGAGATTTTTGGGCTTTGCCAACTATTATAGAAAACTAGCCAACCCGCGTCGTAGCATACGCCGCATCTATCTATCTAATAGAGTATGTGCCTCAACCTTGAAGCAAGAAGAAATAGGCTTTCCATGAGAAAATGTATGCGTGCTCAAACACCAAGTTTAACCCTAGCAAGTCTGGCTTTGCAAATCCGGCCTAATTGGCTATTCATAAGGCAATGCTCATGCAAATATGCATTTGCTTTCGCATGCCAAACTATGCAGGGTCAAAAAACCAATACTGCAAAGTGCTCTCTCGCTGCCTGGGAACCACAGCGGCACCCCGGAGTGGGAGGCTGGGTGGCGCAGCCGCCCCCCCCACCACAAGCGTGGCCAGCGCTGGGGAGAGCCGTCCGCACCCACCTCCTAATATTAAAAACAGCCACTTACCTTAACATCCATTGGGTTCTGCTACATGCGCATTAATTTTCTCATGGAAAGCATTTTGTGCAGTTTGTATCCTTTGGAGGCAGGTGGTGGATGGCTTGCTCCGGTGCAGGCATGGTCGGAATAGCCGATTTCCGTTTCCGGCACAATTCCGCATTCCGACATATAGCAATTCCGTTATCGTTCCATTCCGACGGTATACCGGGACAGTTCCGCGGAATTCCGATTTATACGGAATTCCGTCGGAAAAATTTTAAAATATCTCTCTCTCTCTCTCTCTCTCTCTCTCTCTCTCTCTCTCTCTCTCTCTTATATTATATTATTTATTATAAAATTTCCGCGGAATTTCGTTTGAGAGGTATAGGAATTCCGATTTGACTATCGGAATGAACCTAATTCCGGCCGGAATCACGGAATTCATAATTCCGCGGAATTTTCCGAGCATCCCTACTCCGCTGGTGTGAACCCTGGAGTGAGTGCGCCTGTCCTCCCCCCCCCCCCCTCTGGAGTGCTGTATGTGAGCCAGCCCTGAGCTCTAAAGCTCGGGGTGACCCATGCTTCTCTCCTTTCTCATGTGGTGCCCCCAAATTAATGTGCATGTAGCAGAACGCAATGGACGTTAAGGTAAGTGCCTGTTTTTAATATTGGGAGGTGGGTGCAGATGGCTCTCCCCGGCGCTGGCCACACTTGGGGGGGGGAGGGTCGTCCACGCCACCCAGCCTCCCCCTCCGGGGTGCCGCTGTGGTTTCCAGGCAGTGAGAGAGCCTGGGACCCTGCGGTCCCCCCAGTTGTATAAAAAGGGGGCATTGGGAATCCTCCCCGTGGCGCTCCTGGAGGCCTGGAGCACACCAAAAACTGCTAGCAGATCCGCAAAATGCTAGCAGATTTTGAAACGCTTTTTCTTATTTTTCTGTAGCATTTCACCTAGCATTTTGCGGTTTTGTAAAGCGTTTTTGGTGTAGTAGATTTCATATATTGTTACAGTAAAGCTGTTACTGAACAGCTTCTGTAACAAACGCCTGCAAAACCGCTCTGAACTGCCGTTTTTCAGAGCGGTTTGCGTTTTTCCTATACTTTACATAACTGCTTGTTGCTGCCTGGTAACTGCTTGTTGCTGCCTGGTATCTGCTCACTGCTGCCTGGTAACTGCTTGCTGAGCACACAGCTCAACAGTCCGTGGAAAAGAGGCCTTAAACTTGGTGTTGGAGCACGCATACATTTTCTCATGCAAAGTACTTCTTCTTCTTGTTTGAAGGTTGAGGCACTTAGTCTATTATATATAGAGATTTATTAAAGGATTCTCTTGTGTGGTGTCTCCCCTCACTGCCCTTACCAAAAAAGGGGCGGATACTCACAACTGGTCATCAGAAGCACATTCTGCATTTTCATCATTGAAGAGTTTGTTTTGCTCTGCCCCTATTTTGCGACATGTGGATGTCACTTGTCCCTTTATAGTAGAAGTGGATGCATCAGAAATTGGGGTGGGAGCTGTCTTGTCCCAACACTCTGGTTTCCAAGGCAGATTGCATCCCTGTGCTTACTTTTCACGTAGATTCTCTCCTGCGGAGAGAAACTACGATGTCGGAAACAAAGAATCGTTGGCCATCAAACTGGCATTTGAAGAATGTCGGCATTGGCTTGAAGGGGCAGAACATGTAATTACGGTCTATACAGACCACAAGAACTTGGAATACATTGAAGGGGCAAAGAGACTTAGTCCTTGACAAGCTCGCTGGCCTCTGTTCTTTTCGAGATTCAGGTTCATCATTACTTACAAGCCAGGCAGTAAAAACATCAAGGCAGATGCCCTGTCCAGATGTTTTGAACCCGAGACAGAGCAACCACCAACCCCCGAGAATATCTTGCCTGAGAAAATTGTTTTGGCAGCCACCGAAACTAGGGAAGATTGGTCACTTACTTTACGTTCCTATCAGCAAGAATTGCGGAATAGCCGCCGCGTGCTCTAACGGCGTGGCGGCTGTTTCCGCGTCTAGTCCAGCTATCTAGTCCAGCGGTTTACGCGCGGCGACATGTGTCTGATCTGGTTCAACCTTCTTTTTTCGCCTTCCTCTGGATCAACAGGGATATGTGAGGGAGCAGGCTGGTGTTGTACTTTATACTGGTTGAACTCGATGGACGTATGTCTTTTTTCAACCAAAATAACTATGTAACTATGTGCACATAAGCTGAGGAATACACGCACGCGCGCGGAAAGACAGAAGCTTTATGGGAAGCGGAGACGGATCAGCTGACTCCCTTGGTCAGCTGATCCCAGGACGTATGCGGATTGGCTGGAAGGGACTGGGCGGCGCTGATCGGCGCTGCACTATATAACCACTCGTCCCTCAGTCTCACGTTGTCTGCCGTTGCGAATGCTTTATGTGTTAGCACACAGACCTCAGTCAGATCCCACAGTGTGTTAGAACCAGGACGGACCTGGGAATTCACACTGAGCTAGAATACTCTCGTATGTTATGCGCTAGACTAGTTCCAGGGTGTTGTGACTACGGACCTCACACCCAAGACTAGGGAACTGTGTCAATGCTATGTTATGCGCTAGACTAGTTCCAGGGTGTTGTGACTACGGACCTCACACCCAAGACTAGGGAACTGTTTCAATGCTATGCTATGTTCTAGACTAGTTCCAGGGTGTTGTGACTACGGACCTCACACCCAAGACTAGGGAACTGTGTCAATGCTATGTTATGTGCTAGACTAGTTCCAGGGTGTTGTGACTACGGACCTCACACCCAAGACTAGGGAACTGTGTCAATGCTATGTTATGTTCTAGACTAGTTCCAGGGTGTTGTGACTACGGACCTCACACCCAAGACTAGGGAACTGTGTCAGTGTTATGTTATGCTAGTTCCTGGGTGTTGTAACTACAGTCCTCACACCCAAGACTAGCACTGTGTACCTGTACTTCTTAAAGCCCTCCCTGGGGTGTAGAGAGCTAGCATCTCTCACCCAGTAAGGGCAAGTTGTTCATTTAGCAGTAGGGCATCCTGCAATCTAGCCCAGGCCCCTCTCCTAGGGAGCCTTGGCCTGTAGGGATTCACCCAGAGCCTGGGGTGAATTCTCTTCTGTTTCCTACCGCCATTTCCTCTTGCAGTTCTCGCTCAAAGTGTTCCTGTTACTCCGTACTCTCATATCTCAGGTGTCCAGAGGTTAGTCATACCTGGATTATTGGTGATTCTGCAGATCCATAATCTGGTGTATATCTGCATTACTGGTGATTCTGCAGATCACCAATAATCAGATTCTCTCTGCGTGTTGACACCCATCGTTACAGAATGGCAGACCAAAACAATATGGACGCACTTGACAGTCGTCTGCTTGCACTCACCACCTCGGGGAGAATTGCATCAGCGTGCTGGATAGTCATCAGACCCAGATCAATGCCTTGTCTGGGTCTATACAAGCCCTTCAGATGACTGTTAACGCAGTGCAATCCCCTCTTGTTACAGACTTACGCATGCCTGTGCCCAAGAAATTTTCTGGTCATAGATCTGACTTTCGAAACTTTAAAAATCGAGTGTTATCTTACTTTGAGTTGAGACCTAATACTTCAGGTACTGCCGCACAGAGAGTTATCTTTATTAAAACCCTGTTGACTGGGGATTCCCATACCTGGGCATATGGCCTCCAACCAGGGGATGGGGCCTTGACCTCTGTGGAGGAATTGTTCAAAGCTATGGCTATAATTTACGATGATCCGGACTTTGCCTCAACCGCTGAGCGGAAGCTCAAGATGTTGCGGCAAGGCAAAGATTCGGTAGAGACTTATGCAGCTGAGTTCAGGAAGTGGGCGGTGTCAGCTAGATGGGGCTCATTCGCATTGATGGATTGTTTTTTGTCAGTATTATCAGATGCAGTGTCTAATCTAATGTTGGGATATCCTGAGCCAAAGACTATTGATGAGGCCATTTCTCTAGCGATCAGAATGGACCGTCGCCTACGGTATCAGAGACAAAGTCGGGGTAGGAGTAGTGTGAGATACGTTACCTATGCTTCATCTCTTCCTACGTCACCTCCCCCTGAACCCATGCAGATTGGACGGTCAAAATTGTCCCGAGTTGAGCAGTCGTAGAAAAGCTGAACAGCTCTGCATGTACTGTGCAGAGGAGAGTCATAAAGTACAGAACTGTCCCAAAAAGTCGGGAAACGCTGCCGCCTAGGAGTGGTCAGAGGTAACACCCTAGGCGCGCAGAATTTACCTCTTAAAGACAATCGATTGCTCCTCCCATGCGCTATTTCATGGGAGGACCAGACAGTTTCTACTGAGGCCTTTGTTGACTCTGGCTCGGCCGCCAATTTTATTGACTATGATTTTGCTAGAAAGTTGGGAATTCCTGTTGTCCCATTGAGTCATAAGGTGTTAGTTACTGCAGTGGATGACTCTCCTCTGCAGAGTAAATACCCTCTGTCTCAGACTTCAGAGTTGGGGGTCACCATAGGGGTTTTACATAGAGAGAGTTTGCAGTGTTTTGTTTTACGAATGGCAACTTCCACCATTATCCTTGGTCTGCCATGGTTACGACTTCACGCCCCTCAGATTGATTGGGCTTCTGGTCAGCTAACGAGCTTGTCTACCCGCTGTTATCATCATTGTTTGGCGAAGGTAACCATGGGTAACACCAGAATCCAGGTGGAAGGATTGCCAGAGCAGTATAAAGATTTTGCTGATGTCTTTTGTCCTAAATCAGCAGACAGACTACCCCCTCACCGTCCCTTTGATTGTCCGATTGATTTACGATCCGGTTGTATGCCCCCTAGGGGTCACCTTTATAACTTGTCCGGTCTGGAGAAGTTGGCTATGCAGGAGTACATCAAAGAAAATTTAGCTAAGGGTTTTATCCGCCCCTCCCGGTCACCTGCGGGCGCTGGGTTCTTTTTTGTAAAAAAAAAAGATGGAAGCCTTCGACCCTGCATAGACTATCGGGGTCTAAATAAGATCACTGTGAAAAATCGTTACCCGCTGCCGCTGATTGAGGATTTATTCTCCCAGATCACCAATGCTAAAATTTTCTCTAAATTTGATTTAAGGGGTGCATACAACCTGGTGCGCATCAGGGACGGTGACGAGTGGAAGACGGCCTTTAATACACCCGATGGGCATTACGAGTACTTAGTGATGCCCTTCGGGTTGTGCAACGCCCCGGCCGTCTTCCAGGAGCTGATTCACAAAGTTTTCAGACTAATTTTGGGTAAATTTGCATTAGTATATCTTGATGATATACTAGTCTTTTCAGCCACACTGGCCGAACATCGGAGACATGTCAAGTATGTGCTGGAAAGACTAAGGGCTTGATTCACAAAAGGGTGCAAACTGTTAGCACAGCCGTTTTCGCGCAAATTTTCGCATTGCGCGCGATCGCGAATTTCCGCGCGAAACTATAACATTTTCGCGCTTAAACACGAATTTTTGCGCAAATACGATATCAATTTCGCGGTAAAATTTGCGTTTGAGTGCGAAAACTTTATCGTTTCGTGTGAAAATTCGCGATCGCGCGCAATGCTAAAAATTCGCGCGAAAACGGCCGTGCTAACAGTTAGCACTCTTTTGTGAATCAAGCCCTAAGACAGAATCAATTGTATGCCAAACTGGAAAAGTGCGTTTTTGAGGTGACCTCTGTCGCATTTCTGGGGTATGTAATATCAACCTCGGGCCTCTCTATGGACCCTGGGAAAGTCTCTGCGGTACTGGACTGGCCGCAGCCTGTAGGTCTGAAGGCCCTCCAGAGATTCATGGGTTTTGCAAATTACTACAGGAGATTTATTAAGGGGTACTCTACAGTGGTTGCGCCCCTCACCAGTCTCACTAAGAAAGGGGCTGATACTCACCACTGGTCCGAGGAAGCTCTCACGGCTTTTGATACCCTAAAGAAACTGTTCTGTTCTGCCCCTATCCTGAGACACGTCGATGTCACCTTCCCGTTCATAGTAGAGGTTGATGCCTCTGAAGTAGGGGTGGGGCTGTGCTGTCTCAGCGTCCCGGTTTGCAGAGTAGGCTTCATCCATGCGCCTATCTCTCCCGTAGGTTTTCTCCAGCAGAGAGAAACTACGATATAGGCAACCGAGAACTCTTGGCCATCAAGTTAGCCTTTGAGGAATGGCGACATTGGTTAGAGGGAGCAGAACATGTTATTACAGTTTACACGGATCATAAAAACTTGGAGTACATAGAGAATGCTAAGAGACTTAGTCCCCGACAGGCCCGGTGGTCACTGTTCTTTTCCAGATTCTCCTTTGTAATTACGTACACTCCTGGTAGCAAGAACGTTAAGGCTGATGCCTTTTCCAGGTGTTTTGAGCCCGAGACGGCACAGCCCTCGGCACCCGAGACTATTCTGCCTCGGAGGGTGATTTTGGCAGCCACAAAAACCTGGAAGGATTGGACGGTTACCCTGGCCCCATATCAGCAGGATGTCCCAGAAGGAAAGCCTGAGGGAGTGTTGTTTGTGCCTCTGCCCTTTCGTTTACAGCTCTTACAGCTGTTCCACTCCCATAAGAATGCTGGTCATCCAGGGGCCACCAGGACACAGGATCTCCTTGCCAGGTGTGCATGGTGGTCATCCTTGGCCACAGATTGTAAGGAGTTTGTGAGGGAGTGTGCTGTATGTGCAAAATTCTGTGCAATATTTGGTACACTGGAAAGGTTATGGTGTGGAGGATAGAACTTGGGTACCAGAGTGCCGCATGCACGCAGAGGAATTAAGAAAAGAGTTCCATGACTTACATCCTGGGAAGCCGGGTGGTAAGTGTCCGGAGTCCACTCCTCGGGGGGGGGGGTACTGTGAAGGATTGCGGAACAGCCGCCGCGTGCTCTGACGGCGTGGCGGCTATTTCCGCGTCTAGTCCGTCGGTTTACGCGCGGCGACATGTGTCTGATCTGGTTCAACCTTCTTGTGCACATAAGCTGAGGAATACACACGCGCGCGCGGAAAGGCAGAAGCTTTATGGAAAGCAGAGACGGATCAGCTGACTCCCTTGGTCAGCTGATCCCAGGACGTATGCGGATTGGCTGGAAGGGACTGGGTGGCGCTGATCGGCGCTGCACTATATAACCACTCGTCCCTCAGTCTCACGTTGTCTGCCGTTGCGAATGCTTTATGTGTTAGCACACAGACCTCAGTCAGATCCCACAGTGTGTTAGAACCAGGACGGACCTGGGAATTCACACTGAGCTAGAATACTCTCGTATGTTATGCGCTAGACTAGTTCCAGGGTGTTGTGACTACGGACCTCACACCCAAGACTAGGGAACTGTGTCAATGCTATGTTATGTGCTAGACTAGTTCCAGGGTGTTGTGACTACGGACCTCACACCAAAGACTAGGGAACTGTGTCAATGCTATGTTATGTTCTAGACTAGTTCCAGGGTGTTGTGACTATGGACCTCACACCCAAGACTAGGGAACTGTGTCAGTGTTATGTTATGCTAGTTCCTGGGTGTTGTAACTACAGTCCTCACACCCAAGACTAGCACTGTGTACCTGTACTTAAAGCCCTCCCTGGGGTGTAGAGAGCTAGCATCTCTCACCCAGTAAGGGCAAGTTGTTCATTTAGCAGCAGGACATCCTGCAATCTAGCCCAGGCCCCTCTCCTAGGGAGCCTTGGCCTATAGGGATTCACCCAGAGCCTGGGGTGAATTCTCTTCTGTTTCCTACCGCCAGTTCCTCTGGCAGTTCTCGCTCAAAGTGTTCCTGTTACTCCATACTCTCATACCTCAGGTGTCCAGAGGTTAGTCATACCTGGACTATTGGTGATTCTGCAGATCATCCATAATCTGGTGTATATCTGCATTACTGGTGATTCTGCAGATCACCAATAATCAGATTCTCTCTGCGTGTTGACACCCATCGTTACAAAGACATTCCCGAAGGGAAACCTGATGGGGTTCTGTTTGTACCATTACATTTCCGCCTGCAAATTCTACAGTTATTTCATGCGCATAAGAATGCAGGACACCCCGGGGTTGCTAGAACACATGATCTTCTTTCTAGGTGTGTTTGGTGGCCATCTCTGGCCGTGGATTGTAAGGAGTTTGTGAGAGATTGTTCAGTCTGTGCTAGGAATAAACCGTCCAGACAGGCTCCTGCGGGTACTCTTCAGTCGCTACCAGTACCCAAGGAGCCATGGATTCATATATCCATGGACTTTGTGGGTGAACTTCCCAGGTCTGAGGGTAAGACAGTCATCTGGGTGGTAATCGACAGGTTCAGCGAAATGGCTCATTTTGTCCCTTTGGACGGGTTCCCCTCAGCCCAAGAGTTGGCAGATCTCTTCATCCAACACATTTTCCATTTGCATGGCATTCCGGAGAATGTGGTTTCAGATAGGGGAGTCCAGTTTCTATCTAAATTCTGGCGAGCATTTTGTCATCATTTGGGAATGGACTTGTCATTTTCGTCTGGCTACAACCCACAGACCAACAGTCAGACGGAAAGGGTTAATCAGTCATTAGAACAGTTCCTCAGGTGTTATGTGGCAGATGCTCAGTTGGAATGGGTACAATTTTTGCCATTCGCAGAATTTGCGCACAACAATTTGAAAAGTTTTTCATCAGACTTTTCTCCTTTCCAGGTGGTCTCAGGGAAATCTCCTAAATTCTCCCCTTTGCCCGTGGTCTCCTCTCCTTTCCCGGCTCTGGAGAGTTGGCAGGAATCATTTAGGGAAATTTGGTCTATGGTCAGAGATAATTTGGAAAAAGCTTTTCAGATACAGAAAAAACAGGCAGATAAGAAGCGATCTAGGGAATGGGATTTTGTGCCAGGGGATATGGTGTGGGTTTCAAACCGACATCTGGCGTTGAAGCAACCCTCAGCTAAGTTAGGCCCCAGGTTTATCGGCCCATACCCTGTATCCAGAAAGATCAATGATGTGACATATGTGATCGCATCACCAGCCAGTATGAGCGGTGTGAAATCTTTCCATGTGTCTTTATTAAAGCCAGCTGTTCATGTGGGTCCTCTCCCCCCCCCCCTGTAGTGATTGATGGAGAGCCTGAGTATGAGGTGAAACAGATCTTGGACTCTCGTCGCGTGCGCAACTCAGTACAGTACCTTGTGCATTGGAAGGGGTATGGAACTGAGGAGAGATCTTGGGTCCCAGATCATCGCATACATGCTGAGGAATTGATTTAAGAATTCCATAGGTTACATCCGGAGAAGCCGTGCAGGGCGTGTCCGGAGTCCACGCCTCAAGGGGGGGGGGGGTGGTACTGTAACAATCAGCGGTGAGGCAGCTGCGGTGAACAGCGCTACCACCGCAGCTACCTCTGCCGCTCGGCCTAGTGACAATCCCGTGCCTCAGGCATCTAGCACGCTGAGGACGGGTCTTTCAGCTGCACATTAGATTGTGTTAGAGCATGCGCGCGCTCAGAGAAGAGACCTTTATGCGGGGAGGAGGCGCGTCAGCTGACCGGCCGGTCGGCTGACGTGATTGGGCACGCCTGCCGCCTACCATTGGCTGATCTCGGTGGGCGTGCCAGCAGGGTCTCCTCCGTTACTTAAGCTCAGCAGATTCACTTGCTAGTTGTCTGCTGTTGCGAATACTTAGTGTTAGCGCTCAGACCTTAGTCAGTTCCCTAGTGTGTTAGAACCGGCAGGAGCTGGGAATTAACACTAAGCTTAGGATCTGTTTGATAGCTTAATTATTAACTATTGTATATTTGTGTATGACTCTTAGCCTGTCTTGACTATTCTTCTGCCTTGAGATTCGGTACCTTTGCACTCTGATTTAGTTGCCGACTCAGCCTGTCCCTGACACTGTCTCTGCCTACTGATTCTGTTCCTGATCTGTCTGTCTGTTGCCGAACTCGCTTGCCTGACCTCTCTACTCTCACCAGTGGGCCTCAGTCACTGGTGAGAGGTTTTCTGTTAGACTGCATCACCAGCTCCTCTGGTGAGCGGCTTAACCAGTAGAGTCTGAATCACCCACTCCTCTGGTGAACAGTTTAGTCAGTATAGTCTGCATCACCTGCTCCTCAGGTGAGCAGCTCAGTTAGTACATTCCGCATCACCTGCTCCTCAGGGGTGCAGCTCAGTTAGTACAGTCTGCATCACCTGCTCCTCAGGTGAGCAGCTCAGCCAACATAATCTGTATCACCTGCTCCTCAGGTGAGCAGCTGTGGTTGTTCTGCTGGCATCACCAGCTCCTCTGGTGAGCAGCTCTCAGCAATATATCTCTCCCAGCTCCTCTGGGGAGATTATATCTGCATACTGTTGCACCAAACACTCCTCTGTGTATCAGCTATCACACTGTCTGTACACTATACTTGAATTATTGGTGATTCTGTAGATCACAATATAATCAGGTATAGTATCTGGATTATTGGTGATACTGCAGATCACCATACAATCAGAGCTCTGTTACGTTGCTGACACCAATCTAATGAATGGTGTCAGCAACGTAACAGAGCTCTGATTGTATGGTGATCTGCAGTATCACCAACAATGGCCATATCTGTGCGAAAATGTCTCATGCTCCCTGAACCACTCTTTCACAATATTATTCCTGGCACTGTCATCTTGGAATATCCCAGGGAAGAAGAAATTTACCAAAGGAATAACCTGGGCATTGAAGGAAGTCAGCTGACTTAATTCTTTGTGAAACATAATTGTCTATGTAGTAGTTATCCAATGGAAGGCTCTCACCTATTTGCTTATTGACGTTTTTTAGACAGACAGTTTATAAGGACATACACTATAAACCAGCCCATGCCCTGGGTATAATCTGCTTCGGAACCCTTTGTTTGATTCACACAGTAGAGTGTTGTACCATGTTAGCCATCAGTAAAAGCAAGAATTTTTGAATCAGGATGATACCATTTATTGGCTAAAAGTAGTAAGCTTTTGGCTATGAAACCTTTGTCAGACTGATTCTTGTATACTGTCAAAATTTAGAACACAGCTTATATACACTGGACATTGCTCTGCAATAAATGCAATTGGATGCCCAATTACAACAACAAGAGGGTCGCACAGGGATGCTAGCTAATTTATGACCAAAAAGGATAAGACCACTTGTCTGCTTGAACATCACATTCCACAGACTAAGTGTGATGAGGAGACATCGTAACTCATTCAAACAGAATTTGGTCAGGCTACATGCTATGTTTGTTACAGGCTAAAGGAAATTGTAGAATTTAAAACCCTTCTTACCTGCACAAGAATTAAAAAGAATTATGGCACAAGAAATACAAACATAAAATGATAGTGGAATTTCAAAATGCATCATATATGCACAAGATATTTTAATCATAATTTAAACCTTCATCTACAGTTTTGAACCAATGTATAAACTTTGTCTCTCTTAGGCCCAGTTCACATTGGCATTCTGAGCCAAAAGGATCCCGTGAGCGGATTTGGTCTCCGCTTTACCGGATCTGGATGGCTCAGTCCGTGGCCCGGTAACACGTAGTGAAAACGGATCTGATCAATGATTGATCGGATCCGTTTTCACTTAGCAAATACATACCTAACATTCAGTAGTAGCCGGCGGTAGAGGCTTCCTCTTCTTCTGCTGTGACTACACAGCGCATCATGTGACTAGTCACATGAGGAGTCATGTAGTCACATGACGCGGAAGAAGACGGAAGCCTCTACCGCTGGCTACTACTGAAAATTAGGTATGTATAAGCCCTCCTTCACCCACCCGCCCGGCTGCTGCACCCTCCCATCGCTAGATTTGCGTCGGCACATGCCCCCATCCCCCGTGGAAAGGTCCGTTTTTTTCACTAGTGTGAAGAAACGTTCCGTTTCCCATTGCCCCGATGCTGCAGTATTTTTTGTCCGGATCCGTTCCGCTGGGCAGAATGGTCCAGAAAATTAGGGCCTGCAGCATTTTTTAGATTTGTGGACCGGAATGTACGGAACGTATCCGTACCAACGGATGCATGTGAATGGATCCATAGGTTAACATTGGATCCATTCACATCCGTTCCGTTTGTACAGTATACGTTTCGGTTCCGATCCACGAAAAAACACTAATGTGAACCGAGCTTATTAGTCTTTTGTTGTGCGATTTAAAGATACCCATTCGTACAGTGACGAGAAGATCACTTAAACTGTGGCCACATGAGCAGAAGTGTGTGGGCAATGGGAGATCAGCATATTTGTTTTTTTTTTTGTTTTTTTTCCTGTTAATGGTGTACCTGTGATGATTCATACACTCATGTAGAGTTTGTCTTTTTTCTCCCACATAAATTTCTTTGGGGCATTTTGCACACTTTTGGTATATATGATCATGTGTGCAAAATGCCATCTTAAAGTACAAAAAATATGGTATGTGGCAGGCCTGAATTTACATCACAGGAGCATATAGGCACAGATGTCCTGGCACCTCCGACTTCACCCTCCATGAACCTACAAACACCCACCAAACCTCACCACAAGTGTGCTGGCTGGACCAGCTGTCACTTCTCACTTACTTCCCTTGCCCGTCATAGTTTCAGGTGTCGCTTAGCATTAGATAGCCAGAGGCTATTATGTAGCTAGTGGTGGCCCCACTAAAAGGAGATCTCATCAGTGGAATGCCGGGAGCTGGGTTAGTAGCCAGTGGCGTAGCAATGGGGATAGCCGCCATAGCGTTGCTACGGGGCCCCGCGGCAGCGCTACGTCACAGGGGGCCCGCAGCTGCCCGAGAGGACTTTTTTTTTTTTGTTTATTCTTTTTTTTTTTTTTACTTTTTGTTTCGCTGGTTGGGGCCCCCCTCCCTCAACCTCAGTGCCCCCCCCTCCTCACCTGAGTTAGGTAGCCGGGTGGGCAGTTAGGTAGCCGGGTGGGAGGGTGGGCAGTTAGGTAGTGGGCAGTTAGGTAGCCGGGCGGGAGGGGAGGTAGCTGCCTCACCTGGGGTCCCCCCTCCTTTTATCAGCGGCGGGAGGTGAGTCATATACAGAAGGCTCCGGCTGGGGTAATCAGCCACTAGAGGTTCAGCTGCCTCCGGGCTACGGTGTCCCCACTGTATTGCGGCTCGCACCGCCTCCTGGTTTATTGCGAGCAGCAATACAGTGGGGACACTGTAGCCCGGAGGCAGCTGAACCTCTAGTGGCTGATTACTCCGACGGAGCCTTCTGTATATGACGCACCTCCCGCCGCTGATAAAAGGAGGGGGGACCCCAGGTGAGGCAGCTACCTCCCCTCCCGCCCGGCTAAGTAACTGCCCACTACCTAACTGCCCACCCGGCTACCTAACTGCCCACCCGGCTACCTAACTGCCCACCCTCCCACCCGGCTACCTAACTGCCCACCCGGCTACCTAACTGCCCACCCTCTCACCCGGCTACCTAACTGCCCACTCTCCCACCCGGCTACCTAACTGCCCACTCTCCCACCCGGCTACCTAACTGCCCACTACCCAACTGCCCACCCACCCACCCGGCTACCTAACTGCCCACCCACCCGGCTACCTAACTGCCCACTCTCCCACCCGGCTACCTAACTGCCCACTACCTAACTGTCCACTCTCCCACCCGGCTACCTAACTGAGGGCTACCTAACTGCCCACCCTCCCACCCGGCTACCTAACTGCTCACCCTCCCACCTGGCTACCTAATTGCCCACCCTGCCACCCGGCTACCTAACTGAGGGCTACCTAACTGCCCACCTGGCTACCTAACTGCCCACTCTCCCACCTGGCTACCTAACTGCCCACTACCTAACTGCCCACCCTCCCACCCGGCTACCTAACTGCTCACCCTCCCACCCGGCTACCTAACTGCTCACCCTCCCACCTGGCTACCTAACTGCCCACCCTCCCACCCGGCTACCTAACTGTTGGCTACCTAACTGCCCACTACCTAACTGCCCACCCTCCCACCCGGCTACCTAACTGCTCACCCTCCCACCTGGCTACCTAACTGCCTACCCTGCCACCCGGCTACCTAACTGCCTACCCTGCCACCCAGCTACCTAACTGCCCACCCGGCTACCTAACTGCCCACCTGGCTACCTAACTGTCCACCCTCCCACCTGGATACCTAACTGCCCACCCAGCTACCTAACTGCCTACCCTGCCACCCAGCTACCTATCTGCCTACCCTGCTACCTATCTGCCTACCCTGCCACCCAGCTACCTAACTGCCCACTACCTAACTGCCCACCCTCCCACCCGGCTACCTAACTGCTCACCCTCCCACCTGGCTACCTAACTGCCCACTCTGCCACCTGGCTACCTAACTGCCTACCCTGCCACCCAGCTACCTAACTGCCCACCCGGCTACCTAACTGCCCACCTGGCTACCTAACTGCCCACCCTCCCACCTGGCTACCTAACTGCCCACCCGGCTTCCTAACTGCCCACTACCTAACTGCCCACCCTCCCACCCGGCTACCTAACTGCCCACCCTCCCACCCGGCTACCTAACTGCTCACCCTCCCACCAGGCTACCTAACTGCCTACCCTGCCACCCGGCTACCTAACTGCCTACCCTGCTACCCAGCTACCTAACTGCCCACCCGGCTACCTAACTGCCCACCTGGCTACCTAACTGCCCACCCTCCCACCTGGATATCTAACTGCCCACCCGGCTACCTAACTGCCCACCCAGCTACCTAGCTGCCCACCTGGCTACCTATCTGCCTACCCTGCCACCCAGCTACCTAACTGCCCACCCAGCTACCTAACTGCCTACCCTGCCACCCAGCTACCTATCTGCCTACCCTGCCACCCAGCTACCTAACTTCCCACCCGGCTACCTAACTGCCCACCTTTCTACCTAACTTCCCACCCGGCTACCTAACTGCCCACCCGTCTACCTATCTGCCTACCCTCCCACTCGGTTACCTATCTCCCTACCCTCCCACCCAGCTACCTAACTGCCTACCCAGTGCATTGCCTGCACCGCAAATAGTGTGCCAGCCTGCCCAACCACCCTCCCTCCAGGTAATTAATGTTAGCCCACTATAGACCTAACTACATATACTGCATTTTGTGGGGAAATCTGGCGACAATCTGATTGCATTTTGTGGGGAAATCTGGCGACAATCTGATTGCAATTTGTGGGGAAATCTGCCAACAATCTGGTTGCATTTTGTGGGGAAATCTGCCGCCAATCTGGTTGCATATTGTGTGGAAATCTGCCGCCAATCTGGTTGCATATTGTGTGGAAATCTGCCAACAATCTGGTTGCATATTGTGTGGAAATCTGCCGACAATCTGGTTGCATATTGTAGGGAAATCTGCCAACAATCTGGTTGCATTTTGTGGGGAAATCTGCCAAAAATCTGGTTGCATTTTGTGGGGAAATCTGGCAACAATCTGGTTGCATTTTGTAGGGAAATCTGCCGACAATCTGGTTGCATATTGTAGAGAAATCTGCCGACAATCTGGTTGCATTTTGTGGGGAAATCAGATTGCCCCACAAAATGTTTGGGTGGGAGGTCCGAGGTCCGTGGGGTTGGAAGGTCGTGGGGGGAGGGGGTGGGGCATAATTTTTTTTTGCTATGGGGCCCAGTCATTTCTAGCTACGCCCCTGTTAGTAGCCTCTCTTTTTCACTCTGCTCAGGACTCTGCATAGGGAAGGAGGGAGGGAGGCTCTAGGGGGAAGGGAGTGAGCCACCTTTCCATCATCTGGCGCCTGTAGGCATGAGCCTACAATGTCTTATGGTAAATCCGGCCCTGGTATGTGGAACTGCAAAACATCTTGGAAATGCATATTCTTTTCTGCATAATGGATATTATTACAGTGTGTGAACTGAGTTTTCAGGCAGGGAGAGGTGACACAAGCTTTTCTAGCTGGGAGAGGTGGCACAAGTTTTTGTAGCTGGGACTCGGTGACACGAGATTTTCTAGCTGGGAGAGGTGACACAAGTTTTTCTAGCTGGGAGAGGTGACACAAGTTTTTCTAGCTGGGAGAGGTGACATGAGTTTTTCTAGCTGGGACTCGGTGACACGAGTTTTTCTAGCTGGGAGAGGTGACACAAGTTTTTCTAGCTGGGAGAGGTGACATGAGTTTTTGTAGCTGGCAGAGGTGAAATTAGTTTTTCTAGCTGGGAGTGGTGACACAAGTCTTTCTAGCTGGGAGAGGTGACAAGTTTTTCTAGCTGGGAGAGGTGGTACGAGTTTTTGTAGCTTGGACTCGGTGTCACGAGTTTTCTAGCTGAGAGAGGGGAAGTGAGTTCACTCACCGGGTTAGGCAACGCCCGTGTTCTCCTTGTACAGAGGTGGATGTTTTTGAAAACAGAACAGAAAGTGATTGTTCTGTTTACAATGTGCGATAAGCCAGAATGTAATGCAGTCTACATTTTACAATTTAAAACATTGTCTGTTAACATTTCTTCTTTTTTTCCCATAAATCACACTCCACACTGTGACAAATGCCACTCTCTGCCGTATACTGCACATAGATGCAGGGGCCTAACTACAAACCATTGGGCCTCTCAGCCAGAGGAGTAGCTATGGGTGGGCAATGGGGGACATATGTCCCCGGGCGCAGCACTGTGAGGGCGCTCAGCACAATGGCTCGCTGGCTGCCCAAAGTGCCCCTGCTTCTCTCCCTCCCTCTGCAGAATCGTTAACAGCAGCAAAACAAGGTTATCTAAAGGGGGCACATCTGGCTACCTCAACAGGGTGAAGGGGAGCACATCTGGCTAACTAAAGGGGCATACATTTAGCTATTTAATGGGGGGCACAACTGGCTATCGGAATGGGGTAAGGGGGCACATATAGCTATCTAAAACACTTTCGACCATGACCACATTCTGATGCGTGGCCATGCCCATTTTGTCCAGAGGGTGGCACAAAAACTGTCTTTGTCCCCGAGCGCTGAAAACCCTAGCTAAGCCTCTGCTCTCAGCAAAACATTGATGGGGCCCCTCACTGTTCACACCCTTTCCCTTTTCTCCCCTTTTTTGCCTTTCAAGGCCTTGGGGCCCATTTTACCAAGCTCATAAAACAAGTGTGGCCATCAGGATCTTTATACCCATAATATGTGTAGCCAGGGCCAGCACTTCCATTATGGCAAGGGGGGCAATTGCCCCAGGTCCCCAGACACTGCTGGGGCCCCCAGCTTCCCCCTGATTTAACATTACTGTGGTCGCACCCCCCATCATGCTGCCAGAACCCCAACCTCCCCCCTAATTGATCCGTCAACAATAACTTCTAGCGGGCCCCAGCATGACAGCAGCATTTGTAGTTTACCTGTCTCGGCTGCTGTGCTGGAGCCGCCTGCCCATCTTCATTCCACTTCCTGTGTGATCCGGTTCATCATATAGAATGAAGATGAGGACAAGCGGCTCCAGCATAGCAGACAAGAAAGGTAAACTACAAATGCTGCTGTCATGCTGGGGCCCGCTAGTGGTTATCTTTTACAGTGTGGATCAATTAGGGGGGAGGTCGGGGTTCTGGCAGTGTGTGTGTGTGGGGGGGGGGGGGGGGGGGCATCTGTGCAGCAGCTAGATTGGGGGGTCCCAGGTTAACTTTGCCCTGTGGCCCCACTGGGGGTTAAACCGGCCCTGTGTATAGCCACAAAAACACCTGATCTGGAGTATAAAAGAAAAGGAAGGTTAGTAACCGGGCATCTCACACCTCTGGGCCCCCCTGTAGGTGCTGGAGCTGTTCCCCCTAGCTACGCCCCAGCATAAATGGAACATCACTCGGGGCGACAATCTGTGTGCCAGTAAGCTGAGAGGAATGTAACAGACAGTGTTAGCTCAACTGTCAACCCTTGTCTGCACAGATATCTGGCACCATGTGTTTTCTTTTTTTAAAAAAACAGGATTAAACTCTATATATGGTTAATAAAAAAAGACATTATTCTGCACTCTCACAATGAATGTACTGTACCTGTAACACCTCTTCCTCTATCTGAGGCCTGTCATCATTGTAATTCTTTTCTTTCCATTATTTTCATTCTGGGAGAGCACCCATCTTGAGTTCCAAAATCACAATTGCATCAAAATGGTGTTAACCACTTCATAGTCAGTGTTGTTCACCTTATGCATCCGAGCAACTTTCACCTCCCATTCATTCGCCTATAACTACTTATCACAATTAATTGATCTATATCTTGTTTTTTCTGCCACTAATTAAGCTTTCTTTGTGTGGTACATTTTGCTAAGAATTATTTTTTGTAAATCCATTTTAACAGGAAGATTAAGAAAGAAATGAAAAAAAAAATATTATTTCTCAGTTTTTGGCCATTATAGTTTGAAATTAATGCATGCTACTGTAATTAAAACTCATGTATTTTATTTGCCCATTTGTCCCGGTTATTACACCATTTAAATTATGTCCCTATCATAATTTATGGCGCTGATATTTTATTTAGAAATAAAGGTGCATTTTTTCAATCTGCGTCCATCACTATTTACAAACTTATAATTTAAGAAAAATATAATAATATACTCTCTTGACATGCATATTTAAAAAGTTCAGACCCTCAGGTAACGATTTATGTTGTTGTTTTTTATTGTAATTTTTTATTAAAAAATGTATTTGGGTAATTTTTGGTGTGGGAGGTAAACAGCTAATTTTAAATGTAATGTAATGTAATTATTTAATAAAACATTTATGTATATACTATTTGGCCACAAGATGGCCACAGTCAAAAAGTGCTGGAAGCGAATGATCTCGCTTCCAGGAGCTAGAAAAAGGACGGAAAACTTTTTTTTTTGCAGAAAGACCGCAGTCTCTGATAAGAGACCGTAGGTATTTCTGTGGGGTACTTAGATCGATGAATGGGAAGTATATTCCCATTCATTGATCGGGGGGCTAATGGCAAGCAGCGGGAGCGCACACGCGATTGTGCTCCTCAGGCAGCAGGAGCAGCACAGTCTATCTGGACAGATATATTTGTAGAATTAAGTGGTTAAGGCTGCAATTGTGGCAAAATTTTATTTGCTGAAAAATCTTCTTCGTCTTTCTTGTTCTTCGGAAATAAGGCAGCTGGCAGATCAACCGGGGGTTACTAAAGGTAAAGGAGACTTTTCAAAATGCTTATCAGTTTAAACACTACTTTTTTTTATATATGTTATTATTTTTTTTCTTCCCACTTTAAAGTGGATCTAAACTGAAAACTTCTTCTCAGTTCTAAAAGATAAGGCACAGCATGATAACATTTGGAAAAAAAAATCTTCACTACAATTTACAGAAATCCTAAAAATCTTACAGTTTTAAATGGATAAACATTGCAGCAAGCAAAGAAAGTGTAAAGCCTCAGTCTTTTCCTGCATAGGCAGAGCCCAGGCACTCTCATTCTCAGCTACTGATAAGGCTACTTACTCTCTGATGTAGCTAAACAAGCACACACAGCTCAGTACAGTGGACTTCTATAGCATTTAGGGCTGGTTCACGTAGATGTCTGGGCAGCTATAAACAATGGCCATTGCTTGGTACTATTATTACAATCGCTTACAGTCATTTGTGCAAAGACCACATTTTGATCCTGATTTTTTGCGTAATCTTTTTTTTTTCCCTGGATGCAACCTGCAGTGTCCAGGATCGACAACTGCAGTGCTTTTGTATACCCCTGTGGGGGTCAAAAAGGCAATTGTACATTGTAAGCCTCTGGCAGGGTCCTCCATTCCCTAGCGTAATCTACAGGATCATGTGCTCCTGTCCTATGACATCCTGTACTTGTATTATTGGGCCTACCTAACCAGCCCATATCGCATGATCATGTATTTTGTACAATTTGCGTGTATAACTTTGTTCTATGTTGTATAACCTTGTTTGTCTGTCATCCTTGTATCATTGAATATATTTATTGTCCAGCGCTGCGTAATATATTGGCGCTTCATAAGTACAATAAATAATAATAATAATAATGCACAGAGTGAAAGATGGGAAGCACCATCAAAGGTAGCCAAATGCTTTTCTGCACGCAACAACACAACTGCCTGTCAATGTAGCTGTGAGGTTATGACATGTTTTTTTATTTTCCATATCTATTGTCTTTAATAAGTTTATGTAGCATGCAGTGGCGTAGGTAAGGAGCTGCGGGCCCCGATGCAAGTTTTACATTGGGGCCCCCAAGCACTCTATACAGAACAATTTATACAGTGCACCAAAACCTGCCAATGGCAACTACAGTGTCAGAGGTGCAAGAAGGGGATGGGGAACAGTGTGTTAATGATTACCACTATTCAAAGTATCTATGGAAGTGATTATTATGAGTACAGGACCAATAGAGAGCTAATACTGTGGTTGAGGGAGGGCTCCTCAGAGCCCCTCTGGCCCAAGGGCCCCGATGCAGTCGCAACCTCTGTACCCCTTATTGCTACACCCCTGGTAGCATGATGAGCACTTTGCACTTCAGCTGGTTTCCCTGATGAAGCCCCTAATTATTACAAGGTGAAACATGTCAGGTTTATAGGTGGGGTGTTGTGTGTTTGAATAGCAACCTTATCTGGGTAATAGGGAGAACTTATGTAGTGAGCTAAACTCATTGTCCTTATTCACAGGGCTCTGTGTACTCTCGTCTCCCTTCCCCACTTTGTATATGGAAACAGTATATTTACAGGCTTAGGGTTTTTAGCAGTCAGAATAAAAGTTATGTTTTATTCTCTTTTGTAAAGGTATTGTTAAGGGGTTATGCTGCCACCTAGTGGCAGACCAGGTATTACCACAGGAAATGTTTATAGATAAACATCACAGGAAGTACTTCGTTGTTGTAACCTCTTTGCTTCTTACAAGACTAGCAGCATGAATAAAGCAGCTCTGAGTTGATTTACAATCTGCACCTTCTCTGCATTATTGAACTAACAGAAACAGGTATAGATGTGTGTGAATGAAGATTCTGAATAGGTCAGGAGTATCAGGACTGTTCTTTTATCTCTGCAGCCAGATGCACAGCTGCTAAAACGTCACCATGAATATTTGCATGAAATGAATGTGTCCTGGTGAATGATTTCCAGAGCTTCAAGTTCCACAGCCAGTGTTGCACCACATTTTATTGCTGAGAAGGACTTTGTGAAGAGCAGTTGCCCCGCCCAGTCTATTGAAGGCTCAGCTAGTATCAGTTACCTGTGGTAAACACAGTTTTGACATTGTGCAGGAGTACAAACAAGCTATTCTTTCCAGAAACACAGAAGAGGAAAGACCAGATCAGTGTACAGCCTACAATTCAACCAGAGAGCAGTAAGTTTTTTTTGTTTGTTTTTTTGTTGTTGTCAAAGGGTCAGGAGTGTACAAAGATCACCAAATAAACCGGTAAAACTACGCCACACTTGTTGCTAGCTGAGCCTGATGCCGCATAGTTTTAACATGGCCTGATCCCGGACATGAGGCTCCATAGTGCATCTCGCCAGTTCAAAAGACAGCTGAGCCATACCTCCCAACATTTTGAAATGAGAAAACGGGACACTTGGGCCACACCCCCAACCACACCCCGGACACGCCCCTAGACAAGCATACAGTATGGCCTTTAAATAAAAAAAGTAGACAATTTACACTGCCCGTGGGTGAGGAGGAGGGTGATGGTGCCCATAGGTGGGTAGGAGGGTCCGGGTGGCCGTGGGTGGGTAGGAAGGTCAGGGTGCCTGTGGGTGAGGAGGAGGGTGATGGTGCCCGTGGGTGGGTAGGAGGGTCAGGGTGCCCGTGGGTGAGGAGGAGGGTAAGGTAGGCTTCCTCAATTAGCGTCCTCGTGCCGGTTGGCTACATGTCATCACGCCGGCCGGCGTGAGAGTCCTGCACATGCGCAGTTCAATATTAGAGAACCGCACATGCACAGGACTCTTACGCCGGCCGGTGTGATGACGCGTAGCCAACCGGCGCGAGGACGCTAATTGAGGAAGCGGTAAGCAGGCCTGACAACTTTGGGCTGAAGTCATCTGATAACGGAGCCACCAGCCGGGACCGGGAGAGGAGCCAGGAGGAGGCTGAGGGACCTTGCGGCCTTACGGTGGGCTGGAGGAAGCCCCAGGTAAGTCACTATTTCATTTTTAACAAGTGCTCAGGGTCCCTTTAAAATTCTTCAGTAAAAATATTGGAATCAGAAATGAGTTCCCGCTTTTACTACTGTCTGTGCATGTGATTCATGTGACTGCAACTGCACAATCTTTTTTTCCCACCCAAACTAGCCTGACTGAGGACGCCTCACCCGCCAACTCCCTTATTCTGACATTTGTATTTTTCAACTTCAGGGTTCCAGCACCACATCATTTGTCCAGGCAGTAGGGATGATCGGAATGAGCAAATTCCATTCCGCCGGAATTGCGGAATTCTGCCAGCGCTAAATTCCATCGCCATTACCTTTCCGTGGAATTTTGCGGATTTCCGCGGAATTCTGCATTCCGGCAGAAAAATTAAAGTAATCGCAAATGAAAACTCATTTTTGCTAAATGGTAGCCCATGGGACCTAGTGGCTGTTCCACCGGTAATATTTTTTTTCTTTTTTTGCAGCAGCAGCAGCAGCAGGAGGTGTCGCTTACGCCATGGGACCTAGCGGTGGTCCCATGGCGGTCATTTTGGCGCCGCAGGGGGTGTCGCGTAGGCTATGGGACCTATACAAAATGGTTGGGATAGGTGAGATGGCTAAGGAGCTGGTTGCTAACACAGGATTGATTGGTTTTTGTTAAGGGACTGTAATTGGTGCTGAAATAATTCCGATTTTCATTCATAAATCCGATTGGGTGGTTTTTGTAAGCCTCTGATTGGTGCAGAAATTCCTATTTTCATGAAGAAATCCTGTTCTTTTCACTTTAAGCTTCTTCTAGGGGCTTTCTTGTGATTGGCGTACAAAAATCCGCATTCCGCCTGAATGACGCATCGTTCCGTGGAATTTCCGCTATAGCGCTATGGCAATTCCGTTCCGATGCAACGGAACGGAATCATCAAATTCCGGCCAGAATCGAGGAAAAATTAATTCGGCGGTACATGGTGAGCATCCCTACCAGGCAGTCTTTGGAGCTACCTCCTTGAGTCCACTTGATACTCTCCCAACTG
Organism: Hyperolius riggenbachi; assembly: GCF_040937935.1. NCBI lineage: Eukaryota > Metazoa > Chordata > Amphibia > Anura > Hyperoliidae > Hyperolius > Hyperolius riggenbachi. The sequence continues at coordinate 44,269,190 of NC_090649.1, read as the reverse complement.
CCACCACCCACACTCCTTAAGTCTCACTACAAACAACAACCACCACATATTTCTCACACAGCTGTAACAAACCCCCCTTCCCCCTTCCCCTTCTTCCCCGTGTCACATAATTATAGCCATGCCTCCTCAATGCTCAATAAAATGGGGTGGAAGTTTATGGCTATGGCAGCTATACCTCTACTCCAGCCAGTACCAATGAATGGGGTGAGTAACACACGTGCCAACACCCCTCCCAGATGTCATCTTGGGATGTTCCGCCTCTGCAATAATAAACAGTCTATCTCCAGAACCCAACAGAAACAAGACAGAGCCTGCTGTGACGTCATCGTTAGAACTCTGAGGTCCCAGTGATTATTTAATTACTAAATACTAAACAGGCATTGTCTAAAGTGAGACAGTTGCAGACTATGCCATATACTGTACTCTGATCAAGGTCCAGAGTGTGATAGCTAGGCAGCAGGGTTAAAGCATCCAATGGCAAGTCTTGTGCGAAGTTCCTGGTATACAGTGTTTGGGGCCAGAGGCGTATCTACACAGGCATCAACACATGTACCCGAGAAAGGATGCTATTTTTAGAGGGGGGGAGGGGCACAATTTCAGTGTTTGCCATAGGCTTTATATTACCCAGATACACCCCTGGTTGGGACCTACCAAAAGCAGTGCTGCTCGGATACCCCTTTTCAAAATCCGGGTTGGATCCGGATCCCCAGATATCTGATCCGGGTCGGATATCCGAGTTCAAAATTTTCTGACCTGAATCGGATATCCGACCTCAGTATCCGGGGTATCCGGGCAAATTCGGATATCTGGATAGAAAAAAACAGAAGTGGCCTTTAAATTGCTTTAAAAACATTTTTTAGGGTAAATGAGGCATGTAGCATCATTATTTTTTAAAGGGGAACACTAATTGATGATGTAGGGACTTAAAATCCCCCCCCCCCCCCAAAAAAAAAAAAAAATTGGCTGTCAATCAACAGCAGGACTAGGTTCCAGTCAGCGTTCGTGCAGCCCACATTGTGTCCAAAGTCCAACCGCACAACTGGGACATGGCAGTTTTCAGCCCAGGTTAAATATAGGTGGTATCAGCACAGCAGCAGTGGCCTGTGGCACCCTGGTGGTGGGAGCAGCAAAGGCAGCAGGAGCAGGGCAATGCAGCAGCAGCAGGTGTAATGTCTTCCAGGAGCATGCCGGACGTGGCACTTGGCAGTGGCAAATGGCACTTGCCATGTGGCACTTGGCACTTTGCACGTGGCACTTTGCACTTGGCACGTGGCACTTTGCACTTGGCACATGGCACTTTGCACTTATCACATGGCACTTTGCACGTGGCACTTTGCACTTGGCACTTTGCACGTGGCACTTTGCACTTGGCACGTGGCACTTTGCACTTGGCACATTAAAAAATAATGATGCTACATGCCTCATTTACCCTAAAAAATGTTTTTAAAGCAATTTAAAGGCCACTTCTGTTTTTTTCTATCCAGATATCCGAATTTGCCCGGATACCCCGGATACTGAGGTCGGATATCCGATTCAGGTCAGAAAATTTTGAACTCGGATATCCGACCCGGATCAGATATCTGGGGATCCGGATCCAATCCGGATTTTGAAAAGGGGTATCCGAGCAGCACTGCTTTTGGTAGGTCCCAACCAGGGGTGTATCTGGGTAATATAAAGCCTATGGCAAACACTGAAATTGTGCCCCTCCCCCCCTCTAAAAATAGCATCCTTTCTCGGGTACATGTGTTGATGCCTGTGTAGATACGCCTCTGGCCCCAAACACTGTATACCAGGAACTTCGCACAAGACTTGCCATTGGATGCTTTAACCCTGCTGCCTAGCTATCACACTTGGCATGTGGCACTTTACACTTGTCACGTGGCACTTTGCACGTGGCACTTTGCACTTGGCACGTGGCACTTTGCACCTTGCACGTGGCACTTTTCACTTGGCACGTGGCACTTTGCACATGGCACTTTGCACTTTGCACGTGGCACTTTGCACGTGCCATGTGCCAAGTGCAAAGTGCCACGTGCAAAGTGCAAAGTGCCACATGCCAAGTGCAAAGTGCCACCTGCCACGTGCAAATTGCCACGTGCAAAGTGCCAAGTGCCACATGCAAAGGGCCACATTACACGTGCCAAGTGCCATGTGACGAGTGACAGTCAGACAGCAGAGGAGAAGACACTAACTGTCACACTGGCACTAGGTTTATCAATGTATACAGCACTTGCTAGGCCAGCAGCACTGGAACATGTCTCTCAGTGAGGGTAAGTATAAGAAGGAAAAATGAAGAGAAGACAAAATAAGGAAGAAAGAATAGAGAGAAGCGAGGATTGAGAAAGGAAGGAAAAAAGAACAGAGAGCTCTCCAGTACCCCCCACACCCAGCACCATTTACTGTTTGAACTTTCTGCTTGTGACAGGATGGGACAGGAAGTAAAGCGAAGATGGAGTACGCTGGAAGAAATGAGACAGCGGGGACCCAAAGACTCGCGCCGGTGGACAGGTAATGTATTGCGGCTGGCCAAGGAAGCAGGGGCAGTGAGCAGGCGGCAGTGGCAGTTCCACAAGTTGTGAATCGATTTCATGCTGAAATCGATTCAAAATCTGTTTGCAGTGTACGGGCAGCCATTAGACCCCTCTGATCTGATTCTATCAAAGAGGGATCTATCTGTTGGTCGATCTGGTGGAAATCGACCAGTGTGTGGCAGCCTTTAGTCTTGTATCACCTAAACAACTCTTGTTGTTATGTCTATGAATACAATAATTATGTGAGCATAAGAAAGGAACCAATGAGCAATAGAGCAAGATGACCTGTTCTAATGAATCCCATTTTCTTTAGTTTAAACTAGCTGAGGACCCAGCGTTGCCCGGGTATGTATTTGGCTGGTTTCGGCTCCACCTATTTTTTAATCCTAACACACAAACACTTAATGACCAAGTTTGTGAGCTCTGGCATAAATAATTTGTATATTCCCATAGAAATTAAATAAATCAAATTGGTGGTTTGTGACTCCGCCCCTCTCCAGCAGTTGAGCCCCAGTTACCCAATGACCAACTGTAGCAGACTGAGGCATCTACTATTAACAGTGTAAAAATGGCAGCATTTTAAATATTCCCTTTGAAAATCAACAGGTGAATTTTGATTGGCTATTATAGGCTCCACCCACTTACCTGTTCTAATGAATCCCATTTTCTTTAGTTTAAACTAGCTGATGACCCGGCGTTGCCCGGGTATGTATTTGGCTGGTGTCGGCTCCACCCATTTTTTTAACCCTAACACACAAACACTCAATGACCAAGTTTGTGAGCTTTGGCATAAATCATTTGTATATTCCCATAGAAATTAAATAAATCAAATTGGCAGTTTGTGACTACGCCCCTCTCCAGCATTTGAACCCCAGTCACCCAATAACCAACTGTAGCAGGTTTGAGGCATCTCCTATTAACAGTGTAAAAATGGCAGCAATTTAAATATTCCCTTTGAAAATCAACAGGTGAATTTTGATTGGGTATTATAGGCTCCACCCACTTACCTGAATATTAATCTCAGTCACCCAGTGACCATCTGTGCAAAGTTTGAGAGCCCTGCCATTAACAGTGTAAGAAGGCCTGCAGTTTATATTTTCCCAGTGAAATTTGTTTTTGGCTCTGACCACCTTTTGTAATCTGGACAGACAGTCATTAAAAGACCAAGTTTGTGAGCTTTCGGGTTCCTGGCATCAAAATTGTGTGAATGGAAGCAGTTTATCCAGCAAAGAAATCTGATTGGCTGTTTGTGGCTCCGCCTCGTTTTCTGAATTTGAACCCCAGTGACCCAATGACCAACTGTACCAGGTTTGAGACTTGTGCCATTAACAGTGCAAGAATGGCAGAAATTGTAATATTCCTCTTGAAAATCAACAGGTAAATATTAATTGGCTTTTTTAGGCTCCACCAACTTTTCTGAATTTAAATCCTGGCCACTCAGTAACCAGCTGTGCAAAGTTTGAGAACCCTGGCAATAACAGTGAAGAAGGGCTGCAGCTTACATTTTCCCAGGGAAATCTGTTTTTGACTCCACCCACTTTTTGTAACCTTAACACACAGTCACTACTCAATGACCAAGTTTGTGAGAATTTGGGTTCCTGGCATCAAAATTGTGTGAATGGAAGCAGTTTATCCAGCAAAGAAATCTGATTGGCTGTTTGTAGCTCCGCCCCTTTAGTGAATTTGAACCCCAGTCACTTAATGACTGACTGTAGCAGGTTTGAGGCATCTGCCATTAACAGTTTAAGAATGGCAGCAGTTTCAATATTCCCCTTGAAAACCAATAGGTGAATTTTGATTGGCTGTTGTAGGCTCCACCTACTTTTTTGATTATTATTTCCAGTCACCAACTGTGTCAAGTTTGAGAACCCTGCCATTTACAGTGTAAGAATGGCTGCAGTTTATATTTTCCCATATAAAAAGTTAGTTGTTTTTGGCTGTTTCTAACCTTGACACACAGTCACTCAATGACCACGTTTATGAGCTTTGGGATATTTGGCATCAATAAAGTTGCATTTCTCCATTGAAATTAAACAAATCTGATTGGCTGTTTGTAGCCCGCCCCCTTTTCAGAATTTAAACCCCCGTCTCCCAGTGATTGACTGTACCAGATTTGAGGCCTCTGCCATTAAGAGTGTAAGAATGACAGCAATGTAAATATTCTACTTGAAAATCAATAGGTGAATATTAATTGGCTGTTGTAAGCTCCACCCAGTCATCCAGTGACCAACTGTGTCAAGTTTGAGAACCCTGCCAATAACTAAATGGCTGAAATCAATCTAACAAATCTGATTGGCTGTTTGTGGCTCCACCCCCTTTAGTAAATTTGGACCCCCAGTCACCCAATGACTGACTGTATCAGGTTTGAGGCCTCTGCCATTAACAGTGTAAGAATGGTAGCAATATAAATATTCCCCTTGAAAAATCAATAGGTGAATTTGGATTAGCAGTTGTAGGCTCCACCCACTTTCTAACTATTCATCCCAGTCACCTAGTGGTCAACTGTGCAAGTTTGAGAACCGTGTCAATAACAGTGTAAGAATGGTTGCAATTTATATTTTCCCATGCAAAAAATGTAGTTGTTGGTGCCGCCCACTTTTTCTGACCTTGACACATTGTTACTCAATTACCAAGTTTAATATTTAAATATATATATATATATATATATATATATATATATATTTAATATTAATCCCAGTCACCCAGTGACAAACTGTGCAAAGTTTGAGAACCCTGCCATTAACAGTGTAAGAATGGCTGCAGTTTAAATTTTCCTAGTGAAATTTGTTTTTGGTTCCACCGACTTTTTGTAACCTTGACACACAGACAGTCACTCAATGACCAAGTTTGTGAGCTTTCAGGTTCCTGGCATCAAAAATGTGTGAATGGAAGCAGTTTATCCAGCAAAGAAATCTGATTGGCTGTTTGTGGCTCCACTCCTTTAGTGAATTTGGACCCCAGTCATCCATTGACCGACTGTAGCAAGTTTGAAGCCTCCGCTATTAACAGTGTAAGAATAGCAGCAGTTTAAATATTCCCCTTAAAATCAATAGGTGAATTTTGTTTGGCCTTTGTAGGCTCCACCCACTTTCCTGAATATTAATCTCATTCACCCAGTGACCAAGTGTGCCAAGTTGAAAACCCTGCGATTAACAATGTAAGAAAGGCTGCAGTTTACATTTTCCCATTAAAAATGAAAGGCTGAGATTTGATTGGCTGTTTTATGCTCCGCCCACTTTTCCTGGATTTGTAACCTTGGTCACCAAGTGACCAACTGTGCCAAGTGTGGGGACTCACTTGATTACTGTGAGAATGACAGCCTTTTACATTTTTTTCCATTGACATGAATGGGTGAAATCTGATTTGCTGTTTGTAGCTCCGGTAAGGTAAGCAGGGGGGACGCGAGACCCCCAGAACATACTGTACATACATCCGATTTTATATATATAGATAATGTTAGTAATAAAATGTCATAACCAGAATCTACTAGCATTATTATACATTACCTGGCCCCGGAGATCACATCTCCACTTCCTGGTTAGTTTGCAAGAGTCCGGCAGCCAGCCAATCACCATGCAGGGACTGAGGAAACTAACTAGGGAGGGGAGGAGACACGATTACCAGGACCATGTAATGTATAACTACATCTCTGCCTACTCTCACACTGAGCCCTCCCTCTACCTATGGCTAAGTCTAAGACCCCACTGATGCCTAACCATAACCACTCCACCCCTGCTGCCCAATCCTAACCACTCCACCCCCACTAACCCTAACCACTCCAGCCCCACTGCCTATCACTAACCACTCCACCCCCTGCTGCCTGACCCTTACCACTCCACCCCCATGCCTAACCTTATTTACCCCATGCCTAACTGTAACCCTCCTGCCTAACCTTAGCTACCCCCTGCTGTCATAGTCAGAAATAGTAGAAGCCGCGATTAGCAGCAAGGAAGATAAAGCATAGAGCCGGATATTGTTACGCTTGGTGGTATGTTCTCCACAGTCAGCACGACATGCATAACCTGACGTGAAGGAGGTACACACGCTAGCACAAGGAACCAGGATATCCCCAGTTTAGTGGAGGAGAGGACTGACTCCCATAGGAGATGTGGTGCACAGAGCAGGTGTAGATCCGAGCAACCACAGACAATACTTCCACTGTAGTGGCTCAGCGCAAGGTAGTGCTGAGCGCATAATCCAGAACTCAGAAGATCAGGACAGGTAACAGAATGAACGTTTGCTCAACTAGTCACTGCTTAAGTGACAGCAAACGTCCAAGACAAGACAGACTGGAATGAGGCAGCCAATGCGATTGCAGCGGTGGCGTGCCTCACAAGGACAGGACAGAATAGTTGGGAAATAAGAGTCAAAGAAGGCAGACATAATACACACAAAATATACAATAGGTATGATTTCCTAGCGTATTACGATTACAGCTATCAATGAACTACAAACGACTAACTGACATATGTATATATTGGCGATAAACCGAAATATGACATAAGCAAGGAACACTAACTAAGAACTGGAGCAGGACTAGGAAGGATTCGCTACTTCTACGCAGAAGCAAGCGCAATCCACGCAAGGCAACAGGAAGAGGACTGACTAGCTCAGCACGGGTGATCACGATACGCGCAACCTACCAAAAAGTGCTGGAAGCTGACTGACTGAACACAGGATATAAACAGTTCGTGTACGTATATATCAGCGACACTGATGTATTAACGTAACACAAATACAAGGAAAATAACAAACGTGCTAGTATGCATATATATCGTCGATGAACCAATATATGATGCAAGACTAGCAAAGTAACATTAGAACTAGAAACATGATCTGGGGCCAAAGCAGCAAGACAGGCTTATGCTGAAGCTATGATAGCCTGAGGAGCCCTGCAGGAAGCACATCTTTATACTGAGGTCATCCAATGGGAACAGACATGTAGATTCCAACACAGGTGAATGGTAATTATTCAATCCTTTGCTGGTCAGCACTGCAGAGCCACTGCAGATGAAATCAGCAACTAGTTTGAGTGCAAACCAAACTATGCAAGCAAATGCATGTAATGACATCAAAAACTGCTTGTCTTCAGTAAAACTGCAGCCAGCAGTACATGCTGCAGACGTGATCATAACAGTACCCCCCCCCCCCCCCCCCCTTAAAGGCGGATACTAGACGCCTTTCAAAACTGACATTCCCAGCAAAACAATCTGACTGATAATTCATGATGGCCGGGACAGCCCGACAAGACCAAATTCCAGAATCAGTCAACACAAGACTGGACCCATCAGAACCAGAACCTACAAAACCATGCCTGTCAGTACCACAAGCCTCAGTGTGATACCCATCAGAACCACGATTTCCAGAAAAAAAGCCCCCCGAGCGATACCCACCGCCTTCCAGGGACTGTCCAAAAATGCCAAAGCCTTTGCAATGCCCACCGGAACTGTCTTTACCAACAAAAAACCCACTGTTGAACCAGTCCAAGGTACCAGGACAAGTTTCCTCAGAGATCTCCCAGAACACTTTGAAGTTCCATAGAGATCCCAAAAGGTTAGAACGCCCTTTAGGCTCACATGGAGAACTATCAAGAACCCCTATAGAACCTAGGGCAATTCCAGAGTCAGGGTTACAAGGACAAATATCAAGATCAGGGCTTTCAGGGACCAGAACCATCTCAGGGCATGCAGGCAGACTGGCAACATCAGAACATGTCTCCACTAAGGAAGCATCTGAGCACGCCAACACCTTAGACGCACTTGGGCATTCTGGCACACGGAGCACATCTGGGCACACTGGCACAAGAGAAACTTCTGGGCATGTCAAGGAACTGCGAACCTCAGAGTCAGTCAAGATAGGACCGAAACCAGGACTGGGCAAAAAAAAATCATCATGACTAAACTTCACAGTTACTGGATTCTCACTAAAGAATGCAGGATCAGACTTAGATGTCACTGATTCTACCAAGGTTATTAACAAATCATGTTCAGGGGCATTTACAAGACAGGACAAATCTTCTGATGTATGCACCGAACTAGACAGAGTTTCCATAACTTCTTCTAGACTAGACAGAGACTCGTCTAAAACACTGGATTGGAGCTCATGAAGGGCTGCAAAACAAGTCAGTATTGCAGCAACCCCCACTGAACTAGGCAAAACTGAGGAACTCACTGGACAGGAAGGGGACTCTGGAACTTCTGCCACACCGGCCAGAGAACCAGAATTTTCCAGGATACAGGGCTGGGTTTCAGGAACACTCATTAACCCGGACTGAAATTCTGAGATTTCTATTATTTTTTCCAGAGAGTCATAATTATCCATGTTACAGGGCAATACTTCTAAAACATTCAGAGGATAGGGCTGAAGTTCCCTGGCTACTGTGATATCAGAGAGGGACTCAACATCATTAGCAAAATCTGACTGTGTACAGGGCAAGGTATCTAACACGCTTGCTGACAAGGACAATGCTTCAATGGCTTCCGCTTCACTAAGCAGGGATTCACCAAGTTTTACTAGAACAGACTAATTCCAAAACAGCTGCTAAACAAGTGAATACTACTGCAACACCAACTGAAGTAAGCAGAGCCTCTGAGTCTTCTGCTCGAGATCTTGAAGCATCTACAATACTGAGTGAAGCATAATACTCTGTAATTTCAGCTTCACTGCACCTGCTGGACAGCATAATGATTCTGTAAGCTGAGTTTCATTGGAAAGAATTGAATAATTCATGGTACAGGGCAAATTCATAAGAATATTTTCTGAACAAGGCAATGATTTTGTGATTTTAGGTTCACATGATAGATGCTTAGAACTATTCGTGGAACTAGAGCAAGGTACAGAAACAGGAAGATCAGGACACAGGGCTTGTGAATCTGAACAATAGCTTTTCTACTGTGAGATTGGAAAATTCAGATGTTGGGGTTCCAAGGCTACCAAACATGATTGCTGAGACTAAGGAACTGGTGTAATGCATATATTGGTATCTGCTGGATCAGACAGGAATTGATCTTTATCAACACAGGTACAATATACAGAAGTGTTTGTTGAGGCAGGCAATAATTCTTTGATTTCTGTTTCACTGAACAAAGACTCATGAGTACTGGCTAGACTGGACTCAAAAGTCAGCAGGACCTCTGGATCCTCTGCTGAGAAATTTGTGCAGGGCAAGGTTAAAGAAGTATCAGTAGCTTCTGTCTTACTGGGAAGTAACACTGAGTTATCCATGGTACAGGGTGGCATTACAGGAACATTTACTGGACAAGGCAGGGATTCAGGATCTTCAATTTCACACAAAAGGAGCTCTGAATCACTCGCTGAATCAGCCAGAGGTGCTGAAGCAGGCGGGTCAGAACGCCAAATTTGTGAATCCGGAGTCAAGTTCAATTGTGAAACTGGAAAGCTCAGAGACAGAGGTTCTGAGGTCATCTGACTGGATAGCGGAGCCTCAGGAACTGAAGTGGAGCAATCTCCAACTGACAGTGTGCTTTCCCTGGTATCAACCGATTGAATTGCATACAAATCATCCAAAATCATTTCCCACACATCGATCAACGGAGCCACAAAGTCATACCCACACACACCAGTTTTTATTAGATTATAGGCAGACTTAATGCATGCATTCAATACTGCTTCACTTTTAGCACTGAAGAAATGACAGAATGAACTTGAATCACTGTTCAATTCACAGACTAGAGCTTCAATCTCCCATTTCTCAAATGGAGGATCCCATGCACACTTAACGACAGCTGAACATTCAGGCTGACCACAGTTCACAGGTGTGGTTGTGGCAGGAACATATATTGGGTTATTTAGCAGGCGATTGGCAGATTTCTTATTCCTAAGAATCTCCGAAACCTGTAACAAGTGTTGAACTGTAGTATATGCAAATTCCCCTTGCTGCACAAATAAGTTGATCTGCTCAATACTCTGTAATATGTCTTCATAATCATATTCAGACAATTCATTTAAACAAGAATTTTTATTCTCCCTGGCTAGCAATGAAAGTTCATTAGTAGTTTCACAGGTCCACCTGACTCCCCTGAATGGTAACTGAATTTTATCATCTGCTAATGGCGGAGTCTCATTACAGATCTGATGCACAGTCGCTAAGGGCAAAGACTCTGCTGGTTGTGAACGTTTCCTGGAACGTTTACGCTTATTTCTATGTGAGACTTTAGACTTTGCTGCCTTAGGCAGTGTATTCACAGATGAAGGGACGTTATCAGTACAACTATCTGCTTGCTGATCATTTTTGCAAGCAAACAGCTGATTGACAAGCTGCCAGGAGCTCATTAAAAGGGTAAGGCAAATTAGTTTTGCGCAGCCAGTTATGGATCACAAACGCTAAAACTTCCAGCAGTCTCTCTTTCAAATTGGTATGATCCAGGACATCATAAGCCCACTGAAACAATTTCCCCTTAAACAAGATATAAACTAGCTGGGGTGCCCACATTGAAACAGGAGTAGCCTGGAGCTCGGGACTGGCCAGAAACCTGGTACTTTTAGAAAAAAACTCATTTTCTGTTTCAGAGTTAAGTTTCTCAAATTTCTTAAAGGAACAGGAACCATAACAAACAGTGTCATATTTGCTGAAGGTCTCCCCCACAATGGGGATTTGTAATGGGGCTATCATAATGTTACGCTTGGTGGTATATTCTCCACAGTCAGCACGACATGCATAACCTGACGTGAAGGAGGTACACACGCTAGCGCAAGGAACCAGGATATCCCAGTTTAGTGGAGGAGAGGACTGACTCCAACAGGAGATGTGGTGCACAGAGCAGGCGTAGATCCGAACAGCCACAAACAATCCTTTCACTATAGTGGCTCAGCGCAGGATAGCGCTGAGCGCATAGACCAGAACTCAGAAGATCAGGACAGGTAACAAACCTCTTGAGCGGCGGCATACCCAACACAGTGTCGGGCATACTAGTCAGGAGGTTAAAGAGACACTGAAGCGAAAAAAAATATATGATATAATGAATTGGTCGTGTACTATGAATACTTACTAGAAGATTAGCAGCAAAGGAAATATTATCATATTTTTATTTTCGGTATATAGTGTTTTTTCTAACATTGCATCATTCTATAATATGTGCAGATTACACAACACTCAGCATTCAAAATGATTCTTCCAGAGCAGTCTGTGAACTAATGACCTCTCCTCTAGCAGAGGAAAAGTAAATAGTTCAGGAACAGTTGAGATAATAAAAGTCAGAAAACAGCCCTCTCCACGACTTTGAAAGTCGTAGAGCTTAATGGCTTGTTTGCATACAGATAACAACTGGAGTTTCTTAACTCTTCCTGTATTAGAAACAATTAGATTGATGTATCTGATCTTAATGTTTTATTTCTTAGCTGTGCTACACATACAAATCATACTATCATCTTTTTTTTTTTCGCTTCAGTGTCTCTTTAAATAGAAGATGAAAAATGATCTCCTAGCAGAAAACTCAGGCCTTTTGTGATAAAACACATTTTTATAGAATATAAGAGACTATTCTCATATAAAATTAAAGAAAATACTCAAAATGATTTTGATAATACTTTTCACCTACTTTTTGGTACTTTTTCAATTGCAAAATGCTGAAAAACTATTTAAAAAAAAGTTGAAATATGATATCTTAGGAGAAGATTGAATCGTGTATGGGCCAGAGTCTGCTATTGTACATGCATTTTAACTTTTTTTTTTTTGTCCAGTTTAAAGTACTTCATAAAGCTCTAGTAGTCATAATTGTCCTTACAATGGATGAATATGATACAGAATATGATTTGTTTTCTCCATACAACTAACGTAGTGTTACTGCAGTGTATGTTTTATTCCATCAGGTATAACTGGCAGGATGTTCGCCTTCGACCCTTTCACAGCTCTGGTGTCTGTTCTGGTCATTCTTTTCTTGGCCAAAGTTTACAACAACCAGAAACAGCCAAAGAATCTCCCTCCTGGACCCCGACCTCTGCCCATCGTTGGAAATCTGCTCCTGCTGGACCCAGTCCAACCCTACAAAACATTAACAGAGGTAATGCAAACCTATTATAAAGCAAACAGTAACATTTTGTACACAAAGACGTCATTATGTCTGCAGGGGACCTAGCCAACTATAGGTATGCCCCCGCATGGGAGGTGGGGGCTAATCTTGCCACTTATACATGGGGAGGCTAATCCGGCTACTTATACATGGGGTGTGGTCTAATCTAACTACCCATTATTATGAGGGGCCAATCTGACTATCTATATTTGGGGAGGCTAATGTGACTACATGGGGGGGGGGGGGCACTAATCTAGCTACCTGTATTTGGGGGGCAAATCTGGCTACCTACACATGAAAGGATGATCTGACTACCAATACATATATTTATCTCCTTTTAGTCGGTAGTTCTGCTGATCTCTCTGGTTGCAATAGTGTCTGTATCACACCCTGAAACACCCATGTGGCTAATCCAGCCAAACTTTAGTCAGGCTCAGAGGCCTTGATCGGCTTGCTTGTTCAGGGTCTATGGCTAAAAGTATTAGTGTGGCAGAGAATTGTCAGCACAGCCAGGACATCTGCATTGTTTAACCACTTCAGGACCACAGGCTTACACCCCCCCTAGTGACCAGGCTATCTTTTACAATTTAGGGCTCGGCAGCTTTAAGAGCTTGCTGCAGAACCATACACCACGCAGCACATAAATTAATCCCCCCCTTTTCTGTCCACCAACAGAGCTTTCTGTTGGTGGGATCTGATCGCTGCTGAGTTGTTTATTTATTTATTTGTTTATTTCTTTTTATAAATAAAATTACCTATTTTTTTATTTATTTTTTTCTCCGCCCTCCCTCCCCCGTCAGCCAATCACAGTGATCGGCTGTCATAGGCATCAGCCTATGAGAGCCGATCACTGTTGTGCCTCCCCAGGGGACAGCTGAGTGACACGGCTGTCCCCAGTACAGCGCTGCCATAGATCGCAGCGCTGTACAATGTAAATAGACGGTGGTTTTGCTGTGTAACAGTCTCCTAGCGGCGATCGCCGCTGAGAGACTGATAACGGCCGTCATTCAAGTGGAGATGCCCGGGCATCAGTGCGTGCAATCTTCTGCAAAACCCCACCCCAGGACTTGACACCAATTGGCGTTACGCGGTCCTGAGGCTGTCACCCTCCCGTACACCAATCGTTGAAAGGAAACACATATGGCGGTCTCCATATCCCTCTCACTTCAGGTGTCCTGTAAAGGTCTGTAAACAATCAGCAGCCAGGAAGTGCTGAGACCTCTACAGATGAGGAAGAATTAGGCGTGTACACATGAAGAATCAGGACTCGATCCATTGGGCGGGATTCTGGGGCCAAGTTCTGTACAGGTGAACCTGTTCTGTTGCTATGCTAAGGAATGGAGGCCTGATGGTGCAGCACATGATGGAATGTGCTGGCATGTGCTTAGCTGAGACATGGCCTCAATTCACTAAAGGCTGTTTGTTCAGTAAGTCAAAACTGTTCGGTAAACTACCTCATGCGGTATTTCTGTTCTTAATTTTAAATTCACTAAGGATTTTAGAAATGTGGGTAACATTCGGTAAAATAGGTCTAAAACCATTCGGTAAGGTATTCTAAAGTATTCGATAAAAGCAGATTTATGCGGTATTCTCCCAAATGACCTTGTACAGTAATTTTTGGGGCATTAGCAGCAGACTCTTCAACCTAATCTAACTTTTATTTATTTAATTTTGTGGGTTTTTTGGAAAAAAAATGTTTTATGGATGTTGTTTTACTATTTGTGTTGCGCTTCATGTAATATGAAATAGATTTTGTTACAATTGATCTTATTTTCCCTGACAGATCCAACTTCCCGACAGGGAGCAGCTGGCTACTTAATGTCAGGAAATAACTACTGAACATGCCCACTTTCACTTTTGTGAATTCAAAGTTCATGACAGAATTACTAAAAAGTTTTAGACCAGACTTAAAAACAGGTCTAAAACATTCGGTTATTATAAATGAATTCCCTTTTGATGCGACTGATTGCTGGTTTACACCAAACCATCAGTAGACTAGTCTAAACTGCTTAGTGAATTGGGTCTAATTTGCCAGTTTGGATCTCTCACTGACACATCTGGGTTGGGTTAATGTTAGGCTGAACACAGGCTAGATTCTCAGCAGAGGCGGCCCAGTCTGGCTGCCTCAGCCAAGGAACATCTCGCATGTACTCAAGGCTTAAGAGACTCTGTAAAGTGAAAAATTCCCCTGGGGCGTACTTACCTCGAGAATAAGAAGCCTTTGGATCCTATCAAGGCTTCCCCTATTCTCCTCTGCCCCACGGTGGTCTAGCAGGGTCCCTCTGAATGCACAGCCGACAATTTGTCAGGCTGTGCAATATTTACCTTTTCCTGTTCCAGCGGGGGTGCTGTTGTGGCTCTCCACTCGGAAATAGGCAGAAATAGCCAATCTCAGTCAGGTCCGCTCTACTGCGCAGGTATGGGTGAATTGCACTTGCGCAGTAGAGCAGACCGGACTGCGATCGACTATTTCTGCCTATTTCGGAGCCAAGAGCCGCTACTGCACCTGCGCTGGAGCCAGGAGGGTAAATATTGACATCCCTGCCGATCAGGGAACTGTATCGCTGCCACTGAACAGACAGACAGACAGACAGAGGAGGACGGGGGAAGCCTCGATATGATCCAGAGGCTTCCCCCTCTTGAAGTGAGTACCCCCCAGGGGCATTTTTGTTCTTTACAGATCCTCTTTAAGACTGAGAATATAGCTGACAGTGATGAGCACAAATTTTGCATGATTGTAAATTTCCATAGTAAAAATGGCGATGCAAAATTGTAATGTGAAATTTCTGGAAAAATGTTTCGTTAATTCCATCTGCAAACCTAATCAGGAACCATCATTTCTCAATTTTGTGTAATTTTCGCATGACTTTTTTTGCCAGTTTTAGCAGTTAATAGCAAAGCCTATATTCGTGCCATGGTCACAAAAATTGCTACATATGTTAAGGAGAAGAGTGGGAAAAAAGCAGGCCTGAATTTACCTCACAGGAGCCTATAGGCACAGATGTTTTGGCACCTTAGACTTCACCCTCCATGAACCTGCAAATCCCCGCCAAACTGCACCCCAAGTGTGCTGGCTGGCCCAGCTGTCACTTCTCTCTTCGTTCCCTTGCCCATCATAGGTAGCTAGAGGTGCCCCTTAGTATTAGGTATTGAGAGTTGCCCTCAGTATTAAGTAGCTAGAGGTGTCCCCGACCTGAAGGGAGATTTTGGCAGTGGCTTGCAGCGAGCTGGTTGAGTAACCTCTCATTTACGCTCTGCTCGAGACTCTGTATAGGGAAGGAATGGGGAAGCACTAGAGGAAGGGAGTGAGCCTCCTTTCCATCATCAGGCGCTTGTAGGCACGTGCCAACAGTGCCTTATGGTAAATAGGGCCCTGGGGAAAAGGTCAACAAGACCTTGTAATTTTTGAGGAAATCGATTTTAAAATGCAAAGGAAAAATGTTTTTGAAACTTTTTTAAAAACTGACAATTTAAAAAACATTTTTTCTTTGCATTTTTAAAATAAATTTTCTCAAAAATGAAGGACTTTTTGACTTGTTCCCACTATTCTTCTTAACCTCCTGTGCGGTATGCCCGACACTGTGTCAGGCAAGGAAAACTTGCTAAAAACGGTATGCCCTACACAGTGTTGGGCATGCCGCTCAGGAGATTTTCTACTTAACTGTGAGCCCCCGGACTGTGTTAGCTAGCTATAGGGGAGCCAGGACATGATAGCTAGCTATATGTATGAAAGAATTGGTGGTCCCCTCAGTGATCTCCCCCCTTTAGTGTTTTTCCCCCTTTCCCTCTGCAGCGATAATGCCTGAAATGATTCTCCTTACCCGCAGCCGCATGCCTCCCTTCTTCCTCAGTTCCATCTCTCTCTGTCCCTCCCTCTCCCCCCGCAGTGATAGTGGGTGGCCGGTACTCACCACGCCTCTTGCCCGCGCTGATCACACCAGCTCCAATCCTCTCTGACTACCGTACCGGCAGGGCCGGGCCGAGGCAGAGGCTGGAGAGGCTCCAGCCTCAGGGCGCAGTGTAGGAGGGGGCGCACAATTCATTCAGCTGTCATTCCCAATTGTGTATGAAGCAGAAATAAATAAGAAAAGGGGATACATGACAGTGACTGCAAGCCAGATAACTAGAGATTAAGGTGTTGGGGAGGTTGGGGGCCTTGGGGCACCTATTAGTCTAATAGCAATCAGTGTGTGAAGGCTGGGGTGGGAGGGATGGGGGGCGCACTTTGGTGTCTCAGGCTTGGGTGCTGAAGGACCTTGTCCCGCCTTTGCGTACCGGCGTGCGCAGTTTGATGACATCATCAAGCTGCATGCCCCAGTACTGTAGTCAGAGATGATCGGAGTTGTTGTTGTGATCAGCACGGGAGAGAGGAACGGTGAGTACCGGCAGCCACCCACTATCGTGGAAGGAGGAAGGGACAGAGAGACAGAAGAGAGGCATGTGGCTGTGGGGGGAGGGGAGGGAGGGGAAATGTTTCAGGCACTATTGCTGCAGAGGGTATCCTCTACTGGACACCCATGGCTTCCTAAGTGTACTGGGCACCTATGACTAACTACCCTATAATGAGACAACCTAACCTATACTGGGACACCTATGGCTGCTAACATGTACTGGGCATCTATGACAAACCAACCTATACTGGGACACATATGGCTGCTAACATGTACTGGGCACCTATGACTAACCAACTTATACTGGGGCACATATGGCTGATAACATGTACTGGGCACCTATGACTAACCAACCTATACTGGGGCACATATGGCTGGCTAACATGTACTGGGCACCTATGGCTAACTAACCTACACTGAGACACCTATGGCTGCCTAACCTATACTGGGCACCTGTGGCTGGCTAACCTATACTGGGCACCTGTGGCTGGCTAACCTATACTGGGCACCTGTGGCTGGCTAACCTATACTGGGCACCTGTGGCTGGCTAACCTATACTGGGCACCTGTGGCTGGCTAACCTGTATTGCGGCACCTGTGGCTGGCTGGCCTATACTGCGACACCTATGGCTGGCTACCCTGTACTTGGACACCTATGGCTGGCTAAACTATCCTGGGGCACCTATACTTGGCTACCTATACTGGGAGTACTTGTACTCACCATTGGTGTGCTGATCCCTCATCATGTACCTCTGAAAGTGCCGTTCCCCAGCGATCGGTGTTGATGACGCCAGGGTCATCAACATCTGGCAGCAAACCTTTTTTTTTTGTATTGAATCCAATATAATAACCGGCACTTCGGGATTCCGAAGATGGAAGAGCACCGCACGGTGCGTGAGACAGGACAGATAATGTATAAATGCACACATGGGGGGGCACATTTATACACTAGGGGCTTGATTTACAAAACGGTGCTAACTTTAGCACTGGCCCTTAGCACGTCTAAACTCAGTTGAAATGTGAGAAGTAGTGATCGTGCGCAAAGTACTGCCCTGCTCAAAACGCAGGGCGCTCCGCGCGAAGTGGCCACTAAAGCCTATGGGACTTAGCGCGCGCATAGGACTTTGCGCACGCAAAACTTTGCGCGCGGTACTTAGCACACGATCTGATTGAGAAAACTGGTGCTAACCTACTGAGCACCCTGGTTAGCGTGCCTTAAGACTTTAGACGTGCTAAGTAGGTTAGCACCTCTTAGTAAATCAAGCCCTAGGGGGGCAGCGGCGAGTCAGCGGACGTGGCCAATTCCCAAGATATTGATCAGGAGTCTGCCTGCAGTGTATAGGCAGCCGACAGATCTCTGTCCAATCAGATTGGATCAGAGAGAGATTTGTCTCTTGGTGGAATCTGACCATCATCCCTAGCTGTATGTAAAGCAGCAATACTTAACGTTGTGAGGTAGTGCAGGAGGTGCAGAGGCTGGTCGACGATCGTTTCGCCCCGCTATGAGGGCTTTCTCGAGACCGTATGACCCCTTGTGCCTGCCACCATCTGTATATACTGGAAGCCACACCCCCCACTTAACACCTAACCAATGGCAATAAGTCCCTGAAACAGGCTAACCTGTAACACCTGTAGTGAATAATACTCCGTTGACTCCCCTTACGGAGTATTATTCACTACAGGTGTTACAGGTGAGCCTGTTTCAGGGACTTATTGCCATTGGTTAGGTGTTAAGTGGGGGGTGTGGCTTCCAGTATATACAGATGGTGGCAGGCACAAGGGGTCATACGGTCTCGAGAAAGCCCTCATAGCGGGGCGGAACGATCGTCGACCAGCCTCTGCACCTCCTGCACTACCTCACAACGTTAAGTATTGCTGCTTTGTTTTTTTACCTTCTGATGTTTTTTAAGAAAGTTTTGCATTAAAGATTGGACTTTTTATGGCGAAGTTGCTCCTGGATATCCCCTTTCTCTCTTGTTTGCATGATACTTAGCTGGTTTCCATCCGGATGTTGCACCGCTGTGTATGAAAAGTATAGGGATGTTTTAAGGCATTGGTGTGCACTCACTCTGCTATCTTCTAATTATTGATCCCTAGCTGTATGGCTGCCTTTACATGTAGTAGTGCAGGTGGAGCTGCTGCAGCCCAGACGTGCAAATGATCAGAGGATTTAAGGAGTCATTTTGAAATTTTAGTTTTGATTTGATTTTGTGTTTTGAGCTTTTATTATACTCAACATGTATATTAGACCCACTAGACCTTTGCTTGACACACTTTGATAAGTTACAGGAAAAAAAGGCTATAAAAATTAACCTGGATCACTTTTTGGACAGAAATCCAGCAGAAACTGAACGCCAGGGAGGTTAAAGGAACCTGAACTCAGAATGTCCCCCTGTTCTCAAACAGGCACAACAGCATAATAACCTTTAAACAAAAACATTTCTTTGTTACAGCTGATACAAATCCTGCTATACATCTGCAGTGTGTCTACTTCCTGATTCATGGCAGCAGACTTATTGTTAACATCCTGTGCTTTCAAATGAGCTTATCTGCCATCTCTGCCATGGCAGTCATGTGGCACAGGCAGGGCCGGATTTACCATAAGGCACTGTAGGCACGTGCCTACAGGCGCCTGATGATGGAGGGGCGGCTCACTCCCTCTCCTAGTGCCTTCCTCCTTCCCTATGCTGAGTCCCGAGCGGAATGTAAATGAGGGTTTAGTCACCTGGCTCTTGGCATTCCACTGACAAGATCTCCCTTCAGTAAGGGCACCACTAGCTACTTAATACTGAGGGTACCTCTGGCTACCTAATGCTAATGGATACCTGTAGCTACCTATGACGGGTAAGGGAGAAGTGACAGCTGGGACAGCCAGCACACTTGCGGTGCGAGTCAGTGGGGGTTATGGGTTCCTGGAGGGTGAAGTTTAGGATGCCAGGACATCTGTGCCTATAGGCTCCTGTGATGTAAATCCGGGCCTGGGCACAGGGGAGAGATCAAATTACAACTTGTGATTAGACACAGAGGAGGGGGAATTAGACAGGCTGAACTCTCTAAATACATACAGGGTGCATTCCTCTATGTTTTCCTTCTGTCCTGTGCAAGAGTTTAAGTTCACTTTAACATACGTAGCAATTTTGGTGACAAAAGTATGTATGGGGGCTTTGCTAATAACCGCTAAAGTCGGCTCAAAATTACGTGAAAATTATGCAAAATTGCATAATTACGGTTCCCGATTATGCTGAAATGGAATTGACATAATTATGATTTATATCCTGACGATTTTGCATCATACGAAAATGATGCTAAATTACAAATGGATTACTCAAAATCAATTGAATGTTCAAATTGTAATTATGTGTGGCTGTAATTGCGGAAATTAACGTGACATTTTGTGTAATTGTAATTAGCAAATTGGGATTATCGCTATGGCTGTATTACTGAGCATTGCAGTCTGATTTGTGTATTTACAGTATAATCACAATTATCCACAGAATGACAATTTTAAGATATTATACATATTATTTTTCATATTTTGAACTTTTAGCTGTCTAAAAAGTATGGGCCCGTATATACTGTACATTTTGGACTGGGTAAGGCTGTTGTGCTGTGTGGATACGACACCATAAAAGACGCCTTCCTAAACCATGCAGAAGAATTTTCCAACAGGCCAGTGATGCCCTTGGTTGCTAAAATAACAAAGGACCATGGTAAGTTTGATGCTCTAAACTAGTGTTGCATAATCATCAACTCTCAGGAAGATGGTTTCATATTGCAACAGGATCTAGATAGGATGGCTATATGGGCACATACATGGCAGATGAAATTCAATGTTGAAAAATGTAAAGTCATACATTTTGGTCGTACCAATGGTCTAGCACCATACAGAATAAATGGGAGACAGTTGGGGACATCAAACTTGGAGAAGGACTTAGGAGTACTCATCGACAACAAGTTAAATAATCATACTCAATGCCAAGCCGCTGCAGCTAAAGCTAACAAAATTTTAGGATGCATTAAAAGGGAAATAAAAACTCGAGATGTGAGCATAATATTGCCCCTGTTTAACTCTCTAGTAAGGCCACATCTGGAATATGGAATTCAGTTCTGGGAACCACATTACAGGAAAGATATTGCAGTTTTAGAGCAGGTGCAGAGACGAGCAACAAAAGTGATACGTGGGATGGAAGGTATCGCTTACCAAGAAAGGTTAGATAAACTGGGTTTATTTAGTCTAGAGAAAAGACGCCTTAGAGGGGATCTAATTAACATGTATAAATACATAAGAGGGCAATATAATAGCTTGGCGGATGAGCTTTTTGTTCCTAGGCCTTCTCAAAGGACTAGAGGACATGATCTGCACATGCAGGAAAAAACGTTTTAGCCATTTAGTTAGGAAAGGGTTCTTTACAGTAAGAGTGATTAAGATGTGGAATTCATTGCCACAGGAAGTCGTTATGGCAAACGCTGTACCTGTATTTAAAGGGGGCTTAGATGCTTTCCTTACGTTGAAAGACATCCATGGCTACAATTACTAGGTAATGCCTAATAATGTTGAACCAGGGATTTTATCTGATTGCCATCTGGAGTCGGGAAGGAATTTTTCCCTTTTGGGGCTAATTGGACCATGCCTTCTAAGGGTTTTTTCGCCTTCCTCTGGATCAACAGGGATATGTGAGGGAGCAGGCTGGTGTTGTACTTTATACTGGTTGAACTCGATGGACGTATGTCTTTTTTCAACCAAAATAACTATGTAACTATATGCAATGGATACCTAAACTGAGAGAATGACCACAATTCTCAAAGATAATGCCGCTGATAATGAAGTAGGTGAAAACTTATCACCACACATTGATCAGTATTTTAGTGTTGATTCTAACCCTTAAGTTATCACCTCTGTAGTTATCCTTACATGCAGCAGATAAGGAGGGGAGGAGCACACGGAAGTAGGATGTATCTCCACCCCTCCTGCGGCAAAGACGATTACAGCTAGTCTGTATAGGACAGCCAGGAAAGGAGAGAGAGAGGCTAGGTCTGTGTGTGTTTCTGTTTCTCTGTGTGCAAATTTCTGTGTGTGTGTGTGCGCACATTGTGTGTGTGTAAATTTATATTATATATATATACTAGCTGATTGCCCGGCGTTGCCCGGGTATGTATTTGGCTGGTGTTGGCTCCGCCTACTTTTTCTAACCCTAACACACAATTACTCAATGACCAAGTTTGTGAGCTTTGCGGTCTTTCGTATCAATAATCTGCATTGAAATGAAACACATCTGATTGGCTGTGCGTGGCTCCACCCCCTTTTCTGAATTTGAACCTCAGTCACCCAATAACCAACTATACCAGGTTTGAGGCCTGTGCCATTAACAGTTCAAGATTGGTAGCAATTAAGTATTCCCCCTGAAAAGCAACAGGTGAAGTTTGATTCACTTTTGCAGGCTCCACCCACCATTCTGAATATTAATCCCAGTCACCCAGTGACCAACTGTGCAAAGTTTAAAAACCCTGCCATTAACAGTGTAAGAATGGCTGCAGTTTACATTTTCCCAGTGAAATTTGTATTTGTCTCCACCCACTGATGACCCGGCCTTGCCCGGGTATGTATTTGAGTGGTGTTGGCTCCGCCCACTTTCTAACCCTAACGCACAAACACTCAATGACCAGGTTTGTGAGCTTTGGGGTCCTTGGCATCAATAATTTGTATATTCCCATAGAAATTAAACAAATCAGATAGGCTGTTTGTGGCTCCGCCCCTCTCCAGCATTTGAACCCCAGTCACCCAATGACCAACTGTAGCAGGTTTGAGGAATCTGGTATTAACAGTGTAAAAATGGCAGCAATTTAAATATTCCACTTGAAAATCAACAGGTGAATTTTGATTGGCTATTATAGGCTCCACCCACTTCCCTGAATATTAATCTCAGACACTCAGTGACCATCAGGGCAAAGTTTGGGAACCCTGAAATAAACAGTGTAAGAAGGGCTGCAGTTTACACTTTCCCAGAGAAATTTTTTTTTGGCTCAGCCCACTTGTTGTAACCTGGACACAAAGTCACTACTCAATGCCCAAGTTTGTGAGTTTTGGGGTCCTTGGCATCAATCATTTGTATTTTCCCATGAAATGAAACAAATCTGATTCACTGTTTGTGGCTCTGTCCCATTTTCTGAATTTGAACCTCAGTGACCCAATGACCGAATGTACCAGGTTTGAGGCTTGTGCCATTAACAGTGCAAGAATGGCAGCAATTTTAATATTCTCCTTGAAAAGTGACATGTGATTTTTGATTGGCATTTTTAGGCTCCACCCACTTTTCTGAATATTAATCCCAGTCACCAGATAAAAAAAAAATAGCGTTGACAGATAGTGACAGGGAGTGATTGATGGGTGATTAGGGGGGTGATTGGGTGCAAACAGGGGTCTGGGGGGTGGCCAGGGGGGGGTCTGATGGGTGCTGTGGGCGATCTGGGGCAGGGGGGGGGAGAAATCAGTGTGCTTGGGTGCAGACTAGGGTGGCTGCAGCCTGCCCTGGTGTAGTGTTGGGCGAACATCTAGATGTTCGGGTTCGGGCCGAACAGGCCGAACATGGCCGCGATGTTCGGGTGTTCGACCCGAACTCCGAACATAATGGAAGTCAATGGGGACCCGAACTTTTGTGCTTTGTAAAGCCTCCTTACATGCTACATACCCCAAATTTACAGGGTATGTGCACCTTGGGAGTGGGTACAAGAGGAAAAAAAAAATTAGCAAAAAGAGCTTATAGTTTTTGAGAAAATCGATTTTAAAGTTTCAAAGGGAAAACTGTCTTTTAAATGCGGGAAATGTCTGTTTTCTTTGCACAGGTAACATGCTTTTTGTCGGCATGCAGTCATAAATGTAATACATATAAGAGGTTCCAGGAAAAAGGACCGGTAACGCTAACCCAGCAGCAGCACACGTGATGGAACAGGAGGAGGGTGGCGCAGGAGGAGAAGGCCACGCTTTGTGAGACACAACAACCCAGGCCTTGCATGAGGACAAGAAGCGTGCGGATAGCATGCTTTGTACCGCCATGCAGTCATAAATTTAATAAAGATAAGTGGTTCAATAAACAGGGACCACGCGGCAACGCTAACCCAGCAGCAGCAGACGTGATGGAACAGGAGGAGGCGCAGGAGGAGAAGGCCACGCTTTGTGAGACACAACAACCCAGGCCTTGCATGAGGACAAGAAGCGTGCGGATAGCATGCTTTGTACCGCCATGCAGTCATAAATTTAATAAAGATAAGTGGTTCAATAAACAGGGACCACGCGGCAACGCTAACCCAGCAGCAGCAGACGTGATGGAACAGGAGGAGGCGCAGGAGGAGAAGGCCACGCTTTGTGAGACACAACAACCCAGGCCTTGCATGAGGACAAGAAGCGTGCGGATAGCATGCTTTGTACCGCCATGCAGTCATAAATTTAATAAAGATAAGTGGTTCAATAAACAGGGACCACGCGGCAACGCTAAACCAGCAGCAGCAGACGTGATGGAACAGGAGGAGGCGCAGGAGGAGAAGGCCACGCTTTGTGAGACACAACAACCCAGGCCTTGCATGAGGTACCGCCATGCAGTCATAAATGTAATAAAGATAAGTGGTTCAATAAACAGGGACCGGCTACGCTAACCCAGCAGCAGCAGCAGCACACGTGATGGAACAGGAGCAGGCGCAGGAGGAGAAGGCCACGCTTTGTGAGACACAACAACCCAGGCCTTGCATGAGGACAAAAAGCGTGCGGATATAGCAGCAATGCTTTTTGCTGCCATGCAGTCATAAATGTAATACAGATGAGAGGTTCAATAAACAGGGACCGGTAACGCTACACCATCCCAGATGTTCATTGGTCATGTTACTTGGTTGGGGTCCTGGAGTCGTTTCCAATCCAGGATTGATTCATTTTAATTTGAGTCAGACGGTCTGCATTTTCTGTGGAGAGGCGGATACGCCGATCTGTGACGATGCCTCCGGCAGCACTGAAACAGCGTTCCGACATAACGCTGGCTGCCGGGCAAGCCAGCACCTCTATTGCGTACATTGCCAGTTCGTGCCAGGTGTCTAGCTTCGATACCCAATAGTTGAAGGGTGCAGATGGATTGTTCGACACAGCTACGTCATCTGACATGTAGTCCTTGACCATCTTCTCCAGGCGATCGGTGTTGGAGGTGGATCTGCACGCTTCCTGTTAAGTGGGCTGCTGCTGCATGGGTGTCAGAAAATGTTCCCACTCCAAGGACACTGCCGATACCGTTCCCTTTTGGGCACTAGCTGCGGCTTGCGTTGTTTGCTGCCCTCCTGGTCGTCCTGGGTTTGCGGAAGTCAGTCTGTCGGCGTACAACTGGCTAGAGGAGGGGGAGGATGTCAATCTCCTCTCTAAAGTCTCCACAAGGGCCTGCTGGTATTCTTCCATTTTGACCTGTCTGACTCTTTCTTCAAGCAGTTTTGGAACATTGTGTTTGTACCGTGGATCCAGAAGGGTATAAACCCAGTAATTGGTGTTGTCCAGAATGCGCACAATGCGTGGGTCGCGTTCAATGCAGTCTAGCATGAATTGAGCCATGTGTGCAAGAGTCCTACCAGAATCCTCATCATCCTCTTGTGAGCGTTGTGATAGTTGTTGTGATGCATCATAGTCGTCACCTTCCTCCTGGTCTGCTTCTGCTGACCATTCGCGCTGAATTGTGGAAGTCCAACGTGCACCGCTCTGGCCCTCGTCAGTGGTGGCATGAAATTCCTGCTCCAACTCCAGCTGTTCCTCCTCCTCTTCTTCGTCATAGCTGCTGGGGCCAGCGTTCCCTGAGGCGGATGGCCTGATGTTGGTACCATCACGCTGATCGTTTTCTCCTTCAGATTCCCCCAGTTGCATCATGACAGCTGTTTCCTTGATTTTCAACATTGACCTCTTCAGTAAACACAGCAGTGGTATGGTAAGGCTGACTGAAGAGTTGTCACTGCTCACAAGCAACGTGGATTGCTCAAAATTTTGGAGGACTTGGCAGAGGTCCAACATGTTGGCCCAATCGGATCCACAGAAGCTTGGCAGCTGGCCGGATGCACCTCGGTACTGCGCCGTCATGTACTGGACCACTGCACTCTTCTGCTCACAAAAGCGTGCTAGCATGTGCAGCGTAGAATTCCAGCGCGTAGGGACATCACACAGCAAGCGATGGTGGGGGAGATTGAAGCGCTCCTGCATCTTGGCGAGTGCCCCCGAAGCAGTACTGGAATTTCTACAATGTTTGGCCACTCGACGCACCTTCAACAGAAGATCGGCCACGCCTGGGTATGTCCTCAGGAACCGCTGAACTACTAGGTTCATCACGTGCGCCAGGCAAGGGATGTGTGTCAGCTTAGCCAACCTTAAAGCGCGAATGAGATTACTCCCATTATCACACACAACCATGCCCGGTTTCAAGTCCAGCGGTGCCAGCCACAAATCCGTCTGTTCCTTTATTCCCTTCCAAATTTCCTCCCCTGTGTGCTGCTTATCCCCAAGGCAGATCAGCTTCAGTAACGCTTGCTGACGCATGCCAACAGCTGTGCTGCACTGCTTCCACGATCCTACTGCTGCTGGGTTAGCGTTTCCGGATGAGGTACAGCTTTGAGATGCGTTGGAGGAGAAGGAGTCAGAGAGGTAGGTGCTGCTGTTGTTATCCAGTGGGAGGGACGGCGGTGCAGCTGTTTGCGGCGTGGGCAACACCCGCGCCGTAGCAGGTGAGGAATCGCTGCCAGGCTCCACAAGGTTCACCCAGTGCGCGGTAAGGGAGATGTATCGACCCTGGCCGAACGCACTCGTCCAAGTGTCAGTGGTGAGGTGAACCTTGCAGGCAACGGCATTCTTCAAGCTTCGGGTTATTTTGCTGACCACGTGCTCATGCAACTCAGGCACTGCAGAGCGCGCAAAGTGGTAGCGGCTGGGAACCACGTAACGTGGGATGGCCACTGAATCATGCCCTTGAAGCTGTTTGTCTCCACCACTCGATATGGCAGCATTTCGCAGGCCAGAAGCTTGGCTATGCTGGCTGTTACTGCCACGGCCCGGGGGTCATTTGCTGGCAATTTCCTCTTGCGCTCAAACATCTCCGACACAGACAACTGAACCGTAGCGCTGCACACGGAAGGGCTGTTGGTTGTTGTGTTTGATGAACACTGGGAGACCTCAAGAGCACTACTCCGGAAAGTGACAGTGTCAGCGTCGTCTGATGTTTGTGAATGTTGTGAACCACGCAATGGCTGGGCTACTGCTGCTGCTGAGGCGGGTCTGGTGGTGAGTCTGGTGAACCCAAGGGAGGCAGTGTTGCTGGTACCCTGTCCTGCCGCGTTTGCCCACAGAGTGGGATGTTTGGATAGCATGTGGCGGCTCATGCTGGTGGTGGAGAGGTTGTTAATACTTTTCCCCCTGCTCAGGCGAGTCTTGCACACCTTGCAAATCGCCATGGTAACATCCTCAGTGCAGTCTTCAAAGAAAGCCCAGACTTTGGAGCACCTGCCTCCTTGCTGGCGATTTCTGTTTCCTCCTCTTTTGCCTCTCACTCTAACTTCCACGCTTGTGGTGCCTGAAATTGCGCGCCGCCTACCTTGTGGCACAAGGCGAACTCGTGCAGCAGTGGGTTCTTCAACAGACTCATCTGTGCTGCTGCTACGACGGCGATGTTCTCGTTCACAAATAAAATCTGGGTCTCTGTCCACATTGTCCATACCCTCCTCTTCCATCTCCTCAAACTCGTCATATGTCATTGTGGGGGGCCGCCGCCGTGGAGTAGAGCTCCCCAGAACAACCTCTGCGCAGCTCACTCCAACGTCGTCTTCCAGATCTTGTCGGCCGACCTCCTGCAATTGCAACCCCTCCTGCCCAACTTGCTCTGGGATTTGGGTTTCCGAGTCCTCCTCGGACTCGCCTTGTATTTCAGTGCGCGGTGCATTTTCCACAGTTAATGGTTGTGAATCCAGGCACAACATTTCTGGCTGTTCCTCCATTGACCTTTGAAAGGTGGAAGTTTGTTGGGCTGGGAATAGCTCCTGCGAATACCCCATTGTGTCCTGAGGTAATTCATAGGACTGGTTATCTGGCAGTTGTGTGCGTGGTGTCGCTGCCGGTTGTGTCAGCTTTGTGCCCACTGGCTCCTTGTAACTGGCTGAGGACTCGGACCTCGTGCGTGATGTGCTGGTGCTGCTTAACCCACTGCTGGATGCTTGAGAGGTCATCCAAGTAATTATCTGGTCCTGTTCTTTTGGATTTGTGAGGGTTGTTGTCCTGGACAACATGGGCGGTATTGAGTGGGTTTTCTTGGGTGCTCCCCTGTGGCCTGTACGTGAACCGTCAGGGGAAACACCTCTTCCCTTGCCCCTTCCTCTTTCACCGGATTTCTTCCTCATTTCACTTATCCTTACAGTACACGCTGACTGGCAGCAGTACAGTGGCAGTACAGAAATGCTATACAGTACCACTATTCCCAGCAGCGACACAGAGCACAATGCTATACAGTGGCGGGTGAGCGGTGTACTACTGTTCCCAGGCCCAGCAGACACAGAGTGGAAGTAAACACAATGCTATATAGTCTGGCTGAGCGGTGTACACAGAGTGGCAGTACACACAATGCTATATAGTCTGGCTAAGCCGTGTACACAAAGTGTCATTAAACACAATGCTATATATAGCGTGGCTGAGCGAGGTGCACAGTGGCAGTACACACAATGCTTTATAGTCAGGCTGAGCCGTGTACACAGAGTGTCAGTAAACAATGGTATATAGTCTGGCTGAGCGGTGTACACAGAGTGTCAGTAAACAACGGTATATAGTCTGGCTGAGCGGTGTACACAGAGTGTCAGTAAACAACGGTATATAGTCTGGCTGAGCGGTGTACACAGAGTGTCAGTAAACAACGGTATATAGTCTGGCTGAGCGGTGTACACAGAGTGGCAGTAAACACAATGCTATATATAGCGTGGCTGAGCGAGGTGCACAGTGGCAGTACACACAATGCTATATATAGCGTGGCTGAGCGAGGTGCACAGTGGCAGTACACACAATGCTATATATAGCGTGGCTGAGCGAGGTGCACAGTGGCAGTACACACAATGCTATATTAGTCAGGCTAAGCCGTGTACACAGAGTGTCAGAAAACACAATGCTATATATATAGCGTGGCTGAGCGAGGTGCACAGTGGCAGTACACACAATGCTATATATAGCGTGGCTGAGCGAGGTGCACAGTGGCAGTACACACAATGCTATATATAGCGTGGCTGAGCGAGGTGCACAGTGGCAGTACACACAATGCTATATTAGTCAGGCTAAGCCGTGTACACAGAGTGTCAGAAAACACAATGCTATATATAGCGTGGCTGAGCGAGGTGCACAGTGGCAGTACACACAATGCTATATATAGCGTGGCTGAGCGAGGTGCACAGTGGCAGTACACACAATGCTATATATAGCGTGGCTGAGCGAGGTGCACAGTGGCAGTACACACAATGCTATATATAGCGTGGCTGAGCGAGGTGCACAGTGGCAGTACACACAATGCTATATATAGCGTGGCTGAGCGAGGTGCACAGTGGCAGTACACACAATGCTATATATAGCGTGGCTGAGTGAGGTGCACAGTGGCAGTACACACAATGCTATATATAGCGTGGCTGAGCGAGGTGCACAGTGGCAGTACACACAATGCTATATATAGCGTGGCTGAGCGAGGTGCACAGTGGCAGTACACACAATGCTATATTAGTCAGGCTAAGCCGTGTACACAGAGTGTCAGAAAACACAATGCTATATATATAGCGTGGCTGAGCGAGGTGCACAGTGGCAGTACACACAATGCTATATATAGCGTGGCTGAGCGAGGTGCACAGTGGCAGTACACACAATGCTATATATAGCGTGGCTGAGCGAGGTGCACAGTGGCAGTACACACAATGCTATATATAGCGTGGCTGAGCGAGGTGCACAGTGGCAGTACACACAATGCTATATATAGCGTGGCTGAGCGAGGTGCACAGTGGCAGTACACACAATGCTATATATAGCGTGGCTGAGCGAGGTGCACAGTGGCAGTACACACAATGCTATATATAGCGTGGCTGAGCGAGGTGCACAGTGGCAGTACACACAATGCTATATATAGCGTGGCTGAGCGAGGTGCACAGTGGCAGTACACACAATGCTATATTAGTCAGGCTAGCCTAAGCCGTGTACACAGAGTGTCAGAAAACACAATGCTATATATATAGCGTGGCTGAGCGAGGTACACAGTGGCAGTAAACAATGCTATATATAGTGTGGCTGAGCGAGCGGTGTACTACTGTTCCCAGCAGCGACACACAATGACTGGGGGGGACCCTGGCTAGCGTGGCTGGAGAGCGAACTACCCTGCCTGCCTACCCAAAGCTAAACCCACAGACAAATGGCGGAGATATGACGTGGTTCGGGTATTTATTTACCCGAACCACGTGACCGTTCGGCCAATCAGAGCGCGTTCGGGCCCGAACCACGTGACCCGTTCGGCCAATCACAGCGCTAGCCGAACGTTCGGGGAACGTTCGGCCATGCGCTCTTATTTCGGCCATGTGGCCGAACGGTTTGGCCGAGCACCGTCAGGTGTTCGGCCGAACTCGAACATCACCCGAACAGGGTGATGTTCTGCAGAACCCGAACAGTGGCGAACACTGTTCGCCCAACACTACCCTGGTGGTCCCTCGGACACTGGGACCACCAGGGCAGGAGGCAGCCTGTATAATACACTTTGTAAACATTACAAAGTGTATTATACACTTTGTATGCGGCGATCGCGGGGTTAACATCCCGCCGGCGCTTCCGTATAGCCGGCGGGATGTTGCGGCGGGCGAACGGTGACAGGCGCCGGCGGAGGATCGCGTCACGGATGACGCGATCGCTCCGCCCATGCCCTTAGAAGGACCGCCGCCTCTGTGGGTGAGCCGGTCCTTCAGGGCTCCACTTCCCGGCCGCCTCTGTGCGTTAGGCGGTCGGGAAGTGGTTAATAAACCTTGAAAATTTGGTGCTTCAAGGACTTACGTGGGCTTTACTATTAACCGCTAAAATCGGCTGATTTTTACTGTAATGTAAATGCAGAAAATAGGCAGATGCAGATTTTGTGCATTTACATTACAGTAAAAATCCGCTGACTTTAGCGGTTAATAGCAAAGCCCCCGTAAATCCTAGAAACACCAAATTTTCAGGGTTTATTAAACAGAATCTCCTGAACAAGATGCAAAAAAAGTTTTCAAAAAGACCTTATAGTTTTTGAGAAAATCGATTTTAAATTCGGGCGGAATTTCCGCGATTTCCGGCGGAAATCCGCCTAACGTACTTGCAATACCGATTTCCGCATTCCGAAATGCAATTTCCAATCGGAATTTCGGAAATTGCATTTCCGCGGAATCCGAATGATCATCCCTAGTTTTTGTGGTTACATTGTTACAGGTGTGAAAATCATAATGGCCACGATTGTTTCATGACCCTTGCAACATGGGCCCCAGGCTGTGAGGGTCACCAGGGGTTGGCAAGTAAAAGAGTTTAACCATTGGGGGGTCCCATCAAAGTTTTGCTGGGGGGACCCACAATTTATAGTTATGCCCCTGCATGGAGTAAGTTCTTTATCTCAGTGAGTAGTACCAGGCACCGGGAATTTATTTTTATTCTCTTTATTTCTGTAAGGCCCCATTTACAGTTAATCAGATGGTATGGTTTTTTTTTTTTTTTTCTTCTCCATGGCAGTGGATTATGAAAAATCTTTCAATTAAAACGCGTATAGTGTGAACTGAGCCATTGGGAAACGTGGGTATTACTTTGAAAATCAGTTGTCCTTATAACTGAGAGCAACTGATTACATGTAAATGGGGCCTAACTGTGTTCCAGAGTCCATAATTTTTATATTTTAGTTCTCCACCTACACTAGACCAACAAGTTTAACCACTTTCGCCTCCTGGACGTACTAGCTACGTCCAGGAGGCTATGTGCGCTCATGCGCGCTCCCGCGGCCGATCGCGCATGTGCACACACGCTCCCGGCCGCGGATCATTAGCCCAGAAATCAATGAATCGTGCTATGGTGCCCGATCACTGATTCCTCTCCCCCGCAGAAAAAGCGACAGCTCCTCTCGGAAGCTTCGCTTTTTCTGACTCCAACGTCCCCCTATGTCGCTCTAAGCATACATGTTACGCTTAGAGTGATGTCATGTAAACAAACTCATGGCTGCCATCTTGTGGCCAAAAAGTAAAACTACAACTAAATGTAAAAAAAAAAAAAATCAACACATATTTACAAACAAAAACAAAAAAAATACTGTTTACATCCCACCCTCCCAAAAATACCCAAATAAAATGTTTAATTTAAAAAAAAAAACATTACAATAATAAAAAAAAACATGTAAATATATACCTAAAGGTGTAAACTTTTTAAATATCAATGTAAAGATGAAATATTTCTTTTTTTTTTTTTATTACAAGCTTGTAAATAGTGATGGATGCAAAACGGAAAAAAGTCTTTTTATCTCCAAACAAAATATTGTCGCCATACATTGTGATAGGGACTTCATTTAAATGGTATAATAACTGGGACAAATGGGCAAATACAATACGTGAGTTTTAATTATGGAGGCATGTATTATTTTAAAACTATAATGGACTAAAACTGACAAATAATGCATTTTTTCAGTTTTTTTCTTATTCTTCGTGTTAAAATGCATTTACAGTAAAGTGGTTCTTAGCAAAATGTACCACCCAAAGAAAGCCTAATTGGTGGCCGAAAAAAACAAGATATAGATTAGTTTATTAAGATAAGTATTGATAGAGTTATATGCTAATGAATGGGAGGTGAACATTGCCCGGATGCATAAAGTGAAAACGACTGAAGGCTGAAGTGGTTAATATAACATTTCTTCTATTTAGGTCTTATCTTTTCCAATGGTGAGAGCTGGAAGGCAATGAGGAGGTTCACTCTCTCAACTCTACGAGATTACGGGATGGGGAAGAAAGCCATATCGGACAAGATTAATGAGGAAGCGGAATGCTTAATGCAGGCAATACGATCTCATGAAGGTGAGTGTTGACCCAAAGCATTTTTGGTTTATCTTGTCAGGATTGAAGCTATTAGTAGCGATGGAGCTGAAAATGTGCGTTATCGTAATTACAACACAAAATGTGCAATTATGACACAAAATAGTAATTTGTAATTATCAGAAAAATCGTAATTCATAATTTAAGAACTCATTATTGTGTGTTGTTGCTTTGCATTAAAACTTAATTTTGTGTTTAACCACTTTACCTCCACCCGTACGGATTTCTCGGTCCCTTTTTCCATCCTTTAACCCCCAGGGACGGAGAAATCCGTACTTTGCGCACTCCCGCCGCTGCCCACGCTCCCGCTCGTAAGCACGCCGCCGGCCGCTCGTAAACACGCCGCCCGCTGCTCGCCCGGAGATCAATGAACGGGAAAATCCATTCCTGTTCGTTGATCTAAGCCCCCGCAATGATCCGCTGCTCTCCGATGAGCAGCGCGATCATTGTGAAAAAAAAAACCACTTACCCAGCCTCCTAGTACTTCCTCCAAGAGTCCGGAAGGACTCTTGGAGGTCGCATTAAACAAAAAGTTACTGTGACCATCTTGTGGCCAAATAGTAAAACTACACCCTAAACATTTTTCACATAAAAATAAATTACTTTTACACAAAAAAATTAACTCATTACCTCCCACACTCCCAATTTTTGTTTTGTAATTAAAAAAAAATGAAAAAAATGTACAATAAAAAAAATACATAAATAGTTACCTTAGGGACTTAACTTTTTAAAAATTAATTTTTTTAATTAATTTATGTCAGGAGGGTACAACACTGTTACTTTATAAACTATGGGCTTGTAATTAGGGATGGAAACAAAACTAAAAAAAATGCACCTTTATTTCCAAATAAAATATTGGCGCCAAACATTGTGATAGGGACATAATTTAAACGGTTTTATAACCGGGACAAAAGGGCAAATACATTTAATGGGTTTTAATTACAGTAGCATGCATTATTTAAAAACTATAATGGCCGAAAACTGAAAAATAATACATTTTTTCCCAAATTTTTTCCTATTTTCCCATTAAAACACATTTAGAATAAAATAATTCTTGGCATAATGTCCCACCTAAAGAAAGCCTAATTGGTGGCGGAAAAAACAAGATATAGTTCATGTCATTGCGATAAGTAATGATAAAGTTATAGACGAATGAATGGAAGGAGCGCTGAAAGGTGAAAATTGCTCTGGTGGTCAGGGGGTAAAACCCCTCAGTGGTGAAGTGGTTAATTTCATTTTTACTCGTAAATTCATTATTTCTCATAAAACCAGAAAATTACACAAAATGTCAAAATTACGGTTAACAAAATCGTAATTTTGTGTTTTACATACAAATTCTTGTATGCTGGAGGGGGTGGAGGGGGAGGTCAATGTTAGGCACTTGGCATAAGGTTTAGTGTTAGGCATTAGGTGTGTGGGGTGGGGGTGCTAGTTTTATGCACTAGGAGGGGAGGGTTTGTGTAAGAATCGGTGCCGTGCAGGTGCATAGTAAAATATTGGTTATGTAAATTACCAATATTTTTACTAGTGGCACCACCTGGTGCCAAACTCATGCAGTAGTGCCGCAACACATACTCCATTCAGTGTGTTGCATTTAGTGTTGACAGGCCCTAAGTGTAGCCATGCAAATTATTGTCATACCTAATTTGTTACACACAAATCATGGTGGCTCTTTATAGCTTCAAGGGCAGCAATTACTGATGATCATAATCCGCTAATTATGAAAAATTTGGCATAATTTTTTCGCAATTACGCCCATACGTAATTACAATTTGGACATTGAATTTTGTGTAATACATTTGCAACTTCACTTAGTTATGCATAATTTTGTGCATACTTAGTGGTTAATAGCGAAGCCAATATACATGCTATGGTCACCAAAATTGCAATGTTTGTTAGCAGGAATGGTGGGAAGAGTTTAAATTTTTTTTTTTAAAAGACCTTGTAGTTTTTGAGAAAATCTATTTAAAAAAAATGTAAAGGAATAACTTTTTGAACCATTACTGCTGCCTCAAGTCCGCAGCAGGTGCTGCTGTAGCAGCAGGTACATAAGGCAGTCTGCAGGGCTGAGCGTGTGATCGTGCAGAAGTCCCCTAGGCTGATCCGTGCATATCCGATGAGAATGATCACTGTTTTCGTTCAAAACTAGTGATCATTCTCAACTGGTGCTACCAGGTTGCCTCCCGCTCGCTCGTTTCCACCGCTCTCACTGCGTAAGATGAATGAATGGGAACTTTGTTGATCACAGGCATGAATGGATGCCTGCGTCACTTCCTTAGTTACACTGTAACACATTACTTCCTATGTAGCTTACTTATGGTACGCTTATAGCAAGTAATACGCAAGGATATCTTGTGGCCAAATAGTAAAGTTACAACTACATACATTAGGTGCTAAAAAATGTTTAACCACTTCTGTATCACGCTATTTTGTGCTGATCTGTGCTGCGTGGGCTCTCCAGCCCACAGCACAGATCAGGTTGCAGCCAGGCCGATCAGCCTTCCCCCCTTTTTTCCCCACTAGGGGGATGTCCTGCTGGGGGGGTCTGATCGCCGCTGGCTGCTTGCGCTTGCGGGGGGGCTCTTCGCAGCGCTTCCTGGCCTCCTTCCCCTTCCCTCCCTCTCCCTCCCCCTGTGAGCGGCGCAGGACGGATTTCCGTCCTGCGCCTGATGGGATAGGCTTTAGCCTATCATATGCCGGCGATCCCCGGCCAATCAGAGGCCGGGGATTGCCGATCTCCTCTACGGCGCTGCTGCACAGCAGCGCCGTATACATGTAAACACCGGGGAAGATCTTCCCCGTGTGTTTACATTTACCCTGCGAGCCGCCGATTGGCTCGCAGGGTGTTCACGGAGACACCCTCTGTGAGCAGACATGGAACGGCCGCTCATGCGTTTCCATGGAATCCACTTCAGGATTCAGGGGCGTATATATGCGTACGCAGAATCCTGAAGTGGTTAATATGTATATCAAGAGGGAACATTATTAAATTATGGGCATGATGGATGTAAAACTCAAAAAATGCACCTTTATTTCCAAATAAAATATTGTCACCATACATTGTACTAGGGATATAATTTAAATGTTGCAATAACCGGGACAAATGGGCAAATAAAATGTGTGGCTTTTATCCACAGTAGAACATTTTATTTTAAAACTATAATGGCCAAAAACAGAAATAAAGATTTTTTTTTCCATTTGTTTTTTGTTATTCCCTTTAAAATGCATTTAGAATAAAATAGTACTTAGCAAGATGTACCACCTAAAGAAAGCCTAACTGGTGGCGATACAAATAAGGTATAGATCATTTAGTTGGGATAAGTAGTGATAAAGTTATTGAGGAATGAATGGGAGAAGTGCTGAAATGTGAAAATTCCTCTCATTCATAAGGTGAAAATAACCCGTGGGCTGAAATGGTTAAAAGGCTTTTTCTTTTACATTTTCACCTTTGCGTTGCTATGAACAGCTAAATTTGGCACAAAATTGCAAAATACGGTTTCTGATTACGTTTACACACAAAATAAATTACAATTTTACCTCATTACAATTTTCTCATTAAGATTTTGCATTGTAATTGTGAATTAAAATGTGAAATAACGGTTATGCAGAATTTGTACTCATCCTTCTTTGTTTAAATTGCATATATATATATATATTTCAAAGCAATGCACCTGACATGGGATCAGACACCGTGTATACTTTAACAAATCCAAACTCACCTGTCAAAATCTTCTTTTTTGGTATGCACCTACATCTTGAGATGCCCTCCCCTAAGCTGCGTCCCCTCTCAGTCTCCTTTCTATTAGAAATAAATGAACAAGCATAGTATGCTCTCAATTAGCAATCAGTGGAGGGCGTAATAATGCAAGGGGAACAGGTCATCGACCCAAAACAAACCTTTAAAGCGGATCTAAGATGAAAAACTAACTATAACAAGTAACTTGTGTATATATCTTATCTAAAGTTTAGGTAGTTTACACAGCAAATCTAGTTGCAGACAGCTTCAACAAAATATGATTATTTATTCCTGTGATACAATGAGGGCGGCCATGTTCTGTTTGTCACATTACACACAGGCAAGGTGATCTGCATCTCCAGCATTCAGCCTGTGAAAACCTAATTCCTCCTCCTCCCTCCTCCCCTCTGCCTCTGAAATATCTGTCTAGTAACATCTCCCCCTCCTCCTGCCCAGACTGAGCTCACATAAGCCCTTGCTACTGTCTGAAAATGCCAAGGCACTCTGAAAAGCTGTGGGCGAGGCTTGTTTAGTTTATAGGGAATTAGAGTATTAAAACAAAAACAAAAAAGTATTTTGCTTGGGGAATGCCCTATAAACTATATGAAAAAAAACACAATTATGCAATGAGTAAACGTTTATCTCGGATCCACTTTAAGATAAAATAAAGAGAACAAGATTCCCCAATCCGTTCTACGATGCATATAACCATATCAAAAATACAAAACAACCCATGTTCAATTCAATAATAATCTTTATTAGATAATAGAAGAAACATTAAAATCATATAAATAACAAGGGTAACTATAGATATGCATCATATTGACCAAGTAAATTGGATAAATAAATACAGTCGTGACTAAATAGCAGGGAAAATGTAACCGTAATTGGTCAATGACATGTATATGATGCATGTCACTACACATGACATATATTGTCTAATAATCGCCTAAGAAATGACCAATACAAAATATAAATGCAATATTATGCAATACATTTATAACCCTTAAAATTAACCAATATAGGATATGAAACTGAATATATTTAATATAATAAGGTGATTGATGACAATTGTCACATCACTCTTAAAACGTGTCATTAAACATTTAATAAAGTGCTTGGTGCGTAAAGACATCATACCTCCTCCAAAAGTGCCAGGGCATAAACAGCGTAAATAGTAATATAATCTATGTATGTGTATATGTATCCTAATACACATGCATATATAAATGTGTGTGCAATTAGACAACGTTGCAATAAGAGAAACAGGATTGAAAAGATTTGACCACCATAAGGCCTGTGATGATAAACGTGCCCAGAAACAACAAGAGGTGATGTAAGAAACCAAGAATATGTGAATCAAAATCACAATCACCAAAACCAAAGTGTGATAAGAATAGAATGAATAGAAAATCTAAGTTGGAATGCCCAGTACCAAGTAGACAATCGTGTCCCAAGAGATAGGAAAGCGAGAAAGAGAGGGGTAGATGAGGCCAGTCAGTAATATTGGAGCTTTACCCAAACACATGATGGAGAGTTGTCCATTGAGCCACGCTGCGCATACCAAGCTGTGCATACCGCGCTGCCCAACTAGTTTTGCCGGAAGCTGCGTCAGGGGCTGACATACGCACCTTCGTGTACAGTTAAATAGTCATTAGTCAAGACGTGGCTGCATCCATGACATATCCCTAGCATGCTGCATCTCTTAGCCTCCTTTCCACCACCCAGGCAATACAAGCAAACCACTCTTCTGTCCTCTCGTTGGAGCAGAGGGTAAGGTGAGTGATGCAGAGATCTGTACTTTTGAGGACAGTCTGCTCAGATAAGCTCAGAAAGGCTTATCAGATTTTTTAAAGAAAATCTTTGGGCATAAAAAAGGAAAAGTTAGATACTTACCTCAGTAGAGAGGATCCTCTCCGATCTCCTCCAACCCACTGCTGCTCGCTTGAGACCCTCTTCTTTATCACGGTTTTGGCACAGGGCCACACTGTGCTACGTTGTGACAGCCACATGTGTTGCATGCAGCTCGATAGCGAAAATGAGGCCTAAGCGAGAATAAGCCTGATGCACCATGTAGCGGTACGATTGCTGTGTGCAGGCTGTGCACAACAATTTTACAATTACTAACACGGGAGAGCGCCGCCCATTAACACATTAGCACCACACACTGCACCTCAGTAACGAGCATGTTTTTTCCACAGCAGCTAATGTAATTGATAGCAAAATCACACACAGTGCTGCACTGCTGGTTGTTTACTGCATGGGAAAAAAGCACATTTAAAGTGGATCTAAACCTAGGTCTTCCTCTCTGCTCTAAAAGACAAGCAACAGCATAATAACCCTTTAAGGAAAAACATTTCCTTGTTGCAGTTTACAGAACTCCTCAGAGATGCTGCAGTGTAGTTACTTCCTGGTTTTCTGGGAGCACAGAAGTGGTTAACCTCCTGTGTTTACATATAGCCTTTCTGAATGGCACACCAGCGGCATAAATCAGACAGAGCTGACAGCTTAAATTACAGTGGCTCATTACTAGCAGATAAGGGAGAATTATGCTGGGAACACACTATACATTTTTTTCTGCTCAATTCTCCGCTCGATCGATTCTCCACTCGATTCTCTTATCTTTTTTCTTATCTTTTTTCCATTCACCTCTATGAGAAATCGAGCGGTCAAACGATCGAGCGGAATATCAGATATGACGGAATTTATCTATCAAACGCATCTATCGTGCTGGAAAACAAAACGTGTGTTCCCAGCATTAGACAGGCTGTTATCTCTTAATACAAACAATGTGGGTTTCTCTGTTTCCCTTCACTCCTGTGGAAGAATTTAGGACCTGTTTTTAAGTGTTGTGCACAGGGTTGCTCGCCAGAGATTGCGAATTCGAATTTACCCGTGATCATACGTAGATTTTCATGATTGCAGAACTCAAATTCGAAGAGCGATACTGCTCCCAAATTGGAATTCAAATGTACCCAAATAGTCACTCTTGAATTCGGCCGTGATCACGGGTGATAACGCGTGAACACGAATTCGGCTTCGGTATCCAAGAGGGTAACGTCATTGGGCCAATCAGAAGGCCCCCAGCTGAGGCCCTAGCAACCAATCAGAGGAGGGGAGCCTGGCCCTCCCCTCCTCTATATAAGGTGGCGGCCATCTTAGGGAGCCCGTCCTAGCTTGTCACTCTGCGGTCCTGAGAGCATCTCCAGTGCTGCTGTGTGTCTTAGCAAGTGCTTTTCAACTGTTTAACACAGCGTTTTACCTCCTAAACACATTCTGAACACATTTATTGTACTCATTTATAGTTAGTTAGTGATTTGATTGTTATAGTTCAGTCAGCTAGTGTAGTGTACTGTATACTGTGCTAGGCTAGTGTTAGGTCTGTGTGCAGGCTAAGGCCTGTTAGCCTAGGGTAGCCTTAGCCTACTAGCTTAGGTAGGTTAGGGATTATAGTTAGTTGTGTACTAGTACTAGTTTAGTTAATTTGTACTGTTAGTCTGTGAGTTTATTAGCTTCAGTACTGTGTTAGTTACTGTACAGGCCAGCATCTGTTGTGATCTGTGACTTGGTGCGTGTCATCTGCCCGACCCTATTGATTGCGTCCGTGTGTGACAGACTTTTTATGTCACTGTCTGTCACACGAGTTAGTTATCGACTACTGTATACACTACTGCTAGGGATTATAGTTAGCAGTAGTTGTGTTACCTACGTACTAGTTTACTTAATTTGTACTGCTAGTCTGTGAGTTTATTTAGTGCCGCAGACTTCACTATCACTATTACTGTGTAATAGTTACTTCACAGGCCACTAGGCCAGGCCAGCATGTGTTGTGATCTGTGACTGTCATCTGCCCGACCCTATTGATTGCGTCCATGTGTGACAGACTTTTATTGTCACTGACTGTCACACGAGTTAGTTATCGGCTACTACACTACTACTAGGGATTATAGTTAGTTGTTACCTACGTACTAGTTTACTTAATTTGTACTGCTATAGTCTATTTATTTAGTACCACAGGCTTCACTACTGTGTAATAGTTACTTCACAGGCCAGGCCAGCATCTGTTGTGATCTGTGACTGTCATCTGCCTGACCCTATTGATTGCGTCCGTGTGTGACAGACTTTTATTTGTCATTGTCTGTCACATGAGTTAGTTATTGACTACTGTAGACTACACTACTGTTAGTACTACTACTATAAAAAAAATTAAAAAAAAAAAAACAAAACAAAAACCTTTCTTTTATTTTTGTCACTCACCACCAGTCACCACCAACCCAGACTCTTTATAAAAATTTACATCCTTTCCCGCCCCCTTATTATATATATATATTTAGTTTTTCTTATTGTATTTGTATATTATTGCACAATGACTGGCAGAGGTAGAGGGCGAGGCACCACCAGGAGAGGCAGTGCCATTGCTGCAGCCACTGCCAGCACCAGCAGGTCTGTGACTGGTCCGCCACCAGCCACTGACCGCAGAGTTGTGGAGGAGGGAGCAGAGGCGCAGCAGCAGCATGTTGTGCCCATCTTTGAGACAGGACAT
The DNA here is from genome assembly GCF_040937935.1 of Hyperolius riggenbachi. Taxonomy (NCBI): domain Eukaryota; kingdom Metazoa; phylum Chordata; class Amphibia; order Anura; family Hyperoliidae; genus Hyperolius; species Hyperolius riggenbachi. The sequence continues at coordinate 44,227,867 of NC_090649.1, read as the reverse complement.
CGCCCCCGGCCCATTGTGGAGAGTCAGGCACAGGCTGTTGTGGAAATGATGGCGGGGCAGCAAGCCACCATTTCCAGCCAGACCTCCAGCACCAGTGAGATCAGTGCCACCACCACTAGCACTCCGGTCCGCAGCAGGCCTCCACCACCGCTTGAGGTCACGTCGACCCCAGCGACCAGCCTGCCCTCACTGAGCTTGCTCTTCACCCCAGGGACTGCGAGCGTTTTGAGGGATGTTGTGGAACAGTTTAAGGAGGTGATGATGGAGGCATGCAAGGATGAGGAGGAGGAGTATGAGGTGGAGGAGTTTGTTGTTGGTGGTGAACAACAACTGGAATTTCATGAGGAGGAGGAGGGGCCTGATGCAGGGGATGTGGCAGCAGAGGAGTTGGTTGAGGGCTCAGAGGAGATGTTTGGGGATGATGATGATGATGATGAGGTGCCGGATCGTTCGTATGTGCCACCACCAGCACAGTTGGTTGAAGGCAGCTCGTCATTGGAGGAGGTGTCATCTCTGGTACAGAGGCGTGGCAGCAGCATGGTGGCCAGCACAGGGCGTGGAAGGCAGGAGCCACAGCCTGCTGCTTCAGCCACTACCACCACCCGCACCAAAGCTCCTCCAAGCAAAGGTAAAAAAAATTCTGAGGTGTCTGGGTTGAAAACTGTGCTGTCCCACTTGTGTATTGGACACAATGTGGGCTTCACGACTGCTGGCCGGAACCTCCTGCTGTATGGTGTTTATTATTACAGCCGTTGTACCAACGCTAGGTGCCACATGTTACATTGCCTGTTGGCAGACGTCACTCCTCCTCCTCCTGCTGCTGCATTTAACCTCCTGCTGTCTGTGTTCCAGGCCAGGGTCCCCCAAATTATGCACTGCTGCCATGCGCCACTAGCTATTACGCCACAAATGTAGCTATACTGTTGAAGAAAAAAAATTACAACAGTTGAGTTCTGTATGGGAAAAAAACATTAAGTTGGGTACAAGAGGAAGAATATGAACAGAAGAAGAAGAAGAACCAGAAGAAGAAGAAGAAGAAGAAGAAGAAGAAGAAGAAGAAGAACCAGGTGAAGAATATTAATAATAAGAAGAATAACCAGAAGAAGAAGAAGAAATAGAACCAGGTGAAGAAGAACCAGATGATGATGATGAAGAAGAAGACGACGAAGAAAAACCAGGTGAAGAAGAAGATGAAAAACCAAGTGAGGATGAACCAGAAGAAGAAGAACCAGGTGAAGAAGAAGAACCAGGTGCCAGTGAAGAAGAAGATGATGAAGATGATGGTGATGAGAAAGATGGTAAAACAAAAAAAAGAAGACGGTGAAGAAAAAGATGGAGAGAATAAAAAGAAGAAGGTGAAGACGGTGAAGAACAATAAACCAGAAAAGCAGAAAAAAGTTTTCCATCATTTTTTTTTAAACTACACCTATGTAATTGTGATTTCCCTTTTAAAAAATTGCTTTAAAGAGTGTCAGGCTGCAGAAGCTAATTTAAACCTCTATTCTCCTGTGTTAAACAGTTTAGAAGGAAGCCAAAAAGGCATTAGTGAAGATAAAAATCTCTCTTACCTTTGATGTGTGCTTATCAGCAAAGCTGTTAGACCCAAGAGGACGCAAGCCGCATACTATACTGCAAAGCATTCTGGGGCCCTCCCCTCGGCTGCTAATGAGACGTTACAGCAGCTTGTAATCAGTCCAGCGCGTAGCACTGATAAATCTCTGGGCAGAGTACACTGCAGGAGTCAGCTATTGTTCCTAGCCACATGGCTCATTAATATTCACTGCACACTGTGTTATTCAGTACGAGCTTTTCTGTGATCAGGAAGCAGGCAGGACATGACGACACATTTGACAGAAAAACATGGAGCCTGCCATGAGCTGTCAGGAGCATCTATCTCTGCATATACTATATACAAATTCTGTGAAATCCAAACGTGGACAGTGAAATGCATATGTAATGTAAGTACAGCCAATCTTTAGCTACTGATATATGTGTTTATTTTCTCTGAGACCTTATACCTAACAGCTCCTCTTTAAGGCCATCAGAATTCGTGATCACGACTATTACCCAAATTTAATTACCGATCACCACTCGAATTCAAATTCAAATCGAATTCTATGGTCGTGATCACGGCCGAATCCGAATTTGACCCGGATTGGAATTCAAATGTACTCTAATCGAATTTGGGTACATTTGAGCATGACTGGTTGTGCAGTAAACACACGCAAAAACAGAATAGTGTGACAGAAGCCAAAAAAAAGGGCTTGCTTGAGAGGTGAGAGAAGTGGGCAGTGCTGCTTTATTTAGGTAGGATTTAAGGTGAGAGTAAGTGGGATTTAAAGAGGAACTCCAGTGAAAATAATGTAATAAAAAAGTGCTTAATTTTTACAATAATTATGTATAAATGATTTAGTCGGTGTTTGCCCACTGTTAAAGCTTTCCTCTCCCTGATTTACATTCTGACATTTATTACATGGTGACATTTTTACTGTTGGCAGGTGATGTAGCTGCTGCTTGCTTTTTTGGCAGTTGGAAACAGCTGTGAACAGCTATTTCCCACAATGCAACAAGGTTTACAGACAGGAAACTGCCAGGAGTACCACGGTCCTCAGAGTTTCTTGTGGGAGGGGTTTCACCACAATATCAGTCATACAGCGCCCCCTGATGGTCTGTTTGTGAAAAGGAATAGATTTCTCATGTAAAAGGGGGTATCAGCAACTGATTGGGATAAAGTTCAATTCTTGGTCAGAGTTTCTCTTTAAGGTGAGGGTGTTGGCTTGTGAAGTCACTTCTTTCTAGTGATGATCGTAATCACCTAATTACGATTATGCAAATCTTCGCGTAAGTCTTCACAATTTCACCTATACATAGTTGATTTTGTATAGTCATTTGTATAGTCACAAAAATTGCTACATACATTAAGGAGAATAGTGGTTGCAAGTCAAAAAAATAATTTTCCAAAAAAAAACCTTGTAGTTTTTGAGAAAATCGATTTTAAATATGCAAAGAAAAAATGTTTTTTAAACTCAGAAAAATGACAATTTAAAAAACACTTTTCTTTGCATTTTTAAATTAATTTTCTCAAAAACTACCAGGTCTTTTTGAAAAAAATTTTTTTAGTTGTACCAACTATTATCCCTAACTTATGTAGCAATTTTGGTGTCCATAGCATGTATGGGGTCTTTGCTATTAACTACTAAAGTCGGCACAAAATTTTGCAAAAATTACTCAAAAAATTACGTGAAATTATGAAATATTACTATTACATACAAATTTAATTGTGATTTTCCCTGAAATTTTGCATTAGGATTACGATGCGTAATTGCGAATTTCGATGCAAAATTTTGCATATGCAAAATTTCGGCCCGCCACTGCTTCTTTCAACTTGCTCAGCTCTGTTGCTATTGTAAGTATTTTCCATTAGTGACAGGGTTGCTTTAATGTTGACATGCGATAGATAAAAGTGCTTAGTAAAAATAATAATGTTTTATTTGCAGGAAAGCCATTTGATAATCTGACCATCATTAACGCTGCTGTCTCTAATATAATCATCTCCATTCTACTTGGTTACCGATTCAGTTATGATGATCCCACCATTCTCTATCTGATGAACCTAATCAATGAGAACATGAAACTTGTGGCTACCAATTCAGCCCGGGTAAGTGGATGCCAGTTTCTGTTACTATGGTTAGGACTCAGGAGGCATTTTTAAGGCTGTTTATCTCTATCTAGATCTCAACCTTGATCTCTATTTTGAGCTCAATCTCAATTTTGCATCATGGTGGTACAGTGGTTAGCACTCTCACCTTGCAGCGCTGGGCCCCCAGTTTGTATCCCACCCAGGGCACTATCTGCACAGAGTTTTTATGTCTGCGTGGGTTTCCTCTGGGAGTTCTGGTTTCTTCCCACATCCCTAAAAAAATTATACAAACAAGTTAATTGGCCTCCCCTAAGTAGGCCCTACACTATGATAAATACACTACATGATAAAGACATATTACTATGATAGGGATTAGATTGTGAGCCCCTCTGAGGGACAGTTAAAGGACTACTGTAGGGGGGCAGGGGGAAAAAGAGTTGAACTTACCCGGGGCTTTTAACGGTCCCCTGCAGACATCTTGTGCCCGTGCTGCCACTCACCGATGCTCCAGTCCTCTGGTTCACTTCTGGAATTTCCAACTTTAAAGTCAGAAGACCACTGCTTCTGCGTGGCCATGTCCTCTCTCCCACTGACTTCACCAGGAGTGTACTGTGCAGGCGCAGACTGTACTGGGACTGCGCAATACACTCCTAATGACGTCAGTGAGAGCGAGGATGTGGCCATGCAGGCTTCCTCTTCTTTCTTCTTCCACGTTCATGAAAAAAGGGTGCCGTGAATAAAGGGCCCGATTTATTAACAAACCACCCTAACCACCACCCCTGGTGTTGCCAAAAACTAACCGCCACCTAGGTGGTGTCTAACCCTAACCACTCCCTCTGGTGGTGCCTAACCCAAATCACACCCTTTTACATATATTAATGATAATACCTTTGAAAATGTAAAATCTGTACTTATTAACAAAATAATATGACAAAAACTATAACGTTGTAAACTTCTAAAATGATAACTACCTCAAAAACGATAATGTTCTAATGTTATTAACAGCATTTTTTGCGGTGCCCTTTTTTTTTGCTTTTTTCGCTGTATTAACGATAATTGCATTAAAGTCTGTGGCGCCGCCCTTTTCATCCACCCTCAGCCAGCGCCATTTTTTCCTTCTACCCTTCTTCCTTCTTTCTTCTCCTTCTCTTCCTCCTCCTATTCCTCCTTCTTCTATTCCTCCTCCTTCTCTTCCTTCTCCTTCTCTTCCTTCTCCTTCTTCTCTTCCTTCTCCTTCTCATCCTCCTTCTTCTTCTTCTCCTTTTCCTCCTCCTCCTTCTTCTCCTCCTTCTTCTCCTCCTCCTTCTACTTGTTCTTCTTTTCCTTCTTCTCCTCCTCCTTCTCCTCGTCCTTCTCCTTTTCATTATTATTATTATTCCTTTTTCTTTTAAAGATGTACAACAGATTTCCAACCATAATGGGTCTCCTGCCGGGACCTCATCATAAAGTATTTGCCAACATCAGACAAATGTTGGACTTTATAACAAAAACATTTACTAAGCAGAAGAAAGATCTAGATGTGAATAATCTGAGGAACCTGATCGATGCCTTCCTGGTAAAGCAGCAAGAGGTGAGGACTATATTTAAAACAGTCATTGTCTCATGCTGTTATTTGTGTATTAAAATGTTCACATGCCTCTTCCCCTTCACGGAACAGCCAGCCTATCACAGCGTCACCAAAATGTAAACAATAGCTCTCATAGGCCACCACAAACAGGAAGAGGCATATGAGCTGCCGTCGCGTAAACGCGTAAAGTTGTACGCAAAAAACGGAACAAGTACAGCTGCTGACATAGACCAAAAAGGGACATACACGTAAAGAGAATGCATCAATAGGCGACGCTTAAATGCATACAAATTTACAAAAAAACAGGGAATGGTACTACAGCTGGCATGGACCGAAAAAGGGCATATGCATTCACCCCCATGGCATATAATCATCCAACAGACAAAAGGCAAACAAGTAAAAGGGGCAACAAATAACTCGCTGAGCCCCTCAGGGATGTGCCAAAGAATAAAGTACCAAAAAATAAGCAGTATCCCTCAGGTCCATCTTGACAATCCCATCACGGTCCTAAAAGATAAGAGATAAAGAGTAAAGCTTACAATACATCATATCACCAGGCTTGCTCTCGAGGACCTTGTGATCATGGATTACCCATGATCATGAGCATTTTTTGGCTTTGAATTCGGAAAAAATTCCGAATCCGTGATCTTTATTGATCACGGATTCAGAATTGTTCCGAATTTGAAGCAAAAAAATCGAATTTGCGTCCATTCGTGATTAACGCGAATTTGTTTGTGATTGCGGCGAAAATCCACGATCACGAATTCGCATTGCGCATGGTAACCATTGGATGACGTCAAAATGTAGCTATGCTGTGTCAGAAAAATTAAAAAAAGGAGAAGAAGAAGGTGAAGAACAATAAACAAATAAATACAGAAAACAAATGTTTTTCATATTTTTTTTTTAATTATACAACCACACATAATTAATTGTGTTTAAAAAAAAAAAAAAAAAAAAAAAACATGATGCTTTATGCATCATTTACCCTAAAAGAAGTTTTGGAAGAAATTAAGGGCCCATTCACACTTGTGCGTTTTCAGAGTGATTTCAGCTTTGCTGAAAATCGCTAGCGATTTGAAAAACGTATTCACAATGAAAGTGTTTGGAAGTGTTCTCATCTAAGCGTTTAGCGATTTGCTGAAACGCAAACGCGTTGCATGCAGCATTTTCTGAGCGATTCTGGAGCGATTAGCGTTTCAATAAATGTATTTGAATTGAACTAGAAATCGCAAAACGCTAATCGCTGGAAAAACGCTCTTTATACAGTGAAAAATCGCAAGGAAAAAAATGCCAGGAAAACGCTCAGCGTTTTGCATTAGTGTTTAGCGATTTCTAGTGTGAATGGGCCCTTAACCATTTCAGCCGCCCGGACGTGATCCTCACGTCCAGGCGGCTGCTCTGCTGCGGTGCCGCACTTCGGCACGCTCCCGTGCGGTCGCGGGCGTGCCCCCGTGCTGTCCCCCTGTAGCCCTGGGATCAGTGAATGGGAACATGGTTCCCGATCACCGAGCTGTGTCCCCAGCAGAAAAAACGAAGCTCTCTTACTAGAGGCTTCAGTCTTTCTGCAAAAAAAAAGTTTCCCCGTCCTCTTTGTGCTTCCGGTGATCGAGAAGAGAAAAAAATAAACTCAAGGTGGCCATCTTGTGGCCAAATAGTAAAACTACATCTGGTATCGGTTGAAAAGGGCGCCTGAGCTGCCTGTATGAAAATGGCGCCGCCATAGACATCAATGTTATTTCTGGAAATATGGGTTACAAGGTGTAGAAAAGTGCGCCCGAGTTTTGATATGGGCTACACCAGGCGTCTTTTTTGTAGCCGAAGTTTATATGGGCTACACCAGGCGCCTTTTTTTGTAGCCAAAGTTTTAATATGGGCTACAAGCACTGGAAGCCGAATTATTTCATTCCCCCACTATCCATGGCGGCCTGGAGGAGGAATAGTAATTAACACATCCCGCAGTTTTTTTGTAGCCGAAGTTTTTATATGGGCTACACCAGGCGCCTTTTTTGTAGCCGAAATTGGTATATATGGGCTCCACCAGGCGCCCTTTTTTACAGGCGCCCTTTTCATATAAACCCCTACATCTACATACATTTTACATTAAAATTTACACATATAATAACATTAAAAATTAACTGTTTATTTTCCACACCAAAATATTACGCAAATACAATTTTTAATGGAAAAAAAAATTACAATAAAAAAAATAACATAAATAGTTACCTAAGGGTCTGAAGGGGGTATACTATGAATATTTTTTTTAATTATAAGCTTGTAAATAGTGATGGCTGCAAAACAGAAAAAATGCACCTTTATTTCCAAATAAATGAATTGCGCCATACATTGTGATAGGGACAACATTTAAATGGTGTCATAACCGAGACAGATGGGCAAATAAATACATAGGTTTTAATTATGGTAGAGTGGATTATTTTAAAGCTATAATGGATGAAAATTGAGAAATGATGAATTTTTTCCATTTTTTTTCTTACTAATCCTGTTAAAATGCATTTATAAAAAAATAATTCTTAGCAAAATGTACCACCCAAAGAAAGCCTAATTAGTGGTGGAAAAACAAGATATAGATCAATAAATTGTGTTAGTAGTGATAAAGTTAATAGCGAATGAATGGGAGGTGAAAATTGCTCTGATACATAAGGTGAAAAATCCCCGCGGGCTGAAATGGTTAAAGGCCATTCGTGATTGCAACTTGTAATTCCGGATTCCGTTGTGGTCACGACTCATGGTCGTGAATCGTGATCACGACCGAATCCAGATTTTCGTCAACCCGAATAGTAAGGGCTCTTTCATATTTGGACGTTGCGATTTAGGGGACGTTAAGGTTGCATAACGTCCCTTAACGCAACGCATGGTGGTGGTAATAGGAGAACGCTACATAGAGACGCGTTATGCGGCTCTTGGTGCGCCTTTTCTGTTCTATAGTTCGTGGAGACCACGTGATCGGAACACTCCGCATCACGTGGTCCCGCCAGCCAATCAGCGGCCGCTTCAGAAAGTAAACACTGCAGTGCAGTGAATAATAATTAGCCATGTGGCTGGCCGCAATAGCGGACTCTCCCCTCCTCCTCTCCTGCACAATAAAAAAAATTACTGAGCATGTGCAAACAGTCTAACGTGGCTAAAACCGCGTATAACGCACAGCATGCTGCACTTTATTTGAACGTGTAGCGTTACACTGTAATGCAACGGTGGGCACTGTGAACAGCCTATTGATTTTTAATTACTGTGAGTTGGGCTGCGTTACAGGCTGCTAACGTGCGCCTGTAACGTCCCATTCTGAAAAGGGGGTACTCGAGCATCCCTGCATATCACAATAACATTATATAGGAGATCAAGGCAGAATAAATACACAATATAGCCATATAAACTACATTAATAAAACCCAGCACTGCCAAAGCAGTTTCATTAATGTAGATATATAGCCATAATAAAATCTTTGGGGTAAAAGTCGTAAAATATGGAATTGGTAGCTGTAGAGATTCTTTGATTGCCTTCACTGACAATGGGTGTTTTAAATAAAAAGCTATCACTGTTTCTTTAGATCCTTGAAGTGAGGGCTCGTGCACATTAGAGGCGTTTTTTTGGGGAAAATTTAAGCACATGCGATTTTTCAAAATCGCCCTAAAAGTACTTACACTGCTTTCCAATGAGATCGTTCTCATTAGGGAGTTCCGTTTGCTTTCTGCTGACTAAAGCGCTGCATGGACCATATTCATGGCAATTTGCCCTGAATGGGAGGTATAGGAAAAACGCAAAACGCTCACAAAATCGCTTTGTGCTGCGATTACGTTCACGTTTTTAAGAATAAATACATTGTGTTTATTCTTTTCGCCAGGGAGTGAATTAAAAAAATGCTCTGGAAAACCGCTTACAAAAACGCTTAGCAAACACACCCACCGTACAACAATAAAAAAAAATGCATCAAAAATTGCCCAACCAGAACGGCCAAGCGATCGTAACACAATGGGAATGAGGCCCGAAGGCTATGTTTACACAGTTCTGATTTAGGCTGCTTTCGCAGTGGGACGTTACAGGCGCATGTTAGAGCAGCCTGTAATGCACCCCCACCGCACAGCAATGAAAAATCAATGGTCTGTTCACAGTGCCCAGTGCCCACGTTGTGTTACACAGTAACGCTTCACGTCAAGACAACGTACTGCATGCAGTACTTTATACGTGGCTAAGCCGCGTTAGACTGTTTGCACATGCCAGATTACTATGGGTGGTCCACAAGCAGTCCAGAGGATTTTTTCACCTGAGGTACGCTTAAATACAGCATAAATTCAACAAATTCCTCAAGGTTAACCTCGCAAAACACCAATGTCATCCATAAATCTTGACTATCTTCTAAATTCTCGTTCAAACGGCATTACTTTCCCCATGTATGTAACCCCCAATGGTCCAGTGTATGACTAGCTTTGCAAAAGTGTCCTAAAATGCTTATTTTACATTATATTCTTATGCAGACAAAGTCACCCTCCTCCAAGTATTTCCACAATGACAACTTGGCAGCTCTGGTGGGTGATCTGTTTCTAGCTGGCATGGAGACAACCACCACTACTCTGAGATGGGGCCTCCTGCTTATGATGAAATATCCACATATCCAAGGTAAGGAATGGATTCATAGGAGTGACTGGAGTTATTTGTCCAAATAAGTAAAGACCACTCCCACATGGCTAACCTCCTTAACCACTCCCCCACGGCTAACCTTAACCATTCCCCCATGGCTAACCTTCCCCTCCCTCCATGGCTAACCTTCCCCTCCCCCCTTCCTTCCCTGGCACCAATCCCCCGCAAAAAAAGAAAAGTGAAAAAAAAAATGTTAATTTTTCCCTTAATGCCGATTTGAATGGGTCCCTAGGACGGTGCTCAAACTTCCACCGATAGAGTGTGCCCAAATTTCCAGTATCGCTTCTATCATTTGTAAATCAACACTACAACAGCTGAAAGAGGGACAAACATTTCAGGTGGCCTTTAAATTGCTTTTAAAACGTTTTTTAGGGTAAATGAGGCATGTAGCATCATGTTTTTTTTTAAAGGGTAGCACTAATTGATTATGTGGGGACTTAAAATCCCCCCCCCCCCAAAAAAAATGGCTGTAAATTAACATCAGGACTAGGTTCCAGACAGCGGTCGTGCAGGCCACAGTGTGTCCAAAGTCCAACTGCACAACTGGGACATGGGATGAGTTTTCAGGCCGGAGGCCAACAATTGTGTTTTGGGTTAAATATAGGTGGTATCAGTGGCCTGTGGCACCCTGGCGGTGGGAGCAGCACAGGCAGCAGGGGCTGGGCAATGCAGCAGCAGCAGGTGTAACGTGTGCCAGGAGCATGCCGGATGTGGCACGTGTACATGGCACGTGGCACGTAGCGTTGGTGGTATCACAACCTCCTGGAACTCCGGGCCAGCCCAGGCGTTCAAATTCGCTCTCATTGGGGCTTCCGGGGCACCTCGGCGAGCCCACATTGTGTCCAAAGTCCAATCGCACAACTGGGACATGACAGTTTTCAGCCCAGACACCTCAAAAAAATTATGCAGCAATTGTGTTTTGTGTGTGCAGCAGGAGCAGTGCAATGCAGCAGCAGCAGGACGTGGCACGTGGCATGTGTATGAGGCACGTGTACGTGGCACATGGCACGTGTATGTGGCACGTAGCGTTGGTGGTACCACGGCTGTAAAGAAATTGTGAACCAGGTGGCTTAGTTAGTAATAGTTAATCAGGAGGAGCCAGGAGGTTGTGGTGGTGGTGGTAAAGGGTGGTAAGGCAGGCATAGTGATTCCCAGCCACTTCATGTCTTGTCAAACAAAAGGGAAAGACTCGCCCAACAGGGTGCACGGGAAGCGATGGAGGGAGCAGAGGAGGCCACTGAGGACTGGCTGCCTGAACAGGCCTCAGTGTCGGCAGGAGTGGCAGAGGGGATTCTGGTCTCCGAGTCTGACCACTGCCAGGCTTGCCAGCCCCAGCTTGCTTCAGCCACATGATGTAGAGTACTTGTACTTTATTAAAATTGGAGTTGGACTTTAAAGCAAATCAGCATGGAGTGTCAGACAGCAGAGTAGAAGACACTAGTGCACACTAACTGTCACACTTACACTGCTCAGCACAGCAGCACTGCAGTTCTGTAGTAAGCTAACACAGTAGTGCTACTCTAACAACTAACTAGCACTGACTGCAGTACTAACTACACAATAACACAGTAATCCTATTCCCTAACCTATACTGTAGCTAGGGCTAATAGCAGGCCAGCAGCAGCTGGCCTGGTCTGTGCATAGCACACACAGACAAAGGACCTAGTAAAAGCAGCTGCTGCAGGCCTGCAGCACACACTCTGACTGTCACTGAATGAAATCAAGCTAGCTACCTAATAAACAATAGAACAATAGTGTAGTGATAGTTAAGTTGTTAATCATTGAAAAGTTTTAGGTGTATCACTGTATACAGCACTTGCTAGGCCAGCAGCACTAGAGCATGTCTCTCAGTGAGCAGTCACAAGCAAGGACGAGATTTCTCATCATGGCACCCCACCTTTATATACAGGGGGTGGGTGGGCTGGCCAGGGTTCCATTCTGTGATTGAGTGCTAGGGCTTAGGCTGGGAGCCCTCTGATTGGCTCAATGAGGTCAGGAGGGGCTGTCCAGGGTTCCCCTCTGTGATTGGTTGCTTGGGCTTAAGCTGGGAGCCCTCTGATTGGCTCAATGACGTCATGGACATCATCTCCATAGTTACAGTATCCGAATTCGGATATCCAAACCGGATATCCGAACAGATACCCGGATTTCAAATAGATTTCCAAGTAACTTGGATAGTGCTATTCGGATTTCCGCAGATATCTGGAATTCGAATCCGAGGTCAGATAGTGGAAAAAGTTCAGATTATCCAGGTAGTTTGGATATCCGAAATCCGGATGAGCAGCACTAATATTTGCCCATTTAAAGCAGAAACCCAGCATTTCTTCTTTGCTCTAAAAGATTATTTACAACATAGTATACAGTTGTAACGCTTGGTGGTGTATTCTCCACAGTCAGCATGCAACGCATGAGCTGGCGTGGAGGAGGTACACACACTAGCACCAGGAAACAGGCTATCCCTAGTATAGTGGAGGGGAGGACTGACTCCAATAGGAGATTGTGGCGCACAGAGCCGGTGCAGATCTGACAGCCACAAACAATGCTTTCGTTATAACGTCTCAGCGCAAAGTAGCGCTGAGCGCACAAACCAGAACTGAGGAGATCAGGACAGGTAGACAGAATGAACGCTTGCTAGCAAGCGGCTACTTAGCGACAGCAAGCGTCCAAAACCAGACAGACTGGAATGAGGCAGCCAATGTGATGCGGCGATGGCGTGCCTCACAAAGACAGGACAGGATAGTCAGAAAATAGCAGGATTAAGATAGATGAACGTAACACAGATAAATATACAATAAGTATGTTTTCCTAGCGTATTACAATTACAGCTATCAATGAAACTATTTGTAACGTCTGACTAACATATGTATATATCGGCAATGAACCGATATATGACATAAGCAGGAACGCTGACTAGGAATGGAGTAACACAGGGAACAGGACTCAGAAGGATTCGCTATCTCTTCGCAGAGATGAACGCAATCCACAAACGGTAACAGAACAGGATTCAGAAGGATTCGTTATCTCTTCGCAGAGATGAACGCAATCCACAAACGGTAACAGAACAGGATTCAGAAGGATTCGTTATCTCTTCGCAGAGATGAACGCAATCCACAAACAGAACCAGGAGCAGGGTAACTACCTCAGCACGGGTGGTCACGGTACGCGCAACCTACCAAAACGTGCTGGAAAGCTGACTAACTGCACACAGGATATAAACAGTTTGTGTACGTATACATCAGCGACACTGATGTATTAACGTAACACAAATACAAGGAAAATAATAAACGTGCTGGTATGCATATATATTGGCAATGAACCAATATATGATGCAAAGACCAGCAAAGTATCTTTATAACAAGAAACACGATCGGGGGCTAAAGCGACAGCAAGACAGGCTTAAGCTGAAGCTATGAAAACCCAAGGAAACCCTGCAGGAAGCAGATCTTTATACTGAGGTCATCCAATGGGAGCAGACATGCAGATTCCCACACAGGTGAATGATAATCAGTCACAAGCTGACAGCAGGGAAAAACAGACAAAGCTATACAGCTTGCATGGAAATAGATCAGAACTGCCTGAGCTGCAGCACTACTTCCAGCAATAGCTGCTGCAGCAGCGATCATTACAACAGTATACTACAACCATTTTTTTTTACTAGAACAGCATTCAATTAGTTAAACACAGGACTTCCAAGTTCCCTGCAGAGAAAGCTGGAGGCATGTGAACTGGAGATAATGTTATCTTGTGTTTACATTACTCACTTGATACAATTAAGTAAACACTTCTCTGACTGTGCAGACACTCCTGAACACAGTTAGACACTCAGAAAGCATTTCTGCTTATATTATAAGATGGATAAACCAGTTATGAATAAAATGCAAAGGCAGCTCTCAGAGCAAAAACAAATGTACTTTAGGAACTTCTAAATGATTTCTAAATGAATGTAATTTCTAAATGAATAATAATACTTATGCACAAAAGCAAATATGATAACCGTATGGCATATAAAAAAGTAGGAAAACATGTTTTTATTGGATATTATGTCAGGGTTTTATACCACCTTAAGCTTACTCTCACACACACAAACTGTGCTGGTTTAGTGTGTCCACAGTATTGGATTATAATGAATGAAATAACCATATTTTGGCAGAAAAAGTCCAGAAAGAGATTGATAACATAATCGGCACAGCTTCGCCTCAGCCAGAGCACAGGAAAGAGATGCCGTATACTGATGCCGTCATCCACGAGATACAACGGTTTGGTAGTATTGCACCTAATGGTGTTCCACATGCAACTACTCAAGATCTCACATTTAAAGGATATTTTATCCCAAAGGTAGTATTGCTTTCATTTTGCCAATTAGCTAATATTTGTAACCAGTGGCGTAACTACAAATCATGGGGTCCTCCAGCAAAACTTTGATGCTCCCTCCCGATGTTTACACCCCTTCCCTTGCCTCCCCTTTGTGCTTTTCACAGCCTGGAGGCCCATCTCACAAGGGTCACAAAACAAGTTTGGCCATCAAGATCTTCACACCCATAACAAGTGTAGCCACAAAACACCTGGGCCTCCATTCATCATTGTCTTTGAGATAACTTTTTCCAGTTTGTTAAATTACCGAATTCGAAGTTTATCGATTTCTAGTTGTATTCATCAAGGTTTTTCCATATTCGGTGTGAATTCGATAACAATTCGGTAACCATTCGGTAACGTGTCGATATTTCCATTTTACAGCGGTAATTTAACACAAGGCCATAAGATTCCCATGGAATTGTGGGTAAAAGGCTCAGCCGGCTTGTTATCAGCCCTAATAAAATCCCCGACTGAGCATTCAGTCTGGCTTTGCTCAGGAATTATTATAGCTGAGTCTGTCTTCTCTGATGTCTTTTCAAGCCCAAGCCTGCCCCCTTCTGGCTTTGCTATAATGACTGAGCTATAATGATTCCTGAGCAAAGCCAGACTGAATGTTCAGGGATTTTATCAGGGCTGCTAACAAGCAGGCTGAGCAGTAAAGGATAAAACAGAGAGCAGGGTAGGTGTTTTCTCTAATGTGTCCTCTGATTTATATGGTAAAATATATGAGGGTGCTTTGTCTCTGGTTCACTTTAACCTCCTTGGCGGTAATCCCGAGCTGAGCTCGGGGTATGCCGCCGGAGGTCGCCGCTCAGGCCCTGCTGGGCCGATTTCGTTTCTGAAAAAAGCAGCACACGCAGCTGGCACTTTGCCAGCCGCGTGTGCTGCCCGATCGCCACCGCTCCGCGGCGATCCGCCGCGTGCAGCGGCGAAAGAGGGTCCCCCCAGCCGCCCGAGCCCAGCGCAGCCGGAACAAACAGTTCCGGCCGGCGCTAGGGGCTGGATCGGGCGGCTCTGACGTCAGGACGTCGACTGACGTCCATGACGTCACTCCGCTCGTCGCCATGGCGACGAGGAAAGCGAAACAATACTTTCGATTGCCGGAGGCGATCGAAAGTACGCTTCCGGAGCGCCCTCTAGTGGGCTTTCATGCAGCCAACTTTCAGTTGGCTGCATGAAATATTTTTTTTTTAATTTAAAAAAAACCACATTGCAGCCTCCCTGGCAAAATAAATAAACCGCCAGGGAGGTTAAAGAGAAATCGTAACCCAGGATTGAACTTCATCCCAATCAGTAGCTGATACCCCCTTTCCCATGAGAAATCTTTACCTTTTCTCAAACGGATCATCAGGGACATCTGTATGACTGATATTGTGGTGAAACCCCTCCCACAGTGTGATGTCATGACCATGGTCCTGACAGTTTCCTGTCTGTGAACCTTGTTGCATTGTGGGAGATAACAGCTGTTTCCAACTGCCGAAAATGCATCATCTCTTTCCACAGACATCACCTGGCAGCAGTAAAAATGTCACCATGTGATAAATATCAGAATGTCAATCAGGGAGAGGAAAGATTTTACAATGGGCATAGTGATGAGCGTAATAACCTAATTACGATTACGCAAAATTTTGCATAATTCACAAAATTACAATTACGCCTGTAATCGCAATTTCATAAACTTCACAAAATTACACAAAATGTTGCATTTATGGGGAATTTCGTAATTATGATTGATTTTCGTAATTATAATTGTTTACGTAACACAAAAAAACATAATTTCATGTTTAACACGGAAATTTGTCCGTTCTCAAAATTGTGTTCCAGTACAGAGCCTTCTGATACATTTAAAGCAACAGCACTTGCAGGTACCTTTGCATTATCAGATATTGCAAGGCCCAAAACCAAGTATCTCAGCATGCATGACCGCTAAGTGCACCTTGACAAATAGCACCCTTCTTAGGCCTCTTGCACACTACATGCAATTCCGATTTTTTTATACGTCCGATTTTTGATTCTGATTTAAAAATGTAGCAGCATGCAGTATGTTTTTTAACCACTTGCCGACCGCACGCTTATACCGTGCGTCGGCAAAGTGGCGGCTGCAGGACCAGCGACGCAGTTCTGCGTCGCCGGCTGCAGGCTACTTAATCAGGAAGCAGCCGCTCGCGCGAGCGGCTGCTTCCTGTCAATTCACGGCGGGGGGCTCCGTGAATAGCCAGGGGGCCGCCGATCGCGGCTCGCAGGCTAAATGTAAACACAAGCGGAAATAATCCGCTTTGTTTACATTGTACGGCGCTGCTGCGCAGCAGCGCCGTAAGGCAGATCGGCGATCCCCGGCCAATCAGCGGCCGGGGATCGCCGCCATGTGACAGGGGACAGCCTGTCACTGGCTGCACAGGACGGATAGCGTCCTGTGCAGCCCCGATCACCGGGGATGAGCAGGTAGGAGAGGGAGGGGAGAATTCGCCGCGGAGGGGGGCTTTGAGGTGCCCCCCCCGCAACAAGCCTGCCCACCAGAGCGATCAGACCCCCCCTGCACACCATCCCCATAGGGGGAAAAAAGGGGGGCGATCTGATCGCTCTGTGTACCAGCTGATCTGTGCTGGGGGCTGCAGAGCCCACCCAGCACAGATCCCAAAAAATAACGCTGGTCCTTAAGGGGGGGTGAAGGGTGGGTCCTCAAGTGGTTAATCTGAATCAAAAATTGGATAAGATAAAACAATTGGAATCGCAAGTAGTGTGCAAGAGGCCTTAGAAGTGGCTGCAGGTAGAGGCTCTTGATTAATTTAAAGTGACAGCACATGCAGGGACCTTTGCATTATCAGATATTGCAAGGCCCGAAACCAAGTGTCTCAGCATGCTTGAACGCTAAATGCACCTTGGCAAAGAGCACCTGTCTCAGAAGTGGCTGCAGGTAGAGCCTCCTGATGCATTTTAAGTGACAGGGGCCTTTGCATTATCAGATATTGCAAGGCCCAAAAACAAGTGTCTCAACATGACCGCTAAGTGCACCATGGCAAAGAGCACCTGTCTTAGAGGTGGCTGCAGATAGAGCCTCCAGATACATTTAAAGTGACAGCATGTGCAGGGGCCTTTGTATTATCAGTAATTGCAATCAATGAGTGTCTTTCCTGAGTTTATTCATTACCTAAATGTGCATAATTACTATTAGAAACAAAATTACATCCATTTTCGTAATTAAAGTGACACTGAAGCGAAAAAAAATTGGATAATTACTAGAACATTAGTAGCAAATAAAATACTCTCATATTTTTATTTTCCGTTATATAGTTTTTGCTCATAACATTGCATCATTCTCTGATATTTGCAGTTTACACACTACACTCAGAACTCTAAATGATTTCACAGAGCAGGCTAGTGAACTTTTGAATTTTCCTCTGCAGAAAAATACAAAATACAGTGACAGACAGTTGAGATGATAAGCTTCATAAGACAGAGCTCTCTGCGACATTGAATGTCCTAGAGATCAGTGGCTCTTTTGCATAGATAACAACTGGAGTTTCTTAACTCTTCCTGTACTGGAAACAATATTAGAATTATGTCTCTGCTCCTAATATTTTATTTCTTAGCTGTACTACACATACAAATCATTATAACATAAGTTTATTTTCACTTCAGATTTCCTTTAAAATACCCTTGTTTCTATAGAAAACACAAAATTTTGCGTTAAACGCGAATTTGCGCCAAAACGCGCAATTACGATACCGAAATTTCGCTTACGAAATTTCAAATTACTGTTTGTATGGAAATTATGAAATTACTAATTTGTGTCGTAGCACTACATGGGCAAACATTGACTAAATCATTTATAAATAATAATTGTAAAAATTAAACACTTATTTTTCATTACGTTATTTTATCTGAAGTTCCTCTTTAAACTGATGTTTCTCCCTGTCCAGGGCATGACTATCTTCCCAGTGCTGTACTCTGTGCTCATAGATGAAGCCTACTTTGAGAAACCTCATGAATTCTACCCGGAACATTTTCTGGATGCGGAAGGGAAGTTTAAAAAGAACGAGGCCTTCATCCCATTTTCAATAGGTAATTCTACTCTGAATGCAAATCAAGCTTTAGAACTGTGGAGTGTTTCCTAACTTTATCCATAAGGAATCAGTTGCTAAATTAGTTCTTACTACTTACCGGTATTTTTAACTCTTGGACTAATCTAGTGAATCTAGTGATCCAATGACAGTCTGGGACACTGACTATTCAGACTCCGGGTGAAATCCTTAATGGAACTATAATTTATAATTTGTAAGGCAAAATCGACTATTAAAAATGTTGCCCAACCAGGGGCTTGACTTAAAGAGAAACCGTAACCAAGAATCGAACTTCATCCCAATCAGTAGCTCATACCCCCTTTCCCACAAGAAATGTTTACCTTTTCTAAAACAGATCAACAGAGGGCTCTGTATGGCTGATATTGTGGAGAAAACTCCCCCCCACCCACAGTGTGATGTCATGACCATGATTCTGACATCACACTATGGGAGCCTTGTTGCATTGTGGGAAGTAACAGCTGTTTCCAACTTCCAAAAAAGCAAGCAGCTTCTCCTTCCATAGACATCACCTGCCAGCAGTAAAAATGTCACCGTGTGATAAATGTCACAATGTAAATCAGGAAGAGGAAAGATTTTACAATGGGCAAACACTGACTAAATCATTTTTAAGTAATTATTGTAAAAATGAGGAACTTTTTTTTTTTTTACATTATCTTCACTGGAGTCCCTCTTTAACTATCCCTCCCCTCTCTGCGCGCGGCAGCAGGTCTTCATACTGCACCTCGTTTTAGTGGCAGATTTGGTCCTCTATCACTTAGCAGCTCCTGACACTGCAAGCCACTATGTTAGCCTGCCCACCAACTACACTGAACAGGAACTCAAGAGGACCTATTCCACCACCAGAATGAAGTACAGTATGAAGCTCTGCACTCCAGGACCAAGCCTTCTCAGCCCCTGGGCCCCCCATTGTCCCCCACAGTCATGGTGAGGGAGGGTTGGGGGCTGGAGTTCAGTATAACATGGCAGCTATTGTTAAGCCCGTTTTCAACAACAAATGTACATTGCATATCCTGCATCTCTTCAGTGCCCCGTCTAATAAAACCTTATGTAACAATGGCCAATAAAAACTCTTTCTATAACTGATAAGTCGGCAAAGTTGACAGGCATGCTAAGGCTTTTGCTGATACCAGTGGTTTTGTTGTTACAGGTAAAAGAAGTTGTGCCGGAGAAACTTTGGCCAAAATGGAGCTGTTCCTCTTCTTCACCTCCTTACTGCAGAACTTCACCTTCCAGGCTCCTCCTGGTGCTGAACTCGACCTAAATCCTGCAAGGAAAGGAACCCGCAGTCCACAAACTCATATGGTTTGTGCCATACCTAGAAACTAGCAGAAAGGACACAAATAAGATGTGTGAAAACTTAATACTATTGGGAACAACACAACAAAAATCAAAAATCAGATGTAACAAAAACAACTCCAATGGCAGAGGAAATGGCATTTATGGAGTGTTACTAATTTGCCGTGATGAATGTTATTAAAAAGAACGTTCAATATAAATAAATAAAGCAAACCCTGAAAAACATAATTGGGAGCCTGGGTCACACTGGAGCTTCTATTTTTCTTATAATGCTGCTGAAATTGCCTGCAAGATGAAATATAGCAATAGACATTCACTTGAAGTAAACGAGTAAAAAATCGATACTTACCCAAAGCTTATAAGCTTGTCTGAGTCCCACGCCGTCCTCCCATGATCTGCCGTTCTGTCACGCTCAGCCCTGGTAACTGGCTCAGTTGCGTCAGTCCGGGTTTACTGCGAATGTGCGCGAGGTCTACGCATGCGCAGAAGACCCAGACTGGACCCGACTGACCCAGTTAACAGGGCTGATCGCGGCTGAACGGTAGACTGTGGGAGGACGGCGTGAGACTCAGATGAGGTTGGGGGGCTAGAGGAAGCCTTGGGTAAGTATTGATTCTTTTGATCTCTGGAACACTTTAAGCTTTAGCTTGCAGGTATATCTGAGTCAGGCCTTGCAGCTTCATGTGTTTATTTAGTGAAAGCAAGAGTATGTTGATATATTATGTTGTTACATGTTGTTTGAATGAAATGAAAGCACAATAAAAAAAAAAATAAAAAAAAAATAAAAAACATAATTCAGACTGGATCTATGGTAAAAAAAAAAGGAATATTAAATGGCATAATAAACTTTATATGGCACAAAATACTTTATAAAAAGAAAAAGTTTTTTTGTATTTCTAACATGCAAAATGTAATAAAAAGAAACTTTCAAAAAATAAATAAATAAATAAATAGTTAATTATACAGTCCCAAATGTCTTATTCCACCTTAATAAATGAAACACATACAGAAAAAAAGTCACAAACTAATATTTTGTTTGAATGCCTTTAGCCACAGCATTAATTCACTGTGGCATGATTTCAATGAGCTTCTGCAATCTTTTTTGCAAAAATTTTGTGATGTCAGATCACCACACAAATTCTTCTTCAGCAGATCCCAAAGATTTTCAATGGGGTTAAGGTCTGGACTCTGTTCTGGCCAATCCTATGTGAAAATGAGTTTATGAGGTCAGCTAAAAACTTGGCTGACACAGTTTGAAGCTCATATTACAAGAGAAAAGCTTTTTTGTAAGGCATTTTATGGGATGCTGTTGATGTTGTCTACAAACCAGGGTATTTAATAAAAATTGTGACATGCACAGCAAAGTATAAATAGCCATGATTCTGTGTTGCTATTAAAAGGTGTACATAATGAACTCCATAATTTCCTATGGGAAATCATGAATACTGTATGTTTAAAGCAGTGGTGTAGCTAAGGACTTGTGGGCCCCGATGCAAGTTTTACACTGGGGCCCCCACAAGCACTCTATACATAACAATTGATAGGGCACACCAAAACCTGCCAATGGCAACCACAGTGTCAGAGGTACAAGAAGGGATGGGGAACAGCTTGTTAATGATTACCACTATTCAAAGTATCTATAGAAGTGATTATTATGAGCACAGCCCCAATAGAGAGCTAATACTGTAGTCGGGGAGGGCCCGAGGGCTTCAACACCCCTCTGGCCCAAGGGCCCCGATGCAGGCGCAACCTCTGCAACCCCTTTAGCTACACCCTGGTTTAAAGGGACCCTGAGCAGTGCCCTAAAAAAAGAAATCTGGACTTACCCAGGTCTTCCAGGGACCCCCCCCCCCCATAGCCCGTGAAGTCCCCTAACATCCTCTTCTTCTTTCTGCAGTCCCACTGGTGGCTCCGGTAATCCGGTGACTTCGGCTAAAGTTGCACATGCACACACCCATCACTCATCACGTCATCACGCCGGTCGCCATAAGTGTCCTGTGCGGTTCTCCGAAGATTTCAGCTAAAGTCACTGAATTACCAGAGCCACCAGCAGGACCAAGAGGATGCAGGGGGACTTTGCGGGCTACGGGGGGCTGGAGAAAGCCCTAGGTAAGTCCAAATTTATTTTCTTAGGGCACTGCTCAGGGCCCATATAAGTCCATGCTTCTTTGTTGCACACAAATCCGATGTACACAGTTTTTATTAAAGCCTGTAAGAGTTGTAATAGAAGGGCACACAATTGCTCAGGACACTGTAACAGTCTGCTGTACTGCTGCGCTACACTATACTGATTAGGGATGCTCAGAAATGCAGATTACCGACTCCGCAGAAATCCTGATTTCCGCCAATGCCGATTACCGATTCCTTGGATTTCCGTTTTCTGTTTCCAATTTCCGAGGAGCCTCTATTTTGGTCATTTTTTGCATTCTCTGATTGGCCAAATACTTCTGAGTTGACTGTGCAGTCTCTGATTGGTCCAATGCTTCCAAGTTCTGTGACTGGGCTAAAATGACCGAGCTGCGATAAATGCGGTGTTTCTGCAGGAATCCGATTTCCATTTTCTGATTTCTGAGGAGTCTTTTTTGGGCCATTTTTTGCATTCTCTGTTTGTCCAAATACAGTTACTACTTCCAAATACAGTTAATACTTCTGCATTGGCTCCGCATTCTCTGATTGCCCCAATGCTTCCAAGTTGTGGTAATGAGTTACTTCCGCTCAAATCTGATTTCCATTTTCCGATCTGTGAGTGTTGATCGGAAATGCGGAAATTTTAATACCGCGGAATCCGAAGGAGCATCCCTAGCATGCTAGTTTGGAAGGAGGCATGGATAGTTTTGACAATATGTACTAAGCGAATGGAACAACTGTATATGGCTGCACTAATAAAAATATCCACTAGATGGCACATGCATAGTTAACTGTCTGTGAGAAGTGATGGTATATTAACTACTGGAGATGCAATTTGTGAAACATCCACAAGATGGTGCCTTAGTCAATGCGGAAATATATCCTCGTCCACACGTATGACCAAAACTTAAGTATACGCATAATGGCAATAGAGATGCGGATTTTTG
Source organism: Hyperolius riggenbachi (assembly GCF_040937935.1). Lineage (NCBI taxonomy): Eukaryota > Metazoa > Chordata > Amphibia > Anura > Hyperoliidae > Hyperolius > Hyperolius riggenbachi. The sequence continues at coordinate 44,205,205 of NC_090649.1, read as the reverse complement.
GCTGCATGGACGATGACGCTATAAAAACGTCAGGCTCAGAACCCAGCCTCCAGATCACATGATTAAGGCCGGAAGCGGCCGATACGCGTGGTGAAGGCGTCCTCACTGCCCACCAAGCGCAGCACAGCCACTGACCCTGCTTCAAGCCTACGAAGGAGCCTGGCGCCAGCTGACCTATGCGGAAGGCATCATCCATGAAGGGCTGAGTGGCTGGTTACATCACTGGCAGGCCACACACGTGTGCACACGTCCTCCATTAGACACCTCAGGGATTCCATTATCCTGGACATATGAACTGTCTGCAGCAGGGGAGGCCATCTACCAAGCAACCTTCTACCCCACAGCAGCTGGAATAGCGATAATTATTAACTGGTCGACTGAGTGGTGAGAGCCTCAGTGAGGCAGCCGGTTTACATTAACTGCATGTGCATATGCACCTAAAGCTGTGGATCTGTGAAGTAGCTTTCTGCCCTCTGTTTTGTCCTTGTGCTTTTGCGGAGAACCAGTCTTGGGACTATGCTTGTGCTTATAGTGCTTCGTTAAATAGTCAGTATCTATAGTCCAACAGGAGTGTGATGGGATTCCAGGTTTGATTGGTGTGATAAGTTTGCTGTACGTGTGAGTCCAGCCGGCTGCGTGTTTAACATCTGCAGTGAGTGTTTTTATGGTTTTAAAGAGGCACTTAGTGTCAATACAGTGTTGTTCACCTTTTTGAATAAAGTTGTTTATTGAATGTGAAGCAGGGCCTGACTCAATATATTTTTCTAACTGCTTTGCGAAGGCACCTGATCGCAAAACACAAACACCAATGGTATGCACACATTAATAAAAGCAGCAAACAAATATAAATAGCCTAATTGCGGCTGTTTGTGGCGGTGCGTTAAACAGTGAGTTTGGTCTGTCAGTGTGAAGCAGTACACTACTTACACTACCTGATCGATGTATACACACGCAATATGTTTTCAAGCACCATATGCCTCCAATTTATGAATGTAATGTGATTTTTGCCCTTTAGGGATTATAACTATTATAACTCTGCTCTATGTCAAATCCGTAACTTTCCCAGGGACTTTTGGTGTGTATCCCACACTGCCATGCCCCCCTCCAGGGGTTAGACCCCTTGAAACATCTTTTCCATCACTTTTGTGGCCAGAAACAGTGTTTGTAGTTTTTCAAGTTTGCCTGCCCATTGAAGTCTATTGTGGTTTGCTGAGTTCACTGGTTTGCAAACTTTTGCGGAAGTTTGCAGTGTGCGAACCCAAAATCTGAGATTTGAGCCATCTCTAGCTAGCGGTGCCCCCAAGTATTAGGTAGCTAGAGGAACCTCAGTATTAAGTAGCTAGAGGTGCCCCTAAGTAATAGGTAGCTAGAGGAACCTGAGTATTAAGTAGCTAGAGGTGCCCCTAAGTATTAGGTAGCTAGAGGAACCTCAGCATAAAGTAGCTAGAGGTGCCCCAAGTATTAGGTAGCTAGAACGACCTCAGTATTAAATCGGTGTACAACCCTGACATAATATTCAATAAAAACATGTTTTCCTACTTTTTATATGCCACACGGTTATCATATTTGCATTTGTGCATAAGTATTATTATTCATTTAGAAATTACAAGTTCCCAAAAGTACAGTTGTTTGCTCTTAGTGCTGACTAAGTATTAGGTAGCTAGAGGAACCTCAGTATTAAGTAGCTAGAGGCAGGACCAGCGCTACCATTAAGGCAGGGGGGCCCCCCCAAGCATGTCCCATCTTTGGGTAGTTGAAAATGTAATTTATTTGGCCAGCTGCCTGGTACCACGGCTGTCGGGGGAACCAGCGGCAGGTATGGGAAGGAGAAAGCCCCCCCCCCCCCCTGAGTGCCCCCCTCACCTGTCCATATGCAGAGTTTTGCGAACTGAAGCGACAGTAAAACTCACATGACAGCGCCGTTGGAAACTTCTGCAAGTCTTCTCCTCGCAGCACAGATCCATGTTTCCTCTCTGCTGCCCCCTACTGGTGCCTCTCATTACTGCGCCACTACAGGAGTCAGTGAGGTGATACGGAACAGTGTGATGAAGACTTGCTGAAGTTCCCAGTGGCGCTGACAAGTGAGTTTTGCTGTCGCTTTCTCTCTGCATTTGTGGAAGGGGTGGAGGTGGAGGCGACATAAAATGCAGGACATCTGGCTATCTATACTGGGGGGACTACCTAATACTGGGGGGTACAACTGCCACTTGATACTTGAGGGGGGGAAAACTACCTAATCCTGGGGGGCACGCCTGGCTATCTATACTAGGGGGTATCTAAGCCTAGGGGACACATCTGACTTTACTGGGGGGCACATCTGGCTATTTATACTGTGGGGCTACCTAACCCTGGGGACACATCTGGCTATCTATATTGTGGGGGCTACCTGACCCTGGGGACACATCTGGCTATGTATACTGTGGGGGCTACCTGACCCTGGGGACACATCTGGCTATCTATACTGTGGGGGCTACCTGACCCTGGGGACACATCTGGCTATCTATACTGTGGGGGCTACCTGACCCTGGGGACACATCTGGCTATCTACACTGTGGGGGATACCTGACCCTGGGGACACATCTGGCTATCTATACTGGGCAGAACTACCTATGGCCGCGTAGTGATGGAAGTGGTTGGGGGGTGCTCAGGAAGGCCTCCAAGTAACTTTGGCCCCCGGGCCCCACTGGATCTAGAACTGGCCCTGGCTAGAGGTGCCCCTTAGTATTAGGTAGCTAGAGGAACCTCAGTATTAAGTAGCTAGAGGTGCCCCCATGTATTAAGTAGCTAGGAGAATGTTACAGAGCCACACCAAGTCAACATGCATACAATTGTTTCAGACTTTCTGGTCCTTGTCAGTGCATAGCATGGATTGATATAGTTCCATTGGTCTATGCAAAAAAGTTGCGATGAAACATGGGAACAAAATACCATAATTAGAGCACTTTTTGTTAAAAAAGCGTTATTTTATTGTAATCACTACAAACAAAATAGTCGCTAATACTATGTTGGTAAATTTACCCATGTTCTTATCTTTTGCAGTGCTAATTATTATAGTAAAATAAAAATATAAAAGGATACTGATATTTTACTCAAGCAAATCCTAACCCTATTCTCACAGAGAATCCTCCCTCTAACAAGGAGCAGTTGAAAAAGTTGCGTCCAAAAATGGGCGCAATTGTTATTTATCGATATACAGTATGTGGGAGCAATTGTTTTTTATCATAATATAGAAAGCTGTTATCCTATTTAGCTGCCGCTGGCAGCTGCAATTAAGTAGAAATGGCCCAAACAGTTTGCATGCAAACTTATTTGCACAAACATCTTTAGTTCGCATTCGCGATTGAACGCGAACTTTATGTGAGTTAGACCCGCCCCTTATAGTACATCATTGGGCTAAACTTTGACCCTCTAAATCACAGTAAGCAGACACATGATAGCCAATCAGGCTACACTCCCTCCTGGAATCCCCCCACCTTTATTAAAGGCAGCTGCGTCGGCCATGATATCACTCTGTGTGCTGCATAGTTAGTGAGAAAAGGGAGAGAGTTGCTGCAGAGATTAGGGAAAGCTTAGTTAGGCTGTTGTTAGGCTTGTTAGCTTGCTCCTTGCTGATACTTATTGCTAAAAAGCACCCCAAAACAGCTCTTTTTAGAGCTAATGTTGTTCTTGTGATCTGTTTTTTTTTGTTGTGTGTGTGTGTATTCCACTGACACTTGCATATACAGCCCTGTCAGTCGCAGATGGCCCTTGCTAATTCCTATACTGTGCCACTGCCAGGCCCAGCACATTCATTGCCTACCTTTTCACTGCACCTGTGTGTGACAGCTGCACATTTGTAATACCAGTCTGACCGTTCATACCTGTTCATTTTCACTGCACCTGCGTGACAGCACGCAGTGTTATATAATACCAGTCACTGCATAACTGTTCACTGCACCTGTGTGTGACAGCTGCACATTTGTAATACCAGTCCGACCATGCATACCTGTTCATGTTCACTGCACCTGCGTGACAGCACGCAGTGTTATATAATACCAGTCACTGCATAACCATTCACTGCACCTGTGTGTGTGACAGCTGCACATTGGATTGATACCAGTCACTGCATAATTAAATTAATTTAAAGGGATACTGTAGGGGGGTCGGGGGAAAATGAGTTGAAGTTACCCGGGGCTTCTAATGGTCCCCCACAGACATCCTGTGCCCGCGCAGCCACTCACCGATGCTCCGGCCCCGCCTCTGGTTCACTTCTGGAATTTCAGACTTTAAAGTCTGAAAACCATTGTGCCTGTGTTGCCGTGTCCTAACTCCCGCTGATGGCACCAGGAGCGTACTGTACAGGCCCAGTATGGTCTATGCCTGCGCCGTGCGCTTATGGTGACATCAGGGGAAGTGAGGACACGGCAACGCAGGCGCAGTGGTTTTCAGACTTTAAAGTCTGAAATTCCAGAAGTGGGCCGGAGCATCGGTGAGTGGCTGCATGGGCACAGGATGTCTGCGGGGGATCATTTTCCCCCGACCCCCCTACAGTATCCCTTTAAATCATTAAAAATCATGTAGGCCAGTTCCACCCATTGATCTAGAATTAGTAAGAGTCGTGTATTTGACCGTGGGAGATCTGCCACCTCAAATGAGCGAGAGACATGAATCTGAGGGAATTAAAAAATATCAGAAGGAACTGTCTGAAATAATTAGAGGCATTTAGGAAGAATATCCATTTCAATAACATTGATCCTGTCAAACCAGGAGAAGGGTGTTTTCTCCACAAGCTCAGATCCTGCCTGATCTGTTCCATTAAAGGCAGGTACTTTTTAACAAACAATGTTGAGAGATCATAGGGCCTCCCCCTAGCCAGAGCGCGCCCCACATAGGTAGCTAGTGAGCCCCCCTCCCCTATACATGTTAGCAAAAAGAGGCGACAGTAAGATAAAAAACTCTAAAATGGTTAAAAACCCATGAGGCAGTGGTGTACTTACCTCCTCCAAGTAGACACAAAATACTGGTGATAATGTTCAACAAATCTATATATATATAATAGAGTAAGTGCCTCAACCTTCAAGCAAGAAGAAGAAGTAGCGCCCTGCCCCCAGGGCCGGTCCAAGCAAGAAGAAGGGGCTGGTCCAAGCAAGAAGAAGGGGCTGGTCCAAGCAAGAAGAAGAAGTAGCGTCATATCAAACCAAGGGCAAAGAGGGATAATTTGCATATTCAATAGCAGTGCATTGTGGGTAACCACAAATGTTCACTTATAGCTGAATTATTGCAGATTTGCTTCTGTTTTAAGAAGGAAAATTACACCAAGCTTTGTTTTTTTTAGTGGGAGGGCTTTTTGGTCCCTTTTATCCCCCTATACATTCTTAGTAGTTTTGGTCACCCTGAACTGCTTGGTTACTCTGTTGTACTGGTCCAAGCCCAATCTCATACAGCTGTATCAATCCCTGCTATGTACTGATAAGGACCAAATGTCTGAAATAGGCTGTCACATGTGGGTTTGATATGACTGTGTAAAACTTAAAGGTAAACTTAAGTGTGGCAAAAAAAAAAAATGACATTTACTCACCTGGGGCTTCCCTCAGCCACCTGCAGCCAATCGGTGCCCTTGTCTTGGACATTCTCCCGTCCTCGCCGGCGACCACTTCCGGTTTCGCCGTCAGGACCCGACAGGCATGGGAACGCGAGTGATTCTTCGTGTTTCCAGCCACAATATCGCCCCCTATGCTGCTATTGCGGCCAGGAGGCCGCAATAGCAGCATAGGGGGCAATATTATGGCTGGGAACGCAAAGAATCACTTGCATTCCCATGCCTGTCGGGTCCTGACGGCGAAACCGGAAGTGGTCGCCGGCGAGGACGGGAGGATGTCCAAGACAAGGGCACCGATTGGCTGCAGGTGGCTGAGGGAAGCCCCAGGTGAGTAAATGTCATTTTTTTTTTTGCCACACTTAAGTTTACCTTTAAGTTTTACACAGTCATATCAAACCCACATGTGACAGCCTATTTCAGACATTTGGTCCTTATCAGTACATAGCAGGGATTGATACAGCTGTATGAGCTATAGCCTTGCTTAACTTACCGAGGGTGAAAAGGAATAATTTGCATATTTAAAAATATAGGTAAAAGGCTGCGCATCCCTGACCCAATACTGTACAATTGAATGGTTAATCGCTGTGGCGCACACCGCCCCCCCTGGACTAAAATGTACACCCGCATCCAAACAATGCAATACTGGTCTATGGAGAAATTTTAGCTTCCATCATAGTTTTGCATGCAAAAATATAGATATACTGGACATCTGCACCAACGTTGAGGTAAATCTCCAGAGCAGATGTCCTAACACTAAACTGACCTAAGTTAAAAGCAAATGTCTTTACCCTGGCAGCTGCTATGCTAAAATGTGTAACTTACATTCAATACAGACAGCAGGAAACAAAGCAAGCGCTCACCAATATGGGCCGCATCTGAATGACTCACCACCTCATATGCACCGCTTAAATAGCTCAAATACACACTCAGCAATCAGACAGATGCAAAACATATGCAAAACTAAACTAAATACTTACCATGCAAAACAGGATAGCACAATGGGTGCTGCTAGCCTGGTAGTTACAGAACTGTGGATACAAAATATAGGTAAAAGGCTGCGCATCCCTGACCCAATACTGTACAATTGAATGGTTAATCGCTGTGGCGCACACCGCCCCCCCTGGACTAAAATGTACGCCCGCATCCAAACAATGCAATACTGGTCTATGGAGAAATTTTAGCTTCCATCATAGTTTTGCATGCAAAAATATAGATATACTGGACATCTGCACCAACGTTGAGGTAAATCTCCAGAGCAGATGTCCTAACACTAAACTGACCTAAGTTAAAAGCAAATGTCTTTACCCTGGCAGCTGCTATGCTAAAATGTGTAACTTACATTCAATACAGACAGCAGGAAACAAAGCAAGCGCTCACCAATATGGGCCGCATCTGAATGACTCACTACCTCAGGGATGCGCAGCCTTTTACCTATATTTTTATCCACAGTTCTGTAACTACCAGGCTAGCAGCACCCATTGTGCTATCCTGTTTTGCATGGTAAGTATTTAGTTTAGTTTTGCATATGTTTTGCATCTGTCTGATTGCTGAGTGTGTATTTGAGCTATTTAAGCGGTGCATATGAGGTGGTGAGTCATTCAGATGCGGCCCATATTGGTGAGCGCTTGCTTTGTTTCCTGCAATTTGCATATTTAGTAGCGGTGCATTGTGGGTAATCACAAATGTTCACTTAAAGCTGAATTAGTGCAGATTTTCTTCTGTTTTAAGAAGGCAAATTACACCAAGCTTTGATTTTTTTTAGTAGAAGGTCTTTTTGGTCCCTTTTATTCACCTATACATTCCGAGTGGTTTGGGTCACCCTGAGCTGCTTGGTTACTCTGTTGTACTGGTCCAAGCCCTATCTCATACAGCCTTATTGATCCCTGCTATGTACTGATGAGGACCAAAAGTCTGAAACAGGCTGACACATGTGGGTTTGATATGATTGTATATATATATATATATATATATATATATATATATATATATATATATATATATATATATATATATATATATATATAAAAATAGTAGAGTAAGTGCCTCAACCGTCAAGCAAGAAGAAGAAGTAGCGCCCTGCCCCCAGGGCTGGTCCAAGCAAGAAGAAGGGGCTGGTCCAAGCAAGGAGAAGAAGTAGTGTCATATCAAACCAAGGGCAAATAGGGATAATCACAAATGTTCACTTATAGCTGAATTATTGCAGATTTGCTTCTGTTTTAAGAAGGAAAATTACACCAAGCTTTGCTTTTTTTAGTAGGAGGGCTTTTTGGTCTCTTTTATTCTCCTATACATTCTTAGTAGTTTGGGTCACCCTGAGCTGCTTGGTTACTCTGTTGTACTGGTCCAAGCCCTATCTCATACAGCCGTATCAATTCCTGCCATGTACTGATGAGGAACAAAAGTCTGAAATAGGCTGTCACATGTGGGTTTGATATGACTGTGTAAAACTTAAAGCTGTAGGCTTGCTTGACTTACCAAAAGTGAAAAGGAAGAATTTTCATATTTAGTAGCGGTGCATTGTGGGTAATCATAAATGTTCACTTATAGCAGACTTATTGCAGATTTTCTTCTGTTTTAAAGGGAAGGTTCAGGGACTATCTGAAAAAAATAAAAATCCCCATCCACTTACCTGGGGCTTCCTCCAGCCCGTGGCAGGCAGGAGGTGCCCTCGGCGCCGCTCCGCAGGCTCCCGGTGGTCTCCGGTGGCGCGCCCGACCTGGCCAGGCCGGCGGCCAGGTCGGGCTCTTCTGAGCTCCAAGGCCCGGCACTTCTGCGTCCCACGCCGGCGCTCTGACGTCATCGGACGTCCTCCGGGCTGTACTGCGCAGGGAGCCTGCGGAGCGGCGCCGAGGGCACCTCCTGCCTGCCACGGGCTGGAGGAAGCCCCAGGTAAGTGGATGGGGATTTTTATTTTTTTCAGATAGTCCCTGAACCTTCCCTTTAAGAAGGAAAATTATACCAAGCTTTGATTTTTTTAGTAGAAGGTCTTTTTGGTCCTTTTTATCCACCTATACATTCCAAGTGGTTTGGGTCACCCTGAGCTGCTTGGTTACTCTGTTGTTCTGGTCCAAGCCCTATCTCATACAGCCATATCAAGTTGCCATGTACAGATGAGGACCAAAAGTCTGAAACAGGCTGTCACATGTGGGTTTGATATGGCTGTGTAAAATTTAAAGCTATAGGCTAGCTATACACCAGTGGTTCTGGATGCTTGCTTGGCTTACTAAGGATGAAAAGGAATTATTTGCATATTTAGTAGCAGTGCATTGTGGGTAACCACAAATGTTCACTTATAGTTGAATTATTGCATATTTCCTTCTGTTTTAGTAAGGCAAATTACACCAAGCTTTGCTTTTTTTAGTAGGAGGTCTTTTTGGTCCCTTTTATCCCTCTATACATTCCGAGTGGTTTGGGTCTCCCTGAGCCGCTTGGTTACTCTGTTGTACTGGTCTAAGCCCTATCTCATACAGCTGTATCAATCCCTGCCATGTACTGATGAGGACCAAAAGTCTGAAACAGGCTGTCTACATAAAATTTAAAGCTATATGCTTGCTATACACCAGCAGCTCTGGATGCTTGCTTGGCTTACCAAGGGGGAAAAGGGGTAATTTGCATATTTAGTAGCAGTGCATTGTGGGTAACCACATATGTTCACAAAGGCATGGTGCACACCAAAAACCGCTAGCAGATCTGCAAAATGCTAGCAGATTTTGAAACGCTTTTTCTTCTTTTTCTGTAGCGTTTCAGCTAGCATTTTGCGGTTTTGTGAAGCGTTTTTGGTGTAGTACATTTCATGTATTGTTACAGTAAAGCTGTTGCTGAACAGCTACTGTAACAAAAACCGCCTGGCAAACCGCTCTGAAGTGCCGTTTTTCAGAGCGGTTTGCGTTTTTCCTATACTTAACATTGAGGCATCCGCAATCCAAAATCTGCAGCAGCCCGGGAGTATGCGTTTCTGCAAAACGCCTCCCGCTCTGGTGTGCATCAGCCCATTGAAATACATTACCCTAGCGGATCCGCACCCGCAAGCGGATCGCAAACCGCAGCAGAACCGCTCTGGTGTGCACTAGGCCTTATAGCTGAATTATTGCAGATTTCCTTCTGTTTTAAAAAGGCAAATTACACCAATACAGTGTGCGGCATTGCAGGAAGTGACGACAGTGGAACGCACGATGGAACACGGAAGAGGTGAGTCATCCCCGCCCCCTGTCTCTTACTAATAGTGGCGGCTGCTACTGTGCTTAAGCAGGAAAGGGAGCGCACATGGGGGGCCCAGGTGAGGGGGGGGGGGTTTCCTGCTGAGCTTAAGCTGGAGGGGGAGCGCACATGGGGGACCCAGATGAGGGGGGGGGGGTTCCTGCTGAGCTTAAGCTGGAGGGGGAGCGCACATGGGTGACCCAGGTGAGGGGGGGGTTCCTGCTGAGCTTAAGCTGGAGGGGGAGTGCACATGGGGGACCCAGGTGAGGGGGGGGGGGGGTTCCTGCTGAGCTTAAGCTGGAGGTAGAGCACACATGGGGGACCCAGGTGAGGGGGGGGGGGGGTTCCTGCTGAGCTTAAGCTGGAGGTAGAGCACACATGGGGGACCCAGTTGAGGGGGGGTCCATCCCCCCTCCCCGCCGCTGTGCCCAATACCCCCTTCCTGCCCTTTACCCTCTTATGTGGCGTATGCTACGCCGCGAGTCGGCTAGTATTATTTATTAACATACATACTCCAAAAGTGCTGTGCAACGTGTTTCACAGGCATATCCTGCTTCATCAGGCAATAAACGGAGCATATAATATAACTATTGCAGGTCTAGTTCAAAGATTAGTGCCTCTGTTTAGGCAGCCAATGAGCCCCCTCCCACAGTATACAGTAGGTAGCCAGTGAACCCCCTCCCCTCTGTGTAAGTAGCCAGTGAGCCTCCGCTCCCTCCCCTCTGTATAGATAGCCAAAGATCACACACACACACACACACACACACACACACACACACACACACACACACACACATTGTCACGCACACACACACACACACACACACACACACTGTCACACACACACACACACACACACACACACACACACTGTCACACACACACACACACACACACACGCACACACACACACACACACACACACACACACACACACACGCACCACACACACACACACCACACACACACACACACACACACACACACACACACACACACTGTCACACACACACACTGACACACACACCCCACCCCCCCCCCCCCCACACACACACACACCCCACCCCACACACACACACACACACACCACACACACACACACACACACACACACACACGGTCACACACACACACACACACACACACACACACACACACACACACACACACACACACACACACACACACACACACACACACACACACACACACACACACTATAGGTATCTAGTGAGCCTTTTGTCCCTCACCTCTATATAGGCAGCCAGGGAGCCCCCCACACACACAGTATAGGTAGCCAGTGAGCCTGCCCCACCCTCTGCTGAGTAATTGGATGCTCAGCCTGTGGATCCCGGAGAGGTAAATTAGAGCTCCCTGTGCACTCCCTGAATCTGCTCTGCCCCGCTCCCCACTGCTGCTGTGCTCCAGACAAGGGCATGCCCCTAAAAACAGGGCTGACTCCGAGCATGCTCTGCATGGGGTGTTGGGGTGCCACATTGGGGTTTGGCTAATCATCGATGTGGCTTTTGGCCTATTTATTTAGCCAAAATTAAAGGGGTGGGCTTATATGTTGTGCAGCTTATGCACGGGGATATGCAGTAATATCTGTTTGAACTCCACAGCCCTATACTGTTATCAGCTGTTTTTCCTTAGCCAAATAGAAGGCTCTCCCTGTTCTAGGTAATCTCAGGGAATATAAAAAAATATATTCCCCTACTGATTACCAGATTTCTTCCTTTGTTCACATATTTCGGGTTCCAGCTATTGCAGTCACTTGAATTATCGTGATTTTATTGTGGTGACTAAATCCAGCGGCAGGTGCCAAAATGCCAAGTGTTTCAGCTTCTGTTTACATTTCAGGAGGACTCTGAATGAATTTTACCGCTGTTCCACTGCCTCATTTGCATAATATTGAAAAAAACAAAAAACTTTTCTAACTCTTTTAATGCAAACAAATAGAGACCTCAGACAAGCTTTTAGCTATTAGTAAGACTAGTACTATGAAGTATGTATGTTGCCATGCTAATTTCATCATGTTATCATGTCAGTTTAGGTAAGCTCTACCAACACATCTCTAAAGGTTCGTACACAACAAATCCACCTAATTGATGTCTGATTTTGGTCTATTGGACAAAAATTAGGCATGTGTACGCGTGAAAAATGACTAATAACTCCTTTGGATCAACTCATACGTCTGCTGGGCTGATATTGTGCAGTTGGGCACGTGTGTACAAGTCGTTTGAGCACCGTGCACTTGTTTTGAATGTGGCCATATTGTGCACTCCGTCATTCCACTTGCGCCCTCAGTATGCAAATTAGTTGAACATTTAATTTGTCGGTGCTCAGAAAATACAAGTCGTGGGATCGATCATGTTGTGGTGTCGGTCGTGCACTCAGTTGGACGTGTGTATGCACCTTTGAGTTTTCTTTATGTTTGGGCTTGGGCCTTAGTATATTAAATTAGGACATTTTGAAAATAAACTAAATACAATTGGCAAGTGCTGTGAATTGATCAACTTTTTATACACAAATATATGAATAAGTCCTTGAGTGAAAACCAACTAAATTAAACCGAGTTTGAATTCAAGTATAAATGTTACTTTAATCAAAAACATTTTTATTTGCCAAGTATAACAGGGGTCACACCTGAAATTCTTTTAGTACACGGAGGCTTGGCAATAATGCAATTATTTCCGCTGATGACCCTCTGTAGTTTGTACTTGTTACTTACTGTTAGGCCTGTGTACCAGATGATGGAGGAGTAGATGAAGCTGGTCAGTAGCTCATGTGGTAGTCTGAATTTTTTTATTAGTGTTTTCCGCCTATCTGAAGTCGTGACTCATTGGTAATGGTAGTATCTAAGAGTAGTCAAGAGTCTTATACCGTAGCAACTTAAGTGCCTTCTATGAATACAGGGTTGCGGGGTAGGGGGGTTCTTCTGAAGTTTACAGTTAATTCTACATTTTTTGCAGAAACTTTGAAACAAATTGCCTTGGCCATGGACAAGTTTTATGCTTGCTTGATGAAGTCAGTTTTTACAATACAAAGAAACTGATTGTGGGAATGAGAACAAGAAGAGATGAGAAACACATGAAAGATTTTATATTGGGAGTGAAACTAGAATGGATGAGAGGAGAAAGGCGTAAGCTAATCTTGGGTTGCATTTAGAATGGTATCTGGAAATAGATGTAGCTAGATGTAGCTAGGAATGGGAGGAGTTAGACTGAGGAGAGCACTGTAAGTTAGGGTTGCGAGGATTAGCACAAATCATGTGTTGTTTTGGTTTACGGACAACTCTTGACCCTGGACGGAGGTCTATCTCAACACCAGGAGGAGACTGGAAGGTGAAGTTCTGTAGTAAGTAGGTGAAGAAGAGGAACATCTCAATTTTGACCAAAGCTTCCCCAACACAACTTCTTTTACCTAAATGAAGAAAAAATTAATTCATCAAGAACATAGATTTCAGAGGAGAGGAGTGACTGCTCACGCGTCCAAAAATTACAGAATCTATGCAACCAATTTAGAATAGGAGAGCCACCATATCTAGTACTGTACGATCCTCATTCATCGAAGGAGCCCCCCTCACAACCATGTATCAAGAACAACAACCATTTGAAAATGTGGGGTTCTCTTTAAGTGATGAGCAAAAATGCCAATATTCTTTTCGCAAAAATGCTAAATTTGTTTTTCGCATGAAAATGCCATCGAAAATAAGTTCTGTTGTTTTTGTGCACTTTTTGCAACTGTAAAAATATAAATTTTTTGGCGTTTTCACAGTAAAATGGTCACTGTAAAAAATATTGTTTTTCGTGTTTTCATGCTTTTTGTGGTAAAAATATAAATTGTTTGCATTTTAGCAAAAACTTAAAAACGTGAAAATACAGTCTATTTTTGCCAATTTTTTTTCAAAATTGAAAATAGCATTTTCAATGCGAAAATGACTTTAGTCTCTTTGTACAAAAAATGTTAGTCCTAAACTACTTTCGCCTTTTGGATGAATATGCTACGTCCAAAAGGCTGCTGCCGCACTCCCTCGGCCAATTGTGAGCGTGCCAGTGCGCTCTCGTGCCACCGCCCATTAACCCGGAGATCAATAAATGGTAACACAGTTCCCATTCATTGATATAAGTCGACAGCCTCTATTAGAGACTGTTGTGATGATATATGTGGTGATGATGACATGTACGGTAATATGCAGAACATGGTGGCCGTTTTTGATTAGTATCTAAGGTAGCCGCCATCTTGTTTGCCTACCTCACATGACATAGTTGTCGCCTGGAAATAGTACATTTGCATCTAAAAGTGAACTCTTGTGAATAGTAGGAGCAGGAAATGCTAAATTGGTTTGCTAGCCTCCAGCAAGGAAATGGCTAATTAGGCCAATAGCCAGCCATGTCCTTACCTTTGGTCTGCTATAAAATACTGTCTCATATATGTATTTTGCTTTGGAGCGATTGTCACCTGTAACTTGTAGTAGGGAAGTCTAGAGTGCCTATAACAAGGAAACGGGTAATTAGATTATTAGACAGCCATTGTCCAGAATTCACACCTGGACTGGCTGCAGTGTGCTTTGATGCAGATCAAACCAGGATGGGAGCCAGGAATTTACATACGACAGCCTGCTGGAATGTTAAATAACTCTAGGCCAGCCAGGAAGCCCTTACTTAGAAGTATTTTGATGTGTGTGTTAAAATACAATTTTACCTGTGAAAATTAGAGCTATGGGGAGATGGAAAATGTCTGGAAATTTAATTAAAACTAGTCTTCCCCCCCCTTCCAAATGGTCTTGCAGCCTCAAGGCATATCTCCCAGCATAAAAGGCAGGGGCAGATACATAAAATCAGTCCGCTGCTGATGGTAGCTAAGCTAGGTAGACTCCTGATCCAATCAGAACTGTGTCCGTCCACAAAACCAAGTTCAAGGTTCTTCTATCTTGATTCCCGTTTATTTTGGTAAGCAAATATCCTTGTGTGTATCTTTGTTTCTTGTACTTTGTAATTTTTACTTTGTTTTTGTAAATCTTTTATATATATTGTCTTCTGTACTGTTCCACTTTTTTCTGGAATATTAAATATGTATTTAACCTGCCTGGCGTTCTATTAAGATCGCCAGGCAGGCTGCGGGAGGGTTTTTTTTTAATAAAAAAAAAACTATTTCATGCAGCCAACTGAAAGTTGGCTGCATGAAAGCCCACTAGAGGGCGCTCCGGAGGCGATCTTCCGATCGCCTCCGGCGCCCAGAATAAACAAGGAAGGCCGCAATGAGCGGCCTTCCTTGTTTTGCTTACATCGTCGCCATAGCGACGAGCGGAGTGACGTCATCGACGTCAGCCGACGTCCTGACGTCAGCCGCCTCCGATCCAGCCCTTAGCGCTGGCCGGAACTTTTTGTTCCGGCTACGCTGGGCTCAGGCGGCTAGGGGGGCCCTCTTTCGCCGCTGCTCGCGGCGGATCGCCGCAGAGCGGCGGCGATCAGGCAGCACACGCGGCTGGCAAAGTGCCGGCTGCGTGTGCTGCTTTTTATTTGAGCCAAATCGGCCCAGCAGGGCCTGAGCGGCAGGCTCCGGCGGTACTGGACGAGCTGAGCTCGTCCAGACCGCCCAGCAGGTTAATAAGTTTGACTTCTGATGTACTAAACCAACTCATAGCCTAGAGAGATACTGCAGTGTAATTTGTAACAAGTTCAGTGCCTGGTTGTGCCTTGCTACTGTGCGATTGTGTTGTGTGTGTGGCGTTTCCGTATTTGGCCTAAGCGCGAAGCAGACCCAAATACAAAAACGCTGGAGTGCAGACCACTCGACAGCAGAGCAGGAATTGTTGAAGTGTCTAGCAGCAGCTAGTGGTGGCAGTAAGAAGTGTTTTTGAGGGGTGACAGCCTTGTGTTAGCTTGAATAAGGTTGCTTCCCCTCGCGATCTAATCTAACCCCCAGTCAGGAACCGTCGCTGCAGGCTTGCCGTGGGGCCGGTTCCTGACATAAGCGATCTTTCTAAAGAAAGAAAAAATCACGCCCTCCCTATACTTCATGGAAGCGAGAGCGCTCGCTTACAGGAAGCAGAAAAAATTGACTTAGGCCATCTTGTGGCCAAGTAGTAAAACTACATTTACATACATTTTTTTTACATAAATTCATACACAATTACATTTAAAATTAACTGTTTACCTCCCACACTACAAAAAATACTCAAATAAAATTTTTGACTTAAAAAAATAAAATTAAAAAAAAAAAATTACAATTAAAAAAAAAACATAAATAGTTACCTAAAGGTCTGAACTTTGTAAATAAGCATGTCAAGAGGATTTATTACTAATATTGTTTAAATTGTAAGCTTATAATTAGTGATGGACACAAAACTGAAAAAATGCATCTTTATTTCCAAATAAAATATTGGCGCCATACATTGTGATAGGGACATAATTTAAAGAGAATCTGTACTCTGAAATTCTTACAATAAAAAGCATACCATTCTATTCACTATGTTCTCACACACACACACACACACACACACACACACACACACACACACACACACACACACACACACACACACACACACACACACACACACACACACACACACACACACACACACACACACACACACACACACACACACACACACACACACACACACACACACACACTACACACACTACACACACACACACACACACACACACATATACACATACAACACACACACACACACACACACACACACACACACACACACACACACACACACACACACACACACACACACTATAGGTATCTAGTGAGCCTTTTGTCCCTCACCTCTATATAGGCAGCCAGGGAGCCCCCCACACACACAGTATAGGTAGCCAGTGAGCCTGCCCCACCCTCTGCTGAGTAATTGGATGCTCAGCCTGTGGATCCCGGAGAGGTAAATTAGAGCTCCCTGTGCACTCCCTGAATCTGCTCTGCCCCGCTCCCCACTGCTGCTGTGCTCCAGACAAGGGCATGCCCCTAAAAACAGGGCTGACTCCGAGCATGCTCTGCATGGGGTGTTGGGGTGCCACATTGGGGTTTGGCTAATCATCGATGTGGCTTTTGGCCTATTTATTTAGCCAAAATTAAAGGGGTGGGCTTATATGTTGTGCAGCTTATGCACGGGGATATGCAGTAATATCTGTTTGAACTCCACAGCCCTATACTGTTATCAGCTGTTTTTCCTTAGCCAAATAGAAGGCTCTCCCTGTTCTAGGTAATCTCAGGGAATATAAAAAAATATATTCCCCTACTGATTACCAGATTTCTTCCTTTGTTCACATATTTCGGGTTCCAGCTATTGCAGTCACTTGAATTATCGTGATTTTATTGTGGTGACTAAATCCAGCGGCAGGTGCCAAAATGCCAAGTGTTTCAGCTTCTGTTTACATTTCAGGAGGACTCTGAATGAATTTTACCGCTGTTCCACTGCCTCATTTGCATAATATTGAAAAAAACTAAAAACTTTTCTAACTCTTTTAATGCAAACAAATAGAGACCTCAGACAAGCTTTTAGCTATTAGTAAGACTAGTACTATGAAGTATGTATGTTGCCATGCTAATTTCATCATGTTATCATGTCAGTTTAGGTAAGCTCTACCAACACATCTCTAAAGGTTCGTACACAACAAATCCACCTAATTGATGTCTGATTTTGGTCTATTGGACAAAAATTAGGCATGTGTACGCGTGAAAAATGACTAATAACTCCTTTGGATCAACTCATACGTCTGCTGGGCTGATATTGTGCAGTTGGGCACGTGTGTACAAGTCGTTTGAGCACCGTGCACTTGTTTTGAATGTGGCCATATTGTGCACTCCGTCATTCCACTTGCGCCCTCAGTATGCAAATTAGTTGAACATTTAATTTGTCGGTGCTCAGAAAATACAAGTCGTGGGATCGATCATGTTGTGGTGTCGGTCGTGCACTCAGTTGGACGTGTGTATGCGCCTTTGAGTTTTCTTTATGTTTGGGCTTGGGCCTTAGTATATTAAATTAGGACATTTTGAAAATAAACTAAATACAATTGGCAAGTGCTGTGAATTGATCAACTTTTTATACACAAATATATGAATAAGTCCTTGAGTGAAAACCAACTAAATTAAACCGAGTTTGAATTCAAGTATAAATGTTACTTTAATCAAAAACATTTTTATTTGCCAAGTATAACAGGGGTCACACCTGAAATTCTTTTAGTACACGGAGGCTTGGCAATAATGCAATTAGACTGAAATGAAAATAGATTTTTTTAATGCAAGTGATACAAAATGATACAGATATGAGAGACTAGGGGACTTGGTTGAGGGTGGTCCTGAGTCCAGGAGAAGATCAGCTTATGGAAAAAAAGGTATTCCTGTTCCTTGAAGTCTTGGTGGGGATGGACCTGTAGTGGTTGTCTAAAGGGAGAAGGTTGAGGTAGTGAGGTCCTTGTTTCTCAAGGGAGAAGGTTGAGGTAGTGAGGTCCCTGGTTCTCAGCCTAGAGATGTGGAGGACACCTAGTGATGATAATGATGTTCCGCTGATCCTTTCCGCTGATGACCCTCTGTAGTTTGTACTTGTTACTTACTGTTAGGCCTGTGTACCAGATGATGGAGGAGTAGATGAAGCTGGTCAGTAGCTCATGTGGTAGTCTGAATTTTTTTATTAGTGTTTTCCGCCTATCTGAAGTCGTGACTCATTGGTAATGGTAGTATCTAAGAGTAGTCAAGAGTCTTATACCGTAGCAACTTAAGTGCCTTCTATGAATACAGGGTTGCGGGGTAGGGGGGTTCTTCTGAAGTTTACAGTTAATTCTACATTTTTTGCAGAAACTTTGAAACAAATTGCCTTGGCCATGGACAAGTTTTATGCTTGCTTGATGAAGTCAGTTTTTACAATACAAAGAAACTGATTGTGGGAATGAGAACAAGAAGAGATGAGAAACACATGAAAGATTTTATATTGGGAGTGAAACTAGAATGGATGAGAGGAGAAAGGCGTAAGCTAATCTTGGGTTGCATTTAGAATGGTATCTGGAAATAGATGTAGCTAGATGTAGCTAGGAATGGGAGGAGTTAGACTGAGGAGAGCACTGTAAGTTAGGGTTGCGAGGATTAGCACAAATCATGTGTTGTTTTGGTTTACGGACAACTCTTGACCCTGGACGGAGGTCTATCTCAACACCAGGAGGAGACTGGAAGGTGAAGTTCTGTAGTAAGTAGGTGAAGAAGAGGAACATCTCAATTTTGACCAAAGCTTCCCCAACACAACTTCTTTTACCTAAATGAAGAAAAAATTAATTCATCAAGAACATAGATTTCAGAGGAGAGGAGTGACTGCTCACGCGTCCAAAAATTACAGAATCTATGCAACCAATTTAGAATAGGAGAGCCACCATATCTAGTACTGTACGATCCTCATTCATCGAAGGAGCCCCCCTCACAACCATGTATCAAGAACAACAACCATTTGAAAATGTGGGGTTCTCTTTAAGTGATGAGCAAAAATGCCAATATTCTTTTCGCAAAAATGCTAAATTTGTTTTTCGCATGAAAATGCCATCGAAAATAAGTTCTGTTGTTTTTGTGCACTTTTTGCAACTGTAAAAATATACATTTTTTGGCGTTTTCACAGTAAAATGGTCACTGTAAAAAATATTGTTTTTCGTGTTTTCATGCTTTTTGTGGTAAAAATATAAATTGTTTGCATTTTAGCAAAAACTTAAAAACGTGAAAATACAGTCTATTTTTGCCAAATTTTTTTCAAAATTGAAAATAGCATTTTCAATGCGAAAATGACTTTAGTCTCTTTGTACAAAAAATGTTAGTCTTTAACTACTTTCGCCTTTTGGATGAATATGCTACGTCCAAAAGGCTGCTGCCGCACTCCCTCGGCCAATTGTGCGCGTGCCAGTGCGCTCTCGTGCCACCGCCCATTAACCCGGAGATCAATAAATGGTAACACAGTTCCCATTCATTGATATAAGTCGACAGCCTCTATTAGAGACTGTTGTGATGATATATGTGGTGATGATGACATGTACGGTAATATGCAGAACATGGTGGCCGTTTTTGATTAGTATCTAAGGTAGCCGCCATCTTGTTTGCCTACCTCACATGACATAGTTGTCGCCTGGAAATAGTACATTTGCATCTAAAAGTGAACTCTTGTGAATAGTAGGAGCAGGAAATGCTAAATTGGTTTGCTAGCCTCCAGCAAGGAAATGGCTAATTAGGCCAATAGCCAGCCATGTCCTTACCTTTGGTCTGCTATAAAATACTGTCTCATATATGTATTTTGCTTAGGAGCGATTGTCACCTGTAACTTGTAGTAGGGAAGTCTAGAGTGCCTATAACAAGGAAACGGGTAATTAGATTATTAGACAGCCATTGTCCAGAATTCACACCTGGACTGGCTGCAGTGTGCTTTGATGCAGATCAAACCAGGATGGGAGCCAGGAATTTACATACGACAGCCTGCTGGAATGTTAAATAACTCTAGGCCAGCCAGGAAGCCCTTACTTAGAAGTATTTTGATGTGTGTGTTAAAATATAATTTTACCTGTGAAAATTAGAGCTATGGGGAGATGGAAAATGTCTGGAAATTTAATTAAAACTAGTCTTCCCCTCCCTTCCAAATGGTCTTGCAGCCTCAAGGCATATCTCCCAGCATAAAAGGCAGGGGCAGATACATAAAATCAGTCCGCTGCTGACGGTAGCTAAGCTAGGTAGACTCCTGATCCAATCAGAACTGTGTCCGTCCACAAAACCAAGTTCAAGGTTCTTCTATCTTGATTCCCGTTTATTTTGGTAAGCAAATATCCTTGTGTGTATCTTTGTTTCTTGTACTTTGTAATTTTTACTTTGTTTTTGTAAATCTTTTATATATATTGTCTTCTGTACTGTTCCACTTTTTTCTGGAATATTAAATATGTATTTAATAAGTTTGACTTCTGATGTACTAAACCAACTCATAGCCTAGAGAGAGACTGAAGTGTAATTTGTAACAAGTTCAGTGCCTGGTTGTGCCTTGCTACTGTGCGATTGTGTTGTGTGTGTGGCGTTTCCGTATTTGGCCTAAGCGCGAAGCAGACCCAAATACAAAAACGCTGGAGTGCAGACCACTCGACAGCAGAGCAGGAATTGTTGAAGTGTCTAGCAGCAGCTAGTGGTGGCAGTAAGAAGTGTTTTTGAGGGGTGACAGCCTTGTGTTAGCTTGAATAAGGTTGCTTCCCCTCGCGATCTAATCTAACCCCCAGTCAGGAACCGTCGCTGCAGGCTTGCCGTGGGGCCGGTTCCTGACATAAGCGATCTTTCTAAAGAAAGAAAAAATCACGCCCTCCCTATACTTCATGGAAGCGAGAGCGCTCGCTTACAGGAAGCAGAAAAAATTGACTTAGGCCATCTTGTGGCCAAGTAGTAAAACTACATTTACATACATTTTTTTTACATAAATTCATACACAATTGCATTTAAAATTAACTGTTTACCTCCCACACTACAAAAAATACTCAAATAAAATTTTTGACTTAAAAAAATAAAATTAAAAAAAAAAATTACAATTAAAAAAAAAACATAAATAGTTACCTAAAGGTCTGAACTTTGTAAATAAGCATGTCAAGAGGATTTATTACTAATATTGTTTAAATTGTAAGCTTATAAATAGTGATGGACACAAAACTGGAAAAATGCATCTTTATTTCCAAATAAAATATTGGCGCCATACATTGTGATAGGGACATAATTTAAAGAGAATCTGTACTCTAAAATTCTTACAATAAAAAGCATACCATTCTATTCACTATGTTCTCCTGGGCCCCTCTGTGCTGTTTCTGCCACCCTGCTGCAATCCTGGCTTGTTATTGCCAGTTTTAGGCAGTGTTTACAAACAAAAGACATGGCTTCTAACCAGCATGTGATAGGCCGAGAGGAGCTCAGTCTGTGACTCACACAGAGCCTGCAGGGGGCATGGAGAGAGTGTGTATAGCTTCTGCTTATAACAACAGAGCAGCACATTCCTGCCTGAGCCCGACTAAGCCGTCAAAGCAAAGAAGATTAGATTACATAACAGAGATAATACAGCCACTGTGCAACTAGGAAAGGCTGCACTAAGACAGACCACACTAGAACAGATATAGGAACTTATAGGATAGAAGAAATAAGGCTGAGAATGTTGTTGCAGAGTCTCTTTAAATTATGTAATAACCGGGACAAATGGGAAAATAAAATACATAGGTTTTAATTATGGTAGCATGTATTATTTTAAAGCTATAATGTCCAAAAACTGAGAAATAATTAATTTTTTAGACTAACTGTTAGGCATTAAATACAAAATTAATTTTCTATTGCAGGCTGTTACAATGTTAAAAAGGATGCTAACCAGGCAAATCAAAACTTTAAAATCAATCTTACTTTTTTCCAATTAGATCTTCTCTCCCCATGCCCCCAGGCTTTATATTGCTACACAGATGCAAAAGAGAAGTGACATGGCATGCTGTATCAGCCTGATTGGCTGAACCCTCTGTCTCTCTGCTCTGCGATTGGCCACCTGGTCTCCCCTTCACTCTCGATGTTGCAGCCACTGTTACTGCGCAAGGGGGGGGGGGGGGGGGGGCAGAGGCTGTCTCCTGTCACTGTCCTCGGCCCCCCTCCTCCAGAGGCATGTCCGCTCCCTCTCTGCCGCCTGCTGCCTGTAGCTTTCTCCCTCTCCCCCGCACTGAATATTGGGGAATGATAAATGAGCTGCCCACAGACTCACTTAACCTCCAGAGCGGTATGGACGAGCTCAGCTCGTCCATCACCGCCGGAGGCTGCCGCTCAGGCCCTGCTGGGCCAATTTTCCTCAAATAAAAAGCAGCACACGCAGCCGGCACTTTGCCAGCCGCGTGTGCTGCCTGATCGCCGCCGCTCTGCGGTGATCCGCCGCAAGCAGCGGCGAAAGAGGGTCCCCCCAGCCGCCCGAGCCCTGCGCAGCCGGACCAATCAGTTCCGGCCAGCGCTAAGGGCTGGATCGGAGGCGGCTGACGTCAGGACGACGGCTGACGTCCATGACGTCACTCCGCTCGTCGCCATGGCGACGAGGAAAGCCAAACAAGGAAGGCTGCTCATTGCGGCCTTCCTTGTTTATTCTGGGCGCCGGAGGCGATCGGAAGAACGCCTCCGGAGCGCCCTCTAGTGGGCTTTCATGCAGCCAACTTTCAGTTGGCTGCATGAAATAGTTTTTTTTTAATTAAAAAAAAAACCTCCCGCAGCCTCCCTGGCGATCTCAATAGAACGCCAGGGAGGTTAATAATGGTTCCAGGCGCTGC
Organism: Hyperolius riggenbachi; assembly: GCF_040937935.1. NCBI lineage: Eukaryota > Metazoa > Chordata > Amphibia > Anura > Hyperoliidae > Hyperolius > Hyperolius riggenbachi. Next base: position 44,182,138 of record NC_090649.1, on the reverse strand, counting down.
AGTTCCCTTCTATACTCTGCATTACTGCTGGCGGTAGTGCAGAGAATAGATGGGCACGACAGAGCTTGGATCCATTATTAGTTAAGTCTGTGCCTGCTGCATTTATCCTGCCCTCTGTGCTCAGAATCAGTGCTGGGAGGAGGGGGATGCGGGGGGGGGGGGATTCTTTAACCTGGAGGGCACTTAGATGACCCCTGCCAGGAGAATAATGCAAATTGAAAAAACAAAACAAAACATGGACAGTGCAATACATCTGTTATGTAAGTAGAGCTAGCATTTATCTACTTACACATGTATGTTTTGTGGGGGGGCATATGATGGCTAACAGTTGCTCTTTAAATAAATAAATAAATAATAATGTCTCAAAGTTCTGCACTCTCCTTAACATGCATGGAACAAGAGGGGATGGGAAGGTGATGGGAGGGTACATCGCTGTAAGCCTGCCTCTTCCTGTCTGAACATTTGACGAAAAGTCAGTTTTTCAAGGCAAGATTACAGAGATCAGACAGGAACAAGGACGAGGAATAGGCAATTCACAGAGGATCCAGCACAGAGGATCCAGCACAAACATGCCTCTGTGCCTACCTTAGGTAGCTTTGACTTGGGTCAGGTATCCTTTAACTGATTAAGGTTGTGCTCATACTTCTGCACGTGTGCACACAAGCTTGTGCATGGGTGTGTACCCATTCAAACGTAAATGATTGCTGCTACAGAAAATAACATCAATCATTCATTAAAAGTTAGGGTGTAAAAAAGTTTTAAACATTTTTAAAAAAGTTAATGAAAGTGACAAGATCACAATAAGTAATAAAGTATTTTTTTCCCTATGAAGTTTTAATCCTTTCCTACCATTACCCTTTTTTTTAACCCTTTGATCAGGGCCCCAAATACTCTACAGATGCTTTACGCAGCTGTTGCCCAGCAATGCTTCCGTATAGCACTGGGGCCCCTGAACTGTTGCTCTAGCAATTAATGATGATCATAATTACAGCCATACCTAATTATGATTTTGAAGTGCAACTGATTTTGTATAATCCATTTTGTGTAATTTTTGTATAATTTTGTGCCGAATTTAGGGGTTAATAGCCAAGCCCCCAAACATGGTATCTTCAATAAAATTGCTCCGTATGTTCAGGAGAAGGGTGGGAATAAGACAAAAAACACATGCTATTGTCATAGTGGGTGCAAATGAAAAATAATTTTTAAAAAAGGCCTTGCAGTTTTTGAGGAAATCAATTTTAAAAATGTATAGGAGAAATGTTTTTTAACCACTTTGCTGCCCGGGTACAGTATATATATACGCTCCTTAGGACTTCAGTTCCCCGCCCGGAGCGTAGATATACGCAACCCCCACCGCTGCCACCACTGTCCGCGTTCCCGCTCGCACGTGCGCGCACTCCCGTTATAGTGCACGCCACCACCCGCTCGTCCGGAGATCAATGAACGGGAAAACCCATTCCCGTTCGTTGATCTCTGACCCCCAGCAATGATCGACTGCTTCTATGAGAAGCAGCGCGATCATTGTGAAAAAAAATCAGTTTCCCAGCCTCACTGAACTTCCTGCAAGCATACTTCCTACGCTTTCAGGACGCATTTACAAAAATTTACGTCGGCCATCTTGTGGCCAAAAAGTAATACTACACCCAAAAACATTTTTCACATACAAATACATTATTTTCCAATATAAAATTAACTCATTAACTCCCACACTCCCCAATTGTTACCATTTTTTTTGTAATAAAAAAATAAATAGAAAAAATATATTAAAAAAAAAACCTACAAATAGTTACCTTAGGGACAGAAATTTTTAAATATTTATATCAAAAGGGTTTAACATTGTTACTTTATAAATTATGGGCTTGTAATTAGGGATGGACGCAAAACTGAAAAAAATGCACCTTTATTTGCAAATAAAATATTGGCGCCAAACATTGTGATTGGGACATAATTTAAACGGTGTAGTGTAATAACTGGGACAAATAAGTTACATGAATTTTAATTACAGTTGCATGCATTATTTAAAAACTATAATGGCCGAAAACTGAAAAAAAAATGATTTTTTTCCAAATGTTTTCCTATTTTCTCATTCTTGGCATAATGTCCCACCTAAAGAAAGCCTAATTGGTGGCGAAAAAAACAAGATATAGTTCATTTCATTGCGATAAGTAATGATAAAGTTATAGGCAAATGTAAGGAGCGCTGAAAGGTGAAAACTGCTCGGATGCTGAAGGGGTAAAATCCCTCAGTGGTGAAGCGGTTAAATTAGAAAAATGACAGTTTTGAAAACCATTTTTCCTTTACATTTTTGAAATTTTCTCTAAAACTACAAGATCTTTTTGAAAAATTGTTTGCCTTGTTTCCACTATTCCACTTAAAGGGGCACTATGGCAAAAAATTGTAAAATTTGAAATATGTGCAAACATAGACAAATAAGAAGTACATTTTTTTCCAGAGTAAAATGAGCCATAAATTACTTTTCTCCTATGTTGCTGTCACTTACAGTAAGTAAATCTGACAGAAGTGACAGGTTTTGGACTAGTCCATCTCTTCATAGGGGATTCTTAGCAAGGCTTTCATTCTTTATAAAGATATTCCCTGAAAAGGATTTAAACAATGATGCTGGCCAGCTTTCCTGCTCCTCACACAGTTTTTTGGCAATTGGACAGAGCAGCTGCCATTCACTAAGTGCTTTTGAAAATGAATAAATCCCTGAGAATCCCCCATAAACAGATGGACTAGTCCAAAACCTGTCGGTTCTGTCAGATTTCTACTACCTACTGTAAGTGACAGCAACATAGGAGAAAAGTAATTTATGGCTCATTTTCCACATATTTTAAATTTTACAATTGTTCGCCAAAGTGCTCCTTTAACATACATAGCATTTGTGCTAATGATAGCATCTATGATGGCTTTTTTATGACTCACTAAAGTGGGCATAGAATTTTGCGAAAATGTGAAATTGTGGTTCATGATTATGTTTACAAAGTAAAATGAACTACAATTTGATGACATTTTTGCTCATCACTACTAGTAGCAATCACATCAGACCACTACCGATGCACAGGCTGGGGATAATGGTCAGCCACAGCCACATAATAAAATAAGGCATATGTGGTACTATTTTAAATAGAGCCCAAGAATATACTTTACATGTTTTATACTTGTCGTGTGAAAATCAGGAAGGCTGAAAAAATGTGTATAAATTGCAGCTATGCCTATATTTTTCCTTTCAAAATGCCTATAAATTAAAGTAATGTTTTTGAAAAAATATTACCCACAATTATTATATTATTATAATGGGTTGACTGTGACAAGATCAATTACATCCTGAGCCCAACCAAAGTACATCCTGGAGTACGCATACCATGTGTTGAGCATCTGGGTTCTATAGCACTATACTAACAATACTACAATGATTTTGAAAACAAAAAACATTCTTCTAGAAGGATAGACAGGATACACAAGATTGGTGGTAAGAAGGCTGAACCAGTTGTAAATTTAAGTGCAGATATTAATGGTAAATGTAACATTTTTTTTTACATGCCCTATGTAGAGATGGCCCGAACCGTTCGCCGGGCGAATCTCTCTGGGCCTTCTACTACTTCCGGGTCTCAATGACCCAAAGTAGTACGCCTGCGCTGCCCGGCGGAGCGCGTCCTAGATCGTGCTCCTGTTGCCGGGCACTCTCTGCGCATAAGCGTGACGGCACTCATGACATTACGCACATGCGCAGAAAGTGCCCGGCAACAGTAGCGCGAACTAGGACGCGCTCTGCTGGGCAGCGCAGGCGTACTACTCCGGGTCATTGCGACCCGGAAGTAGTAGAAGGCCCACAGATTTTGAGATGTTCGCCGGCGAACGGTTCGGGAACCGTTCGCAACATCTCTAGCCCTATGTTGATGGTATAGTAGAAGGAGAAGTTCCTTACACCTTTCTTCCTTGTATTTATAATTAGATTCCTATTAAATCATATACAGTAAATACTATACTGTACCTATTAAGAATGGGATGAAGGCTTCATTCTTTTTGAAATTTCCTTTGTCATCGAGAAAATGTTCCGGGTAGAAATCATGTGGTTTTTTGAAGTAGGCTTCATCTGTGAATACGGAGTACAGAACTGGTAGTACAACAGTGCCCTATAAAAAAGAAGAAAAATGACTGTATTGTCTGAAGCTTAGGGTTGCTGAGAACCATACAAAAATATTGACTATGCTTAGCATGCTTCAATTCACCAAAAATAAATAATGATACCAGAAACAAACTGGGAGTCATTCGACGAAAGAAGAAATGTTTGCACCAGAAAACGGACACCCTAAAATGGTGTGAATGCACTTCAAGATATAAGTTAGCAAAAACACTGATTAGATTAATCATACATAGCATAACATTACCATTTAGCATGCTTGAAAACATTTGAATTATGCACTATGTTATAGTAAAAAATAAACAATAAGCATCCCAGAAAATACATTTGTTCAATTTGTAAGGGTCAAAAATTAGAGTATTACTAACCAGTCAACAAATAACAACTAACCCACACTTCCTCCCATACATAACAGAAAACGTGGGTGTGCACTAATTCCCATGGGTCATGGACTGTTTCCGACTAGTTCCTATACCTTATCTTTCACTCCAACCAACACCCATCATGAATCAAATCCGGTACCCCTCAGAAGCTAGATTCTTCCTTATTCCCCACCCGGAAAGATTAGACATGTTTTTGCTCCTCTTTACTTGCCCCTTCCACCATACCAGAATGACTCGAGTTCTTGGAAACTCCTTTTTTGCTTCTGGTATGTAGATATACTCCCTGTTATTGTCACTTACTTTAAAGGGTATGAGGGACGAGTAAAAACAAAAAATGTATACATACCTGAGGCTTCCTCCAGCCCCCTCCGCACCAATCGCTCCTATTTTGCCATCCTTAACCCTTTTGCATCTTTGGTAATGGGTCCCGTTATTGCGGCCAGTCGTAGCTTGTTACTGAAAATTCAGAAGGCTGAGGACAGCATTGTGGAATCGATCAAGCCAAAGGGGCTGGAGGAAGCCCCAGGTATGTATACATTTTTTGTTTTACTTGTCCACTGGTACACTTTTAAAGTTTAAGAACCTGATAACGGAATGTAGTGACACTTTACCTTAAGTTTGTTACTTGTCCCTCATTTTCCTTATGGTTTAAAGGGATCCGAGCAGCTTTCTTTCTTTTTAAATGAAGCATAGTAAATAGTTGGGTGCTGTGCGGTCGGGAGGAGGGGGGGGGGAGGGGGCATCCTCACAAGTTTGCCTCAGGCAGCAAAACGTCTAGAACAAGCCCTGCAGGTAAGTGCACTTTGTGATTACATTTATTGCACAGAGTATCACACTAATGCCACATCTGATATCAATGTTCATACTATGTTACCGTATGTTTTCCTATGATTCTCCGCTTAAATGTGTTGTTTAAGAAAAGCGTTTCGATAAAAATCTATAGAAAAAATATTGTGAATGATGGCTATAAATGTAAATTATGGCGACAGCAGCCTTCACTGGCAATAGCCAGACCCCAAATTACGTCATAAACAACATAATTTGGCTGCCAGCAATAGCTGGAGCCCTGATTACATCTCCCACTAACCAATTCAGTTAACAGTAGGAGAATTGTAGCCTCTCGGCCCCAGACCTTAACTCCCTCCTCACACGTGTTCCCGACTGCCTGTCCGCTATTTCCTCTTTCAGGACCTCTCGCTGCTTAGAATCAGAATCAGAATCAGAATCTCTTTATTTCGCCAAGCACGGCTGGACCGTGCCCGGAATTGGATTTGGCACGGAGATATGGCACAGTAAAAGTAACATGACATTGGTAAGACAACACAAGTTTACAGAGTCAGCAACATGTTACAGAAGGTAAAGAGTAGTACTAATGCACACTATAGCAAGAACAGTGATCAGGGCAGCAGCAACACGGTCAGATGACAGTCTGTAGGCGGCTATGGGGGAAGGGTTTGTGGAGAGGGCAGAGTTCAAGAGTCTAACGGCCGTGGGGAAAAAAGTGTTCCTGCGTCTTGTAGTCCTGGATGAGATGGACCGGAACCTCCGGCCCGATTTGTGCCGGCTAAAGAGGCTGTGACCTGGGTGGGAGAGGTCGCCAGCGATTTTCATTGCTCTGGAGAGCAGTCTAGTGTTGTGGATGAGATCTAAGGGGGGTAGAGGTTTCCCAATTGTTCTCTCCGCTGAGCTGATGACCCTCTGAATTTTGTATCTGTCGCTGGCGGAGGAGCTAGCGTACCAGACCAGGATGGATGAGCAAAGGACCGACTCAATGGTGGCGGAGTAGAAGGATCTCAGAAGTTCCTGGGCCATGCCAAACTTCTTTAGTTGGCGTAGAAAGAAGAGTCTTTGCTGCGCCTTCTTCTGAGTTGAGATGGTGTTTGCCCTCCAGGTCAGGTCATCAGAGATGGTTGTGCCCAGGAGGCGGACACTAGATACCCTTGCAACTTCAGTTCCGTCGATATAGATTGGGGGTGGGTTAGTGGCATGTTTCCTGAAGTCAATGACCATCTCAACGGTTTTGGTTGTGTTTAGGACTAGCCTATTCTCTCTGCACCAATTGCAGACTCTGTCTACCTCCTGTCGGTAGGCCTGCTCATCGCCCTTGCTGACCAGGCCAACAATTGTAGTGTCGTCCGCAAATTTGATGACTTTGACAGAGTTAACAGTGGAAGTGCAGTTGTTGGTGTAAAGAGAGAACAGGAATGGTGACAGGACTCAGCCCTGGGGGGCTCCTATGTTGGTCACTCTGGGACTGGAGGTGATCTCGCCCAGTTTGACAACCTGGGACCTGTTTGAGAGAAAGTCTGTAATCCAAAGGCGGAGAGTTGGGTGGACATTGAGTTCCGTGAGATTGTCCTGCAGGATGCGGGGGCAAATTGTATTAAAGGCCGAACTGAAGTCCAGGAGAAGGACTCTGGCATACGAGTCTGGCCTGTCCAGGTGATCCGTGATAAACTCCAGGCACATATTGATGGCATCATCGGTGGACCTGTTTGTTCTGTACGCAAACTGGAGTGGATCCAGTCGGTCCAATGTGGTGTGTTTGAGGAGGGACAGGACAACTCTTTCAAAGGTCTTCATGACCACGGATGTCAGGGCCACAGGCCTGAAATTGTTTAGGTCGGATCCTCCTTGCTTTTTCGGTACAGGGATGATGGTGGATCTCTTGAAGCAAGTAGGGACCTTCCCTTCACTAAGAGACCTGGCCAAGACAGAGGTGAGGATGGGGGCTAGCTGACGTGAGCAAGACTTCAGACATGTTGGTGACACGCCATCCGGGCCGGGGGCCTTCCTCGCGTTTAGAGTAGACAAGAGATGCTGAACGTCGGCCTCAGTTACTCCCAGTGGGCCTGAGCATGAGCCGACTTCATTACTTACAGGGGAGGAGTTGGGGAGGGCGGGAGGTGTTGGGTGCCCCCTCAAGGCTGCCGGGTCCTCAAACCTGCAGTAAAAGTTGCTAAGGTCCTCAAGTAGCTTAAGGCTTGGTGAAGCTCGTTGGGGGGGAGGCTTGTAGTTGGTGGCAGCCTTGAGGCCCTTCCAGACTGCCTGAGGGTCATTGCTTAAAACGCAATATGAATAAAACAGAACTAATAATGTTTCCACTTTCTCTGCCCACCTCTCTGCCTGATAGAACAATACATGTTAATACCACCCCTATAAGTTCAGTTTCCAAAGCACGTTGCTTAGAGTTACTATTTGACTCTTTCCTCATATTGACTCCCTAACCACTCCTGTCATCTCCAACTAGAATAGAATAGAAAATAGAAATAGAAAATCTTTATTGTCATTGTAACAACCGAAATTGTACAACGAAATTCTTAAGTGCAATTTTCCAGCAAAAGCAAAGACAGCATAACATTCCATTCTTACATACATTGCATTGCACACACCCCTTATCAACATGGCCACTTAGCAGCATTTAACATAGAAATGGCTGGAGGATAAAAACTGTTCTTTAGTCTGTTTGTCTTAGTTTTTATAAGTCTAAAACGTTTTCCAGAAGGCAGATGTTCAAATAACACATGTCCTGGATGTGAGGCGTCACTTAAAATTTTCTTAGTATTCCTGAAACAAAAAGAAGTATATAATTCTTCTAATGGAAGGAGAGGACAGCCAACTATCCTCTGGGCAACCTTAATTACCCTATGAAGCTGCTTTTTCTGTGCTACTGTGCAGCTTGAAAACCACGCACAGAGACAGTAGACTAGGACACTCTCCACTGTACTGCGGTAACACCGCGCACAGAGACAGTAGACTAGGACACTCTCCACTGTACTGCGGTAACACCGCGCACAGAGACAGTAGACTAGGACACTCTCCACTGTACTGCAGTAACACCGCGCACAGAGACAGTAGACTAGGACACTCTCCACTGTACTGCGGTAAAAAGACACCAACAATTTCTCAGGAATATTATTCTTCCTAAGCACCCTTAAAAAATATAGCCTCTTCTGTGCCTTTTTCACTACTTCAGCAATATCTGACCCCCAAGTCAGGTCCTCTTTAATAGTAACTCCTAAAAACCGAAAGTCTGTGACCCTTTCTACAATATTTCCATTTATAATAAGTGGCTGAATGTCATCTGCCTTCTTCCTAAAATCCACTATAAGCTCCTTGGTTTTAGCTACATTTAGGAGCAGATTATTGTCTCTACACCACATTTCCAGCCTTTCTACCTCATCCCTATAGGCAGACTCATCCCCCCCTGATATAAGCCCCACCACTGTAGTGTCATCAAAGCAAACTTAACGATGGTGTTACTATGGTGGGCAGGAACACAATCATGAGTGTAGAGGGTATAGAGCAGGGGGCTCAGCACACAGCCCTGAGGAGAGCCAGTGCTGAGACTGATAGATGAGGAAAAATTTGTACCCACTCTAACCCTCTGAGGACGATCGCTCAAAAAGTTCTTAATCCAGAGGCAAGTTGAATATGGAAGCCCTATGTCAGCCCTATGTCAGCCCACTCA